>NC_142639.1:20512500-21137500 GCF_053813885.1 Theobroma cacao | reverse complement strand
GGGCATTCGTAACATAGAATCTTGGTTCATGCATCATATCAACTTCCAATCTTATAGAAAACTCGACAATGTCATAGTATATAGTTATGTGTACTACTCTTGTTGGACCAAAACAATATCATTCTTCATCTTATGAAGAGAATTAAAATAAGCTATTAATTCTGGTCACACCTCAATCAAATCATCCTTAAATCATTAATTATGCATGTTTACCTAACCATTCACAATTCCTCTACCTTGATCTTTTATCAAACCTTCCAACATCCTAGCATTTATTCCACCGTTAACTATGGGTCTAATTTGTCAACCAATCTTTATTTCATTTTTCATTCTCCCATACAAATTCCATTTAAGCATTTCACAATACATAAGGATCAAACGCTCTATATTCATTTCATCTATTTTTTTTTTTAATATCAAAGATGATTCAAATCTAGTAACCATTAGTCACCATATTCCTAAAAACAAACTCCAATACTTTCATGATTGAGTGCTCACTAGATAAATCTCAACTTATACCACAAGGCATTTCAATAAATCATGACATTCCACATACCCCTTTATATTCTTAACCAATCTCTTTAATCAATAACTCAACCTCTCAGGATTAAAGTTGCTCAAAATTTTTCCCTTTAAAGTTCCTTTCCAAGTCTCATTTTGATTACTAATCATTTCTATATTTTCGATGTCATAACTAATTTGCTCGTCATCAATCACCTACAACATATCTAACTTGATATTTCTCAAATTTACTCCAAACATCAGATCTCATGGCCTCTTTAGTTTATCAATCTGAAGATCAAATTAAACATTTATCTCTCCTTAAGTGCACTTTAAATTTTAAGAATCATCTATTAAGACCTTTCTGATATCAACTTCTTTCAGTCCTTTTACCTTAGAAAATTAAATCCATAATCATTCATTTTGAATCATGAACTTTATACCAATCAAGGAAAATTTTTTTTTTACACTTTTAATTATACAAATTCAAATGCACACCTTTACACATAAGTTATAGACTTTTCCCCACATCTTTATATATCAAAACTATATATATTGAAGCTATACCAAAACTGATACATTATTTTCCATTGCCCCTTAGGATATTAAATTCATGTCATACTTCTCTATTTGTGTACTTCATAATAACCTAACAATTTCTAGCTCACAGTTAAGCTAGTTTATATGCTAAGCCTTTCAGGCTTTATTAAAACACCAAATTTTATCACGATATAATAGAATTTGATGAACTCATACCAAAAGTATAAACACTTACTTTTAAATTAATAGTATTATAGTCCACTTGTTCACTGTCAAAATAAGTGATAAATTATCTTAATCATTTTCTAACACTATAACCATTGATAGAATGTCATCATCGAATCAAATTATAATTAACTCCACATGAGCTTTTATACCAATATGCAACATATATATCCATCCATATATATTTCCAAAAATTTTAACTTAGAATAGCCTTAGGCATATCAAGCTCAATAAGCCGTCTGTAAAACCAAAATAACCAACAATCAAGTGTAGAACCATTTCTTCTCTTGGTTGGTTAGATCGTGGTCATCATTTGTGGTGAATACACAAAGCTGATTTCAATATTCCATTCTCATACAAGAGTCAACCACTAATTAACACCATCCCCAAACACCACATGTTTTATAAGTTGATTTTCTTAGTCAAAATTCATATTGTAGTATTCCAACTTTAGGTCATGTCTCATTACCAAATCTTTACTCGTATACGAGTACTTGAATTCTCAAATCATCATCTCTTTTCTAAGTAGATCTTTACCATTCCCCTAGCGTATTTCGATTCCCTCACCAGTGGTAGTATCATTTAATCAACCCGTGTCACCCTCGTTCTCTAAACATTTGAAACACAATTCAACCTTTGTCGACCCTTACCAAGCACTTTACCTTGATAATTACTCAAAATAAATTGGAACTTGTGGGGGAAGCACATTTCATAATTTATGCCTTGCGTCTACAATTATGTCAAGACCAGAACCTCATTGGGTCCACAAAATGGTAGGATAATCATTGCCTCAAACTAGTATTTCCAAGGATACTTATGCTTGTATCATATCTTCATACTTATGTGACATGTCAATCACGAGCCCAACTTAACTGTATAGCCATTTGCTCTTTGAGCTTTAATGTTTTCTCATTGTGAAAAGTCTTTGGAATTTATCTCATCAGGGTATTCACAAGGTGGATACAAGTCCATATCTTACAGTTCAAGGCCTAAAGTATTGAACACAACCTCATCATTGATGTTCTATGCTATATCATATAATACAAAATATAATCTAGTAACTATGACAATGAAATTCTAAAGTTCCACCTTTATCTACCAATCATAGCTCCTTTATGAGCACATACTTTACACTGCTTGATTGTTCACAAGCCACTCATGGCCATATAAATTTGACCTCTTATAGCAAGTCAAACTAATATATTATTCTTATGTTTTCCAATATACTTGCAAAATACTTAAACACATCCTTTAATAGAATTCTGTTGAGGACTCAGACAATCAAAGGCTTATATTCAAAGCCACGCATAACTTTAACAATTTAATATATGTTCGATAACATTTAGCTCATTAACCCCATTGAACATTATTTTAAGATCTTTTAAGATGTCCTTACTTTTATTTCGGACTGAACCAAACTAACTTAATATAATTGCATTGATTATCCTTGAGCTTTTTATGCTCATCCTAACAACACCTATGTTCCACCCATCATTCGTCTTAATGACTTTCAGCCTTTCACAACACACTTCTCATGCATGTTAAGGCATTCTTAATCTCATACCAAGCCTATAGTCATGTAATCACCAATTAGGCCAAATCCTTCTATGGAATATCTCCTTCCATACAATGAATGCGAATCACAAGATATACAACTTCGAGTGTATGCTTACATATTGGTAACCTCCATATATTTCATGGTCATAAAAACCATAATTTGCAAAACTAGCTTTCTATCACAAGTTTGTAATCGGAACATTAGTCGCCACATATCTCACTTTGGACATACTTCACTACCAACATTCATATACCTTTACCACAACATTCAGTGCAAATTGATTAAGCAATAATCTCCAAATTTACTCCTAGGTACACATATATCAAATTGTACACCACTTAGTGTTAAGATCTTAACTTTACTCATCAATTCTTAACCAATTACATCCATAAGATAGACAATTCACATAATTTTTGTATCTTGCCTTTGCAGTCATAAGATCAAAATTTCTTAAGCTTAGGATGCAGAAGCTTCCTCTTAGAGCATATTCAAAAATCCACACGTTTTAAGTCCCTTACCTTTGGAGAAGTCACATTCAAGACTAATCATTCACATCATAGGTTGCATATTGAACCAAACATATTTTTAAATTAGCCTTTAAAGCAATTCATATATCAATCTTCATATAGAACTCCATATGGCACTTAGACTAAATTTGTCATTTTCATGTCATTTAATTTCAAACTGCTAAATCCACATCTAGTCCTTTAATCCTTTGGCTCCACACTAAGCATAGCAAAATTCAAGCTCATCCTTAAAGTAGATCATTTACTAGCCTTTTACTTCATAACCATACATCAATTATAATAATCATAGATTTTCACCCTTGAGCTAATTCATGCAATTATAACCATAAATCATAATAATTCCATTCAAGCCTTGGAATCTCACAATTACTTAATTAGAATCAAAACCAACCCCATTTGAGCTACTATACACATATTCAACACTTATACGCTTATAAAATGTTTCAAAAGCCCACACCATTTCTATAGGGGCATGTCAAGCTCAATTAACGTAGTGCACTTACCTCCGTGCACATAAACGTTGGTTTACACTTTCCTTGATATTTAAATTTATAAATCTCAACCGAGTCATAACATTCACTATTCATTCCAGTCAAATACTGCTCTTATTACCATTATCGTACGTCCTCCCTATATTGACCTCAAATACAATCCATAGTCTTCAAATTTTTAATTATTTTTTTTTTATAACCAAGGGTTCGAATCATAATTCCACCAAATGAATAAATTATTACGGACCTAACAGTCCAACTCCACCTTCCTCTATCATTAGTCGGAGGAACATATCATTATGTTAACCTTTCGTTAGGAGCATTTGCTTAAAAATCTTTCCAATAATGGTTTGTGTCTTAGGTGGCGTCTCAAACCCAAGCAACGATACCATTTATGCCCTTTACATGACGATAGCAAAAGGGTAGGTTACTAGGAATAAGAGTTCATATAGTTCTTGTCTATGACTTGTGTTGCAGTTAAAAACCATAGACACGATTCTACATTAACTCCAACAACTCCGCTAACTGACACGAAAATTCTTAGGACTTGACTAAACTTAGAGCTCTGATACCACCTTTGTCATAGCCTAAATTTCGAGCTATGATCGGCACATGGGCCTATTGGGCATGGCCCACTAAGCCCAAGCAAGCCTATTTATGCAATCCCGATCATTAATCCCAACCATCATTTCTAAAACCACATATGGTAATTCTCAATTATAAATATTTCAGTAACATTTTATAGCAATCCAATATTCACATTTGTATTATGCTAAGATAGTATTACCCATTTGCCACCTTATAGTGGCATCAGTAATCAAATATACATATTTGATTTTTAACATGAATCTTAGTGGTCTTCATTACTTATACATGTACACAAGCATAAGACTCTTGACCGTCAGCGGAGTGACTCTAGGTGAAGATATAGCTACTAAGTTACCATAGTACCTACCAAAAAGAAGAGCATACGTGGACTGCTCAATCTAGGTCCTAACTACCTTTGAATCTGAAAACATGAAGTTTAAAAACGTGAGTATAAACTTAGTGAGTGAACATAAGAAGGAAACAAGCAATCAATAGGAATAATTTGGAAATCATGATGCACTTGTTTCAAAAACAATGCAATTGATTTAATTTTTTACTAAAAACCTGTCAAGCCCCACCTTATAAAGTACTTGCCATGTCCTTCAGGTGATTGACAATATGCTTGCATACTTAGAAAGCCCCGAAAAATCGTCAAAAGTCAATATTGTACCAAATGGTACTATTAAGTTGAATTAAGCCTTGAACTAGTCTAAATAGAGATCTTAAGATGCAATTGAGAATTTTAAAACCCCAAAATGACTTAAAATGATGATTCGAAGTTCGAGGGCTGAATTGGAGTCAATTTGAAATTTTCATGTTTTAAGGGTAAAATGATAATTTTGTCACTCGAGGATAAAATAGGAATTTTTAGAAAAGATTTTGATCACATTTGACTCATTGGAGTATGATTTGAGTTTGAGAGGTGAAAATTTTAAATTTTGACATTTTTGGAGTCCTAGGGGTAAAACGGTAATTTTACGAGTTTATGAGGGCAAAGTTGGAATTTTGGAATTTTACACCACCTAACACTTGTCATGCCCATGGATTTTAGCCATTAACATTTTACATTGTGGATAATTGAAAATTTTTATGTGGTGGAGAGAGATTGCTTAATGGATAAGTATTACACATGGACCAATGGAAACATTCCATGTGTCAAGCTTGGATTATTTTAGAATTTCCTTGTAAAATCTATTTAAAACTCTCTTAGTCTCACCCATATGGGCGGCCAAAGCATGAAGTGAAGAGGAAAGGAAAGAACACAAACCCTAGGTGGGAAAATGGAAGAAAAAGTGTGGGATTTCAAGGGATTAAGCTAACAAAGGTAAGATTTTGTGATTTTATCTTGTGATTTACACTACCCATGCTTTCTTTTTCATTTTCCATGCTTAGAACTCAAGTTTGCATGATGAACCCATGCTGGCCGAATTTGAGAGGAGATGTTTTGAGCATTGATTTTGCTAGATTTCAAGCTAATTAAGTGTTTTTAGTTGTTTGGTAATGGAAAGTATGAAAATCTAGCAAGGAATCACTTTGTTCTTCACAAACCCACAAGAGGCCGAATTTTCTAGGGAGAATATTGAGGCTGAAATTAATGATATTTTATTATATTTTGGTGGTATTTAATGATTGGTGAGGCTAGAAATTTAATGGGAAATTTTGGCATGAAAATCTGAATTTTTACCTAATGTATAGACATGTGCGATTTATGGTTCGGACTGATAAATTGAATCATATTCATAGTCATTGAGGTATTTTAAGTATAATTGGAGTGTAGAAAGTGAAAGAAATCGATTTGGAGTTAAATTGGAAGTTTTAGCCAATTACATCGAGAATAGTACGAATTAGGTCGAATACCATATTTAAACGGCTATTCGGACATTTTGCATCACATTTCATGCATTCATTTAGATCTATAGAGCCTGAAATAGTTTATGATAAATTGACACAATTTATTGAAATTCGTGTCACATATGATGTATAGGTGGTGAGCCCTCTAACAAGGGTAAAGAGATTGTGCCCGAAGACCAAGAATAGGAGTATATCGAACTCCTAGTACTGTGAGTAACCTTACTATCGTCTTAATTATCTAAAGTATGTTTTATTCGATTTTGTGAATTTCATGAAAAATGAATTAAATGATTAATTTTTCGATTTTATAAACAAAATGTGATTTAGTGAAATAATTTCATAAAATTATTTTAAAATTGAATGATGGCTTTTCAAATAGAGTACTTGGAGACCATTTGATGTATTGTGAATTTATGGTTCTAATTGATTGGCTTATGACAATATTGGCATGAATGGCTGAATTGGTATTTGTGTTGAAATGTATAAACTATTGTTTGCCTTGATAGGCTGGATAACGATAAAATTGTCATGTCATGCTGCTGAATTTTTATTGTATGGTGGGTTTAGCTTGCTGCAGTGAGCTGGTTCTGTGGACTATAGCCTATTAGAGGGGCATAGAACCTGGTCATATTCATACCTCAATTTGAGAGGCACGGATGGATAATTCCTGAGGTTAACACTTTAGAGTTCACTTCACGCCAAACCACCACGTGATGGTGAACTCGACCAACGTCAAGGAACGGCTATGTTTTCAAAATAAAAACATGATTTATGCGTACATAACTTTTTAACAGCCTTGGCAGACTCAGTTTGGGATAGCCCTCGGCCAAGGTGTTCCTGATGACTGAGTATGATAATGATTTTGGCACGAGCCAAAGTTTTAAGAAATTCATAAGCCATTTTAATTACTCGATTTATATGAATTGATTTTATTTGGTTGAAACAAGTTGAAAGGTGATTAATTTCAGTATGTTAAACTGTTTTATCTGTCTCCATTTACTCGACTTTAGATGGTTTAAATGGTATCTGTTTACTCACTGAGATTTTATAATCTCACCACCCTCCTTTTCAACCATTTCAAGCTCGAGGTAGCTTATGGATAGCAGATATCGTCAAGGATTATAGTCGGTTTTACTACTCCAAAAACTGTAGGTTTACTGCCTTTGTGCACTTTTGTTTCTTGTGGGCCCACGAGTCACTGTAAAGTAAATTTCATATCTCGATTATCTGTATTATAGTACGTATGAATTTATTTAGCTTTTACATTACAAAAATTATTTATCAATGACTATAAATATTGTTTTACAAGAAATTAGAATATTTTATTGAATATTTTTATTTTATTCAAATAGTTGCAATATAATTTTTAATAAATGTTTTAGACACGCAAATTTATTTTAAATCATGAAATATGAATTTTCCACTCATCTACTACATTTTTAGTCAGGTTCTAAAAATTTTGAGAAAAAATTACTAAAATGCCCCTGTGAGGCAAAAATTATTTTTCCACGATTTTGAAAGGGAAAAAGCTTAAAATTCTTTAAAAACGAGGTTTGGCGATAATTACTTACAAGGGAGATGAAAAAAAATGGTACTAAAGCCTTGCGGGGTTTCGGTTGGCACTCCGGATAATGAATGTCTACCGGGACGTCGCGGCGGTTGTCATGGGCTCGAGGGGAGTACCGGGTCATGACAAAACCCCTTATTTCAAACTTTGATTAATAACCTCATGGTGTTGCAAAAAGCCAAGATCAATCCATGAAGTTAAATGGGTGAAAAATATGTCAAAATCAAGCAAGGTAGCAAGCATGGCAACAAGTTTCTTATTACAACGAAGTTCATTCTTGCTGTAGCGAGATTCAGGTGGCCAAAATAGAAAGTTTCTCGCTGTAGCGAGAAATAGTGTTAGTTTGCATGTGTTTTAGTGTTTCGAGTATATCTCCCGATGTAGAAGTCCAATTGACCTGATTTTTAGACCATTAGAAAGCTAAGAGGCATGGCTACAACTTTGATGTTTACCACTTTTCCCAGTTCGGACTGGAAGGTGGTCAAAATCTTCATAAAAGTGAAAGTACTGCATCAGAACTCGAGAGTTTCTCGCTGCAGCGAGATTTGGAGATTATGAACAAAAGAAAATGTTTTAACAAAAGAAAATGTTGAACAAAAGAAAAATTCAAAATAGAAGAAAATGTGTATTTGGAGATTATGAATAGAGCTCTATTTAAGTCCTATAATGATTATGTCTTTAGGGTGATTTGAGTCTTATTATTACCTTTTATCCTACCTTGACCCTAGCCACACATTACAACCTTAATAAAGTCTTACTGATCCTTGACTTAATATTAGTCTACATTCATGGCGAGAGAAATGAAAAGCAAACCTATAGAGTTCTAGCACTAATTTGAATTTAACATTGGCATAAACTCATTCGGATAGTATGATGTTCTTTGTAAAAGATTACACATACACAGAAATCCATTCAAAAATGAGCATGCATTTGAATTGAAACATGGACTTAAATGATATCTATATTTTATCTTGAGTTGAGATTATAAGATAACTTTTAAGAAAATTATGGAGATCATTGATTTGGTGCTACTTGTCTCTAGTTAGTCTATTTATTAATGATTGCTTTCATCATTTAAATTGCTTTTGTTTTTGTTTAGTTTTCTTTTAAGTTTTGCTCGAGGACTAGCAAAATATTAAGTTTGAGAGTGTGATAAATCTATTTTATAGAGTTATATGGTCACAATTTTAGGTGTATTTTGTTTAAGTTCTTGAGATTTTCTTTAAGAATTAGTTATTTTTAGTCATTTATTTTATTTAAATTAATTATATTGGGTTTAATTTCTTTAAGTTAATTTATGTTATTTTTCTTTAAGTTTTGTTATTATTTAAGTTAGTAGGTTGCTTTTTTAGGTTTGCTATGAAAATGGTGATATTTTGTGAAGAAGAATGCATTCAAAGTGCAAACTTCCACTACAAATGTTCCGGTATTTCAAGCATATTGTTCACTAAGGAAGTCCAATTGATATGATTCTTAAATCATTGAAAAGCTAAGAGGCAAAGCTACAACTTTTATGTCTATCATGTTGCCCAATTCATCTTCGAAGAAGTAGAAAATCACGTCACAAGTCAAAGTAGTGCAGTAGAATCTGGAAATTCAAGACAAAGTACAGAGCACTATGACCATGGAAACATCAGCACTGTGAAGCCCCAACAAGGCAAGGATGTTTTGGCTGAATAGAGGACTCGACACCGTGGCCACCAAGGAAGTAGTGTCGTGGTGTCCAAAAGGAAAATGTGAAAAAGGTAAACCAAGAGCATGGCACTACGACATTCACATGTCGAAGGAAAATGTTGGTGCATTCAAACTTCTATTTCAACACTAATTCGAGCTCTATATAACCTTCTTTCAGATCACGTTTTAGCAAAAATTAGGAAAGGCTTTCTAAAGAAAAAGAGGCATTCAAGTTAGCAAGAAAAACAAGGAAGATTGTAGATCGAAGACTTGACAAATCTTAGAGTTCTTTCTACTTTTGTTATCTTTATACTTTCTTTGTTTAGTTTTGATAGTTATACTTTTTTAGATGATATTTTCAATAGTTATGTGGAACTAAATTTTTAATCTAGAATTGCAATTAAACCTAATGAGTAGTTTGAATTTTTAATATTCTTTCTTGCTTACCACTGACAGTGTTTAAATTGTTTATCTTAATCATGTTCTTAATGTGTCTGATTGTTCGATCACCAATTAGATTGATTTGGAAGCCTAAATGGAACTAAAAAAGGGACTTTAGAGTAAATCATATATGAAATAGCATATGTTCAATATCAACTACATGAGATGATTGATTTGATTTACGTGTAAGGTAAGAATACACTTACATATCATCTATAGCCATAAATAGAGTCTAAATTTAATGAGTCTTTCTTAATTTCAATTTCCATACGAATATAGTAAGTTGTTTAAAGAAGATATTTTTATAAGAACATTGGAAGAGACTTATAAATATATTAGAACTCTAAGTTAACAACTTAAGCCTATCTAGTAAAGTAAAGAGAAAGTATAGGAGATTCATATCAGACATTGAAAGGATATTGTGGTTCTAGATTTTTGATTGATTGATTCTAGTTGAATTGTTATTTTTGCTTTTAATTTTAGTTTTAATTTCTTTAATTTTCAATAGCTTTAAATGCAGTTGTTTGGATAAGATTAAGTTGTGTTAATTTTAGTACTTTGCAAAAAGATTTGGGCAATTCTTTGTGGGAACGAACTTTACTTTCTATTGTTTTATTTGTTAACGATACGTGCACTTGCATGGTGAATCCGACAACAGGTCGTGCAATGTCAATGTCGTGGGTCAACTTGTCATAGCTACTTCCTGATCGCTCATACAACCGATTGAATCAAAGGGTGATTGTCGATCCCATACCCAACAATCTCCCCCCCCCCCCCCCCCCCAACAACAACCTTGGGATCTGAACTTGTGACCTTGCTTTGACACCAGTTTCCAAGATCAAGCACTTACTATTTCTACCAAAAGCTATAGTTATGTAGAGGCGTAACTTAATTCCCTTGACACTAGTAGTGCAATGCCTAATGTTAAGTGACCAGCGAGGATGAAGGGCTGTGCAATGTCAGTATAGCGGGTTGGCTTGTCATAGCTATTTCCCTGATCGCCCACACAACTGATCAAATCAAATGGTGATTGTTGGTCCCATACCCAACATGCTCAATCTTTATCCTTCATAAATGAGTTTATGAAGCATGGAATGTGACTAAAGAAAGTTGTTTATTTTACAAAAAAAAAATCTTGTTTTCAATGAACTTGAATGAGAAAGTTATGATTATGTAAAAATGTATGTTTATTATAAATCTATGATTTATGTCTTGTTTCCTTTTCGTATCCATTCATGAAGTCTTTATGACTCACCCGTTAGTTTCTCTTACTTTATTTTACAGATCAGTAGCTCGCTTAACTTGGCGTCTTGTGAAAGAGTAGCATAGTTCATATTTGGTAGGTGTGATAATGCCTTCCTTCTAGCCCTCCAATGTCACTACACTTCGCAGTGTACCGAGTTGGGTCGTAAATATTGCTATTAATGTTGATACTTGGAATTGTAAATAAGTATTGAGATCCTCATTTATTTTCCTATCATGGACTATTGTGTTGAGCACCTTTCCAATGTATACAAATGATGAAACCTATGGTGAAAGAACCTTAAATGATAATGACATGGAAATTGTGCTAGACTACAAAAACTATATGTTATATGAATGTTGTTATTAAATAAATGAAATTCCACACTTTATGATGGGTAGTTCCATAATGTTGTGATGGTATCGATGTGTATATGATTATATTCATATTGTATGATTATTTGTATGAATGGATGGATGACAAACCCACACATGTTAATCAAAAGAATTGCTTGGGCATAATGGGTTATACTCATGTAAGTCCTAGTGCCAGTTATGATTCTTTAGAAATGAGATGTGACAAGAATGTTAAGATAATTATATAAAATATTTGGTTAGAGTTGTAATATAGTACTATTACTTAGTTAGACTACAATATCTAATTAAAAGTTATACTACAATACTATTAGTTAATTTGAGTTAGATTATAAATAAAATTAGCCTTATATATATTATACAATTTTATATAATATAAGATGTTCTCTTCATCTAAGATTGGGCTTTTTATCTAATCTAGTTCCTTTACCCATTAGAAAAAACTAGTTAGTCATATCTTAGGTAATTGCATTCGTAAATCTTCTCAAGCCTTAGTCACAACTTCCTTGGTATCTCCATGGAGCCCTAGTCTTCCTTTTTTCTAGATTTTATAAAATTCTATCCTAATTTGATCCTATACATTATACAACTTTTATGTAATTCCATAAAAAACCTCGACTACACTCAAGAGAAGAAAGATGGAGAAAAGAATTATATAAACTCAAAAGAAAAAAGAGAGAAAGAGAGGGCTCATAGTCCTTATTTCAAAAATACCATAAAAAATATAACTAACTATTCATTCATTCACATCCACCAAGTCTAAATCCATAATCATCTACAACCACATCCATCCATAATCATATTATGAAATAAAAACGTATTTAATTCAAGTTATTGATCTTATATGCTTGTTTAAACTAGTATTAATTATATCATGAAAACACTAATTTAAAATATTTGATGGAAAAATTTTAATCTAACTAGGTAAGTTACAAAAACCATTTTTAGTAAAGTTTTCAAATTTAACAAGTTCTGAAAACTACTTTAATAATGAATTTAACTCTCAAGTTTCTGCTGTTTAAATTGAAGTTGTTGAGGTTATTAACACAAGGAGCAACATTCGCTGTATTTACCTTTTGCCAAAGTGACATTTTAAACTGCAATCGCTTGTTCGGGCAGTGACTCGACAAGTAGTCTCATTTACATGGCATCCATTTTTCATAAACGCAACCACCGCTAGAGCACGTTAGAATGAAGCTCAACTTGCAAAAATCACAGCATATAGAAAGGCAAGACCTGAGACTTCAGAACCTACAATCCTAGAGGTTGAACAATTAAAACAATTGAATCTCAACAACGGATTGTTACGAAAACAAAAAAGTTGTTTTAAAACTTGGTACTCCATCATGAAAATTAATCACTACCTCCAGAGGTCCCTCAAGACTCGGCCACATCTTCCTATCTCAACGTTTATGGCAGAACTTCTTCAATCATTTTACCTCTATCAGCTGACACAGCTCCGTCCACAGCTTTGTTAAGCCTTTTCAACCAAATATCATAATCAACTGGGTATGGTGTTCCGCAAAGGCTATCCACGTAATCAGCAAATGCCTTTAGTAAAGGTGAAAGTTCACCTAGCTGCTGCTGAATCGATCGCGTTGCCCAGCTTTTCTCCCTCCATTGCAAAGCAGATTCAATAGAATCCTGTTGCTGCATTGTTCCCCCACAAACAAAAAAAAGGAGATAGACAAGGCTCTCAGCATCGGATGCAGGACAGAGTTTCCCATGCTGAAGTGCATGAGAAGACGAGAACTGCAAATTTATTGCTGGGCTGTCCTTGTCTTCCAAAACTGCACGGCCCCATGAAATTGGGATGTACAAAACTTTGTTTCTCATACCTTGTGTGTCCAAAACACGAATTATGTTTTCAGGGGAAATATCACCATGCTGGACATTGGCTGCCGCTGCACTTCTTAGACCGGCTAGGCAGTCTCGGCAGCAGCGTAATGCATCATCAGATGAAAATGGGCCGTCTTTAGCAACTACATATGAAAGTGGCTCCCCAACTGGATATGTGACAAGAACTGGGGTTCCGCACCAAGGATGATCACATCGTCCACTTGGACTCTGCTTTTTGCAAGGACCAGAATGCAGAAGTCGGCCAGAGGCAATTATTTCAGGCAAATATTTGCTTGAAATTCCTTGCTGTTTCAATATGTTTAGTACCTTTGTTTGCCTTTGTACTTGATACCACAGACTCATATCCTCCCAAGAAGGTTCAAGTCTGGATGGATGAGCACCAGCATACAAAGTTAACAACTGTGTGGGATAATCTAGAGAAATAGCACCATAGAGAAAAGAGTTGCCTCCTATGAAGGACTCTTGTATCTGGAAACTTTTCTGGCCCTGCTGTTGATCCTCCAATAATAATATCTCGCCCTGCTTAAGCTTCAGGCGTGATGAATTCTTTACTGGGTGATTATCACTATGATCAAGTTCAACAATCTCTCCATGTTGAAAGCCAGCCTGATGGTAAGGTACTAGAGCATTTTCATTCTCAGCTAGGCGGCATTCTATTCTACGCTTCTGAAGACGAAGGCTATGATTTGAGGCCAATGAGGCTATTGACTTTCTTGGGGGTCCATTCCACTGGATTATGGAATAAAAAGTAGCTAAAAGTACTTGAAGAGTCCCCAGGTCCCTCCAATTTGCATTCCCAAGCTTATTCCATATTCTGTCCACTGATGAAACAAAGACTTCAGCATGACACTTTATCCATTGGACCACAGACTGGTATGGATCAGCTGTATTCAACTCAAGTTTACCAAGATCACCTCCAAGTTTTACCACTGCACCAAATTTAGAATCAAAAACCATAAGAAAAACAGAATCACTCTCAATGGTTCTGGACTTGCTCAAACTCCTAGAAATAAGTATATGAACACCATAAAATAGGGCTTCACATATACTGCTAGTTGACAATCTTAACTCATTTCCTGATAGTATATCTTGTCTAAACAAGGCAAACTGCACTACTTGATCCCAATGAACTTTTAGATCACTCCCAATTTTAGATATTAAAGCTAAACCACGTAGCTCTTCTAGCCTTCCTCTTGATATTGCCTTCTCAACAGCATAAAACTTAGATTTAGGATGATGGGAACAAGACAAAAAGAATGGTAATGGTCCGCTTTTACGCCAAAATGTACGCCAGAGGCCATTTACTATAGTATGAAGAAAGTCTTCCAAAGCAAGATACTCATCTTCCTTCAAAGCTTTAGAAGCATACAGAGAACATGGCATACGGTACAGTTGCTGAAACAGAACACCTTCCAATGCTAAATCAAGCTTGCGCAGTTCATCAATCAGAAATGGGGACCTAAAAAAGGACTGCTCCCCTGTAACATGCTCCACACAAGAATTTTCCAAAACCCAATCCTCAAGATTCTGTTTAAATAACTCCTGGTCAACAAGTTTCCTTCCACAGTCCTTCAGTGCCTTGTAGACTCTTCTTGAAGTCGGAAAGAACTTGCTTGAAGATGAAATTCCAGAAACACTATGGGTGGAGATAACTGCATCATATTACAATCCAAATATTTTTCAGTTATGGAGTAAAGGTTGACAAATGCAGCAAATGTTTACATGAAAGTGGACAATTGCAGACATAATTATTCTATTGGGCAATTGATCAATGGCAGGCCAAACAATTATTGAGAATAAAAGGGAATCAGAATAAGTTTGTACTATTGTCATCTTTCTCTTTGTACTCATGTTCACATGCATGTGTGCTTCTGCATTTGTTTGTGTACATACAATGGTGTAAGCTCACATATTTGCCTCATTTCACCTTAACAAGAAAATTTCGTGTTTTCATTCTTAGTTGTGAGAAATATTCTTATCCAGCATTAGCAAAGTAGTAGTACTTTGTTCTAACTTTCCTAAGTTCAGATCGTACTTTCCAACTAGCTGTAAACCAAAAGGATTTGAGAGTTGCAGATTCCAATGTATTTTGCAGAGGAAGTGCAAGCAGACAGTGATCTCTGTTTCCTGTATACATTCCTCCTATTTCCTAACATTTTAAGATTTTTTTTCTACTGAGAATTTTTAAGGAATAGTCGGATACCATGTCTATGCAGATTCATCCTTAGATTAACCAGTTTTACATTTTTGTAAGCCAGAATAATTAACTTTTTAAAAGAAAGAAAAAAAATAATAACACATCTATGACATTGGTAACCACAAATTTGTTATGCATAATGACAATCAAGCAAGATGAAGATGAACATAGCACACTTATTTTACAAGTAGAAGGAGAAGGGTTGACTAGCATTTTCTCAAGAGAAAGTCAAGTAAAAGGAAGATGAGCCTGTAGAACAAACCAGAATTAGATTTTCTGAAACTTCCATCTAAGCTTTGCCCTGGAGAGGAGTCCAAATCATTTCGCAGAAAACCTGACCCATATTGTTAGTTAGAGTCTGCATTAATCCCAGATTTTAAATTTTACACTGGTATATGTTTGGGCAGAATAAAGAGCACATATGCTAAATATAAAGAAATATATGATTGCTGCCCAAAGAGATCTAAGAAGGAATAGCCATCAATGTACAGCATGATATTTACTTTTCAAAAACAAGGAAAGCAACAAATTATATTAACTGCATTAGGTGTGATACATGCCAGGATAGTGTAGATAAATGAGGCCTAATATTAAGATTTTCAACAATATCAAGTCAATTAGATCATGCGGATATATTTCCTATACTAATCTATTCTACACTGTAAAACATGATATGGTATGCAACTTTCTTTATAACCAGAATAATTGTATTAATAGTTTCAAAAAAAGAAGAAGAAAAATACTATTAATAAATAAATGTTCCCTGTCAAAGTCAAGTTTCTTTTCATTGGAGTAAATTTATAACTCGCACTGAACTTTAACAAAACAAGAATGCAGGAATTATGGATGACACTTATAACAGATTCTATACCATCTTATGATAATAATCAAGGAGCATTACATCGTACTTGCTCAAGTTCTCTTCTTGTTTTATCATTTTTCTACTTTCCATGAGAAATTGTTCTAGTGCTTCTAGTATAATGTCCACAGTCCGCAAACAGGGAAAATGTGGAAACAATATAGGAAAAGACATCATTTAAATTTATAATGACCCAGAAAAAATAGACATGGAAAATTTATAATGTACTAGTTACTGCTAATTCGATGTTAGAAATAAATACTAACCAGATGTAAACTTTCTGAAACTTCCATTTAAACTTTTCCCAGGGGATGAAGCCAAATCATTTTGTTTAGAGCCTGAGTCAATTATCAGGCAAAAGAAAATGAGTACCTCAGTCATGCTGATCATCATACTTTAGACAAAATGTTCTGCTAAGAACTTCAGTCATGCACTCATAAGATAATGCTATGGCAATTTAGATGTCAAAGCATCAGTTTGAAAAAGGTAAGATTTTGGAGAATTTTGGTTGAGATTTCAAATTAGTTCTTGAGTGTTCTGAGTTGAGAGTACTTGTTCTACATCAGGCACACACAGATCAGTTCCGGAAATTTATCAAAGTTTAAATAAAAACACTACCATGCATGCAGCAGGGAAGGAGAAATAAACAAAGACGCTAATAGCATGTAATATACTACAGGTAGTGACAGACATTTGCTTGTAGAGGAATAGAAAGGTAAACATGACAAAATGCAACCTGACTATATGTCCCGGTGCACTGCTCACTAAAGATTTCAAAATTAACATTGCACTCATATTATTTGGTGAATTGAATTTATTCAATCATTAGTATAAATATCAGTTTATCATAAACTTCAAGAGAAGAAATAAAGAAAAGAATACCTCAAGTCCTATTCTAAAATTTCAGTGGTCAACTGAAAGCAATATAAATTACAGATGAGCAACCATCTGCCCAATATGAGAACTTGGTTAATTAACAAGATCTGGAAAAATTTTTAATCAACAAATTCAATTGCAGTGTCTTGCAACTATATAGAGAAGGACATGCCCAATCACAAATTTCAGAAGACAAGAGTCAACAACAGTTAAAGCTTAATGGAGTATGGTACATTCAACGTGAGCTGACTAAAGCATGATCAGTTTCGAAAAGGCTACTTAATCACTTAAATTCAAAAAGTATGAGAACAATATTGAAAAACAAAAAGAGGCGAAAAAAGCATCAGATGTTTAAAAATCTATCACCTTAAATAACAAACCTTAATAATTTAAAATTCATTCATGTCTTACTAAGACTCCATTGCTAGCAATTTAAGTAAAATATAATTCGGAGCTGATTAGATTATCAATAATCTGGCCGGCATAGCAAGCTAGATCATGATGCAAACCCACATTAAGGGTAAGGTTATGAGTCACAATAAAATCTTCTTGGTAATGCTTGAAACTGCGAAGTAAGGAATTAATGCAAAAGTAGAATTGTAACATTAAGGCCAAAATTATACACATGCAAGCGCACATATGACAAGATAATTACATTGTTGCCGAATAGGGGAGGCAAACTGCGCGAAAATAGAGATAAAAGAGAAATCTGAGAGAAAAGGAGGACTGACAAAGAGATAAAAGCAAGAGAGAAAACTCAACACTCAATATTGAAATCTAAAAATCTCAATTTTCCATCAAAAGTTGTTTGAAACTCAAAAACATAGGAAGTTATATTCCACATCCTAATTCTAAGGCAAATATGAATTACTAAATATATCCCTAAATATTTATTAATTCCTTAATGTTAAAATCGTAATCAAACCCATAAACATGTAGAATTAAGAAAAAAACAATCTAAATAGTATAATCCTTCAATAAGCACACTCCTACTCGACATCAATTTCTCCTTGTTGGAGAAACTCAATCTCAAATTTTAAAATTTGGAAGTAGAGGAAATAAGTAACAAAACCGTTGAACAACCATGGCAACAACAGATCTCCAAACTTTATCAACAATTTACATAGAGTTTTGTTTTCTCCTACCGCATAACAGCTAGAAAGAATGAAGTCAATAAATAACTAACTAGCACATTATTAGACTTTTCTTTTGGTCAGACACAAACAAATTTATATCAAAATCTATATGCCAAACTTGCCTATCTTTGATACTTTTTAGCTTGAAACCCTAGCCGTTGCATATCCAATTCTTCAGACAGATTCATCAAGAAAAATAATCCTTCTGACAGATAATGCCGCACTAGCTCATCATATACCACCTTTTGGTCCCTCTTCCACACGGTTTTTTTCTTTGACCTCAATGATAAAGGATTTATTTTTCATTGTTAATCACATCTGTATCAATTGGACCCTTGTTTGCAAGCACAAGGGAGGAACACCATAGAGACACTGAAGTTGAAAACAAATCTAAAATTGTCTGAATTTTTCTCAGTTTATCATACAAATATTGTAATCCTCATTCGTCAAGTGCTTTCTACCTCATTAGTGTATACTTTTTAAATTAACATCACTTCCAAAAAACTGAAGGATGAAGATTTTTTAGTACCATACTTATTTTTCAAAGAAAGCAACTCATACAAGTGTATAATGGCTTCATAAGCCATCTTCTGAATATGTTCCGAAGTGAAGATATACACTCCAAAATAACTATTTCCTAAACTGATAATGAATATTTGATGTTTAAAGGCTAAGTCTCACCACAAAAGAAAAAAGAGACAAAAGACCTAAAAAGTGGAATCAAGACACCAAATCTAGGAGGGAAGAGATTCTAACGAAATGATGACATGACTGGCTACTAACATAATGCATGACACTTGACAACATCGCCTGATCATTGGCAGCTGGAGCATGACCAAGCACATGATCGGACTGAACATGACCAACCTAAAGCACAGAGGTGCATGAGTCATCAGCTGTCATCAGCTGACAATGATTGGCTAGAAGATGAGTGGAGATGATGAGTTCTCAAGTGCTTGTTTCCCAATCTGAAGATGAATAACGGAGATTTGATGTTTTTAAGTTTGATACTTTTCTTTCTTTCTTTCTTTCTTTTTATACCAGGTTAGCAATCAGCATCTAATGATTTGATTGGCAACAGCGTTTTCAGCTGAACCACTTGAAATTAGAAATCTGGAACTTTTTTATTTGACAGTTCATTTTCTTTTTATAAATCCAGCTTTTTTTTTCCCTTTCAGTTGGTAGCAAAAACAGCCAATGTGACAACTGGTATCTTGGCAGTGAATGCTTTGCAGAACACTGATACCAAATTGATGCAGAATGAGAGAGAGACGAAGAGGAAATTTGAGGGAAAAGGAGGAATAATTAAAAGAAATATTGGCTGAAAATAGAGGAAATTGGGGAAGATTATGAAGGAACCAAGAGGGAAAAATCAAGACTTAATATTCAAATGTTGATCATCCATAATCAAAATGTTAGAAATGAAAAAAATATAAATTGTTACATTGTTTGTAAGAATGTTTTTTATTACAATCTCCATCGATGTTACAATCCTTCATCTAGGAAAGCAACAGTCGGCTCACATATTTTCAAACATGTTGATACCCGTTGAAGAACAAGCAGAGAATCAGTTAACTCAGATAGAATGTTACAAAATCTTGCAGGCAATATAGTTGCAAAAATGAAATTTTCATGAAACTAGTGCAGGATTCACTAATGAAAATGTTGCATCTTTTTGAATAATCTAAGGTTCAATCCACACAGGACATCACTTTGGCAGCTTTAAAACAATTTAGAACAATAGATTGGCCAAATTTTGCAAGTGAAAGAAATATTTCCATACGCTAGATATCTAATTCAAGCAATTCTCTCTAGCACAATAAATAACTTGATATTAATAAGCAGGACATAGGAACAAACATCACAGCCAATGGTGAAAACTTACACAAGAAACAGATGCTGTTATTGTTCCTTCATCTATATAGAAGAAACTAAAAATCCTACAACTCCTGGGGATCTATCAATCAGAACAGTGCAGGAGCTTATTAGTTGCAACATAAGACCTATTTGAGTACCTAGGTTAACCAAAACAGCTACAGAATAGAACTAAGGTCTTGACAAATAATCTTCCACTCGAGCACTGGCATTGGGAAAAAGAATATACAACAGATTGCAGTAAGCATTAGCCCAAGTGATTTCAAGTGGAGCACTGGTTTCTATGCCAATATATGGGATAATGAAGTTGGCAGTCATGTCAATTGCATGTACAGGCTATTATTCAGCATCACTAAGAAGCAACCATTTTTTATCACTTAAATGCCAAGCATGAAGCTTGAGTTAAAATGGGAAATAGAGAATGCAAAACAGACCAGATCATCAAACAATCATTCTCCAGTATATCCAAATATATATCATAACAACCATAACAGTTCACTAGCACAGTATACGTTGCAGTATACATTAAACAACAATGATTTTGATCTTTCCACCTTCAGGAATAGAAGTGTTGTATTCTGAAAAGAATATCTTTAGCAGAGTAGAAACACCCTGAACAGCTATCTAATGGAAAATTTAAGAAGACCAAGCAGGAGCTGCACATATTCTCCAGGAACCAGAATATGACATACAGAGAAAACAAATGGAAATAGCTAATAATATGGATCCTGTCACTATTAATGACACAAAAATCACTGCATATTTTTGGTAAGTAGTTCAATAGTTGTATGTGTGGAATACAAAATTGTTACAAATATTGCATTTCACAGACACTCATTGAACTAATTTTTATATTATGTTGTGGAATTTAAGTGCGTCCAGCTGCATAGAAGCATGGAAATAATCACTCTAATCTCATATCAACCTTAGAACAATCCGCCCAAGTTCATTACTAGAAAAGAATTGAAGCACACGAGAGTTGTTGGATGGAAATGCTGCTCATTGGAAACTTTAAAACACATTATTCACAAACAAACCATTACTTAAAAAGCAATTAGCACATCACCAGATTCCATCAAACAAATCAAATTTACTGTAAGACTCTTGTAGACCAAATTAGGATGAAATTCAAAAGAATAAAAACGCGTAAATAGAGAATCATATGTAGCAAAAAGTAAATGGGCACAGCTGATCCAAAAACAAAAACTTAAAAGACTTAATACTATTATAGATAAATATAACCCACAAGCAGAGCACATTTCCACATTAAGGTAGAGAAATATTCTGAAAAAGACTCACCAAATTTCATAGTGAATGGTGAGAAGACAATGCGTGAAATGGAGAAATGTGGGATGCAAGATCCTTGGAGAGTCTAAAGCTGGCATTATTCAGTGCAAATGCTGCAATGTGGGACTGTGATCATTGGAACCACTAAGCAAAGGGAAAATAATAAAAAAAAAAACATAATGTGGAGCAATAATGAGCAAAGAAAGAGATCTTGATGCATTCCTTCCACAATATAACATTTTTCAAGCTCTCAAAACCAAAAGAAAATTAAAAGAGGAAATGGGTATTTTCTACTTTGTAATAAGAAGAGGTGAAGAGGGAACAGAATGCTCGAGACAGTGAAAGAAAAGAAAATTTGTAAAAGGAATGGAATTGGAACATGGAAGAAGAGCAGGATAACACAACACGGACAGGAAACAAAGGAGGCTTCTAAAGGGGAAAAGCTGAACTCAGCCACAGAGGACTACTGGTCCACGTTTGCCGTCCCCACTCATCCAATTGGCAGTTGGCCCCACTGACAATGATGTCTTCCTTTCCTGAATTCCTACGCTTCCCCCACGCCTTCACCGTTCTCTCTCCTCTTTTCTGTTTCACTTCCCAACCTAATCGTCACTTCCTTAATAAATAAAAATACAACTTTTAAGATGTTGAAAATAAAAATATAAAAGTTTTTCATGTATATCAGATAAAAAGTATAATATTTTTCATTTTTTTAAGCAGCAAGAGAAGTTTTTAAATTAGTGTCATTAGTCTTATTATATCCTACTTTAAAAAATTAATAAATTCATATAATAATTAAATGAATATATAATAATATTTTAATTTATATATAAAATAATAATTCATATAAGAATAAATTTAATAAAACCTATATTTACTTTTATCTCTTTTAAAAGTACCCTCTCAACCTTTCAAAAAATGTGATATTTATTAAGTTTAAGTATTTACCTTGAAACGAAAACCATGTATCCTTTTGTATTGTAAAATATAATTTTAAGAGAAAATTGTGAGAAAAGAACCTCGTGATAAGGTAATTTCAAAAATAATCACTCATATAAAGTTATCTATTTTTAGCCAAAAATAAGTATGAGTAGACCAAAATGCCCTTAAAAACATCGTTTCAAATAAATACTCAGCTGTTTGAGCTATTTGCCTCCCGTTAGAGAGAAAATAGAAAACAATAAAAATAAATGAGCTCAGCTGTTTGGGCTCGGTCATCTTTCTCTCTCAACTTTCTAAACTGTCTCAACTCTAGCAAGTCTCTGTTGAGCACCATCATTGTCAGCTATCTCAGATCTTTGAACTGTATGACCTCTGTCAACTCTCTGTTGAGCACCATCGTCATTGGGCTGTGGTCTATCTCTTAGCATCTAGCCACATTGTTGTAGATTAACAAACCCTATAGCAGAGATGACATCAAGATACCTGTTATTGGGTTTATTTCTGCAACACACTTAAATTTTTTAAACATTTGGTGTAAATTAGAAGATGGATTAGAAACATTGCCCAGAGTTGTTACACGCGCATGCATCTATAACATGTGTTAAAGTTATTTTAGCGTGTCACGGCTGTTCCTAACGTGTTGTGGGTTAACTAGTTTTTTGGATTGTTAGCGTGTCACGGCTGATCCTGGTGTGTCGTGGGTTAACTGAATTTATGGGTTTTTGACGTGTCACGGCTGCTCCTAGCGTGTCGTGGGTTAAGTGGTTTTTTTGGTTTTTAGCGTGTCACGGCTGTTGGTGTAACGAGTTAGTAATTACAATGATTGACGTGTCACGACAGTGATGCATGGCGTGTCACGACATTTGACTTGATATGCATGGCGTGTTACAACATTTTACGTTATATGCATGGCATGTAATAACACGATTGACAAATTTTTGATCACGGCATGTATTGTGTAAAATGATTGATAATATTTTTTTTTTCAAAATTTCAGTGGGATTCCAATTGTGCGACTTTTGATAAGACATGGTGGTTAGTGGGTGAATGGCATTTACAAAGGTGGTGAGTCACGAATGCGGGGGGTTAGAAGTGATTTGTCATTTGTGGGCTTGATGAAGCTGGTTGAAGATGGTTGAAGATGTTGTTGGGGTAAACTAAAAAATTGACGAGATTGAGTTACATGCATTGATCAGTACACCCAGAGAGTTATCACAGCCAATTATCAAGGACGATGAGGATGCTGCATTAATTTTGCTAGAACAAAGGAATGTTTCGACTGTGTATGTCAGCATTAAGGGGCGCCAAACAAATGTTATGTCACATGAAGAAGTTGGACAACATGGTAATCAGCTCAATCAAAATGAGATTTACAATGCTTCAAATATACCACAGCATTCGGTCCGTAACCCACAATAATGGCAATTGAGGTATGCACAAGAGTTTGTGTAGCCCGATAGACAGACGACATTCGCAGAACAGTTGGCTGCACAATTTTGATCAGGATGTGCATCAAACCAATTTCTTGCTTCTCTTGAATAAATGCAACAATCGGGTGAAACTGTAGAGTGTGTAATGCCATTGTCAAATGATAATACGACAGTTGAGGACAACAATGTGAGGTTAGAGGGTGACACTGTGACGTTGGAGGATAATACTACATTTGATGAGGGAAATGAGGATTTGTTCGCTGCAGGTGAAGATAGATTTGATGACACTTCAGATGATGGGCTTGAACAATTACAAGATGACAGTTCAGACGATAACTGCCTTTATAACAATGACATTCCAATTTGCAATACTGTTGAAGGCGAAACGGAACCTGTTAGAGGTGTTGATGTAAGAGATGTTCAGTGTGATGACCCCATATGCAATAACCCCATCGCTGGTGAGAACGAGATTCATTCCCTTAATACACTGCTCGATGACAGTGATAAGGAAAAGGGAAATGCAGGGAAATCTCGTATGTGGGTAATTGCAGGTGCAGAAAGGTTCTCTTTCGAAACAATTACCATTGAGGAGTTGACATGTGCTGAAGATCGCTTATACAAAGGAAAAATGTTTTCGTCGAAGGTCGAGTTGAAACGAGCTTTAAGCACGTTGATTATAAAAGAGAAGTTTGCGATAAGAGTAAAAAGGTCATGTAAAGCTCGTTATGACATTGGTTGCAAGGACAAGGCATGCAAGTTCAGTGTTCGTGCAACGAAGTTACTTGATAGAGGAGAATATTGGCAAGTTCGGGCATTCCACAGAGTACACATCTATACCGTTGATGGTTTGCGAGGGCGATTTTCAACTACGAGTGCGAAGATGATTGGTGAACTTATGTCACACAAGCTTCGGGTAAATGGAGTAGCATTGAGACCTAAGGACATAATTTGTGAGATGAGGGTTCAGTGGGGATTGGAATGCTTGTATGGTAAGGCTTGGCAAGCGAAGGAGTATGTGGATAGGCTTGTTTTCGGTCCACTGGAGGAGTCATTTCAACTTCTACCATCGTATTTTTATATGTTGAAACAAGAAAATCCTAGCACAATGACTGCAGTGGCTACTGATGAGGAAGAGAGATTCAAATATTATTTCTGGTCATATGGGGCTTGTATTCGGGGATTTAGGGATGTAATGCATCTTACAGTTGCAATTGATGCGACACATCTGAAAGGCAGGTTCAAGGGTGTTCTGTTTATCGTTGTACGTAAAGATGCGAACGAGTGCGTATATTCAATTGCGTTCGGCATCGACCATGTTGAGGACGAAGACTCGTGGACGTGGTTTCTTAGCAAGCAGCGTGATGCGGTTGGTTGTCCTGAAAACACTATGTTCATTTTTGATCAGCATCTCGGCATTAAGAAAGCAATCCAAAATGCATACCCAGAAGCGCACCATGGTTTATACGGTTACCACTTGAAAAAAAACTTTAAAAACAAGTTCAAGCACGACAATGTTTGTATGCTTTTCACCTTTGCTCGAGATTGCTATAAGGTGGCCGATTTCAACAGACATATGAACCAGATACAACAGATTCACCCGAGAGCCCACGCGGACCTTATGAGAATAAAGCCTGAGGAATGGGCACGTGCATGTTCACCGGCAAGGCGATACCAAATGATGATATCCAACATTGCGGAATGTGTTAACTCATGCTTGAAGCATGCAAGACAAATGTCGATCACTAGTTTGATCGCGTTCATCAGAGACATGTTCCAGCGTTGGTTCCATGAATGATATGAAGAGGCCGTCAAGGTGACCACGCCCCTCAGCCCTTGGGTTGCCAGGCAATTGAGCAAAAGGTTCAATGATGCGCATCGCTTTCTAGTTAAAATTATCAATCAAGTGGAGTTCGAAGTTAAAGACGGGAAAATAGACAGACTTGTAAACTTGTCCAAGAAGACGTGTTCATGTTGTGAGTTCTAAACAGATTTACTACCATGCAACCATGCCATTGCAGCAATAAGGTCAGAATATCTTTATTTCTTATTTGAACCGTAATTGACATAGCATTTACATTGTGCTCGAAGATTGAGTTTATTGTGTTTTTCAGTAAATGCAATCATGAAGCTATTGAATTTTACGCTGACTACTACAAGACAACCGTTTTGGTGGAGGGTTATTTAGGATCCATTAAGCTGGTAGGGCATCTTAGTGAGTGGGACATCCCCCTTCATGTGAAAAAAAATTGTTGTTTTGCCCCCACCTTGGCGAGGCCAAGCGGGAAGACCTAGGAGGAGAAGGATTCCATCAGTTGGTGAAGGCAGTCGAGCACGAAGATGTTCGTAATGCAAGAGGTACGGGCATAACAAACAGAACTACCCATCCCCATTTGTAGTTCCATCCATAAATCCGGCACCATCGCCAAGTCAATTGGTGCCTCCACGACTGCGCTGACCCAAAGCATGTTCAAGTTGAAGACAAACTGGTCACACAAGCAACAACTGTCTAATACGAAGGACAATATTTGAAAATGTAGGGTCTGTTTGTGGATGAAGACAGCTTGTTCGCCTAACTAAATGTGTCTGAAAATTGTAGTTGATTTCGTTTTGCTTTACGGATTTGTCTGCTCGGTCATTCTATAAGCCACTTTTAGTTACAGACTTTGTTGCCAAACATTTCAGGCAGATAAGCTTGTCAAGGCCTCCGTCTGATAAAGATCGTGTTAAAATACATTGTTACATTGTTTGTAAGAATGTTTTTGATTACAATCTCCATCAAATAGGAGCCTTGACAAGCTTATCTACCTAAAATATTTAGCAACAAAGTCTGTAACTAAAAGTGGCTCATATAATGACTGAGTAGACAAATTCATAAAGCAAAACGAAATCAACTACAATTTTCAAACACATTAAGTACAAGTGGCTACGCAAATCTTATGAGGGAACAACAAGCATGGAATGGCTACCGAAATTAAGAGATAAAGTCCCTATACTGTTACCCCATTTGTCACATTTTATTACCACTTGTATCAAATAATTAATGATTTGATTTAATTCTTTTCTATTTCATTTGATAAACTGTTTATGTTCTTATTGCAAGTCTTGTGGTGACACGTTGAGTGCATGCAGACTAACTTGATATTTTAATTTGGGGGTTTTCGGCTCTCATGCAGTGAAGCCTACGTGCTTCGGGATGCTCCTGGATGTCTATCCACAAGCTTTGTCTATCAAACTTTGACCTTGCTTGCACGGTTGAGTTGATTGTAACCCGGTACAGTTTTCTTAGTACTCCAAGGGAAGGATACATGGGTTTGTCAACCCTCTGCATGAAGTTTGAAAACTCCCTTGGTTTCAGGGATCGAGCCATCTCAGCTGGTGCTGCTGTCTTTGCAAAATCAATAGCCATAAAGTGAAGAGTTGCCAATTCTAGGTCCATGATTCGAGGTCTCAATCTAGCCTAGAATTGGCAACTTTTCACTTTATGGCTGTTGATTTTGCAAAGACAGCAGCACTAGTTGAGATGGCTCGATCCTTGAAACCAAGGGAGTTTTCAAACTTCATGTAGAGGGTTGACAAACCCATGTATGCTTCCCTTGGGGTACTAGGAAAACTGTACCACACTACAATCAACTCAACCGTGCAAGCAAAGTCAAAGTTTGATAGACCAAGCTTATGGATTGACCTTAAGGAGCATCCCGAAAATGTACCCTTCACTGCATGAACTCCCTCGTCTCTTGGAGAGGCAAAATGTCAAGATCCTCATACTGTATGTGTTGGATCTGTAAAAGATGGCATGGATGCACCAGTGAGTTAAGCCATCATGTGCAACAAGGTATACAGAAGAAATAAATAAGGAATAAATGTGAGACACACCATACATAACAAGTAAAATGTTGTAACACGCCGTGCATATGAAGTAAAATATTCTGACACACCATGCATAATAAGTAAATTGTTATGACACGCCATGCATAACAAGTTAAATGTTGTGACATGCCATGCATAACAATTAAATTGTTCTGACCCGCCATGCATAACAAGTAAATTGTTTTGACACGCCATGCATAACAAATTAAATGTTGTGACATGCCATGCATAACAATTAAATTGTTTTGACCCGCCATGAATAACAAGTAAATTGTTCTGACACGCCATGCAAAACAAGTAAATTGTTCTGACACGCCATGCAAAACAAGTTAAACGTTGTGACACGCCATGCATAACAATTAAATTTATAAGTCTTGGAGATTTATGGCGTGACACGACACGACCCAATTGTTCTGACACGCTGAGTGGAAGTAGATTTATGGGCTGACATGCTGAGTAGAAGCAGATTTATCGGTTGACACGCTGAGTGATAGTGGATTTACGGCGTCACAAGTTGACTTCTTGCAAATTTATGGGGTCACACGCTGAGTGCAAGTAGATGTATGTGGGGACACGTTGAGTGGTATCATATTTATGGCGTTACACGCTGACTTCTTGCGACTGTGTATCAAATTAAATATATTGTATATAGAAAAGGAAAAAAATTCTTGGTATCAAATTAATTGTGTATAGGCAAAAAAATTAATTGTGTATAAAATAATTGTATAAAGTATATTGTGTATACAGAAAGAATTAATTCTGTTTACAATGAATTGTATAAAATAAATTGTATATATAAAACATTTGTGTATAAAATTAATTGTATAAAAAAAATTCTGTATACAAAAAAATTGTACAGACAAGAGCCGATATGTTCAAGGTTTGCTTTCACAACTGTTGAAAAAAATTTCTAGAACATATTACCGACGCATTTTTGCAATCATATTCTGCTTAATTTCGATCTTTTCTGATTACAAAATATGGTCCATGTACCCTATCATGAACATACTACAGCTGACACTATCATTTTGCTGATGCACTTTAGCTTTTGGCAAATGAATATCCAATGGCATCGATGTCAAATCCCGTCTTTTTCGACGTATGTTGTTGAAATAACTGGCTTGGTGGCAGATGAATGGCATCATTGTCGTCAAGGGTGTCATCTGACCCACACGAACTTCGTTATCCTTAGCATCCGAAGTTCTTGCTTAGTCCACCACTTTGATCGTCCACCTATCCAAGTCGATCTTCGCAACCACCCAATGCCCACCAACGTTGCAAGGCGCGAGGATGAAATCCACATCTTCCCATTTTTTGGCGTATGTTGGCTTTCACCTTCCACATACCCCCCAACTCATCTGAAATTTGCATTGTGGCCCGGGCATTTTCAGTTGGAAATTCGGTGTGTAGCATGCGGATGGTGTCCTGTGAAACATGTAAACATTAGCTTACACTTCATGTAATAAAAAACTTAGTATTTATAGAATTGAACAATTTTCAAATAAACTTATGAAGAATATCATGTCAACCACGCATACACGGGTAATGTACATCTTCGACTTCGGCCTTGTCATTCGCTTGCAGAGTAGGTTGAGGCATACGTGGATATGTTCACTTGTCATTTCCTCATTGGGATCCTCTAAGATTATGAAAGAGTTAGCCCCTTGATCCCCTAAGATGCAGACGTTACGCCTGCATATGTAACATAATGAATTTCATAAGTCTTGGTGGACTAATGTTTCATTAAAAAACAATATTTGCAATGTTATTTATGAGCTTACCTTGTGGACTCGTCTTTCTTGAAAGCTTCGTAGTCTTCTACGATTTTATCCTTCACATCTCGACGGGTCACTAAAGGGTCGAAGAATGGGCTTGCCAGGTATTTGCTCGCCATTTTCAGCCGTGCCTGCTCAGTTGGGTATGAAATTTTTGCTGCACCATGATGGACAGTAGATGACTCTGGTGACGACTATCGTATCTCAACTACATCAAGAGTGCTCCCACGATAAAGAACAATAGCTCTTGCTGCTATGTTGACGAATGCATCGATCAGAGAAAGATGCTCTCCTTCAGCCACGACTACGTTAGGCTCCCCGTCCCCTTCAGCAAATGCATCGATAATGGACTCGGGCAGAGGAACATGCTCTCTTTTAGCATCATCTGATTAAAGGGTGACATCCACTGCCACAGCTTCATCGACGATGTCATCGACATGAGTTACGTTCTCTCCGTCAACATCAAGAACGTCATCTTCAATGTCAACACCAGGTTCATGATGCTGTTCATCATTAGCATCATCGTGCTCCAGACCAACACCATGAGATGGACCGCCCTACAAAATTGGAAAAACAGTTAGTTAACTCATAAAATACCACAAACCATAAACAGTAAAATGTTGTGACACGCCATGCATATCAAGTAAAATGTTGTCACACGCCATGCAAAACAAGTAAAATGTTGTGACACGCGGTGCATATCAAGTAAAATGTTGTCACACGCCATGCAAAACAAGTTAAACGTTGTGACACACCATGCATAACAAGTTAAACGTTGTGACACGCCATCCATAACAAGTAAATTGTTATGACACGCTAAGGATAAGAAGCAAAATGTTCTGACACGCCATGCATATCAAATCAAACGTTGTGACACGCCATGAATAACAAGTAAAATGTTGTGACACGCCATGCATATCAAGTCAAATGTTGTCACACGTTAAGGCTGACACGGCAATAACTAACTATAATACAAATGTCCGAACCTGCTAATGACCAAAAACTAGTTAAACCACTACCACTTAACCCCAAAAACCATCAAACCAGCAAGAAAATACAGTCTAAACAGTTGCTAAACGTAAACCATCAAAATACAAGCGAAGATAGAATAACGTACTTGTAATTTAAGGCCGTCAAGAATCCGACCAACGATACAGTCCTCAAGCATCTACATTGCTAGACTCAATGATTGAATTAAAGCCTTCAGCTCCAACATCTCTTTTTCATGCTTGCGCATGATCCGTCAGAGCTGACGGGTAGTGACTGCTCCGTCATTGATTATTCTCGACTAGGTCAACTGAAATAACATATATAACTGTGTTATTCAATAATCATATATGGAATTGTTGAACATTAACTGTTACAACTTTAATATCCTAACCGGTGGCTGGTTAGTAGTCTACGGTGGAGCCAGACCAATCGATGCTTGAGGACTTATCGTCACTTCCGTAAACTGCAATTACATATATAACTGTGTTATTCAATAATCATGTATGGAATTGTTGAACATTAACCATTACAACTTTAATATCCTTACAGTCGGCTCGTTAGCTGCTTGCGATTGAGGCAACCGATCGGTGCTTGAGGACTTGTAATCGCTTTCGTAAATTGTAATTATATAAATTACTGTGTTACTCGATAAACATATGTGGGAATATAGAACACAAACCGTTAGAATCGATCTTACTGATGGGTCATTTCCACTTTGCATATGAGGAGGACTGATGGGTGGTTCTGAAGCTGCCGGTGCATGGTCCAACTGCAAACATAGAAATGTTATTCGATAATCACATATGGAATTGGAGAACACAGAACCGTTACAATTGTCCTTACCGGCTATTCACTGCCTTGATCATGGTCGTCCCCTTCATCCATCAACTCAAGGCCCGACAGGTCATCAACTAAAGCAGCAACGGTGCGCATTTGCTTCGTGCCACCAGAGACTCTTTTCTCCTTCAAGCCTCTCTTTTTTTGCTTCGCTCCTAAGCCTCAATCCGACCGATCCTCCATGTGCCCTATTGGCAGGTACTCGTGGCCCTCCGATAAGGGGACATCAAGGTCCACAAAATTCTCTTAGAGGGCATCATCCGCGGTGGGTTCCAACGTCTCTAGTGCCCACAACTGCAAAAAAATAAATAAAATGTTGTCATTATCGAAAAGGGAAAATTAATATACAAATATAACGCAAAAATTAGCAACTGTTCACTCATATGGTCAGATGACTCTAACTTCTGAATTGCCTTGTAGAAGTCTTTTGGCTTCTGATTGCAATCCCTTCTGCACATTCGTGGGTAGACATTGTCCTTCGGACCAAATGGGGCAATTATTTTTTGGAGGGCAGGAATTGCCTCCATTGCCCAGAATTGCATGCCAAATGTAACCATTATTAGACCGTAAATCATAAACGAGTGCACCCATAAATTTTTTTTTCAAAAGGAAACTGAAAAATGTTACATGATAGTACTTGTATCACCTATGCGAATCCGTAAATGTTGTAGCGTAATCGAGTTTCCTTTGTCACGCTTGAGTCAGGCACTTCGAACCCCTTTAAAAAGTAGTCCAAGGTCAGCTTCCAAACATAGTACCCCAATGGGAAGACTTTCCATCAATGATAGCTATAAAGGCGTCACCCGTCTACGGTAGTCTTGACCAAATAAAATGTTATTCGCTATCAAGACGAGTGCCATCTTGGTCGAGTCTCCTGATGGCTGGAAGTTCCCCCTGCGGAACATATCAAGCAAAGCCTGCAGCTTAACGCTCTCTTGCCTGTTCCAGTATCTGTCATGAATTCCCTCCGCAGCAACCTCGTATGGTCGTCTGAACACATCGGGCATTGGACCAAACTTCAGCCCGATGATGAGGCAAAACTCCTACTTTGATAGCTCTTGCCAATGGCAAACCATAGCTCGTGGTCCATTGACTAGCTCTCAGTGATCCGGCAAATCATGATGCTGTGCAAGAGACCGGAGCAAAAGTACCCTTGTAGATAGACGTTCAGGAGCATTCCGAAGTAGGTACGCTTAACTGAATCGTACTCCCCCTTCTGTTGGAGATTCTTTGTGATGTAATGCAGTTGCGACCACGGGTGTTAATTGCGACGTTGAACGCCTACTTCTCCCTCGGGACAATCAGCAAACTGTCAAGATCCTCATATTGTCTGCGCTGGATCTGCAAAACATGGCACACATACACCAATGAGTTAAGTCGTCATGTGCAACAAGGTACACTGAAGACATAAATAAGGAATAAATGTTGTGACACGCCATGCACTGTAAGCAAAATGTTGTGATACGCCATGCATTGCAAGTAAAATGTTGTGACACGCCATGCATAACAAGTTAAACGTTGTGACATGCCATGCATATCAAGTAAAATGCTATCACACGCCATCCATAACAAGTAAAATGTTGTGACACGCCATGCATATCAAGTAAAATGCTATCAGACGCCATGCATATCAAGTAAAATGCTATCACATGCCATGCATATCAAGTAAAATGCTGTCACACGCCAATAACTAACTATAATAACAATGGCGTCACACGGTAAACACCCAAAATCCTTAAAACCACTACGACTTAACCCCAACAACCATCAAACCAGCAACAAAACACAGTCTAAACATTTGCAAAACAAAACAAAAAATCTGAACATATCAAACAAACCCAAAAAAAAATCAAAAAATTAATGAACACAAGAATGTTTTAATTTGAGACTCATTGACCTCTTCATTCATGGCCGGCATTTTTGCTGGTGCTGTGGTGTCGTTACGCTTGCCAAGAGCCTTTTCGAACACTTCGATACCAACGGGAATGAGAAATGAATTGCACAAACGTTACAAATTCTGAATAATAACTGTTTAAAATGAAAAATGGACTTATAATATTCTTATTTATTCTAAAAAAGGGGAATTAATTCAGTGAAAGTCCAAATGATTACCTGCTTTTTTTTTCTCTCTCTATTTCAAACCATGACGTTTCAGTTGCTTAAGCAGTGCTGTGTCACACACTCTAAACCATGACCATGGCGTGTCGACTTTTCAAGTAATGCCGTGTCACACACTCTAAACCATGACCATGGCGTGTCACCAACTCCGAACTTTAGCGTGTCACAGCTTCCCTCCATGGCTTGTCACTAACTCTGAACTTTGGCGTGTCACAGATTCCCTCCATGGCATGTCACGAACTCTGAACGCTGGTATGTCATAGATTCTCTCCATGGCGTGTCACAGATTCCCTCCATGGTGTCTCACAAACTCTGAACGTTGGCGTGTCACAAATTCCCTCCATGCTGTGTCACCAACTCTTAACTCTGGTGTGTCAAAAATTCCCTCCATGGCGTCTCACCAACTCTGAAAGCTAGTGTGTCACAGATTCCCTCCATGCTGTGTCACTAACTCTTAACATTGGCATGTCACAGATTCCTTCCATGGCGTCTCACCAACTCTGAACGCTGTCGTGTCACAGATTCCCACCATGACGTGTCACCAACTCTTAACTCTGGGGTCTCACAGATTCCCTATATGGCGTCTCACCAACTCTAAGTGGTGCTGTGTCACACATTCCCAACATGACGTTTCACAAACTTTAAACCCTGCCCTACGACAACCGTCTAACATATGGCCTGCTATAGCAAGACCATTTCCTGCTTTGGGTTCACATATTTCTCCTTTCAATTCACCACCGTATCAAGGATTTTTGGTTTCACATCATTAGCCAAGCTTTCCATCATGACGACCAGTTCCTCGTTCCATTTAATATCTCTCTTCTCCTATTATCTGAATGCCATGTCCCAAATCTCTGAAAACCCATCTCATGCAACATTATTTTGTTTTGCACAACCTTCGAAAAAAATGGGTATTTTGCACAACCAATCTTTGCATATTTATTTTTTTCTCCTATTTTCAGCCTATTTGAGAGTGCACGCTAACGAAGACGGCTCATTAAGGGCATTTTTGTCACAAAATCTATTCTGGTGGCTAAAAATAGTTAAAATTATCTCGAGGGTTATTTACAAAAACACGTTATTTTTAAGGGCTAAAAAAAATGCTCTAATTTTAAAAAAGAATATTAGAAAGAAGTAGTACGAATATAAGAAGATCTTCTATTTTCATTTCTTATTCCAATATATCTACCATCTACTACAATACCTTTATTTATAGGCACGCATAGATGAAAGGGAAATGAATTTACATAAATAGAGAAGATGAACTTAGTAAATAAAAATTCACATACACTGAATGAAACCAAGAGATAGAAATGTCTCAATATAAATATGTACATTGGATACAGAGAGATACATTGGATGTTATAAAATACAATGGATATTCACATATATTCATAACACTCTTCCTTAAATGTCTGTTGTATTACTCTATTAAAAACCTTAAGCCAAAAAAACCAGTGAGACAACAATCGATCAGAAAGAAAAAAGAGTACAGTGTATAGTCCATAATTGCTCCCCTTCAATTGAGCCATATTGCCATTTGTGGACTACCTCATTAAAAATTTTAAGCCAAAAAAATCTAGTGGGACAAAACTAATCAGAAGGAAAAAAAGATTACAGTGCATAGTCCATAATTGCTCCCTTCAATTAAGCCATATTGCCACTTCTAAGGTTTACCATTTCTAGAGTATTTGATACTTTGCCATTCCAAGGGCAAATCAATCTTGCACCTTGTTACCTTGCCGCATTCCAATGCCATATACTAATTTCTCAAATGTTGACATTAGCAATGATTTGGTAAAAAGATCTTCAAGATTATTGATGGAGTGAATCTATTTCATGTCAACTTGTTGACTTTCCTAGAGTTTGTGAGTGTAGAAAAATTTCAGCGAGATATGCTTAGTCCTATCACCTTTAATATATCCTCTCTTGACTTGTACAACACAAGCAGCATTATCTTCATAAATTATAATAGAAAAAATTGTAACCGGTGTTAAACACTAAGAATTATGAATATGCATTATAATGACTTGATATAGAGTGATAATCTCAAAGTGGTTAGAGGAGTAGCTACTAGTGTTTGCTTAGTAGAGTGCCAAGAAATGGTGTTGTCGTTATAGCAAAATAAATAACCTGTTTGAGAGCGAGCCTTATGCGGATTAGATTTATATCCCGCATTAGTGGATCAACAAAACCAGAGTTAGTGGAATCCTTGGAATAATATAATCCCAAATCTATGGTTCCTCAGAGATAACGAAAGATATGTTTTTATTCTAGTCTAGTGTCTCTAAGTTGGCTCAAAAATAAAACGTACCAATAAATTTACCACAAAAGCGATATCAATTTTATACATTGTGCCAAGTACATCAAAGACCCAATTATATTTAGATATGGTACTTCAAGACCAAGTATCTCCTCATCAAGTTCTTTGGGACTAAACAAGTCCTTTTAGGGATTAAAAGACTTTACAACCATAGGGGTGCTCAATGGGTGAGCCTTGCTCATGTTGAAACATTTAAGCAATCTCTAAATGTATGTTGACTAATGGACAAGTATTATATTTGCTTTGTGCTTAAGCTCTAAACCAAGACAAAGTTTGGTTTTACCCAAATCTTTAACTTCAAACTCCCTTTTCAAATTTTCAACAGTTTTATATAACATTTTTGGAGTTCCAATCAACTTCATATTGTCGACATAAACTGCTATCATAGCAAATCCGATTTTCGATTTCTTAATAAACATGCATGGGAAGATAGAATCATTTTTGTACCCTTCCTTAATTAGGTATTCACTTAAGCATTAATACCACATGTGGTCAGATTACTTTAACTCGTACAAAGATCTTTGTAACTTTATTGAGAATAAGTTGCAAGGAATGTATGCTTCAGGCATTTTGAATCCCTTGAGAATTTTCATATAAATATTGGAGTCTAATGAACGACATAGATATGCCGTCACAACGTCCATAAGGCACATTTCTTGTTTTTCAGAAACTACTAGGCTAATAAGGAAACGAAAGGTCATCATATCTATCACAGAGTGAATACATGTCATCATAATTAATACCAAGTATCTGAGAAAAGCCTTGGGCAACGAGTCAGGCTTTATACCTCTCGACCTCATTTTTTTCATTTCATTTCTGAATAAAGATCCGCTTGCATCCAATGGGCTTTACATTGTTAAGGGTTCGAGATACAAGCCTAAAAATCTCTCGTTTAGCTAAAGAAGCCAATTCAGCCTTATTGCTTCCTCCCACTTAGGTCAATCTTGCCTTTGACAACATTCGATAATAGATCACAGTTCATAATCATCATTTATAATCTCATGAGTAATTAAGAGTGCAAAAGCACCATCGATGATCATCTCATTCCGATCTTAAATCACATTAAACTATGAAATGGAAATCTCGGTACTCTTGGGGTCGGTTTTCTTTTCATGGGCTTGTACCTCTTCAGGGGCAATAGGATTTTTTTAAAGCAAGCTCAACACCAAGCTCTTTTGAAGTGGATTCCTGATTCCTCCTTTTTCGTTTTCGAAGGTCAATGTCTTTTATTCATATCGATTTTGCATGCTTTAGGCATAAGCCATTTTGATCCATTTCAGCTTGTTCTTCAAGAACATAAATCCTAGCTGGAACTTTCACTACTAGAATATGAGACTTTGTAACTTGGGCAGCATCATTAAATGCGTCAAAAAGTCTATTGGCAATAGCTTGTAAATGGATTATACGCTGTACTTTATTTTCAAATTCAAGAGTTCTTGGATTTAAATGGGATAGATTTTTCTCATTCCAGGAGAAAATATCAATTGGTTTATGCTTCTTAGACACAGAAGCCTTAGGTATCTTAACTGGTGGAAACACTGTTTCATTGAAATGACAATCAACGAATCTAGCGGTAAAAAGATCATCCATCGTTGGTTTCAAGAACCTAATAATGAATGATAAATCAAACCTAACGTAAACGCCTAAACGGTATTGGGGACCCATTTTAGTCTTTTTTGACGGTGTTATAGGCACCTGTACAGCGCAACCAAATGTGAGTAAATGTGAAATGTCTGGTTCATAGCCTATAACCAACTGCATGAGAGACTGCAGGAGACTAGAAGTGGGGCACAATTTAATTAGTCCCATCGCATGCAAAATAGCATGACCTCAAGCTGAATAGTTAAGCTTTGTCCTTAATAATAGAGTATGAGCAATAACTTGGATGCGTTTAATCAGGGATTTTGTCAATCTGTTTTTAGTAAAAAAATGTGGAACTAGTGCTCAACCTCGATTCCTAGTGAAGCACAATACGCATCAAAGCTCTTTCATGTAAATTCACCAGCATTATCTATCCTTATGTTCTTGATTGGATAATTAGGGAAATGTGCTTTATAATCTACGCAAGTAAACGTGCAAAGGAAAAATTGTGCGTAGATAATAGGAAAACGTGGGACCATTTGTAGGATACGTCCACTAATACCATGAAATATCGGAACAACCCACTTGCTTATTATATTGGTCCACAAATATCACCCTAAATTCTTTACAAGAATGAAGGGGGATTCAAGATTCACTTTTGTCATAAAAGATTTAACAATGAGCTTTTCTTATGAACAAGTTTCACAAGTTTATTTTTTGAACAACAAAACCTTTCTATCCTTTAAAAGGTTTCCTCTACCATTTTGGATTATCTTACACATCATCGTAGCTTTTGGGTGACCTAAGTGATCATGCCAAAGTCCAAACTCATCGGGATTTACTAGTTTCCAAGACGTGGTAACGTAGGATTCAACAACTCTAATACTGATACAATACAATTCTAGAGTTGAAGCTTCTAGCTTCTCATGGATGGTTTTTTGACCCATCCTATAAGAAGTGAGGTAAAGACATTTCTTATTTTGCTTATAAATTGTCTCAAGCTGGTACCCATTACAGTGTACATCTTTGAAGCTAAATAGCTTCCCCTTTGATCTACTGCTTAGCAATGCATCCTCGATATGTAAGGTGGTGCCATTTGGCAAAATAATTGTGGTATTTCCGGAGCCATCAATAATCCCAACGAGACTTGATATTGTATGGACATTTGCCTTGCGCAATGTCACACTCAAGAAAAAATGTTTGCCACAAAGTATGGTATGTGTCATTGTACTATCAAGCAAACAAACATCTTCCTTTTTCTCGATGATTCCCATTTGCACTTGTATTAACAACTTTAGGTGTTAACTACAGGATTCTCAAAGACCACCGCCACTTTAAAGGATGAAAGGAGGCTCAAGGTCCATTGTTGACTTCAGGCCGGTTGGACGAAATACAAAATTAAAATCTAATTGGTTGAAAAATTAAAAAAATTACCTTCTTCATTGGTTAAAACCTTGTGCTGATAACGTATTGTGAAATATAACTATGAAAGAGAATATTAGAGAGAAATAGTAAGAATGTAAAGAGATCGTCTATTTCATTTCTTGTTCCAGTATATCTACTATCAACGACAATGCTTTGCTTTATAGGCACACATAGAAGGAGGAAAAATGAATTTACATAAATAGAGGGGATGACCTTAGTAGATATGAATGTACATACACTGAATGAAACTAGAAGATAGAGATGTATTAACATAAATATGTACATTGGATTTGTGGAGATACATTGATATTATGAAATACAATGAATATTCACATATATTCATAACATTTTGTTATTTATTTCTTTTTATTTTCATTTCTTTGCTTTTTTCATTTTTTATGACTTTTTTTGTTTTTAAAAAAACAATTGTGAGATTTAATTAATTATTCAAAAAAATTTGAAGATTCAATTAGTTTAAAAATTATCTTTAAATTTTAGTTAAGTTAAATAATTCATTTATATATTAAACATATTTAATTATATTTAATTCAATTACAAAAAATAATTACCATCCTTGAGGATTTATTAAAAATACACTTATCTACATTAGTTTGAAAAACACTTTTTGTCCCTCATAAAAATTAATTGGTTTTATTCTAGTTGTCAAACTAATATTTTTATCAAAAAGAAAAATAACTCTAGATACGAAAGGTACCCTAATTTTTTTTCTCTTTTCTCCTTTCTTACTATTTTTATCATTTTTTATTATAATCAATTCTTTATCACTCAGTTTCTTTTTTTTTTTTTTAGGAAACTATGAGAAATAACCCTCATAAACTCAACTAAAAAATGTCCCTTATTATAATTTTAACTGTTTTTACCTAATTTTTGACATGACTTGACAACAATGCCCTTTAAACAATTTTCGACAAATTAAATGGTCCCGCTTTCTCTATCTTGCCATCTAAACAAAAATTCCAATATTAAATCCCTATTTCTCTCTCTTGCCAAACACTGTCTATCTCAACACCCTGAAAAGTAGAGATGACATCAAGGTATGCGTTTTGGGTTGTTGGGTTCATTGGTTTATATTCTTAGAATGAAACCCCAAAGTTGGGGGTTGAAATTAATTAAACATATTTGTAAATTAGAACACTGTATGACCTTGGCAACTTAAACCTACTTGTGAGCAAGCACATCAATTAGTTTTTAGGCATGGCGTTACTAGTTTTTAGGTATTGCAAGATTAGTTTTTGGCAGTACGTAACTTAGGCATTGCGAGACTAGCTTTTAGGCATTGTGTGACTCAATCATTACATCTCTGAAACTTAGGCATTGTATGACTGGTTTTAGGCATTGTGTGATTGGTTTTTAGGCATTACGTGACCAGTTTTAGGCATTGCGTGACTGAAGTATTGCGTGATTAGGTAGTAGGCTTTGCGTGAGTGGCTTTTAGGCATTATATGACTTGGACATTGTGAGACTACCTTTTAAGCATTGCGTGACACATTTTTGGTAAATTGATTGATTGTGACACTTATTTTCTGTTAAATTTCAAGAATGTGCCAAATGTGAAGCTTATGATTACATATGATGGTCATTAGGTAGATGACACTTACAAGGGTGGTGAGACATGAATAAGGGATGTTGGGAGTGATTTGTCATTTTCAGGCCTGATGAAGTTGGTTGAAGATGTTGTTGGGGTAAACTCACAGAATCATGAAATCAAGCTACATGTATTACTTAGTCATGCCACAGGGATTTCAAGCCCAATTATCAGGGACGATCAAGATTTATCAAGTATTTTGTGAGATGAGAGGGGAGTTGTAGTGTTTGTGACCGTTAAGAAACATTATAAAAATGTTATACCACATGAACAAGCTCTCCAACATAGTAATCACCGAAATCAGGTTTATACTACTTCAAACATACCATACTATGCAGTCCCTAACCGACAACAATGGTAATCACCATCGACATATGCACATGAATTTGAGCAGTTTGGTACACACATGAGGTGACGCCGGGGTGTTGTAAAGACACCTAAGTGTTATGAAAGACACCAATCATGGCAAGGTTGAAGACCCCACTAAGGTGAATCACCAATCTTGGCAAGGTTGAAAACCCCACTAGGGTAAAAAAATAGCTAAAATCCCACTTTCGTTGGCTAGGCCAAAGATACGAAAACCTTCTACTCTTTGAAAAGAGCCTAGAGAAATAAGCACTCTTACTTAAGAAAATATTATTTATTAACTCTCAACTTGAATGTGAATAATAACTAAGCTTAAGGGTCCTATTTATAGTATTATAGGCCTATATCCTAATAAAACTCTACTCCTAGTTGTCTTATACAATTAGAAAAATTAACAAGAGATTTAAATAAAATGGGTGTTCTATTCCTAAATAGAACATGACTAGCTTAAAGTCCTAATACAAGTAAAAATTTTTTTTTATTAAACCTATAATTCCTAAATAATAATATTCTAATAATATACTTCTATATCATTCCCTCTAGGTTGGAGACGTCTTCAAGATCCATATCTTCATCATGTTCTCCATAATAAGGAGAAAGATCAACTACATTGAAAGTTGCAGAAACTTCATAATCTTCAGGAAGTTCAATCTTGTAAGCATTCTCATTAATACGTTCCAAGACTTGGAATGGTCCATCAGCTCGCGGAGATAGTTTTGCACGAGATTTAGGAAAACGTTCGTTTCTTAAATGAATCCAGACTAAGTCTCTTTTTTTAAAACTAGCTGGCCTTTTGTGCTTATTGGCTTGCTTTTGGTATTTGTCAGTCTGATGAATAGTCTTCTGTTGAACTTCTTCATGAAGGTTCTTGATTTGCTTAGTACGTTCTTCCGCATCAACACTAAATTCACGAGTAGTTGGTAATGCAAGAAGTTCCAAAGGACTAAGAGGGCGTTTTCCATACACTACTTCAAAGGGAAATCTTCCAATGGTTTGGGTCACAGAATTATTGTAAAAAATTTTGCTTGTGCTAACACAAGATCCAATTAACAAATGTGTTTACCCACAAAGCTTCGTAACAAGTTTCCCAAACTTTTGTTAACGACTTCTATTTGACCATCAGTTTAAGGGTGACTTGCTGAATTAAATTGTAAATGAGTTCCCATTTTCCTGTAGAGAGTCCGTCAGAAATGACTCATGAACTTTACATCTCGATCTGAAGTGATGGTTTTTGGAATTCCATGAAGACACACAATTTCTTTAAAGTACAAATCAGCTACGTGAGAAGCATCATCAGTTTTATGGCATGGCACAAAAATGAGCCATTTTGGAAAGTGTATCGATGACTACCATTATAGAGTCCTTTGCCTTTGAGTTCTAAAACCCAAAACAAAATCCATACTCATATCTACCCAAGGAGCTTCAAGAATAGGTAATGGTTTATACATACCAATGTTTTGATTTCCAAGTTTGACAATATGGCAAATACGACACCTTTGAATATGTCGGATGATATCTCGCTCCAGCTTGGGCCAATAAAACTTTTCTTTCAGAAAAGCTAATGTTTTGTCTCCCCCAAAATGTCCAGCTAATCCTCCATTATGAGCTTCCCAAATAATAGATTGGCGTAAAGAACATTGAGGCATGCATAATTGGTTACCTTTGAAAAGATACCCTTTTTGTTGATGAAATTGTCGATAAGGATATTGGGAATTGAATTTCCATATCTCACCAAATTCAAGATCTTTTTCATACAATTCTTTCACAACTTCAAAGCCAACAACCTTCAATTGTAAGGTAGATAGGAGAGTAAGACGACGACTTAAAGCATCAGCTATTTTGTTTTGTGCACCTAATTTGTGCTTGAGGAGAATTAAAAAGGCCTGAAGAAACTCACTCCAAGCTACATGTTGCTGATTAAGCTTTTGTTGGGAGTTAAGGTGTTTGAGGGCTTCATGGTCAAAATACAAGATGAATTCTTTTGGCAACAAATAATGGCTCTAATGATCGAGGGCTCGAATAACAACATAAAACTCCTTATCATATGTTGAGTACTTTAATCTTGCATCATTGAGTTTCTCACTAAAAAAGGCAATTGGTCTTCCTTCTTGAAAAAGAACAGCACCAATACCATCATTAGAGGCATCACAATCAACTTCAAACACCAAATCAAAGTTCGAAAGTGCAAGCATGGGAGCTTTAGTAATCCTTTCTTTCAATTCCTCGAAGCTATGTTGTGCCTTGGTACTCCATATAAAATTATCTTGCTTAAGGCGTTCAGTAAGCGGAGTAGCAATAGAACTAAAGTTTTTAATGAAACGTTGATAAAAGGAGGTCAATCCATGAAAGCTTCGAACATCATGAAGTGACTTTGAAACTGGCTAATTGACAATAGCATCAACTTTGCTTTGCTCCACTTCAATCCTTTTGTTTGAAACAACATATCCTAGGAAGATAACTTTGTTTGTCATAAATTTACACTTCTTTATGTTAGCAAAAAGCTTGTGCTCTCGAAGTACTTCAAATATCTGCCGTAAATGTTCCAGATACTCTTTTTGACTTTTACTATACACCAAAATATCATCAAAATAAACCATAACAAACTTCCAATAAAAGGACAGAATACATGGTTCATTAGGCCCATAAAGGTGCTGGGTGCATTAGAGAGGCCAAATGGCATAACTGTTCATTCATATAGCTCATCAAGAGTTTTAAATGCAGTTTTCCATTCATCTCCAGGTCGCATTCAAATTTGATGATAACCACTACACAGATCGATTTTGGAGAAGATGATAGCACAATGCAATTGATCCAACAAATCATCAAGTCTAGGAATGGGGAAATGATACTTGATGGTGATTTTGTTCACAGCACGACTATCAATGCAAATACGCCATGTTTCATATTTTTTTTGGAACTAATAAAGCAAGAACAGCACAGGGGCTAACGTTTTCTCTTACCAGGCCTTTCTCCAAAAGTTGTTTGACTTGATGTTGTAACTCTTTATGTTCTTACGGACTCATGCGATAAGCAAGCTTGTTTAGAATTATAGAACTAGGGATAAAATCAATGGCATGCTGAATATCTCGCATTGGCAGTAGTCCATGGGGTATCTCTTTAGGTACAACATCACAAAACTCTTCAATTATGGGTTTAACATCTTTGGATAAGGGTGAAGATACTTCATTCTCCTCACAAACTAATAAGAGGTATAAAAGGCTTGACTCACGGTAAGCTTTATTTAAACTAGATACAGTGATGAGTGCTTTATCTTTCTCTTATTTCTTTAGGCAATCTTTTGGCTTTAATGGAGTCAACATAATTTTTACTCTATCCTTAATGAAGGAATAAGTATTCTTGTATCCATCATGGTGAGTCGACGATCATATTGCCATGGGCATCCTAACAACAAATGGCATGCATCCATTAAAATAACATCACACTAGACTTCATCTTCATACTTATTTCCAATAGAGAATTGAACACAACAACGCTTTGTTACCTTAACTTCGATTTCTTTTCTCAGCCATTGTAGCTTGTAAGGATAAGGATGTACTTCAGTTGGAAGTTTCAACTTTTCCACCATGTAGTTGGCAATAACATTCTCACAGCTTCAACTATCAATAATGACATTACAAACCTTCCCTTGGGATGTGCACCTTGTATGGAATATGTTATGACGAAGCCAACTTTCATCTTCTGTCATCATAGCACTGTTAAGGTTACGACAAACAACAAGAGCTTCTCCATGGTTAGCAGAAATTACTTCTATCTCTTCGTTGTTGAATCTTTCTAACTCAACATCTACTTCTTCTAGGCTAGGTTATTCCATGACTTCTTCTTCAACTAAGGAGATAATTCTTCAATTTGGACAATCAGAAGCAATATGCCCAAATCCTTGGCATTTGAAGCATTTTGGTTGACATTAGAAGCACGAGTAAAAGTAGTCTCTTTATTGTTTGGAGTTTTGGAAGAGTTTACCCTTGGAGGTGGAATGGTTGCCGAACTCTGTCTCCCACTGTTTGAGGTGAAATCTTTCTGTCTAGATGAACTCATTAAGCTTTTCCATAATTGTTGTTTCTCAACCTTTAATGCTAATCTGATGACATCATTTAGGTTCCAATATGGTTGTAGTTGAACAACGCTTGTAATTTCAACATTGAGACCCCCAAGATAACGAGCTACAATTTGTTCTTAAGGTTCATGGACATCGCACTTCATGTGAAGTTGTTCGAACTCCATTGTATATTCTTCCATCGACATTGTTTTTTGCCTCAAGTTATGAAATGTGATAAAAATTTCTTGTTGATAATGCTCAGGAAGGAACTTACGGTTGAGTTCTCGACGCATCCTATCCCATGTTCTGATCTTTTTATGGCTTTCTCTTTCTCGTTGCCTTTTGAGATTTTCCCACCAAATAGAAGCGTACTTCTTCAATTTAATTGCCACAAGCTTCACACATTTTTCATCGGGAATATCTTTGAGCTCGGAAACTCTTTCTAATGTGTAGAGCCAGTCAATGAAGTCATCAGGATGAAGTTTTCCTTTAAACTTAGGAATGTCGACTTTGATTCCTAAATCTCTGGCAACAGCAATTCTCAGGTGACGAATAGGTACTTCTTCATTAGAGGACGAATTTTGATGAAATTGGTTAGTGTCATTCTCTTCATCACTAGAGTTGCTATTGTTAATTTGAGCATCACGTCTTGCGAATTACTCTTGTAATTCTTGAATTTACTGATGTAGTTCTGCAATCTCAATCTCGTGATCATCTCTTTGAAGATTTTGACGTCTTTGCGGCATTTTATTGTATGGTGATGACGATGTGGTGATGTAGAAAACAAAAAATGATGATATAACTATAAAGCAATAAATAAAATTACCCGAGCAGGGAATATTGAAACTCGATAGCGAACCTGAACTTATGCAGCGAACAACAATTCAACTGCTCTGATTTCAAACTGATGCTGGGGCATTGTAAAGACACTTGGGTGTTATGAAAGACACCAATTGTGGTGAGGTTGAAAACCCCACTAAGGTGAATCATCAATCTTGGCAAGGTTGAAAACCCTACTAAGGTGAAAAACTAGCCAAAATCCCACTTTGGTTGGCTAGGCCAAAGATACTAAAACCTCTTACTCTTTAAAAAGAACCTAGAGAAATAAGCACTCTTACTTAAGAAAATATTATTTATTAACTCTCAACTTGAATGTGAATAATAACTAAGCTTAAGGGTCTTATTTATAGTATTATAGGCCCATATCTTAATAAAACTCTACTTCTAGTTGTCTAATACAATTAGAATAATTAACAAGAGATTTAAATAAAATAGGTGTTTGTTGTTGAATTTTCTCATGCAAGTGCACGTATCGTTAACAAGTAATATAGTAATGAAGTAGAGTGTAATTCCCATGGAGAATTGTTGAATTCCTACTGTTAACTACTAAAATTATAACACCCTAATTTTATCTAAACCATTAAAATTAAAAACGAAAAATTTAAATTAATAAACTATTAACTAAAACTAAAACTAATCTAAATTCTATTAGCAAATTTACTTCTAATGATTAACAGATCTAAGACTATGATATCCCTCAATACTTCATCTAATTATTGTCTCTTTCTCTTAACTCAGTTTAATGGATTAAGTTGCTAACCTAGAGTCCTAAATTATTTATAAGTTTCTGTCGAGTTTCTTATAAAAATACCTCTCCCAATTAATTTACTATATGTCTATGCAAATTCATTTGAAGAAAGATTCATTAAGTTTGTGCTAATCCTAGCTACGTAAGGCTTATAGGTGTATGTCTACCCTATATGCAAATCAAACCACCTAATTAACTAAGTGTATTCGATCACATGCTATTTTATTCAAGGTCTACCTAAATCTCCTTCGTCAAGGTTTAACCTAGGTTTCCAATTCAGTCTAATTGCTGGCCAGTCAATTAGAAGCATGAAGAATAGAACAAAATAAACAACTTAAATCCATCAAACATAAGTAAAAGAGAGATAAATAATTCAGACTATATATTGAGTTCGATCATCATCTTAGATTAAAAATTTAGTTCCCCATCAAGTCATACATCATCATCGAATAAAATATAAACATTAAAACCAAAAGAATAAAAGAATAACAAAAAGATAGAAAAAACCAAAGAATCAATTCTTGATCTCCAAATCTCCTTGAATTCTTCAAATTCCTTCAATGACTATGTAGCTTGACTCTCAGTTGTTAATTTGGTGTTTTTCTCCTCTCCTTAAGTCCTCCGAAAAGTTGTTTTTATAGGCTTTGGCGTTAGGCCAAGTTGGGTGAAGAAAGAAGTCAATTTTAGCTGGGATTTCCTTATCAAACTATGTAAGTCACAGTTTTGCCAAATTAATTAATAGAAATCGTAATTGCTCTAGGACTACTACAGTATGTATATTTTAACAAGATTTTTACCCATCCTAAAAGCATAAATGGGTGAAGTAGTAAACATAAAAGTTGTAGATCTTTCTCTTAGCTTTCCAATGGTCGAAGAATCTCTTCATTTGAACCTTTGTAGAGAAAGTTATGGCCAAAATACCGAAACATATGCATTGGAAGTCTGCACCTCGAAATTGCTCTCCTTCTTCCATTAAAATTCTTCTTTCATCACACCTATAAAAGCACAAATAAATCAATAGCAACCTATCTTAATCATATTAACACCAAATTAAGCATAAAATTAATCAAGATTAGATTGACTCACCTAAAATAAATAATTTAAAATAATTAAATAAAACCTACTAATTTCTATGATTTATTACAAGAACTAAACTAAATTATTATCAAAATTAAACTCAAATAACTCTATATCATAGAGTTATCAGTGTTCTATTCGTAAATAGAACATGACTAGCTTAAAGTCCTAATGTAAGTAAAAGAAGAATTTCATTAAACCTATAATTCCTAAATAATAATATTCTAATAATATACTATTGTATCATGAGGTGTCTTTAAATGCTATTTGCACAATTTTGATCATAATGTGCATCAAACCAAATGCTTTGTTCTTTCCAAAAAATGCAATCGTCGCCTAAGACTGTGTGGGTCCATTACCATTCTTAAACAACACTGCGACTGTGAGTGATGATGATGCATTTGATCAGATGCATGATGATTATGTAGAGGATGACATTGCTGATTGGAATGATGGAGATTATGTTGGCGGGCATGATGATTGTTTAGAGGAGGATAGGGGTGACAATAATGACATTCTTGATTGCAATCATGTGAATGGTAGTATAGAACATGCCATAACTGTTGTCTTAGAAGATGTTCAGTGCCATGACCCTATTTACAACAACCTCATCATCGGTGATAAGGGGAATCGTTCACTTGATGACAGTGATAAGGAAAAGGTAAATACAAGGGTATCTCGTCAATGGATTATTCCGAGTGCAGATATGATCTCCTTTCAAACAATTGCCATCGGGGAGTCCAGATCAAACGATAATTGCTTATACTGAGGACAAGTGTTTCCCTCCAAGGCCAAATTAAGACTAGCCTTAAACATGTTGGCACTAAAAAAGCATTTCAAGAGTAGAGTTAAAAAGTCATGTCACTTTGTTTCAAGGTTGCCTGTAAGGATAAGGCATGCAAGTTTGATATGCGTGCAACATAGTTGCTTGATGGAAATTATTGGTAAGTTCACACATTCCACAAGGTACACATGTGTACTGTTGATAGTTTGCAAGGTGGGTATCGAACAATGAATGTGAGGTTAATTGGTGAGCTTATGTCCCCCAAGCTGCAAGGAAATAATGTAACACCATTGAAACCTAAGGAAATAATAAAAGAGATAAATCGCAAGTGGGGATTGCAATGCTTGTATGGTAAGGCCTGACAAGCAAAGGATTATGAGAGAGTCTTGTTTTTTGTCCCTTCGAGGAGTCATTCCAACTCCTACCTTGTATTTCCATATGTTAAAATGTGAAAATCTAAGTACAATCATAGTTATGGCTATCGATCAGGCACAACAATTCAAATATTGTTTCTAGGTGTACAAGGTTTGTATTTGGGGGTTCAAAGCTGTAATATGGCCTGTAGTTGTTATCAATGCCACGCATTTGAAAGGCAGATTCAAAAGTATTCAGTTTGTTGCTGTTTACAAAGGCATGAATACACAGATATATTCGGTTGAATTTAGCATTGGCCACGTTGAGGACGAAGAATCGTGGTCGTGGTTTCTTACCCAATTGCATCGTGCTATTGGTTGTCTTGATAATGCAATATTCATTTCTAATCAGCATTGTGGCATTAAAAATGTAGTTGAAAAAGTGTACCATGATGCGCTCCACAGTCTATGCAATTACCACTTGGGAAAAAATGTAAAAAACCAAGTTCAAACGCGAAGATGTTGCAGTGATTTTCACCTTTACAGCCAACTCCTATAAAGTTACTGATTTCAATAAACATATGAATAAATTAAAACATATTTGCAAGGATGTTTAAAACCACCTTATGAAATTATGCCTTGAGAGATAGGCACGTGCACAGTCACCGGTAAGGCACTATAAACTCATGACATTCAATATTTTGGAGCATATTAACTTGAGCTTGAGTTAGGCAAGAAAAATGGCAATCACCATCTTGATCGAGTACGTTAGAGGCATGTTCCAGTATTGGTTCCATGAACAACACAATTTGACTACGCCCTTCAACCCTTGGGCTACTGGTCTATTGAGCACACAGTTCAATAAAGCATGTCACTTTTCTACATAAGCAATTGATAGGGTAGAGTTCCAAGTTATAGAAAGGAGCAAGAATAGAGTAGTAAACTTGTCCACCAATATGTGTTCATCTGAGGAGTTCCAGACCGATCTACTCCCATGCAGCCATGCCATGGTGGCAATAAGGTACGAATATCCATGTTTCTTTTTTTCTTTGTAATAAATTGAACTTTTGCATGGTTTTGCAATTATGAGTTCATTATTTTCGCAGTAAGTGCAATGTGCAGCCATTGAATTATGCTCGAACTACTACAAAACTCAGTCTTGGATGGAGGGTTAAGCTGTTCACATTCACCCAGTTGAGCATCCCAGTGATTAGGAAATCCCCTCTAATATGAAACAAATTGTCATTTTACCACCACCTTGGTGAGATTAAGCGGGAAGACCTAGGATGAAAAGGATTCCATCAGTTAGGGAAGGCAGTCGACGATGGAGATGTTCACAATGCAAGAGCTATAATCATAATAGACAAAATTGCCCAATGATATTTGTAGTTCCATCGACAAATTCGGCACCATCTCCTAGTCAGTCGGTGCCTCAACAATAATGATGATTGAAAGCATGTTCAATTTGTAGATAACTCGAGCACACACGAAAAAATTGTCCAATGCTAATGATAAACTTTGAGAATGTATGGGTTTTCGTAGATGAAGACTGTGGCTCCTTAGAATGAAATGTATCACATGTTAAATGCAAGTAATACATTAAATATTTTCTTATATTATAGAGACGAAATGTGGCATTGTCCTTTTGTCTCCATCTCCCCATGTTTTACTTTGGAATTGAGCTATTAAATATAGTGCAGAGGACGAACGTTGCATTTGGATTTGGTGATGGATGATGAACACACAACATTTAATTATCACACTGTGCCGTAGACAAAGGTGAATTAGAATATTTTGTAATTTTGAAAATTCTCTTTTAATTTTGAGAAAATAGAGTTCTTTTAAATCAAATTCCCAATTTAAAAATAATCAAGACAATTGATTTCTTGTAAATAGAGAAATATTGAAAACACAAATAAAATTAAAAGAGCAAGAAGAGAAGGAAGATCAACACAATAATTTTATAGAGGTTCAGCCTCCTTACTTACATTTTTTCCTTTAGATGAACTCATAGTTATTTAAAATCCACTATTGAAATAAAGTTTAATAAAATGCCTTTTATGGTTAAAGAACAACCACTCTACATTTTATATATAGTTACTTGAGAGTGCATTAAATATGAAAATAGTTGTTCAGCACACTATTCCAAGCTCCAATGGTCATCACCTATCGATAGATTTCTTTATCTATTGATAGGTTGTCTTCTTCAATATCTTTCAAATTCGAGCCATATATCGATAGATGTCTATCGATAGATGTAAGCATCTATTAATAAATTTAGTTTAGTGTCCATTTTTGAAATCCTTGGGTGGCTATCTATCGATAGATTTCATGCATCTATCAATAGATGCATGTCAAGGTCCTCTTCAATCATTTTCGGGTGCCTATTTATTGATAGATATTGTGTATCTATCAATAAATTCAAGTCAAGACCCTTTAATTTGGTTCCCGATTGGCCATCTATCGATAGATGTTGCGCATATATTGATAGATGTTCATAGTCTTCAAAGACCAAGTGCCAAAACATCTAATTGTCGATAGATGTTCTTTATTTATCAATAGATGAACTTATCTATCAATAGCTTAATGACATTTTTCAAATTGAAAAAGCTTTTTTACTTGTTTTTTATTTAAGGTGCTTAGCTCTTTTATTTAACTTCTTTAAAGATAGATTCAATTCAATATCCATTATTGAAATCTTCGAGTGGCTATTTACTAGTAGAGTTTGTGCATCTATTGATAGATGCATGTTAGGGTCTTTTTTAATCATTTTCGAGTGCCTATCTATCGATAGATTTTGTGCATCTATCGATAGATTCAAGTCAAGGTCCTTTATTATGGTTCCTGAGTTGCTATCATCAATAGATGTTCATAGTCTTCAAAGCCCAAGTGCCAAAACATCCAACTATCGATGGATGTTTTTCATCTATTGATAAATGAACTTATCTATCAATAGTTTAAGAACATCTATCGATAGATTAATGACATTTTTCAAATTTAAAAAGCCTTTTTGCTTATTTCTTATTTAAGGTGCTTAGCTCTTTTATTCAACTTCTTTAAAGGACCATTTAGACTTGTTTGAACATTTGAAAAATAAATTTGATCACTTAGTTTGTCAAATCAAAACTTAAACTCAAATAAACCTTTAAGTTTAACAATCTCCCCCTTTTTGATGTAACAAAACAGCTGAGCAAAATTTGTTTTTGTTTCTTTGAAAAACTCCCATTGATTTTATGCTAAGTCGTTAAAAAAAACGCTCCACTTGAAACTTTGAATTTACAAAACTTAGTTTTATGGAGATCAAGTACAATCTTAACTCATTCTCCCTTTTTTTGTCATATTAAAAAGTGAATGTGTGTGAACATGAAGGAGATGGAAGTGAGTAATAGATAGAAGTAAAATAGTAACAAAGGAAATATACATACCAGATGATCGAGATAAACATTAAAGAGTGCAACAAAATCCAATAATATCCACTAGCTAAACATTAAACAAGAAAGAGGGCAACAATATTCACGATCAAAATAATAATCAATAAATATGTCAACAATATCACCATCTAAACATATCCAAGAACATAAAGCAAATATCCATAAAATAAACTGAACAAACATTCGAATTTACATATGGAAAACAAATTAAGAACATACAAAATGGCATGATTCATGGAGATGATGTGCACATGTAACCATCCCCCAAGGTAGTCCAAAATCACATTAAAAAAATGTCTCTTGTGAGAGCTTACTGTGGTGATGGAAAGTGGATACAAAAATCATCCTCCAAGTCTTGTTGGTGTTGCAAAATCTCACGATTTTGCTCCTTCAAGACATCCATATGTGTAGTTAAGCGTGAGTCATGGTCTCAATGTATGAGAGAAACCAAGTGAAGGCATGGTCAACGTTAAAAGTGGTAGAAATAGGCAAGGCACTAAGTTGAACAATGGACAGGCCAATAGGATAAACGCTTAGTTCCCCCTCATTGCCTTCATGGCCCTTAAGACCCTCATCATCAAAGACCAAAAGTTCTACGACACCCTTCCTCACCCAATTGTTGTTCATGAACTCAAAACCTAGCTTGTTAACTATGTGCTCATCAATAGGGTTGAATAGGGCCTGGAACTTAGGTGGATCACATCAAGTGTCAACAGAAAAGTAGTTAATTATCTCACTCACCAACATACCATAAAGAAGTTTTTAATGACCCGTTGAATGGTGCAAAGCATATCATCCATAATGAATTTGACGAGATCAATCCAGCAATTGAATTTGATATTGAAAGGGACCAAAGATCCTCTTGGGTGATCGTGGAGTAGTTGGAGTAGTGAGGGCAGATGGTGTAAGTGATGATGAGGTGGAGGACAAGATCAAAGAAACAAAGCCTCGTGCAACTAAAGCCACCTTGGTCCTTAGGTGGAGGATAAACAAAGGCAAAGCGAAGGTTGCCATCATTAAGAACATATCTAAGATCATCCTAACTAGTGTGCATTCAAAGGATGCTATCAATAAATGTATAAGTGACAAGAATGTGTTTGCCCATGACGAGAGTGACGAACCTATCGTCATGGAGACTAATTCACAAGACTCCAAGTTAGGAAACTTCTAAGTGGCATTGAAATAAAAGACCTTAACCAAGTTTTCTTAATACTTCCAATTCAATTTCAAGTAATGAGTCTAGCCTAAATACTAAAAATTGGCAAGATATGGGAAATTAATGGACTCCAAGTAATAAAAGTCAATAATGCGCTTAGGCATTACCTTTCGTTTTGCAAAGTTATCACTGAATTTCTAGGCATGTGACGAATGAGTGAAGTTATGAAGGAAAGAACTCTCGTCAGGGGCGGATGAAAACCCAACTCTAATAGAGCCAGCGAAAGCTCGGTGAGTGGTTACCTTTGTTCATTTGGGCCTTTGACTCATGGTGCAGTTTGAGGAAATGTGAAGGATTTAGGATGAAAGATTTGGTGGAAAGTTGAAGATTATGGAGTAGAGGGATTTAATTAGACCACTTTGCTGCAAATCATAGTGAAAAGGTGAAAATCTAAGATAGAAAGAACTGAGGGTTTGGGAATTATGAACAAGAAATTTGGTAGGATTTTGTGACGAATTTGATGAAAGGTTAGAGGTAAGAGGTTGAAAAAAAGGGGAAAAATCACTTTAATTGGTTGAATAATTAAAAAAGATGAAGTTGAGTTGAAAGGATTTGGGAGGGAGAGGGAAGGAAAAGTCACGGGTCTGAGAGAAACAAAGTGGCAAAAACATTTAAAAGAGAGCATCTATCAATGATTGCTGTATTTATCAATATAATTTTGGAGCAACTTTTATTATTGGTCTCAAGACCTCATCTATTGATAGATAGTGCAATCTATCTATAGAAGTGTTTAGCCAGACTTTTCAATCACGCAATGCCTAAAAAATAGTCATGCAATGCTTAAAAAATTTTTACACAATGCCTAAGTCACGTAATGCAATGCTAGATGTGGGGTCACAAAATGCCTAAGTCACGCAATGCAATCCCAGATGTGGGGTCACGCAATGCTTAATAATGCTTGAAAACCAATCACGCAATGCTTAATATCCATTCATGCAATACCTAATATGGGGTGATGCAAACTCTAATATCCAATCATGCAATGCCTTAAAAATCGTCATGCAATGCCCAATCAACCAGTCACACAATGCTTAAGTCATGCAATGCCCATATGCTAGACTCTTGTTTAGTTATGGATATAATCTATCTATAAAAGATATGATTTCCACAATTGTAAAGCTATACATAATTTAAAAGTTTATAACTCAATGGTTTAGAGTAGTAATAAACAAAGTTACTTTACAAACGACAGTTTGAATCAAAAAATAAGAAAAGTTAGAAACTTATGTCTAAATACTATTAGCATATCTTTTCCTCAGCCCTTTAATGGCATTTTTCCTCAGGGTTAGGTAGCATGTATTGATCAGCCACTCCATTGCAATGATTATCCACTCCTCGTAAGTGTTCCCGTCCTCTTGGACCCGGGTTTCATGATTTAATTACCAGCTTATCTATGTCTAAGGTCGTTTTTTCTGACGTGCACTATGAAAGTACCTAGACTAGTAACATATAATGAAAATTAACGAAGTTAGGGGATGCATATGATCCTCACACAATTTGGTCGTAATTGCATCTAAATGGCCATATGAGGAGTCCACCAATGTTATACCCCAATTGACCAAGTTGATATGTACTAGAACCCAATGGCTGTGTAAATGGCACGATTCCAAAATCGAGTCCACCTCATGCCATGGCATCTTTCATGATGAGCCCTCACATAATCAAGCAGAAGTTCAGGAATAACTGCCTTCGTCGGCTTGAACTTTGGATCAGAGGGTGTAAGTTCCATTTCACGACACATGGCATGTAAAATCTCTTGTCAATTAAGTTACGCTCAATAGTTAGATGCCATGAACTAAACCCTTAACAATTATTTTAATAATTAAAACTCAGTATAATATACTTACATAGAAAGTCGTGTCAACAATGCATATTTTCTAGTTGTACAATAGAGAATTGTTCTCACAACTACACTTACACATTATGCTGATGCATGCGTCAATGTGTTGACTATTTAGCACTCATCCTGTTTTTCCATTAGCCTAAAAAATATAAGGCTTTCTCGCCTTACGATGCCCAAAATGTTAACCCTGCATATATAAAATAACAGTGTCAAAAGGTTGTTGGATTCAATTATTTTGAACCGTAATGCCTAATATCATGTAATGTTTTCATTTTACTTGGCTTGCACGTTAGTCTTGAAGCGCTTGTATATGTCCTTCAATGCATCCTTCGCTTTGCGCTGGACTAGTAAGGGGTTAACATAAGGGCTCCGCAGGTATTTGCTTGCCATGCTCAGCCATGCATCTTTAATCGGAGGTGGAGGTAGAGCCTCAGAAGAAGGTGTGCTCTAAACATATTGTGGAGCCTCAGTTGGAGTTAAGCTATAAGGAGGATTTATGTATGGGGTAGAAAGAGGTGAGCTTTGAGTCGAACCAATTGGCTCATCAATACCAGTTGGCTCATCACCATCAACCCATGGCCATCGCCCTCTTCGTTGCGTGCACCATCCGAATGATCAATAAATTGACCCTATACAGTGACAGAAATTAAACATATTAAAACATCAAATAGATCTTAAATCCTATATGTTGAAAATGAAAAAAGATAGAAGCTCATACCTCAACATGATTGAGAAGCCGACGTACAATTCTGTCCTTCAGCCCTTACATCTCCCATTGGATCTCTAGCTGTGTTGACTGCATCTCCCAATAGATCTTTAATTGCAGTGACTGTAGGTCCTTCTTCCATTACATCTTCATCCATTTCAACTCACACTTTAAGAATGTATGCATTTGAAGATGCAGTGTTGGGTCACACGTCTGATTATTGTCCAATGATTGAGCAATAAAAGCCTCAAAAGCAGTAGGAGAGGCATCGACCTCCTCGTCTGTAATACGTCTCCGCTTAATAGCTCTTATAACTTTTTTCTCTTTCCTGCGTGATGATCTTTAGCCTTTATTTGGGACCAAATGCTGCTCAACCCTCCAACTGCCATAATGGAACTTACGAATGCCCCTGGGATAGAGGAACATAAGTGTTGGCCTAATATGCCTTCAAGGTCTTCTCCGCAGTTAGCTCCAAGGTCCTTAATGAGTGCATTTGCCCCAATACTTACATTGCCATTTGATTGCAAGATAGTGGACATATTACAACAAAAAAATAAAAATAAAAATAGTATTGTTTCATTCCTCACCCTGCCTTCATTCTCCAAATTTGCAATCAGCTTGTGGAGGCCTACGGGACTTTCATCGTAAAGCCATTTAAGCATTCTTGGATAAATGTCTTTAAACTATTGCCGAACTCCAAAGAAGCTTTGGATATCAGGAATGTCCTCCAATGCCCAGAATTGCAAGTTAATTATAAAACATTATAATCACCTAATAAAATCTTATGTGAAAAGGAAATGGAAAAACTTAGGGCACATTACTTGAAGCACCCGTACATATCCGTATAAGTGGTAACGTGTCTTTTGAGACATCCCCATTGAACTTGGAAGCCCCTTGATATGTAGTCCATGATCAGCTTCCATACATAAATACGCCATAAGAACACATTCCACTAGCCGATGTTCTCAACCAATGACAACAGCTACGGAGTCACTAATCTTCTGTGGTCTTGATTGAGTAAAATATTGTTCACGATCAAAATAAGGGCCATCTTTGTTGCGTCTTCGCATTGATCAAATTGCCTTTTCTCAACCGTATCTAACATATCTTAGAGCTTCACCTAGTTCTCAACCCCTAATATCTCTCATGAATTCCTCTAGGGATGGCCTTGTAAGGATTTGAAATAACATCTGGCATGGGCCCGAACGTGGGTTCTGTCACTAGGTAGAACTCACTTTTCGAGAAATGGACCTTGGTATTGCCTATGGCAAACCATAACTCACCTTTAATGGCACTGAGTTCATCTATTCTGCACATTAATAGGTTATGCATGAGACTGGCACAAAATAAACTCTTTTCTAATTTGACATCCATCAGCTTCCTAAAGCATATTCTCTTTATTGCATCCAACTTATTTTTTTCCGTAGTGCCTTGCGTATAACATGTAACTGCGTCCACTTACAATTGATGTTAATGCCAGAGTTGAACCCTATTGGTCCCTTGAAACATGAAGCAACACTTCCAAGTTCTTGTGTTCTGTTTTGGCCATCTGCAATAAAAAACAGATAACATTTTTGTTTAGCAAATATAATCAAGGGAGATTAAAATAAAACAATAACTAGTTTTTACTATCTTTGCGTACATAAAAGAAAATAAATGAAGCACGTGTGAAGCATGGCTTATTAAGTAACAAAACAGATACATAATACAAGCATTAAAGTTGAGCAAAAAATAGAAAAGCATTAATATCCAAGAAATGACTAGAAAACTGTCACGCAATGCCTAAAAACCTGTCACATAATGCCCTATCAACTAGTCACGCAATGCCTAAAAATCGATCATGCAAAGTCTAAAGACCAATCACGTAATGCCTTATCAAGCAGTCATGCAATGTCTAAAAACCAGTCATACAATGCCTAAAAATCAGTCACGTAATGCCCTACAAACCGATCACGAAATGACTAAAAGCTAGTCATGCAATGCCCTCTCAACCAGTCATGCAATGCCTTACAAATCACTCATGCAATGACTAAAAGCCAAACACATAATGCCTATCAACTATTCATGCAATGCCCTATCAATTAGTCACGTAATGATTTAAAACCAATCACGCAATGCCCTATCAACCAATCACACAATACCTAAAAACTAGTCCTATAATTCCCTATCAACCAGTCACGCAAACCCTAAGTCAAGAAATGCTTAAAACCCCTAAACCCAATGCTTAAAACTAGTCACGCATGCCCTATCAACTAGTCACACAAACCTAAAGTCACATAATGCCTAAAACCCCTAAACCCAATGCCTAAAACTAGTCATGCAAACCTTAAGTCACGGAATGCCTAAAGCCCTTAAACCTAATGCCTAAAATTGGTCACACATGGCCCATCAACCAATCATGCATGCCCTCTCAACATTCGACCCAAAGACCACCAACTCTACCAACTTCCATTTAATAAAATCAACAACTTCAAACTACATATCGTATTCCATTTAATAACATAATCAATGAATATACCTATCTTTATGCTTAAACCACTCCAAAATGCTTCTATCAATGCTCAAAATGCTTAAAGGTTTTTCTTTGACTGACGAGGAATGCGCCTTGGCAAGGAAAGTTAAGAAACAAAAATGATAAAAAACTTGACCCAAAAATATGGGTCAATTTGAGGTGCGAACCCAAATATATTGGTTGGTTTCATTAAGGGCAATTTTATCCAAAATTAATTTCTCTTAATTAAAAATGGTTAAAATTATAGAGAGGACTATTTTTAAAAACACCTTATGCATGAACGTTATTTTTTAGAAGAACTTTTTTTTTCCACAGAAATGATAATTAAGATAATTTATTTTAACTAAAAATAATTTAATATATTCATCTTAAAGTTAATCTATAATTGAATTAAAGATAAGTTTAATATATTTAATATGTAATTAAATTAGAATATAATTAGTGAAAATTTAATTTGATATTTATGATGATAGTAAAAGTAATTAAATCTCACCACCTAAATTTTAGCTAACTAAGTCTTATAATTTTTTAGTTAAAAAAAGCCTTGGATAAAAGCAAAAAGAAAGTTATAGAAAAGAAAAAAAAAGAAAAAAAATAAGAAGTTGAGAAACAAATAGCAATGTATATATTTGTTTTTTATTTAAAGTTAAATTAGTAATTAAGATCATTTTATTTTCGGTAAAATATCTTGACCTCTTCAAATTTTGATCATAATTCCACATGGGTCCTTTAGTATTTGAAATAGATAGTATGCTAGAACGTGTAAACGACATTAAAAGGTAAACGTGGAATGTCTAAAATAGCCATATTCTTTCTTCACTCTTTTTTCACTACATATTTTCTTTCTCTCAAGTTGGTCGATTGCACTTCCTTACGCCGGTTGGTCACCCCATGACTGGATCTAGTTGTGGAATGCCAGATCTGATAAGATCTCTCGAAAGGGAGAGCAATCGGTGGCATTCCCCAAGGGGAGTGTGATATGGCAGCGCTTCTCTAGATCTGGCTGCATTTCCCTAACGCTTTGACATTTCATGGACAAATCCAAATGCTAGGTGGTTGACCGGTGTAAAGGAGCATCAAATCCAATTGTAGGAAGAGGTAAGTTAAAGAGAATTTTTTTGAAATAGTAGAGAAAAAATTTTTAAATGAAAAATTATAGTTTATATAGTGTGGCAAATTTTAAAATTAATGAAGGGTAAAATTGTTACAAAAATATTACCATGTCATCAAATTAATGAAAACATTAACGATTGACTACGATTGGACTTATGTGTCCAACGAAAGATATTCTTTTAGGACAGACTATCCATTTCGAATATTAATGGATTCATGTGGAATTATGGTGAAAACTTAGAGAGGTCATGATATTTTACCCTTACATTTTCAAATGGCATTTTCCAAACTAATAGCAAGTAATTGTATTTTTCACCAAACCCAAGGGGCTTTTGTATTGTACTTTATTCTTTTTTAATTTCTTACAAAAATATATGTAAGCAGCAAATTTTGAACCTTAACTGGATAATGGAAAATTCAATTTTCTTTTAGTAATATGAATTTTCTCATTAAAAATAAGGTAAATTGTTGATCAACACAAGCAAGTTTTGGTCAACCAAGGTTTTGTTAGATCGATATTGTTACAGCCTAATTTTCGGGCCATGACTGACGCATAGGCCCAATGGGCATAGCCCACTAAGCCCAAGCAAGCCTCTTTATGTAATCCCAATCGTCATTTCAACAATCATTCCTAAAGTCACATTTCGTAATTCTCAACTATAAAAATATTCAGTGATATACTATGACAACCAAATACTTACATTTAGATTATCCAAAATAATATCACCCATTGTCAACTCATAGTGGCATCATCAATCAAAATATACATATATTGTTTATATTATGAATCTTAGTGATTTACATCACACGTACGCATACACAAGCAAAAGACTCTTGACTACCAGCGGAGTGACTTTGGGTGAAGGTACAACTACTGAATTTCATGGTACCTACCAAAAAGATGAATATACGTGGTGTCATGACTCGGTGTTGCCTTCGAGCTCGTGACAACCGCCGCGATGTCGCAATAAACTTTCATTACCCGGAATGCCAACCGAAACCTCGCAAGGCTTAATATCAGTTTTTGCACCTCCCTTGTGAGCAATAATTACTAAACATCATATTTTAACAGATTATAAGCTATTTCGAAATAAAAACAATAAAAAATTGAAAAAATATTTTCTGTCTCACAGGGGCATTTTGGTCATTTTTCTCAAAAATTTTGAAACCTGCTAAAAATATAACACATGGGGGAAAATACACATTTCATAACTAAAAACAAGTTTTTATGTCTAAAACATTCATTTAGAGTGAAATCGTAGCTAATAGAATAAAATAAAAATATTGAATAAAATATTCTATTTTCTTATAAAACAATATTTATAAAACGCTACGTGAATAATTTTTACAGCGTAAAAGCAAAATAAATTCATATATACGGTAACACAGATAACCAGAGTATGTAATTTAATTTACAATGACGTGTGGGTCCCCGAATGACTAAAGGTAACAAAGGTTGTGGACCTACAATTTTTGAGGAGGCGAGTCCAATAATAACCCTCGACGTAATCAGCTATTTACTGACTGTCCTGAGCCTGGAATGAGTGGAAAGGAGGGTGGTGAGTTTATATAAACTTAGTGAGTAAACAAACATCATCTAAAATATCTAAAGTCGAGTAAATGGAGACAACTTAAAATAGTTCATCGTATTATGATTCATAACGTTTCAAACTCATTTCAACTAAATAAAATAAATTCATTTCACTCAAATAATCAACATGGCTTATGAATTTCTTAAAAACTTGGCTCATGCCAAAACTCATTCTCGAGGATACCTTGATCAGAGTCATCCAACCGAGTCCGCCAAGGCTGTTAAAGAAAAGACATATATCCATAAATCATATTTGTACGTTTTAAAACATAGCCGTTCCTTGGCGTTGGCCGAGTTTACCCTCACGTGGTGGTTCGACGTGAAGTGAACTCTAAAGCTTTACCTCAGGAGATACCCTCCGCGCCTCTCGTACCGAGATAAAATATAACTGGGTTTATTATGCCCCTCTCTAATAGGCTGGTCCACGGAAACCTGCCCACTGCAGTAAGCTAATCGATATCCCACCAAATCAATAAAAGTTTCGATAGCATGACATGGCAATTATATTATTACCCAGCCTGTCAAGGTAAAACAAACAGTTCATACAATTTCAACAGAATTTCCAATTCAACCATTCATGCCAATATCACCATAAGCCATTCAATTCAAACCATAAATTTACAACACAAAGAAACAGTCTCCAATTACTCAATTTCTAAAATCATCATTCAATTTCAAAATGATTTATAAAACTCATTTCATTTAATCACCTTTTACTTATAAAACATAAGGATTTACCATTTAAACTTATTTTTCTATAAAATCACAAAAACGAATAAAAACTACTTTAGATAATTAAGACGATAATAAGGTTACTCACAATATCGAGAATCGAGGTACTCCTAATCCTGATCTTCGGGTACAATCTCCTTACCCTTATCGAAAGTTTCACCACCTAGACATAATGCACAACAAGCAATTTACTATATTTGTTCTAAACCGTTATAAAACTAATTTAGGCTCTATATGAATGCATGAAATGGGATGTGAAATATTCGGATTATTATCTAAATACGATGTTCTACGTAGGTTCAATTGTGTATGGGGCTGAAATGGTATTGACCTAATTCACACTACACGCCGGTTAATTGGCCAAAATATCCAATTCAACTCCAAATAAATTCATTTCACTTCCAATACTCCAAATCATCAAATATAAGCTAGATAACATGAATTATAGCAAAATCATCCTCAACATTTTCTCTTGGAAAAATTCGATCATGGAAGGTTCATGAATAATATGTGGTTTTTCATGCTTGATTTTTACACTTTACATCATAAAACAACTAAAAATACCTAAACAGCATGAAATTCATCAAAGTCCATTTTCCAATTTCTCTCTTGAAAAATTCAGCCAATGGGTGTGGGTGAAGGGCATGAAATTTCTCGCTTATTTTCCATGCTAAACATCACCAAGCAACTAAAAACACTAGAATAACATGAAATCTAACTAAATCCAAGATCAAAATCCCTCCCCCCATGTCCGGCCAGCAAAGGTATCTTCATGCAAACTTGATTCTCAACCATTGAAAATGAAAAAGAATGTATAGGAAAGGTATATCACAAGCTAAAATCAAGAAATTTTACCTTTACTTGCTTAATTCCTTGAAATCCACCAATTTTCCCTTGAATTTTTGCTCACTAGGGTTTGTTCTCTTCTTTTTTCTCTTTGTTCTTGTCTTAGCTGACCATGAAGAGTGAAATAAGAAAGGTATGTGCTGTTTTTTTTTTTAAAGGAAATATTAAAATAACTAAAGCTTGCCATGTGTCGCATTTTAATTGGTCCATTTTTAAACTTAATAATTAAGCATTCTCCCACCACCACATAAAATATCTCAATCATCCAAAGTATAATAGGCAAAAGTCAAGGGCTTGACAAGTGTCATGGTGGTGCAAAATTTCAAAAATTCTAATTTTGCCCCATAGACACGTAAAATGACCGTTTTGCCTTCATGCTTGAAAAAATGTCGAAATTAAAATTTTTCACTTTTCAAGCTCAAATTATGTTCCAATATTCAACCTTGATCAAAATTTCATCCACCATTCCAATTTTGCCCTCGAGTGGCAAAAATGACCATTTTACCCCTACGTTATGAAAATTCCAATTTAACTCTAAATCAATCCCCGAATTGCAAATCACCATATTAAGTCATTCTAAGGTTCAATAACTCTCGAATGCATCTTAAAATCTCTATTTGGACTAGTTCGAGGCTTAAATCAACTTAATTGTACCATTAGGCACAATATCGTTTTTTAACGATTTCTGAGGCATTCAAGTATGCAGACATTCTATCAAGTACCTATAAAATATGGCAAATATATTATAGAGCTAGGCTTGATAGCACCACCCCCCTTAAAATAAAATTTTGCCCTCAAAATTTCACTTATCGAACTCGGAGAAAAGATGGGGGTATTGGCTTCTTATTTGGTGCTCGACTTCCCATGTCATCACCTTTATAGGGAATTTCGATTTGTTCACCTTGTTCACCTCTAGTTCAACTTGAGTACTTCACTTATGTCTATCATTATCCTTTAGAATCAGATCAACAGTAACCTTCACAATCATGATCTCTTATATCGAGACACTAAGCATGTTTCTATTACTATCATTAAATTTGAACCATAACTCCATCTCAATCATACCAATTTTGATTGTATTTTATATTTATTTATGTATACCAATCACCATCTTATTACTTCATTCCTTATCAAACTTCTCGACATTCATTCATTCATCCCATCTTCATATAATATTGTGTAGTTTACAATATCATTAACATGCCATACTCATTCCTGCATATATCCTTAACGTTAGGGAAGGTTAATGGCTTCAATTATTCCCACATACTTCATGTTTACCTTGTATTTAGGAAATTTCAATCTTCTTAATCCTATTAGTCCATCTCATATGGCTTAACTGTACTATAGATTACATTTCCTTAACTATTTCCCCAAAACTCTTTAGGTCACACCATAAGTCAACTTCTGATAGGATTCTTGATTGTTACATTATCTATGCAACTCATTAAATATATTGAGTTCAAGTCTCGAACCATTAGGAACCATTCTTCACTTTAGTTAGGTACATTACTAACTCCACACATACATATGCACACGCACATTCAGATGTCCATATTCCTCATTATGTATAAGGGTCCTTGTTCTCAAGTGCCTTTAGACTAATTTCTCTTTGTTCATTCCCATCCATAACAAAGATTCAATAGAATAAGCTTCATAATTCATGTCAAAATTTTCATATTTAACTTACGAACATTAGGTATAATCCATTCCAGATTGCTCTCTTTATGTCTATACTTAGCTTCACGTCATATACACGTTTTTACTCTTTTCTTATCATTCCCAATTATATACTTAAGCTTCCTTGTACTATATATCATTGCATCACAATTTCATTTTCATTGAATTGCAATCTAATATGCATGTATGCTTTATAATGTCATTGATGCTTTAAAAATTTTCCTTGACTTGATCATTGCATGTTATGCAATACCATAATTCCTAAAAGTCATCCTTATTCCTCGATTATCTTTCATGCCTCTTACATATATTGTATCCTTATTGCATTCCGATATTGATTTGTCACTTAAGACTCAGACTCATTTGAATCATGTATGCCTCAAGCATTTTCGAATTCCAATTCCCATAATATATTAGGAAATTTTCATTATCTGACTTCATTATCAAGGTTAACTTCAATCATCTTTTGTTCCACTATTTCACATAAACATAACATTATTTTTGAAATCTTTATTCACTCTTTCATCACTTGGTATTGACATCTCTTATCAATATCTCATACATTCATCTAACTTTTCACTTGCTTTCTCTTTAGTCTTTAACAAGGCTTAATCTCTTGTATTCTTTATTTCTTAAGATTTAACTTTAGTCAACATATTATTTATCTTAACACTCCACATGTTAATTTATTTTATATATCCATCTTAAAACTCTCTAACTTTTCTTTCTCTTACATACCAATATATGAGGCAATAAAAAAACTTTTCAATTCACTCATCATCTTTATCTTAATACTTCCCCAATGCACTTAAGACTCCAAACAACAAAGCTTAGCATCAAAACCAATGACCATTCTTCAACTCGTGGGTTTCATCTTCATGCCACTCACAATTTGCTCGTGCTTTCTAGCCATAAAGGGTTCTTAACGCAATAACGTTGGGTAGTCGGTACTATGGCATTGTAGTTGTTGGAATTCACTTTATCTAAGCAATTCTTCTACCTTTGAAGCTACCACTTCAATTATTCACAATCATGTGGCTTCCCTCTGAGTCTATACCTCAATTAGCAAGACTAATTTTCTATCACAGGTGCACAATTGGAACATTGATTTAACATATTTATTTTGCCACTAGCATTCCTATATCTTTACCATAACATTTAGTACGGGTTCACTTAAGCAATGATCTCCAAATTTACTCATAGCTACGTATATATCAGATTGCACACCACTTATCATTGGGAGCCCAACTTTACTCATAAATTCTTAACCAATTACATTTATAAAGTGGATAGTTCGCTTAATTATTACATCTCGCCTTTACAGTTATAAGATCAAAATATCTTGAACTTAGGATACAGAAGTCCCTCCTAGAGCATATCCAAAAATCCACATATTTCAAGTCCCACCTTAGAACATCTTTCCCATATGGTGAAATGAATTCACAATATATACTAGCATACACATAATTACTCATTATTTATAGTATCTCGCTATTCTCATTATTCATAACTTATTATCTTTCTTGTCTTATAGTTCCAATAGTTTATTAACCTCCAATACAAAAGACTACGAAAATAGTTTGTCTTTCTCCACACTTTACACTCGCAATCCTTATTAATCCAGAATTTATCTTTCTTAAGTTCCATCATTTACCTCAAATGGACCATATTTGTGTCAAATTATCATTTCATAATGTTATGGCATCATTTTATAATTCCCTCCATACTTAAAGTTATGATCCTTAACTTAATCACCTTAATCACTCAAAGTGCAATCCAAAGCCTCATTGATCCCTTCCATATCTTTTCGAATTGTAACTACAATTAAGATTCCCAATTTCACATCTCCATGATTGATTGTTAGTTTTACCACACTGTTTCCCAATATCTTGTGCAATTACAACTCACTGAACTTGCTTATTATAACATAGTTCCTTAGTTCAATGTGTTTGCTCGGGAATCATCTTCTCTGATACAATTTGTCCCATAAACCAGAATTTTATTTATTTAGCCTTGCATTCGGAATCATATCAAAAACTCACATACTACGATAAGTAATAATTTTCAACAAACATCATCAATTCAAATGGCCTTTTATACCTCATCAAAATCTAAGGTTATCACCCCAAAAGTTCATCACGTTAATCGGTATCCATTTCTTAGTACTGCAAAATATATTCATTGTTAATTAGGGTGATTGCTTGAATCATTAATGACTTTCCACATCAGTCTTCAATAATTATCTAAGGTGATCAACCATGCCACTAAGATAAATATCTTTCCTTAATAGCCATAATGCTAATCCAATTTTGTCCTACCAAAAGATTCCCATATACATCTAGTCATTTAAACAACTACTTTATAATCCATTCCAGTCATACACTTTAAAAGCCAAACTATTAACTTCTTTGTACAGATAACTATTATATCCTTTACACTACATCTACCTAGAGTTAAAGTAGTACAAAATCCCACGAAAATATTACATGTCATTAAGATCATCATCTTAATCTGAACTTATCGGAAGATTCTATTCCAAGTCCTTTTTAAGAACCTTTTCCTCCTCCTCTTCCTCTTCCTGAGATTTTCTCCTTTGTTCCTCAATCCAAGCTTGCTGTATTCTCTTGCATTCTTCGTCACTCACAGGTGCGGCACCTATTCCACATCCAAGAGGAAAATGTCGTACAACAGTCACCTTCCTAGGGGGATAATTTACAACAGTTACTTTCTCCTTATTCTTTTCTTGTTGTTCCCTTACAATTCCCCCACAGCTTGGAGGAAAATGTTGAACAACGGGTACAGATACCTTCCTAGGATGATAATCCCCTTCGCCTATCATTATTTTCCTCCTTTTTTCAGCGTATTCCTTAGACTCTTTCAAAAGGGAATTTCTCATGCTTACATTAATGTCATTATTATCAGCACTTTTAATGGTCTCACAAGGGTCAAAAGCTTTCTTTTTCGTGAACCCACATCTCCAAATCCAGTGGAATCCAATTAATAGGAATCCTAGGCGAGGCACTTTCTGGACTACTTGGTTCGGGTTGCCATCGGCTCCTAGTAGTAGAATCTAGCAATCCCTCGCTAATACTATGAGCGGCATTAGGATTACCATCTCTCGTAGACATGGTGTGTGCAACCAACGCACCTTAAAACCTATACGCAATCAAACAGTAATTTCTTAATTATTTACGCATCATAAGAACGGGTAGGTTTCTATATGCAAATGCATGCATTCAACTCAACCTAACATAACTTAACTTGGGGCCACACTAACATTGTAAATTTTTAAAATAACTTTAAAACTAATAGCTTTGATACCACTCTAATTGTCACGACCCGGTGCTCCCTTCGAGCCTGTGACAACCACCGTGATATCCCGATAGACATTCATTACCCGGTGCCAACCGAAACCTCGCAAGGCTTAATATCAGTTTTCGCATCTCCCCTGTGAGCAATAATTAGTAAACATCATAGTTTAAAAGATTATAAGTTATTTCCAAATAGAAATAATAAAAAAATAGAAAAAATATTTTCTGTCTCACAGGGGTATTTTGGTTATTTTTCCCAAAAATTTTGAAACTTGCTGAAAATATAACACATGGGGGAAAATACACATTTCATAACTAAAAACAAGTTTTTATGTCTAAAACATTCATTTAGAGTGAAATCGTAGCTAATAGAATAAAATAAAAATATTGAATAAAATATTTCATTTTCTTATAAAACAATATTTACAAAACGCTACGTGAATAATTTACAACGTAAAAGCAAAATAAATTCATATATACGGTAACACAGATAACCAAAGTATGTAATTTAATTTACAATGACGTGTGGGTCCCCGAATGACCAAAGGTAACAAAGGCTGTGGACCTACAATTTCTGAAGAGGCGAGTCCAATAATAACCCTCGACGTAATCAGTTATTTACTGACTATCCTGAGCCTGGAATGAGTGTAAAGGAGGGTGGTGAGTTTATATAAACTCAATGAGTAAACAAACATCATCTAAAATATTTAAAGTCGAGTAAATGGAGACAACTTAAAATAGTTCATCGTACTATGATTCATAACGTTTCAAACTCATTTCAACTAAATAAAATAAATTCATTTCACTCAAATAATCAACATGGCTTATGAATTTCTTAAAAACTTGGCTCGTGCCAAAACTCATTCTTAGGGATACCTTGATCAGACACATCCAATCGAGTCCGCCAAGGCTGTTAAAGAAAAGACATATATCCATAAATCATATTTGTACGTTTTAAAACATAGCCGTTCCTTGGCATTGGCTAAGTTCACCCTCACGTGGTGGTTCGACATGAAGTGAACTCTAAAGCTTCACCTCAAGAGATACCCTCCGCGCCTCTCGTACTGAGATAAAATATAACCGGGTTTACCGTGCCCCTCTCTAATAGGCTGGTCCACGAAAACCCGCCCACTATAGTAAGCTAATCTACATCCCACCAAATCAATAAAAGTTTCGATAGCATGACATGGCAATTGTATTACTACCCAGCTTGTCAAGGCAAAACAAATAGTTCATACAATTTCAACGCAATTTCCAATTCAGCCATTCATGCCAATATCACCATAAGCCATTCAATTCAAACCATAAATTTACAACAAAAACAAACAGTCTCCAATTACTCAATTTCTAAAATCATCATTCAATTTCAAAATGATTTATAAAACTCATTTCATTTAATCACCTTTTACTTATAAAACATAAGGATTGACCATTTAAACTCATTTTTCTATAAAATCACAAAAACGAATAAAAACTACTTTAGATAATTAAGATGATAATAAGGTTACTCACAATATCGATAATCGAGGTATTCCTAATCCCGATCTTTGGGTACAATCTCCTTACCCTTATCGGAAGTTTCACCACCTAGACATAATGCACAACAAGCAATTTACTATATTTGTGCTAAACCGTTATAAAACTAATTTGGGCTCTATATGAATACATCGGTTAATTGGCCAAAATATCCAATTCAACTCCAAATAAATTCATTTCACTTCCAACACTCCAAATCATCAAATATAAGCTAGATAACATGAATTATAGCAGAATCATCCTCAACATTTTCTCTTGGAAAAATTTGACCGTGGAGGGTTCATGAATAATATGTGGTTTTTCATGCTTGATTTTTACACTTTACATCATAAAACAACTAAAAATACCTAAATAGCATGAAATTCATCAAAGTCCATTTTCCAATTTCTCTCTTGAAAAATTCAGCCAATGGGTGTTGGTGAAGGGCATGAAATTTCTTACTTGTTTTCCATGCTAAACATCACCAAACAACTAAAAACACTAGAATAACATGAAATCTAGCTAAATCCAAGATCAAAACCCCTCCCCCCATGTCCAGGCTGCAAAGGTATCCTCATGCAAACTTGATTCCCAACCATGAAAAATGAAAAAGAATGCATAGGAAAGGTAGATCACAAGCTAAAATCAAGAAATTTTACCTTTACTTGCTTAATTCCTTGAAATCCACCAATTTTCCCTTGAATTTTTGCTCACTAGGGTTTGTTCTCTTTTTTTCTCTTTGTTCTTGTCTTAACCGACCATGAAGAATGAAATAAGAGAAGTGTGTGCTATTTTTTTTAAAGGAAATATTAAAATAACTAAAGCTTGCCATGTGTCACCTTTTAATTGGTCCATTTTTAAACTTAATAATTAAGCATTCTCCCACCACCACATAAAATATCTCAATTATCCAAAGTATAATATGTAAAATTCAAGGGCTTGACAAGTGTCATGGTGGTGAAAATTTTCAAAAATTCCAATTTTGCCTTTATAGACACGTAAAATGTCACGACCTGGAACTCCCATCGAGCCCATGACAACCGTCGCGACGTCCCGATATACATTCTTTGCCCGAAATGCCAACCGAAACCTCGCAAGGCTTTAATATCAGTTTTTTGCATTTCCTTTGTGAGCAACAGTTGTTAAGTATCATATTTTGAGAGATTATAAACTATTTCGAAATAAAAACAATAGAAAAATATTTTTTTTTTCACAAGGGCATTTTGGTCATTTTTCCTCAAAAATCTCGAACCTAGCTAAAAATGTAGTATGCGAGTGGAAAACACATATTTCATAATCAAAAATAAGTTTAGATGTCTAAAACATTCATTTAAAGTGGAACTATACCTTTTTGAATATAATAAAAATATTCAATAAAATATTCTATTTTCTTATAAAACAATATTTATAGAGTTATCTGTAGGAATTTTTTTTTGTAGCGTAAAAGTGAAATAAATTTATACATACTGTAATACAGATAACCAAAGTATAAGATTTAATTTACAGTAACACGTGGGCCCACGAACGACCAAAAGTATCAAAAGCGGTAAACCTACAGTTTTTGATGATGCAAGTCTAACTGTAGCCCTCAACGAAGTGAGCTATCTACCGACTATCCTGAGCTTGAAAGGGGTGGAAAGGAGGGTGGTGAGATTATATAATCCCAGTGAGTAAACAAATATCATCTAAAATATCTAAAGCTGAGTAAATGGAGACAGATAAAATAGATTAGCATAAAAATGATTCATAGCATTTCGAACTCGTTTTAATAAGATAAAATAGATTCACTTCACCCAAACAAACAACGAGGCTCATGATTTCCTAAAAAGTTTGGCTCGTACCAAAATCATTCTCATACTCAGTTATCAGGGATACCTTGGCCTGGGGTCATCCCAACTGAGTTCGCCAAGGCTGTTAAAAAGTCATGTACGCATAAATCATGTTTTTATTTTGAAACATACCTGTTCCTTGGCGTTGGCTGAGTTCACCCTCACGTGGTGGTTTGGCGTGAAGTGAACTCTAAAGTTTTAACCTCAAGAGTTATCCAACCGCACCTCTCATACTAAGGTATGAATATAATAGGGTTACCATGCCCCTCTAATAGGTTGGTCTACGGAACCCGTCCACTGCAGCGACCAATTTATAACCCACCAATTCAGTAAAATTCAACAGCATGACATGGCAATTATTTTGTTTTACAACCTCTCAAGGCAAATCAACAGTTCATACATTTTCAGCACATTTACCAATTCAACCATTCATGCCAATATTATCATAAGCCATTCAATTCAAACCATGATTTATAACACAACAATTAGTCTCCAATTACTCCATTTTCAAAACCATCATTCAATTTCAAGACAATTTTATAAAATCATTTCATTTAAATACATTTTGTTTATAAAACCTAAAAATTTACCATTTAAACTCATTTTCCATAAAATCACAAAAACGAATTAAAATTCACTTCAGATAATCAAGATGATGATAAGGTTACTCATTATAATGGGAGTCGAATTTCGAGTACTCCGATTCTTGATCCTCGGGTACTATCTCTTTAGTTTTGCCAGAATGCTCACCACCTAGATAATACACGACACATAATTCAATATACTGTGTCATACCATTATAAATCTATTTCAGGCTCTTTACTAATGCATGAAATGGGATGTGAAACGCTCGAGTAACCATCTAAATACGGTGTTCAGTATAAGTTCAATTGTGTACCTAAATAAAATGGTATTGGTCTAATTCGATCTATCACCCGATTAATTGGCCAATATGTCCAATTCAACTCCAAATAATTTCATTTTTCTCCCAATACTCCAAATCATCAAACACAAATTAAATAACCTGAAATATGGCAAAATCATCCTCACATTTTCTCTTGGAAAATTCGGCCATGGAGGGTTCACTAACAATATAATTTTTCAAGCTTGATTCTCACACCATAAATCACTAATTCCTTACCAAATCACTTGAAATAAAATCAAAATCATCATCAATATTCCACATGGAGAATTCGGCCAATGATGGGTTATGGAAGAACATGAATTTTTCTTACTTGATTTTCATGCAACACATCACTAACTAACTAAAAACACTAAAATACATTGAAATCCAACCAAATCAAGCATCAAAACCTCCCTCTAAGTGTTCGGCCAGCAAGGGATTTGTCACGACCCGGAACTCCCATTGAGCCCTTGACAACCGCCGCGAAGCCTTGACAAACATTCTTCACCCCGAATGCCGATCGAAATCTCACAAGGCTCTCGTATCAGCTTTCGCACTTTCCCGGTGAGCAATAGTTATCAAATATCGTAATTCGAAGGATTACGAGTCATTTCGAAATCAGAACATAACATATTGTTTTCTGGCTCACAGGGGCATTTTTGTCATTTTTCGTCGAAAATCTCAAAACTTGCTAAAAATGTACTAGGTAAGCAGAAAATATATATTTTGTGATTTAAAAACAAATTAAGTATCTAAAATGTTCATTTGAAGTGAAAATTTGACCATTTGAATATAATACAAATATTCAATAAAATAAACTATTTTCTTGCAAAATAATTTTTACAAAGCTATCGATAAATAATTCTTATAGCGTAAAAGTTAATTATATTCATATATACTATAAAGAAAATAACCAAAGCATAAAATTACTTTTACATGACACGTGGGCCCACATCCAACCAAAATGTATCGAAAGCTGAAAACCTACAGCTTTTGTCGATTCATGTCCACATCAAGGTCCTTGTCAAAGTCAGCTAACTATGGAATTCCTTGAGCCTGAAATGTGAGGAAATGAGGGTGATGAGATTATAAAATCCCAGTGAGTAAACAGACACCATCTAAACTATCTAAAGGCGAGTAAATGGAGACGAATTAAAATAAGTCATCATACTGTAATTTCAATACCTTTCAACTCATTTCAACCAAATAAACAAATAAGCTTATGATTTCCTGAAAAGCTTGGCTCGTGCCAAAAATCATTCTCATACTCAGTTATCAGGGATACCTTGATCGAGGGTTATCCCAACCGAGTCCGCCAAGGCTGTTAAATGTCTTTACATCCAAAATTTTAGCCATGTCTTGGCGCTGGCTGAGTCTCACTCTCACGCGGTGGTCCACGTGAAGTGCACTCAAATCTTTACCTCAGGAGATACTTCATCCAACATCTCCCCTCGGAGGTAAATATATAATTGGGTTACCATGCCCCTCTCATAGGCAGTCCACAAAAACCCCCACCATTGCAGTGACTATGGAATATTTTATCTACCACCTAATTTATAAAATCTTTTTCTGCATGACATGGCAATTTATCGCAACCTAGCCTCTCAAGGCTGAATACACAATACAAATGATTCTAACACCAAATATCAGTTTAGCCATTCATGCTCATATATTGTCATAAGCCATTCAATTTAAAACCATAAATTTACAACACAAGCATGCAGTCTCCAATTACTCTATTTTCAAAACCAGTATTCAATTTTCCAGAAAATTTATAAAGTCATTTTATAAAATCACAATTTCTCCTAAAACATAGCAATTTACCATTTAAACCCATTTTCCATAAAATCACACAATTGTATAAAACTACTCTAGATAATTAAGACGATAATAAGTTTACTCACAGTTCTAGGAGTCGATGTACTTCTAATCCCAGTCTCTAAGCACAATCTCTGTACTTTTACCAGTGTAATTTACTCACCACCTATCCACAATGTACAATACATAATTCACCACATCAATGCTTGACCATTATAAAATCAATTTAGGCTCGGTGTATATGCATGATATGATATGCAACTTATCCGACTACCACTTAAATGAGGTGCTGACCTAATTCGACCTATTACCCGATTAAATGACAAATGTGTCTGATATGGCTCCAAATTGCTCCATTTCATTTCTAATATTTCAATTCACTAAATATAATTCCAATAATTTAAAATTCAGCCTAACAACCCTCAAAATTCTTCTTGAAAATTTCGGCCATTGTGGTGCACTATCACTAAAAATTTTCCCATTCCATTTTCTCACCATAAATCATCATTTCATCAATTTTTCAACCAATTCACTTGATCACAAAATCAATTCATTACTTCTACACTTCACATAGGGTTCGGCCATTGAAGGTTCATGGGGAAAATGGATTCTTTTCTTGTTGTTTTGTTTCTAAACATGCTTAACTAACTAAAAACACTAACATAACTTAGAATCAAATCAATCTAACATCATTCTCTCTCCATACCCATTCCAACCAGCCATGAATTCATCATGAAAACATGTAATTTAACCATGGAAAATGAGGAGAAATGCATGGGAAAGGTAGATTACAAGTCAAAATCAAGAAATTTTACCTTTTGTCACTTGTTTCCTTGAATTTTCACCAATTTTCCCTTGAATTTTCCACCTAGGGTTTTTGTTTATCTTTTCTCCCTTTGTTCTTCTTTCCTCTTGGTTTGGCTGGCCATATGAAAGAAAATGGCTGATTTTTATGCCTTTTATAAAGAAATAATAAAATAATAAAAGCATGACACATGGCATTTTCTTATTAGTTCAAATTTTAAATATTTGACTTTTAATTCTTTAATTCTCCACCACACATTTCTCATGTTTATCCATTTTCATGATGAATAAAATCCTTTGTCTTGACAAGTGTTGGGGGTAAAAATTTACCGATTTGCCCCTGAGGTGGCAAAATTACCATTTCGCCCCTATACTCCAAATTATACCGAAATTAAAATTTTTCACTTCTAAACCTCAAATCATACTCCAATACTCAAATCATACTCCAATAAGTCAAATGGGGCCAAAAAAATCTTTCCTAAAATTTTCATTTTGTCCCTAGGTGGCAAATGACCATTTTACCCCCAGATAGTGAAAATTTTGGTTTGACTCCAAATTGATCCTCGAACTCCGAATTACCATTTTTAGTCATCCCTAGATTGTGAAACTCTTAATTTTACCTTAAAATCTCTATTTGAACTAGTTCGAGGTATAAATCGATTTACTTGTACTTCTAAGCACAATACTGACTTTTAAAAATTCTTTTGGGGCTGTTCAAATATACAATCACTCTATCAGTCTCATGTGTAACATGGTAGATAATTTAAGGCTGGGCTTGATAGGATTCATCATGATTTCATATGATTCAACCATGGAAAATAAGAAAAAATGCTTAAGACAAAGAGATCTTAAGCTTAATTGAAAAATCTTACCTTTTTTTCACTTGTTTCCTTGAATTTTCACACTTTTCCCTTGAATTTTTCCACCTAGGGTTTTGTTCTTCCTTTTTCTTGTTTCTCCATGGTGAGGCCGACCATTATGAAGAGAAATGGGTTGGTTTTGTGCTAATTTATAAGGAAAATAATAAAGAAATAAAAGCTTGACACTTGTCACCTTACCATTGGTCCATTTTTAAATTCTTAACTATTAAGTTTTCTTTCTCCACCACATAAAATCCTTCAATTATCCATGATAATATTGGGTAAAATCCATGTGCTGGACAAGTGTTGGGTGGTGTAAAATTACAATTTTGCCCTTGGGAGGGCAAAATGACTATTTTGCCCTTATCCTCGAAAAAATACCGGAATTAAAATTCTTTACTTCTCAAACTCAAATTATACTCCAAATGATCAATCTTAGTAAAAAATTGCATCCAACACTCACGTCTTAACCTCGGGTAGCAAAATGATCATTTTACCCCTAGGTCATGAAAATTCTAATTTGACTCCAAATCGGTCCTCGAACTCCTAATCACCATTTTAAGTCATTTTGGGGTTTTAAAATTCTCAATTTCATCTTAAAATCTCTACTTGGACTAGTTCGAGGCTTAATTCAACTTAATTGTATCATTTGGTACATTACCGTCTTTTAACAATTTTTGAGGTACCCAAGTACGCAAACATGCATTCTTATGTAAGAATGGCATAATAAACATATTATAGAGTTGGGGCTTGACATAAAATGACCGTTTTGCTCTTATACTCGAAAAAATGTCGAAATTAAAAATTTTCACTTCTCAAGCTCAAATTATGTTCCAATAGTCAAACTTGATCAAAATTTCATCCACCATTCCAATTTTGCCCTCGGGTGGCAAAAATGACCATTTTACCCTTACGTTATGAAAATTCCAATTTAACTCTAAATCGATCCTCGAACTCCAAATCATCATATTAGGTCATTCTAAGGTTCAATAACTCTCGAATGCATCTTAAAATCTCTATTTGGACTAGTTCAAGGCTTAAATCAATTATATTGTACCATTAGGTACAATATCGTCTTTTAATGATTTCTGAGGCATTCAAGTATGCAGACATTCTATCAAGTACCCATACAATATGGCAAATATATTATAGAGCTGGGCTTGACACGTGGACACCTCAATCTAGGTCCCAACTGCCTCCGACTCTGAAAACATGAAGTTTAAAAGAGTGAATGTAAACCTAGTGAGTGAACATAGGAAAAGAATAAGCAAACGATATGGAAAGTTGTAGAAAACATGATGCAATTATGTTAAAAACAACGCAATTTAGCTTAATTTCTTGTAAAGCCCTTTAATTCAACCTTTGGTTATTTAATCCCTTAGAGTGCAGGATCTATGATCAACAACGAAGTTGAAAAGAGTGAAAACTATAGCTAATATCCAAGCAAGATAGACAAGGTAGAGAGTTTCTCGCTGCATTGAAAATCAATTTGGAAGTAGTTAACAATTTCAACATTCAACATTCATTGCAATCACATAATATTTTCTCTAACATTTCTCTGGTATATGTAAACATGTATACAACCATCGGCTCAACAGCTCATGTGCACTCCCACACCCCACATAGCTGGAATCATCATCCACCAGTCATCAGCTCATGTGCACTTCCACACCACACATAGCTGGAATCATCATCCACCGGTCATCAGCTCATGTGCACTCCCACTACGCACATAGCTGGAATCATCATCCACCGGTCATCAGCTCATGTGCACTCCCACACTGCACATAGCTAGAATCACCCGTCATCACCAGCATGTGCACTCCCACACCCACACATGTGGTTATAATTATTACACAATATTATCATTCAAAGCATAACATATATATCATCAAAATATAGAAACACATGGGTTCATCACATTACACATTTTACAACATAAAACGTTTCATCAAGGGCTTGTTCCCAAGCATGATTTAGAGAAAAAAAGTTAAATATAATCATTTAAGTGCTTCATCTCAACACATATGTATTTCCCAAAAATAATTTAATGCAAGTTCACTCACTTGTCCTTGTTGATTCTTTTGATCGACTCTAACTTCAATTAATGCTCTAAATGGACATGTGGGGCCTCGTTGAAACCTATCACACAACCATAAAAAATATAGCAGCCCACAAATATAATTATTAGCCATCTTTAACAACTTAAAATCAACCGTAACTCATTTCTCACCTTGGTGGACTTGTAGTTGAAATTTTTTAGTGAGGATTAAAAAGGGAAAACTCCTTCAAGAGTTTTTAAGCTAATTTGAAGAGTTTCCATCTCTAAAATGTTTAGCTAGTGAGAGAAAGTGCAGAGGAAAAACTTTTTTTGAGGTGAAAAAGTGAAAGAGAACGAAAAACCCTATGAAAAAGTGTGCAAAAACATGAATTTTGGAGTTAGTATAAGAAGGTTATGGAGGTTTTAAGGTTTCTTTCCATGGAGGATGAAAAGTTTTGAAAAATGGAGAGAAGAAATGAGGGGAAGATGAAGAAGGTGCTGGAACTTTAGATATTTATCTCTAAAGTCAATCAAAGTTTCACATAATTTACAAAAATGCCCCTTTTTATTCTTTTGGTGTAGTACTTTCACTTTGACAAAGATTATGACCACTTTTCAATCAAAACTTGATAAAGTGGTAAACATCAAAGTTGTATTCCTACCTCCTAGCTTTCTAATGGTCCAAAAATCATGTTATTTGGACTTCTGTAGTGGGAGATATGCTTGAAAAACCGAAATATATGCAAATAGAGCAACAGTCCATTATGCACCTTTCTTCACCAATTGAAATTATTTTTGATCTTACTCCTATGAAAATATAAAATAATTATAAATAACATAAAACTAACATCATTAACTTAAAATAAAAATTTAAACATAAATTAAACTAAACTAATAAAATAAATAAAAATACCAAAATTTATCCTAAATCTAGTCCAACTTAGACTAATTAGGTATTTAATCTCCCATTAAATATGTGAATTTGATGCACTCATCAGTCTACCTCCAGTTACGCATCTATGGAGGTCAAGGTTTCACAAATACTATGGAGTATAGATTGATATCCAATTTTTTAAGACAAGTGTTGTTGATTTTACGATGAAAGTACATATATCGCTAACAAGTAATATAGTGACGAGTAAAGTATCGTTTCCATGAGGATTTATTATCAAAATGTGTTAATTACTAAAATTAAAATAATTTAATCTTATCTAAACACATAATTTAAATTAAGGAGTGAAATAAAAATCTAAACTAGCAATAAGAATGACAATCTAAACTTGACAAATTAATTAAGAAAAGCTTAGGACTACAATTTCCATCAACACTTCATTTGAATCTCTTCTACTTTCTCATAACTTACTAAATGGAATGAGTTGTTAACATAGAGTTCTAATTTATTTATAAGTGTCACGACCCAAATTTCGGGCCATGACTGGCGCAAGGGTCCAATGGACGTAATCCACTGAACCCAAGCAAGCCTATTATTTATCTTACTTATAATTCCATCTAATATCACTAAGTCATATTTCATAATTTTGAATCAAAATAGTGATATACATTGCCAACTCGTACTAGCATTACTCCTTAAAAATTTACATACAATGTCTACAACATGTATTCTAATAATTTACATTAAGTTCGTCTATACAAAACAAAATAACACTCGACTTCCAGCAGAGTGACTCGGATGAATATACAGCTACCGAATGCCGAGACACCTACCAAAAGATGGACACAAGTCTACAAGGACACCTCGTCCTGGTTACCGGCTGCCTCGTGATCTGAAAACATGAATTTGAAAATGATGAGTATAAACCCAGTGAGTGAACAAGGAAGGGAACAAGCAATAACAACAAGGGAGAATTTAAAATCATGATGCACTTGTTTCAAAACAATGCAATTTAGTTCCATTCATATTAAAAACCCCTCATTTTAAACTTCACTCATTTTGTCCTAAATGTTGGAAGTCCATGCTCAGATATGGTAGCAAAAAAGTGAAAAATAGGGCAGCAATTGGACAAGATAGGATACAAAACAGAAAGTTTTTCACTGCAGCAAGAATGAATTTCGCTGCAGCGAGTTTTTGACCAATTTACCCCTCAAACTTGAGAGTTTCTCGCTGCAGCGAGATTTGTTTTCGCTGCAGCGAGATACTACAGTGACTATCTCATGACAGCGAGATTCATTTTCGCTGCAGTGAGAACTAGTTCTGGTGAAAGGTCCTCAAACCCGAGAGTTTCTCGCTACAGCGAGCATGAATTTCGCTGTCGCGAAAACAGAGCAACAAGAGAAACATTTTTCCTCACTCAACAAAAAGCCATCCTGCTAAACTAACAAAATCAACATAAAACTCATGAAAATTCTCAAAGTACAATGTGTCAAATTTCACATATATGTCAACCATATATCACATTCATGAGCTTTCATTTCATAAATCTAGATATGCATAATTGCATAGACAAACATCAATATCATCATAATCACTCCCAACTCATGTACATCCCCCCACATCGTGCACATAGCCGGCACCATCATGTGCATCCCCCACATCGTGCACAATCAGTGCCATCGTGTACATCCCCCTACATCGTGCACACGGGCACTATCATCATCTATCTCTCATGCCACCACCATCACCGGCATGTGCATTCTCCACCTCGTGCACACACACGGTTACAGTCATTATATACAATATCATTCATCATGCACAACACATATATATATATATATCATCATAATACAATAGTGCATGAATCCATAGCAATCACATATTATAACATTAAACCATTTTTCAAAAGCTTGTTCCCAAGGCACTTGTTTCATGAAAAACTTGATAATTCATTCAAATGGGTGGCAATTACATTATATTTCCCAAAACAAGTTTTGAAGGCAGTCCACTCACAGGTGTTGAAAATCCGGATTTTGGGTGCACTCGGGCTAATAGTCCTCAAGCGCAATTCCTTTGCCTTTTCCGGACGTCTCACTACCTTGACAAATAACAAAGTTGAGGAATTTACTATATTATCCCTAAATTGATATAAACTAATTTAAATTACTAATGCTTGATATGTAAATGCAAAAATACGTCCGATTATCACTTAATCGCGGTATCGATTAAATTTGACCGATCACTCGATTAATTGGCTATTTTGTCCAAATCACCTCCAAATTAATCCATTTCTCCTATAATACCTTAATTTGCCACATACCATTTAAATAAAGGCAAATTCAGCATTACAACCCTCACAGTTCCTCATAGAAAAATTCGGTCATTTGGTGCACTAGCACCGAAATTTTTTCTACATAACCGTTTCACCTTAATTCATCATTTTCCAAGACATTTTCCTTGAAATAAAAACAATCCCCCATTGATATTCAGCCCTCATGGTTCAACCAACAAGGAACCCTAAAGAAATTGAATATTTCTTTTGTGTTTTTGTTCATAACCATGCTTAACTATCCCTAAACACTAACATAGTCTAAAATCAAATTATTCCAACAACAATTCCTCTTCCATACCCATTTTGCAGAATTGAATTCATCATGATAACTCAACATTCAACCATGGAAATCAAGAACAAAAGCATGGGTAAGCTAGGTATCAAGGAGAATTAAAGAAATTCTAACTTACCTAGCTTGTTTCCTTGATTTCTTCACTTTTTCTTTGAATTTCCACCTAGGTTTTCTTGTTTTTCCCTTTGTTCTTGTTGCTGGTTGCCTAGGCCGAAAATGGTGAGAGAATTGGGGATTTAATGGGCTGATTTCTATAGAAAATAATAAAATAATCAAGCATGCCACGTGTCACATGCTTATTGGCCCAATTTTTTTAACTTTTTGACTTTTTCTTCTTAATTTTCCACCACAAATATTCTGGTATTTATCCAATCCTACCACAACTAAAATCCCTTGGTCTTGACAAGTGCTGAGGCAAAAAATTTACCGATTTGCCCCCGGAGCAAAAAAATTACGATTTTGCCCCTATACTTCGAAATGTTCCGGAATCACATTATTTCTACTTTTCAACCTCAAATAACACTAATATTGATCAATATTAACCAAATGGGGCAAAAATCATTTTATAAAAATTTCCATTTAGTCCTCTAATGGCAAAATTACCATTTTGCCCTTGTGCTCCAAAAATACTGAGAATCACAATTTTTCACTACTAAACATCATTTTATACTCCAATAATCATAATTATATTTCATATAATTATTCTTGGTCGAATGTGATCAAATCTTAGCTAAAAATCTCCATTTTATCATCAAATGGTAAAATGACCGTTTTGTCCCTAATTGGTCAATTTTCCTGATGGACTCCAAATTAGACTTTGAACTCCGAATCACTATTCTAAGCCATTCTGTGGGTTTTAAAATTTTCAAATTCCTCTTAGAATTTCTATTTGAACTAGTTCAAGGCTCGATTTAACTTAGTTGTATCACTTGGTACAATACTGTCTTTTAATCGAGCTTGACAGGGTCTCACATTCTCCCCCACTAATAAAAATTCAGTCCTCGAATTTAAATTCAATGTAGAGTGGCTTACCTTTACATATCAAAGAGGTGTTGATGCTTTGTTCGCATCTCATCCTCAACTTCCCACGTTACCTCCTCGTTAGTGTGATTCCACCACAACACTTTCACTGAGGCTACATCTTTTGAACGAAGCTTTTTAACTTGCCTATCAAGGATAGCTACCAGTTGTTTCTCATAGGTTAGATCTTCTTGCAACTAAATGGTTTCATACCGTATTACATGTGATGGATCCGGGTTGTACTTCCTAAGCATGGACACATGAAACACGGGGATGAATATTCGAAAGGTCTGGTGGTAATGCCAAACGATAAGCCACCGCTCCAGCCCTTTCTAAGATCTCGAACGGCACTATATACCGAGGACTTAACTTCCCTTTCTTGCCAAACCTCATTACCTCTTTAGTTGGTGAAACTTTTAAAAATACATGATCTCCTACTTTGAACTCCAAGTCTCTCCGTCGGTTATCAGCATATGATTTCTGTCTACTTTGTGTTGTTAACATCCTCTAACGGATCATGCGTATTTTCTCGGTTGCATCCTGCACCAATTCAGGCCCCAAAAGTTTCCTTTCTCCAACCTCTAGCCATCCAATGGGTGACCTACATTTTCGTCCATATAATGCCTAAAATGGTGCCATTTGGATGCTAGTTTGGAAACTATTGTTGTAGGCAAACTCCACTAAGGGTAGATATTGATCCCACCTGACACCAAGGTCTATCACACAAGCTCTCAACATATCCTCCAATGTCTGTATGGTCCGTTCAGACTGTCCATCAGTCTGAGGGTGGAAAGCTATGTTGAAATCCAACTTAGTGCCCAATGCTTCCTGCAACTTTCCCCAAAACCTACTAGTAAACTGAGCTCCTCTGTCAGATACTATAGAAATGGGAATACCATGCAGTCATACTATTTCATCCACATAAACTCGAGCGTATTGGGCAGCCCCGTAAGTAGTCTTAACCGGAAGAAAATGAGCTGACTTTGTTAACCGGTCTACTACCATCCAAATTGAATTATATCCCCCACTGGTTCGAGGCAAACCCGTTACAAAGTCCATAACAATATGTTCCCACTTCCACTCGGGTACTGGTAATGGCTGTAGTAGCCCTGTAGGCTTTTGATGCTCAGGCTTAACCTGCTGACAAACCAGGCACTTGGAGACAAACTCAGCTACATCTCTCTTAAGTCCTTCCCACCAATACACCTTTTTCAAATCTTGATACATCTTTGTAGTCCTTGGATGTACCACATAAGCTGCCATGTGAGCTTCCTCCAATATTTCTCTCCTCAACCCGTCACCATCAGGCACATAAAGTCTGGTTCCATACCTCAACACTCAATCTGTGCCTTTGGTAAACATTTTTCCTTTCCTTCCTTGAGGATCCTGTAAGGCCTTAGCCACAAACTCATCTTTACTTTGTGCTTCTTTGATTCGGTCCATTAAGATAAGCCTCACTCTACAATGTGCTAGCAATGCATCTGTCTCCGCAACTTCCAAATGCACACCTATGTCTCCCAAGTTATGGATCTCTCTAACCAATGATCTCCTATCAATAGAAATATGTGCCAAGCTTCCCATTGATTTTCGACTCAAGGAATCTGTCACTACATTGGCCTTACCGAGATGGTAAAGAATAGTACAATCATAATCCTTTAGCAACTCCATCCATCTATGTTGCCGCAAGTTAAGATCCCTCTGCTGAAATATATACTTCAGACTTTTGTGGTCCGTGTATATCCCGCAAGTCTCACCATACCAATAATGTCTCCAAAATTTCAAGGCAAACACGATTGCTGCAATTTCCAAATCGTTTATGGGGTAATTCTGCTCATGCCTTTTAAGTTGCCTAGATGCATACGCAATCACCTTCCCATGTTGCATTAATACACATCCTAAACCAACCCCTGATGCATCACAAAACACCGTATAACCCCCCGTGCCTTGCAGCAGGCTTAACACTAGAGCTGTGGTGAGACATGCCTTAAGCTTCTCAAAGCTATTCTCACAAGCATCAGACCACTCAAATTTTGTATCCTTACGTGTCAGCTTAGTTAGAGGGGTGACTATTTTGGAGAACTCCTTCACAAAGCGACGATAATAGCCAGCCAAACCCATAAAGCTTTTAATCTCCGTAACTGATGTTGGCCTTGGCCATTTTTCCACTGCTTCAATTTTCTTTGAATCAACTTGTATCCCATCCTTAGATACCACATGCCCCAAGAATGCAACACTTTCGAGCCAAAACTCACACTTGGAGAACTTGGCATACAATCGATGTTCTCTCAAAATTTGGAGCACTATCTTAAGATGATGCTCATGCTCCTCTCGGCTCTTCGAATATATCAAGATGTCATCAATAAACACCACCACGAACTTATCCAAATAAGGCTTGAACACTCAGTTCATCAAATCCAGAAAAGGCTGTAGGAGCATTCGTGAGCCCAAATGACATCACCAAGAACTCATAGTGCCCATATCTTGTTCGAAATGCGGTTTTGGGTATATCTTCATTTCGGATTCTCAACTAATGGTACCCAGATCGCAGATCTATCTTAGAGAAACATTGTGCTCCTTGTAGTTGATCAAATAAATCATCTATCCTTGGGAGAGGATACTTATTCTTCACCGTCACTTTATTAAGTTGTCGATAATCAATGCACAGCCTAAGTGACCCATATTTCTTCTTTACAAATAACAACGATGCTCCCCATGGGGATTCACTTGGGTGGATGAAGCCTTTATCCAACAAATCCTCTAATTGATCCTTAAGCTCCTGAAGCTTTGCCGGTGCCATTCTATATGGGGGTATGGATATAGGTCTAGTGTCGAGAATTAAATCTATGTAAAATTCAATCTCTCGCTCGAGAGGTCAACCTGGTAGCTCCTCGGGAAATACGTCCACGAACTCTTTCACCACCCACACTTGACTTACATTTCCAACCTTCGCCTTAGTATCTCTTACCATGGCCAAGCAACCTATACAACCCTATCGTAATAATCTTCTGGCAGAAATGACCGATATCAAATTGGTTGAAGCATTACTCCTATCCCCCTGTATACTAAATGATGGTTCACCGGGAAAATCAAATCTAACCAATTTATGATAACAGTCCACACTAGCATGACAGGGTGATAACCAATTCATCCCCAAGATCACATCAAAGTCTAAGGTGTCTAACACCACCAAATTCACCAAAGTGTCATTGTCCTTGACTTATACTACACAGGACTCATATTCCCATTCGGCCACAAATATCTCCTCTAAAGGAGTAGACACCACTAATTGTTCCTCTCTCCTAACACGATCTCTACCCAATCGAGATGCAAAACATGGAGAGATAAAAGAATGGGTAGCACTAGGATCGAATAAGACTCGAGCATTCATATCACAAACTAAAAGAATACCTAAGACCACGGCATTGGATGTATGGGCCTCCTACTGTGTTAAAGCAAACACCCTCGCCTGGCCTCTACCAACAGAACTTTGATGTCCGGACCCAGATGGCCTACCCTGAGAGGAAGTACCGGCACCTCTACCTCTTGATCCACTAGCCTCCCGGCCAGATGAGGCAGCAACTGAAGGAGCAGACGAAGCTGGCTGGGTGGAACCACGTGCCGAATCTTGTGATTGATGAGCCATCGGACAATTCCTCCGAATGTGCCCTGGTTGGCCACACCCATAACAAATTGCCGCAGTACGTAAGCATCGTCCACTATGTCTCTTCCCACAGATATTACAAGGGTGAATAACTTGACTACTCTGTCTCGAATCTTGTTGCCTCCTAGCATTGAAAGTTCTCTGTCCCGTCCCAACACTAGCACTAGGCAAGTCACTCCTCTGCTAGGATAATTGTGAATCCCTCTGTGGACCCTGACGGCTAGAAGACAAACCACCACTGCTAAAATCTCTACGGCCCTGATAACCCTCTGTCCGGCCCTCTTTGCTCTATCCCTCGCAGCCCTTCTCTCACTGGTCCTTATCTCAATACGCTGAGCACAATCTACTGCTGTGGAATAGGTAGTGAAATCTCGAGATGCCACAACCCTAAACAGTGGCTCTACTAACCCATCCACAAAACCTCTGAATCTTCATCTCCTCAGTAGAAACGAGTTAGGGAGCATACCGAGACAACTATGTGAACTTGATTTCATACTTCGACACCGTCATACTCGAAGTCTATACTAAAGTCTCAAACTCCCTAGCTCTAGCATTACGTACGCTGAGTGGTAGGAACCGATCCAAGAAGGCTACACTAAACTCACTCCAAACCAATGGCACTGCATCCATCGGTCTACATCTACACAAAGAGCTATACCACTATTGCGCCACATCCTCTAATCGGAAAGCGGCTAACTTAACTGACCGAACACTAAAGCATCCTAAAGCTTTACATATCTTCTCCATCTTATCCAAGAAAACCTGAGGTTTCTCTAATGCATCAGACCCTGAAAATGATGGAGGCTTAAGCTTTAGGAAATCGAGAAGACAAATCTCTAAGTGACCCCTCTCAACCTCACGATATTGGCGATCGACCTATCCTTAGGAGCTAGGAGATTCTTGTACTGTAGGTCTCCCCTCTACTACCCTCTGTATATCCTCCATAAGGGTCGCCATCATCTCTACAACCCGGTTAACTCCCTGTAGGCCTACCGCCAAATCCTCAATAGTAATACCCCTAACTAGGTGTCTATCTACATCACTTGAGGACTGTCCCTCCTCTTGCCTACTCACAAGCGTATCCAACCTCACCGGCCTAGTGGCCCTTCCACGTCTACCTCGACCTCTTCGGGTGGATGCCCGTGGCCTATCTGCCATCTCAATAAGAGCATCTTGCTCCCTCATTCGTCTTGAGGTGGCTCGTGTCTTAGGTGACATTCTTACCTAGACAAGAGCAAACACCTGATATTAAACACATATTATAATCATACTTAAGGCAAAAGGTGGTTTCTAAGATAGGGAATCTATGCGGTCATTTGGTTGTAAAATGTGCCGCGGTTCATACTTTACAACTGAAGTTCCCACATAAAGACCCGACTCTCCGCTAGACAAACAAAAGGAAGTTCTAGGACCTAGACAAACCTAGGGCTTTAATACCAACATTGTCACGACCCAAATTCCGGGCCATGACCGGTCCAAGGGTCTAATGGACGTAATCCACTAAACCCAAACAAGCCTATTATTTATCTTACTTATAATTCCATCTAATATCACTAAGTCATATTTCATAATTTTGAATCAAAATAGTGATATACATTGCCAACTCGTATTGGCATTACTCCTTAAAAATTTACATACAATGTCTACAACATGTATTCTAATAATTTACATTAAGTTCGTCTGTACAAAACAAAATAACACTCGACTTTTAGCAGACTGACTCGAATGAATATACAACTACCGAATGCCGAGATACCTACAAAAGATGGACACAAGTCTACAAGGACACCTTGTCCTAGTTACCGGCTGCCTCGTGATCTGAAAACATGATTTTGAAAATGGTGAGTATAAACCCAGTGAGCAAACAAGGAAAAGAACAAGCAACAACAACAAGGGAGAATTTAAAATCATGATGCACTTGTTTCAAAACAATGCAATTTAGTTCCATTCATATTAAAAACCCCTCATTTTAAACTTAACTCATTTTGTCCTAAATGTTGGAAGTCCATGCTCAGATATGGTAGCAAAGAAGTGAAAAATAGGGCAGCAATTGGACAAGATAGGAGACAAAACAGAAAGTTTTTCGTTGCAGCAAGAATGAATTTCGCTGCAGTAAGTTTTCGGCCAGTCTACCCCTTGAAACCTGAGAGTTTCTCGCTCCAGCGAGATTCATTTTCGCCGCAGCGAGAACCAGTTCTGGTGAAAGGTCCTCAAACCCGAGAGTTTCTCGCTACAGCGAGCATGAATTTCGTTGCAACGAAAACAGAGCAACAAGAGAAACATTTTTCCTCACTCAACAAAAAGCCATCCTGCTAAACTAACAAAATCAACATAAAACTCATGAAAATTCTCAAAGTACAATGTGTCAAATTTCACATATACGTCAACCATATATCACATTCATGAACTTTCATTTCATAAATCTAGATATACATAATTACATAGACAAACATCAATATCATCATAATCACTCCCGGCTCATGTACATCCCCTCACATTGTGGACAAAGCCGGCACCATCATGTGCATCCCCCACATCGTGCACAATCAGTGCTATCGTGTACATCCCCCCACATCGTGCACACGGGCACTATCATCATCTATCTCTCACGCCACCACCATCACCGACATGTGCATTCTCCACCTCGTGCACACACACGGTTACAATCATTATAGACAATATCATTCATCATGCACAACACACATATATATATATATCATCATAATACAATAGTGCATGAATCCATAGCAATCACATATTACAACATAAAACCATTTTTCAAAAGCTTGTTCCCAAGGCACTTGTTTTCATGAAAAACTTGATAATTCATTCAAATGGGTGGCAATTACATTATATTTCCCAAAACAAGTTTTGAAGGCAGTCCACTCACAAGTGTTGAAAATCTGGATTTCGGGTGCACTCGGACTAATAGTACTCAAGCGCAAATCTTTTACCTTTTTCGGACGCTCACTACCCTGACAAATAACAAAGTCGAGGAATTTGCTATATTGTCCCTAAATTGATATAAACTAATTTAAATTACTAATACTTGATATGTAAATGCAAACATACATCCGATTACCGCTTAATCGCGGTATCTATTAAATTCGACCGATCACCCGATTAATTGGCGATTGTGTCCAAATCACCTCCAAATTAATCCATTTCTCCTATAGTACCTTAATTTGCCACATACCATTTAAATAAAGCCAAATTTAGCATTAGAACCGTCACAGTTCCTTATAGAAAAATTTGGTCATTTGGTGCACTAGCACCGAAATTTTTTCTACATGACCGTTTCACCTTAATTCATCATTTTCCAAGCCATTTTCCTTGAAATAAAAACAATTCCCCATTAATATTCAGCCCTCATGGTTCGACCAGCAAGGAACCCTAGAGAAATTGAATATTTCTTTTGTGTTTTTGTGCATAACCATGCTTAACTATCCCTAAACACTAACATAGTCTAAAATCAAATCATTCCAACAACAATTCCTCTTCCATACCCATTTTTCAGAATTGAATTCATCATGATAACTCAATATTCAATCATGGAAATCAAGAACAAAAGCATGGGTAAGCTAGGTATCAAGGAGAATTAAAGAAATTCTAACTTACCTAGCTTGTTTCCTTGATTTCTTCACTTTTTCTTTGAATTTCCACCTAGGTTTTCTTGTTTTTCCCTTTGTTCTTCCTTTGTTCTTGTTGCTGGTTGCCTAGGCCAAATATGGTGAGAGAATGGGGGATTTAATGGGCTGATTTCTATAGAAAATAATAAAATAATCAAGCATGCCATGTGTCACATGCTTATTGGCCCAATTTTTTTAACTTTTTGACTTTTTCTTCTTAATTTTCCACCACAAATATTCTGGTATTTATCCAATCCTACCACATCTAAAATCCCTTGGTCTTGACAAGTGCTGAGGCAAAAAATTTACCGATTTACACTTGGGGTGAAAAAATTATGATTTTGCCCCTATACTTTGAAATGTATCGAAATCACATTATTTCTACTTTTCAACCTCAAATAACATTAATATTGATAATATTAACCAAATGGGGCAAATATCGTTTTATAAAAATTTCCATTTAGTCCTCTAGTGGTAAAATTACCATTTTGTCCTTGTGCTCCAAAAATACTGAGAATCACAATTTTTCACTGCTAAACATCATTTTATACTCCAATAATCATAATTATATTTTATATAATTATTCTTGGTCAAATGTGATCAAATCTTGGCTAAAAATCTCCATTTTATCATCAAATGGTAAAATGACCGTTTTATCCCTAATCGGTCAATTTTCTTGAAGGACTCTAAACTGGACCTTGAACTCCGAATCACTATTCTAAGCCATTCTGTGGGTTTTGAAATTTTCAAATTCTTCTCAGAATTTCTATTTGAACTAGTTTAAGACTTGATTTAACTTAGTTGTACCACTCGGTACAATATTGTCTTTTAATCGAGCTTGATAGGGTCTCACAATAAGTATCTTCTGATGATGTTATAAAAATATCTCTTTCAACCAATTCTCTATATTCCTATGCTAATTAAATCAAAGAAAGACTCATTAAGCTTAGACTCTACTATTAGCTACATATGACTTGTAAGTATAGTCCTATCTCACACACAAAACAAATCATTCAATCAACTAAATGAATTTGAACATATGCTTTTCCATCCATTGCTTACACTAAATTCCCTTTTCCAAGTTTATATAGGTTACCCAATCAGTCTAATTGGTATCCAGTCAATCAGATGCATTAAACACAAGATTGGAATAGACAACTCAGTTACCATTAATTATAAGAAAGAGAGTGCATTAAAAATCCAAACTACATGTTGAATTCAATTGCAATCCTAGAAGAATAAATTTAGCTCATCCAAATATTGAAAACATAATTCAAAGGAGTTTTTCCATCAAATACAATACAAGATAAACTAAGAAAAACAGAGAAGAAAATAAAACTAGAGATTTGTCGAATCTTCAATCTTCAATCTTTCAAAGTCTTTCTTGCCTTCTGGTATGCTTGACAGCTACTTTTCTTTTAGAGAAACCCTAGTTCAAACATGCTTTTTAATTGTTTTAAATGTGCCTTTAAATAACCTACAAAAAACCTACTTTAAATCAAATTCGGAGAAAGTTATTGTGCTGGCACCGTGACCTCCACTTTCTGGCATTGTGGCACCCTCGTTGTTGTCCCATGTAGGGCTGCATCACTTCTTGGCACCACGACGCTAACTCTTCCATGGCTGCAATGCCCAACTCTCGGGTATTCATCACTTCTTCTTGTGGCACTACAATGCTCACTCTTCCAGAGCTGTGGCACCACGTTTGTTGATTTTTGGCTCTCTTTACTTTCATCATGATTTGAAACTTTGTTTCGTTGGCACCTGAAAAAGATTTCAAACTAAGTTACTCACATAAGAAATTGAACTTAATTAACATAAAACTTAACCAAAATAACTAAAATTAAACTACTTAAAATAATTAAAACTAAACTACTTAAAATAATTAAAACAAAACTTTAAGAAACAAATTAAAAATGAAGAATTCCTAATTGAATTTCAAATATTTTGCCAATTCCAATGCTTAAAATGTGATAAGATAACACTATGAAATAGGGTTATTAATAAGCATAAATCTGGATGAACTTCTATTTTTCTACATTTTCAAATTGGAGTGTCAATCAATAGTCCACATTGTCAATCAAACCAAACTCATTCAATGGATAAGGATGAATTTGGTTTGAAGTTTGAAAATCACATGCTTGACAATGTAGGACATACAATTGTTACAATTACATACGAAATACTAAGTAAAAGTGAGGCACTCTTTAATTTTGATCTGTAAGGCCCTGACTCATTTAAAGGAGCTATAACATGAAAACTGTATTTGCCTAGTGAGTTAGGTAAATTGATGTACGTGTGACTGATGAGTTATTTCATTTATGCATATGTGTCATGGATTGTTATTGTAAAATGTGATGCAAGTATGCTAAACCTTATGAGTACCTCATATGATGTAAATGTGCACATGACTTGGTGCATAGGAAACTATGTGATATGAGCTTATAAGGTACAAGCATGTTTAATGCTGTAGTGGCTAAGATTAGATGACCATATGCGAATATGCGAATATGTATGATAAAATGAGATAAAGTATGTCGCTGGTTATTTGAATATGTGATGTGAAATGCAATTACATGCATACTCGAGTTTGATCACTTTAAGTATGAGTGGTGCATATTGGACCTGAATAGAAAAATGAATGTGTGAATATATAAGTGATGAGAGTTTACATGCATTATAAAGTGAAACAACTTATGGTGGGATTTAGTTTGATTTAAATTTCATGTCTAAAGGCTTGACAAGAAATGGGTTTGGCCTTGACATGTATATTGATGAGTTTAAAGGTATGCTTGGATGATTTAAATGTCTAAAGATTTGATTAGAAATTGGCTGTGCTTTGAGATGTAATGATGTGTTTAAGGCATGTTTTAATAACTATATTGTGTAAAGTTAAGTGGTAATAGAGTTGGGAAGAAATGAAGTAAGGTATGGTGCAGAAACTAAGTGGCTAAGTGCTAGAAAATGGAAGAAAACTAAGTTTGAAGGAAAGTCTCAGGACATTAAAGGTAGCATTATGAAATTTGATGAAGGTCTCAAGACCAATGAAGAAGGTCTTGAGACATAAAGACTAGCCGTCTAGAAATGGGCACTCCAAGCTCAAAGTCTCGAGACATGTAGGGAATGTCTTGAGATTTGAAAACTCTATTTTATAGAGTTATTTGGTCTTAATTTTCAATATATTTTGTTTAAGTTCTTGAGATTTAGCTAAAGTATTAATTATTTTTAATTATTTATTCTATTTTAGTTAATTATTATGGGTTAAATTGCATTAGACTATTTTATGTTATTTTGATTTAAGTTTAGTTATTATTTAAGTTAGTTTATGTTTTTGTAGGTGTGCTTTGAAAAGAGGGCCTACTTTGTGAAGGAGATGCATTTAAGGTGTAGACTTTAACTACACATATGTTGGTATTTCTAGCATATCGTTTCCTATAGAAGCCCAATTGATGTGATTCTTAAACCATTAAAAAGATAGGAGATAGAGCTAAAACTTTCATGTTTACCACTTCACCAGTTCAGCCTGAAAAAGGGTTAAATATCATGTCAAAATTGACCTAGTGTAGTAAACCAAGGTGAGCAAGGCAGAGCCTTGGGCATCGTGGCTTCCACCAAGCTTGCGTCACAACGCCACGATCCAAAAAGATGCCTCAAACTTTAAAATGCCTTGGCACTGCAGCCACTAAGGGCCCAGCACCATGGCGCCTAAGGAGAAATTTTGAAAAAAAATAAACAACGGCATTCGCAAAGAGAACAGAGTTCTCATGCCATCGGACCTCTATTTTGACCTGAACATAGGCCCTATTTAATTCCTTCTTTAGAAGCATGTAAAAGGAGATTTAAGAGAGAAGTAAAGCAATAATCAAGTAAGACTTTTTTGAAGAAAAAGAGGCATTGAAGCTAGCAAGAAGGCAAGGAATTCAAAAGAGGAATTGTAAATCAAAGAATTGACAAATCTTGTAGTTATTTTCTTCTTAAGGTTTTTTTATACTTTCTTGTTTAGTTTTAACATTTATACTTGTTTTTATGATGTTTACTATGAGACCTCAACCCCTATAGGCTCATAACTACGCATAGACATAATAACACGAGCTAGGGGTAGTTTCGTCATTTCTTCTAAAAAGCTCCCAAAAGAAGGTTTTATGATATTTTAAGGTCTAAATAGGCATAAGACCAAATAAAAAATGTGTAATGATGAAAACACAGAGAAAACTAGAAGTTTCAATAATTATCACCATAGGGGCAAAATGGTTATTTTTCATCTCGGGTCAACATTTTTAAGTTTCGTAAACCTGAGCATGTCTAGACCATTATGGACTTGTTTTAGTATCAAAAGAGTAAAAAGATTGCACAAAGGAATGAAGGAGAACAAGTTAATGTGCTAAAGGCATTTTCGTAATTTCAAGTGGATAAGCTTAAGCTGTAAATATCTTTTTCTTCCAGCAACTTTTTCATTCTCCAGCAGCTTCTTCTCCTTCTTCTTCTTCCATCTCACGTTGCTTCCATCCTCCATGGAAGCTTGATATGAAACTTTCACAACTTTTTCTCTCTAACTCTAATTTTCATACCTTTGTGCCCTTTTAACTAGAACCCTTGTGCTCTTTCACTTTCTCACTTTAAAACCCTCAAAAAGTCCTTGTTTAGCACTTTCTCTCACTAGTTGGAGGTTTAGAGAAAGAAAGAGAGATTTTTCACAATTGTTTGGAAGCTATAGGAAGAGAATTCAACTACAAAGAAACACTAAGGTGAGTGATGAACTAGGCTTGGTTTTAAGTTGTTGATAATGGCTAGTAATTGGGATTATGAGCTGTTTTATTATTGAGTTGTTTATTCATTTTTAGTGTGATTAGAGTATTGCAAGGAATAGCCATTTGATATAGTTGGAAGCTAATTAGGAATGACTAGAAGAATTTGAATTAGAAACTAGCTTTTGGAGTGATATTAATGTAAATTGGATTGGTTGTGATGTTGTGTGTATATAGGTTCCAACAAGGCATCACTTGCCCATTTGAACCATTAGTGGAGGTTAGATTCGATTAGAGGTTCAACAATACCGGTGAGTGAACTGCATTTCAAAATCGTTTTGGGAATGTGACTGTTTTGTACAACATTTTCTTAAAACAAGTGCCTTGGGACCAAGCTTTTGCTAAATGGTTTTATGTTGTGATATGTGGTTGTTATGGATTCATGCACTATTGCAATATGATGATATATATATATATATGTTGTGCATGATAGTTGATATTGTGTATGATGATTATAACCGTGTGTCTGCACGATGTGGGGGGATGCACATGCCGATGATGATGGTGGTGTGGGAGATGGATGATGATAGTGCCCGTGTGCATGATGTGGGGGGATGTACACGATGGCACTGATTGTGCACGATGTGGGGGGATGCACATGAGCCGGGTGTAATTATGATGATATTGATGTTTACCTATGTATTTATGCATATTTATGCTTATGAAATGAAAGTTCATGAATATGATATATGATTGAAATGCATGTTCAATATGATTGAATCTTTAGAAATTCCCATTTTCTTGCTAATTGATCTTTATTGCAGCACCAAATGGGTTTTTAGTGCAAAAGAGGTCCCTTTTTCACTTAGGTGCCCTACTTTTCGCTGCAACGAGAAAGCATTCTCGCTGTAGCGAGAAACATTTTGTTTTGGCAGCAGAAAACTCACTGTAGCGAAAATAAATCTCGCTGCAGCGAGAAACTCTCGGGTTCTAATGCAGTGCCTTCATTTTGACAAAGATTTTGACCACATTCCAGTCTGAATTGAGAAAAGTGATAAACATCAAAGTTGTATCCCTTCCTCTTAGCTTTATAATGGTCTAAAAATCAGGTCAATTAGACTTCTGTAGTTGGAGATATGCTAAAAATAATGAAACACATGAAAACTGGTACTGTTTCTCGCTGCAGCGAGAATGAACTTTGCTGCAACGAGAAACATTCTGTCCTACATGCTACCCTATTCGGTTTTTGACATATTTTTCATCCATTTAACTTCATGGATTGATTATGAATTTTTGAATCACTATAAGGGTATTAATCAAGGTTTGAAATAAGGGGTTTTTAGTAAGAAATTAAATCAAGTGCATTGTTTTTGAAACAAATGCATTATAATTTCCAAATTCTTCCTATTGATTGCTTGTTCCTTTCTTATGTTCACTCACTGAGTTTTATACTCACATTTTTAAAATTCATGTTTTCAGATTTGGAGGCAGTTGGGACCTAGATTGAGTTGCGCACATATGCTCGCTTTCTTGGTAGGTACTATGGCATCTTAGTAGCCGCATCTTCACTGTGGTCACTCCGCTGGAAGTCAAGAGTCATTTTGTTTTATTAGTACATTCATGTGATGTAAAATACTAAAGATACGTGTCTTAGATGAAATATGTATATTTTAACTGTGAATGCCACCATGAGTTGAAATGTTAACATCATTTTGGGTTTATATTAATGAAATTCTTGATTGCTATAGCCCATTATTAAAGTGATTATAAGTTGGAATTATGAAAGGTGACTTGAGAATAGTTCATGGGATGTTAAGCAAGATTACATAATAGGCTTGCTTGGGCTTGGTGGGCTATGCCCATTGGGCCCATGCGCCGGTCATGGCCCGAGAATTTGGGCTATGACAATGTTGGTATCAAAGCTCTAGGTTTAGTCGAGTCCTAGGGATTCTTGTGTCAGTCAACGAAGTTGTCGGAGTTAATGTAGAGTCATGTTTATCGTTTGTGACTGCAGCACAAATCATAGACAAGAGGCTATATGAACTCCTATTCCTAGTAACCTACCTTCTTGCTAACATTATGCAAAGGTCATAAGTGGTACCGTTGTTCGGGTTTGAGATGCCACTCGAGACACGAGCTATTGTTGGAAAGATTTTAAGTAAATGCTCCTAAATGAAAGGTTAATGTAATAACAAATCCCTTCGATTAAAGATGGAGGAAATTGGAGTTGGACTAATAGGTCCGTAATAACTTATTCATTTAGTGGAGCTATAATTTAAACCCATAATTGTCAATGGGAATAAACTAGATGACATTGGATCATTATTGAGGTCAATATAAAGGAACACATACGGTAATGGTAACAAGGGGTGCATTTTGACTGGAATGAATAGTGATGGTTGTAATTCACATGGAGTGTATAAATTTAAGCATTTGGGGTAAGAGTAAACCAATTTTTGTGTGCACGGATGTAAGTGCACTTTGTTAAGTGAGCTTGTTATGCCATAAATAAATGGTGTTGGGCTTCCGAAATAATTTATATGCGAATATGTGTGTAGTAGCCTAGATGGAGTTGGTTTTAATTCTAATTAAGTAACTACGAGATTCCAAGGCTAGAATTGAATTATTGTGGTTTATGGTTCTAATTGCATGAATTAGCTTAAGGTGAAAATCACGGATTATTATAATTGATGTATGGTCATGAAGTAAAAGGCTAGTAAATGATCTACTTTAAGGATGAGCTTGAATTTTGCTATGCTTAGTGTGGAGCCAAAGGATTAAAGGACTAGATGTGGATTTAGTAGTTTGAAATTAAATGACATGGAAATGACAAATTTAGTCTAAGTGCCATATGGAGTTCTATATGAAGATCAATATATGAATTGCTTTAAAGGTCAATTTAAAAATATATTTGGTTCAATATGCAACCTATGATGTAAATGATTTGTCTTGAATGTGACTTCTCCAAAGGTAAGGGACTTAAAACATGTGGATTTTCGGATATGCTGTAAGAGGAAGTTTCTACATCCCAAGCTTAAGAAATTTTGATCTTATGACTGCAAAGGCAAGATACAAAAAATTATGTGAATTGTTTATCTTATGGATGTAATTGGTTAAGAATTGATGAGTAAAGTCAAGATCTTAACACTAAGTGGTGTACAATTTGATATATGTGTATCTAAGAGTAAATTTGGAGATCATTGCTTAATCAATTTGCACTGAATGTTATGGTAAAGGTATGTGAATGCTAGTAGTGAAGTCTGCCCAAAATGAGATATGTTGAGACTAATGTTCCGATTGCAAACTTGTGATAGAAAGCTAGTTTTGCAAATTGTGGTTTTTATGACCATGAAAAATATGGAGGTTATCAATATGTAGGCATACACTTGGAGTTGTACATCTTGTGATCCTCATGCATCATATGGAAGGAGATATCCCATAAGGGAGTTTATCTTGATTTATGGTTACATGACTATAGGCTTGGCATGAGACTGAGAATGCCCTGGCATAAATGTGGAATGTATTGTGAAAGGTTAAAAAGCCATATATACCTTAACAAGGTCAATAACATGAATGAGGGGGAAATATGGATGTTGATATGCTGAGTATAAAGAGCATAAGGATAATTTATGCAATTATACTAAGTTAGATGGTATGATCCGAACTAAGAACACAAACACCTTGGGAGATTTTAAAATAATGTCTAGTGGGGTCAGTGAACTAAAGTGTTATCAAGCATACAATGAACGATTAAAGTTATGAGTGGTTTTGAAGATAAGCCTTTGATTGATTAAGTTCTCAATGGAACCCTATTAAAGGAAGTGTTTAAGTGTTTTGGAAGTGTATGGAAAAGCATAAGAGAATATATTAGCTTGACTTGCTATAAGAGGTCGAAATTGGATGGCCATGAGTGGCTTGTGAACAATCAAGCAGTGTAAAGTATGTGCTCATAAAGGGAGCTATGATTGGTAGATAAAGGTGGAACTTTAGAATTTCATTGTCACAGTTATTACATTATATTTTGTATTATATGATATAACGTAGAACATCAATGATAAAGTTGTGTTCAATGCTTTAGGCCTTGAACTGTAAGATATTGACATGTATCCACCTTGTGAATACCCTGATGAGATAAATTCGAAAGACATTTCACAATGAGAAAACATTAAAGCTCAAAGAGCAAATGGCTATACAGTCAAGCTGGGCTCGTGATTGACATGTCACATAAGTATGAAGATATGATACAAGCATAAGTATACTTGGAAATACTGGTTTGAGGTAATGATTATCCTATCATTTTGTGGACCCGATGAGGTTCTGGTCTCGAGATAATTGTAGACGCAAAGCATAAATTGTGAAATGTGCTGCCCCAAAAGTTCTAATTTATTTTGAGTAACTATCACGGTAAAGTGCTTGATAGGGATAGGGGAAGGTCGAATTATGCTTCAAATGTTTAGAAAAGAAAGGTGACATGGTTTGATTAAATGATACTACTCTTGGTAAGGGAATAGAAATACGTTATGGGAATTGCAGAGATCTACTTAGAAAAAAAAAGACGATGATTTGAGAATTCAAGTACTCGTATATGAGTAAAGATTTGGTAATGAGACATGACCTAAAGTTGGAATACTACAATATGAATTTTGACTAAGAAAATCGACTTATTAAACACTTGGTGTTTGGAGATGGTGCCAATTAGTGATTGACTCTTGTATGAGAATGGAATATTAAAATCAGCTTTGTGTATTCACCACAAATGATGAGCATGATCTAACCAACTAAGAGAAGAAATGATTCTAAACTTGATTGTTCGTTATTTTAGTTTTACAGATGGCTTATTAAGCTTGATATGCTTGAGGCTATTCGAAGTTAAAATTTTTGAAAATATATATGTATGGATATATATGTCGCATATTGGTATAAAAGCTCATGCGGAGTTAGTTATAATTTGATTTGATGATGATATTCTATCAATGGTTATAGTGCTAGACAATGATTAAGATAATTTATCGTTGATTTTGGTAGTGAACAAGTGGATTATAATTCTGTTAGCTTAAAAGTAAGTGTTTATACTTTTGGTATAAGTTCATCAAATTCTATTATATCATGATAAAACTTGGTGTTTTGATATAGCCTGAGACGCTTGGTATATGACCTAGCTTAACTGTGAGCTAGAAATTGTTAGGTTATTATGAAGTACACAAATAGAGAAGTATGACATGAATTTAATATCCTAAGGGGCAATGGAAAATGATGTATCAGTTTTGGTATAACTTCAATATATATAGTTTTGAGATATAAAAATGTGGGGAAAAGTTTATAGCTTAGGCGTAAAGGTGTGCATTTGGATTCGTATAATTAAAAGTGTAAAATCTGTCTTGATTGATATAAAGCTCATGATTCAAAATGAATGATTATGGATTTAATTTTCTAAGGTAAAAGGGACTAAAAGAAGTTAATATCAGAAAGGTCTTAATAGATGATTCTTAAATTTTAAAGTGCACTTAAGGAGAGACAAATGTTTAATTTGATCTTCAAATTGATAAACTAATGAGGCCATGAGATATGATGTTTGGAGTAAATTTAAGAAATATCAAGTTAGATATGTTGTGTGTGATTGATGACGAACAAATTAGCTATGACATCCAAAATGTAGAAATAATTAGTAATCAAAATGAGACTTGGAAAGGAACTTTAAAAGAAAAATTTTAAGTAACTTTAATCTTGAGAGGTTGAGTTATTGATTAAAGAGATTGATTAAGATTATAAGGGGGTATGCGGAATGTCATGATTTATTGAAATGCCTTATGGTATAAGTTGAGATTTATCTAGTAAGCACTCGAACATGAAAGTATTGGAGTTTGTTTTTAGGAAAATGGTTACTAATGGTTACGGGATTTGAATCATCCGTGATGTTAAACATATATGAATAAATAAAGAGTGTTTGATCCTTATTGTGAGACCTCAACCTCTATAGGCTTGTAACTAAGCATAGATGTAATAATACGAGCCAAGGGTAATTTCGTTATTTTCTCTAATAAGCTTCCAAAAGAAAGTTTTATGATATTTTAAGGTCAAAATGGGTATAAGACTGCATAAATGATGTGTGCTGGTGAAAACATGAAGAAAACTAGAAGTTTCAATAATTTTCATAACAGGGGCAAAATGGTCATTTTTAACCTCGAGTTAAAATTTTAAGTTTTTATGAACCCGAACATGTCTAGACCATTATGGATCTTGTCCCAGTGTTAAAAGAGCAAAAAGATTGGAAGAGAATAAGTTAATTGGTGGAGGGGCATTTTCGTAATTTTAAGGGAAAGGATAAGATTGCCTATAAATATCTTGAATTTCCAACAGCTTTTAGAGATTTTCCAGCAACTGGTCTTCTTCTTCTTCTCCTCTCTCACGTTTCTTCAAAACTCCATGGAAGCTTGAATGATTTTCTCTCTCTAGCTCTAGTTTTCACACTTTTGAACCCTTTTGACTAGAACCTTTGAATTCTTTCATCCTCTCACTTCAAAACCCTTGATTAAGCTTATTTCCAGACTTTCTCTCACTCGTTGGGTGTTTTAGAGAGAGAAAGAGAGAATTACTCCATTGATTTGGAAGCAATTGGAAGAGAATTTGACTACAAAGGAGCCCTAGGGTAAGTGATGAACTAAGCTCGATTTTTAGCTGCAAAAAATGGCTAGTACTTGGGATTTATGAGCTGTTTTATTGTTGAGTATGTTCATTACTTTTAGTGATTAAGATAGTGAACATAGATGGCCATTTAATGTGGCAATTGAAAACTAGCTAAGAGATAGCTTTTAGAGTTCATAGTGTGTAAATTGATCTATTGTTTATGTTAATGTGATCCTAGGTTTTAAGGAAGCCCTATCATCCCATTTGGACAATTAGCGGAATTGGAGTCATCTAAAGGCTCTACAATCATTTGGTGAGTGGACTGCCTTCAAAACTTATTTTGAGAATATAATGTATTTGACAAACATTTGAATGATTTTATACGATTTTTCATGAAAATGAATGTCTTGGGAACAAGCTCTTGAGAAATGATTTATGTTATGATATGTAGTTATTATGGATTTCTATGTGGCTGCATTATGTTGATATGCATATATGCTTGAATATAAAGTTGTGTAATTATATTGACTCGGCTATGTGCGAGTAGGGAGTACACATAAGTAGAGGATGACCCGGTTATGTGCGAGTAGGGAGTGCGCATAACCCAGTGATGACCCAGCCATGTGCGAGTAAGGAGTGCTCATGAGTTGGTGATGATGATGATGGGATTTTGTGATGATGATGATGGGTATATGCGTATATATATATATACATATGTAAATATGTGTGTTATAGGAAATTCATGGATAATGGTTTATGGTTGGAATGCATGTGAAACTTGACATGTTAAACCTTGAGAAATTGTTATGTGTTACATATTGGTTTTGAACATTTCAAACATGGTGGTTTTCTTTGGGAGAAAGGGAAATTTTCATTTGATACCCTGTATTTCGCTGCAGCGAGAATCATTCTCCCTACAGCGAGAAACTTTCGGGTTTTGAAAGGGTAGGCTGGTCGAAAACTCGCTGCAGCGAGGATGCATTTTCGTTGCAGCGAGAATGACACTATAGCTTCTCACTGCAGCGAAATACATTCTCGCTGCAGCGAGAAACTTTCTATTTTTGGGTTGCAATTTCGCTGCAGCGAGATTGAATTTCGTTGCAGTGAGAAACATTCTGTTTCTGGGTTACAATTTCGCTGCAGCGAGATTGAATCTTACTGCAGTGAAAAACCTTCTGTTTTGGTCTCCTATCTTGTCCAATTGTTGACCTATCTTTCACTACTTTGCTACCATATCGGAGCATGGACTTCCAACATTAAGGATTATATGAGTTAAGTTTAAAATGAGGAGGTTTAGTGAGAAATCCTCGGCTAGTTGAGAAACCCTCGTTCGGTTAATAACTAAATTCCAACGTCACTGCAACGAAAATTCATTATCGCTGCAGCGAAGATTCGTTGTCGCATTTGACTTACTTGTGTAATATTGAAGCTTTTATTCTTCAAATGGTTCGTTATGTATGGGTTAATGATTTTCAAATAATTAATCATTTAAAGGCTTGATGAGGGTTTTTAATAAGAATAGAAACAAATTGCATTGTTTTGAAAAAGAATGCATCATGATTTCATTAAAGATTCCTTATGGTATGCTTGCTCCCTTCCTTGTTCACTCACTGGGTTTACTCACCATTTTCAAATTCATGTTTTTAGATCACGAGGCAGCCGGTAACTAGGACGAGGTGTTCTTGTAGACTTGTGTCCCTCTTTTGGTAGGTGTCTCGGCATTCAGTAGTTGTACATTCATCCGAGTCCCTCCGCTGGAAGTCGAGTGTTATTTTGTTTTGTATAGACAAACTTAATGTAAATTATTAGAATACACGTTGTAGACATTGTATGTAAATTTTTAAGGAGTAATGCCAGTACGAGTTGGCAATGTATATCACTATTTTGATTCAAAAGTATGAAATATGACTTAACGATATTTGATGGAATGATGAGTAGGATAAATCGATAGGCTTGCTTGGGCTTAATAGACTACGTTTATTGGGCCCTTGAGCCGGTCATGGCCCGAAAATTTGGGTCGTGACACTTATGTATTATGAAATGCTTGAATGGAATTTGTATGGAGGTATGTGAAACGAAATAGAAGTGGGTTGACCATTTAGACCCATAGTCAACGGTGGAATAAATGCTTGAATGTTGGAAGGTTTGATAAAAGATCAAAGTAGAGGAATTGTGGATGGTTAAGTAAACATGCATGATTGATGATTTAAGGATGATTTGATTGAGGTGTGACCAGAATTAATAGCATATTTGAATTATCTTCATAAGATAAAGAATGATAATGTTTTGATCCAACAAAGTAGTACACATAATTATATATTATGACATCATTGACTTTTCTATAAAGATTGGAAGTTGATATAATGCATAAACCAAGATTCTATGTTTAGAATGCCTGACGAGAGTGATGTGGCAGAACTTGAGAACTTTGATTATTCACCCTATGTCGATTTGAATTCGATGAGGTAACATGGAAGGCGGAGGAGGAGATGAGGACAAAGTATCCCCACCTTTTTGATGCTTAGAGGTATGTTACCTTATAGTTAATGTCACGACCCGGAACTCCGATCGAGCCCGTGACAACCGCCACGACGTCCCGATAGACATTCATTACTTGAAATGTTAATTGAAACCTCGCAAGGCTTAACATTAGTTTTTCTCGCTTCCCCTGTGAGTATTAGTCACTAAAATTATTTTTTGAGAGATTATAAACTATTTCCAAATCAAAACAATAGAAAAACAATTTTTTTCTCACAAGGGCATTTTAGTAATTTTTTCTCAAAAATCTCGAAATCTGCTAAAAATATAGTATATGAGTACAAAACACATAATTCATAATCAAAAATAAGTTTAAACATCTAAAACCTTCATTTAAAATGAAATCATGATCATTTGGATATAATAAAAAAATAAAAGAAATATTCAATAAAATATTCTATTTTCTTATAAAACAATATTTTTAGAGTTATACGTAAATAATTTTTGCAGCGTAAAAGCAAAATAAATTCATACATACTGTAATACAGTAAGCCAGAGTATTTAATTTAATTTACAATAACCAGTGGGCCCCCAAATAACTAAAAGTAAGAAAGACTATGAACCTACAGTTTGGAGGATGCAAATCCAACTGTAGCCCTCAACGAAATGGGCTATCTACTGACTATCCTGAGCCTGAAATGGATGGAAATGAGAGTGGTGAGATTATATAATCTTAGTGAGTAAACAAATACCATCTAAAATATCTAAATCTAAGTAAATGGAGACAAATAAAATAGTTTAACATGCTGTAATTCATCACCTTTCAACTCATTTCAACCAAATAAAATCAATTCATATAAATCGAGTAATCAATATGACTTATGAATTTCTTAAAACTTTGGCTCGTGCCAAAATCATTCTCATACTTAGTTATTAGGGATACCTTGATCGATGGCTTTCCCAACTGAGTCCGCCAATGCTGTTAAAAAGTTATGTACGCATAAATCATGTTTTTATTTTGAAAACATAGCCGTTTCTTGGTGTTGGCTGAATTCACCCTCCCGTGGTCGTTTGGCGTGAAGTGAACTCTAAAGTGTTAACCTCAGGAGTTATCCATCCGCGCCTCTCTTACTGAGGTATGAATATAATAGGATTACCGTGCCCCTCTAATAGGCTGGTCCACGGAACCTGTCCACTGCAGCGACAAATTTATAACCCACCAATTTAATAAAATTTGTGATAGCATGACATGGCAATTATTTTATTTTACAGCCTCTCAAGGCAAATTAACAGTTCATACATTTTCAAGACATTTACCAAATCAACCATTCATGCCAATATTATCATAAGCCATTCAATTCAAACCATGATTTATAACACAACAATTTAGTCTCCAATTACTCCATTTTCAAAACCATCTTTCAATTTTAAGACAATTTTATAAGATCATTTTCATTTAATCACATTTTGCTTATAAAACATAGAGATTTTCCATTTAAACTCATTTTCATAAAATCGCAAAATCGGATAAAAATCACTTTAGATAATTAAGACGATAGTAAGGTTACTCACAGTATCAGGAGTTTGAAATACTCATATTCTCAGTCCTCTAATGCAACGTCTTTACCCTTGTTAGAGGGCTCATCACCTATATACAATACACAACACATAATTCAATATACTGTGTCATACCATTATAAATCTATTTCAGGCTCTTGACTAATGCATGAAATGGAATGCAAATTGCTCGGATTATCTTCTAAACATGATGTTCTACACAAATTCAATTGTGTAGCTAAATTAAACGGTATTGGCCTAATTCGATTTATCACTCGATTAATTGGCCAATATGTCCAATTTAACTCCAAGTAATTCTATTTTTCTCCCAATACTCCAAATCATCAAACACAAATTAAATAACTTGAAATATGGTAAAAATCATCCTTACATTTTCTCTTGGAAATTTCGGCCATAGTGGGTGCATCAAAAGTATGATTTTTCCTACTTGATTTTCTCACCGTAATTCATCATTTCCTAACCAAGTCACTTGAAATAAAATCAAAATCATCATCCACACACTACATGGAAAATTCGGCCAATGATGGGTGATGGGAGAAAATGAATTTTTCTTGCTAGATTTTCATGCTACACATCACTAACTAACTAAAAACACTAAAATACATTGAAATCTAACCAAATAAATCATCAAATCTTCTCTCTCTAAATTTGGTTAGCCATGAATCCTTCATGATATCTTGTGATTCAACCATGGAAAATGCAAAATAATGCATGGGAAAGATAGATCACAAGTCAAAATCAAGAAATTTTACCTTGATTGCTTGATTACTTGAATTTTCACACTTTTCCCTTGAATTTTTCCACCTAGGGTTTTTGTTCTTCTTTTCTTCCTTTGTTCTTGCTATGGCCGGCCATAATGAAGAGAAATGGGCTGAATTTGTGCTATTTTATGAGGAAAATAATAAATGGATGAGATTTTGACACATGTCACCATTTCATTGGTCCATGTGTCATACTTAGCCATTAAGCAATCTCTCTCCACCACTTAAATTTTCTCAATTATCCATGATAATATTGGGTAGAATCCATGTGTTGGACAAGTGTTGGGTGGTGTAAAATTACAATTTTGCCCTTGGGCTGCAAAATGACTATTTTACCCTTTATGCTCGAAAAAATGTCGAAATTAAAATTCTTCACTTCTCAAACTCAAATTATACTGCAAATGATCAATCTTAGTCAAAAATTTCATCAAACACTCACATCTTAACCTCAGGTGGCAAAATGACCATTTTGCCCCTAAGTCATGAAAATTTCAATTTGACTCCAAATCAGTCCTCAAACTCTGAATCACCATTTTAAGTCATTCTGGGGTTTTAAAATTCTCAATTTCATCTAAAAATCTTTAAACCTTCAAAAAGTCCTTGTTCAGCACTTTCTCTCACTAGTTGGAGGTTTAAAGAGAGAAAGAGATATTTTTCACAATTGTTTGGAAGCTATTGGAAGAGAATTCAACTACAAAGAAACCCTAAGGTGAGTGATGAACTAGGCTTGGTTTTAAGTTGTTGATAATGGCTAGTAATTGGGATTATGGGCTATTTTATTATTGAGCTGTTTATTCATTTTTAGTGTGATTAGAGTAGTGCAAGGAATAGCCATTTGATATAGTTGGAAGCTAATTAGGAATGACTAGAAGAATTTGAATTAGAAACTAGCTTTTGGAGTGATATTAATGTAAATTAGATTGGTTGTGATGTTGTGTGTGTATAGGTTCCAACAAGGCCTCACTTGCCCATCTGAACCATTAATGGAGGTTAGAGTCGATTAAAGGTTTAGCAATACCGGTGAGTGAACTGCATTTCAAAATCGTTTTGGGAATGTGACTGTTTTGTACAAAGCATTTGAATGATTTTATACAACTTTTTCCTAAAACAAGTGCCTTGGGAACAAGCTTTTGCTAAATGGTTTTATGTTGTGATATGTGGTTGTTATGGATTCATGCATTATTGCATTATGATGATATATATATATATATATATATATATATGTTGAGCATGATAGTTGATATTATTTATGATGATTAAAACCGTGTCTGTGCACGATGTGGGGGGTACACATGCCGGTGATGATGATAGTGTGGGAGATGGATGATGATAGTGCCCGTGTGCACGATGTGGGGGGATGTACACGATGGCACTGATTATGCACAATGTAGGGGGATGCACACGATGGCTTCGGTTATGTGCACGATGTGGGGAGATGCACATGAGCCGGGTGTGATTATGATGATATTGATGTTTACCTATGTATTTATGCATATTTATGCTTATGAAATGAAAGTTCATGAATATGATATATGATTGAAATGCATGTGAAATTTGGCATGATGAATCTTGAGAAATTTCCATTTTCTTGCAAATTGATCTTTATTGCAGCACCAAATGGGTTTTTAGTGCAAATGAGGTCCCCTTTTCACTTAGGTGCCCTATTTCTCGCTACAGTGAGAAACATTTTGTTTTGGCAGCAGAAAACTCACTACAGCGAAAATAAATCTCGCTGCAGCGAGATTCTCTCGGGTTCTAATGTAGTGCCTTCATTTTGATAAAGGTTTTGACCACATTCCCGTCTGAACTGGGAAAAGTGGTAAACATCAAAGTTGTATCCCTTCCTCTTAGCTTTATAATGGTCCAAAAATCAGGTTAATTGGATCTTTGTAACGGGCAATATGCCAGAAAAACTGAAATATATGTAAATTGGTACTGTTTCTCGCTGCAGCTAGAAACATTCTGTCCTACATGCTACCCTATTCGGTTTTTGACATATTTTTCACCCATTTAACTTCATGGATTGATTATGGGTTTATGAATCACTATGAGGGTATTAATCAAGGTTTGAAATTATGGGTTTTTAGTAAGAAATTAAATCAAGTGCATTGTTTTTTAAACAAATGCATTATAATTTCCAAATTCTTCCTATTGATTGCTTGTTCCCTTCTTATGTTCACTCACTGAGTTTTATAGTCACGTTTTTAAAATTCATGTTTTCAGATTTGGAGGCAGTTGAGACCTAGATTAAGTTGCACACATATGCTTGCTCTCTTGGTAGGTACTATGGAATCTTAGTAGCCGCATATTCACTGTGGTCACTCCGTTAGAAATCAAAAGTCATTTTGTTTTATGAGTACGTTCATGTGATGTAAAATACTAAGATACGTGTGTTAGATGAAATATGTATATTTTAAGTATTAATGCCACCATGAGTTGAAATGTTAACATCATTTTGGGTTTATATTAATGAAATTCTTGATTGTTATAGCCCATTATTAAAGTGATTATAAGTTGGAATTATGAAAGGTGACTTGAGAATAGTTGATGGGATGTTAAGCAAGATTACATAATAGGCTTGCTTGGGCTTGGTGGGCTATGCCCATTGGGCCCATCACCGGTCATGGCCCGAGAATTTGGGCTGTGACACTTACATACATTATGTTAAACTAAGTTTTCAACTCTAGAATCACAATTGAACCCAATGAGTTATCTGAGTTTTTAATGTTCTTTCTTGCTTATGATTGATAGTGTTTGAGTTGTTTATTTCAATCCTATTCTTAATGCGTTTGATTGCTTGATCACCAATTAGATTTATTTGAAAATCTAAACGAAACTGAGAGAGGGAGTTTAGAGTAAGCTTTGGATGAAATAGCTTATTTCAATATCAATTGCTTAAGATGATTGATTTTGTCAAGCCCAGCTCTACAATATGTTTATTGTGCCATTCTTACATAAGAATGCATGTTTGCTTACTTGGGTACCTCGAAAATCGTTAAAGGTCGGCAATGTACCAAATGGTACAATTAAGTTGAATTAAGCCTCGAACTAGTCCAAATAGAGATTTCAAGATGAAGTTGAGAATTTTAAAACCCTAAAATGACTTAAAATGGTGATTCGGAGTTCGAGGACCGATTTGGAGTCAAATTGGAATTTTCATAACCTAGGGGCAATGTAAAGCCTGACCTTATAAAATACTCGTCGTGACATACATGTGATGATAGCATGATTTCATGCTAGGAGAGTGCCGAAAAATTTACAAAAGTCGGTATTGTACCTAGAGGTACAACAAAGTTGATTTAATCCTCGAACTAGATCAAATAGGAATTTTAAGGTGAGATTAAGAGCTTCACAGTCCATGGATGACTCAAAATGGTAATTCGGAGTTTGAGGATCAATTTGGAGTCAAACCGAAATTTTCACTATCTAGGGACAAAATGGTCATTTGCCACTTGGGGACAAAGTGGGAAATTTAAGAAAGATTTTTTTGGCCCCATTTGACTTATTGGAGTATGATTTGAGGTTTAGAAGTGAAAAATTTTAATTTCGGTATAATTTAAAGTATAAGGGTAAAATGGTAATTTTGCCACCCCAGGGGCAAAATTGTAATTTTCCACCACTAGGACATTTGTCCAGCACATGGTCTTCCTTTATCCTCATTTTTGACCTTTCACTAATCATGTGGTGGAGATAAAAAGTTTAAATTTTTAATGTTTTAAAAATGGACCAATAAGAAAATACCATGTGTCAAGCTTAGGATATTTTACTATTTAACTTAAAAATCAGCATAAATCAGCCCATTACTCTCCAAATATTCGGCCAAGTAAGGAAGAGAGGGAAAGAAAGGAAGAACAAACCCTAGGTGAGGAATTTCAAGAGAAAAGGTGTGGAAAATCAAGGAAAACAACTGAAAAAGGTTGGATTTTTCAACTTAAGCTTGAAATCTATTTTCCTTAAGCATTTCTCCTTATTTTCCATGCTTAAATTACTTGTTTTTATGATGAATTGTTGGCTGATCAAAATGGGTATGGAGAGGGAATGAAGTTAGATTAATTTGATTTTAAGTTATGTTAGTGTTTTTAGTTAGTTTAGCATATTTAGAAACAAAACAACAAGAAAAGAATTCATTTTCCTCCATTACCATTATTGGCTGAATTTTGTAGGGGAATATTGGCTGCTGATCTTGATGTTTATTTGAGGAATTATGATGAATAATGATGAATTATGAGCCTAGAAAAATAATGGAAATTTTCGGAGCAAAAATATAAATTTTTACCCACTAGGGGTATTTTCATAATTTGCTACCGGGACTGATAATTTGCACCACACTGAGGGACATTAAGTCAATTTGGGTGCAATTGAGGTATAGAAACTGAAAAAAATTAATTTGGAGTTTAAACAGACACGTATATCGATTTATCGGGTAAAAGACCGAAATAGGCTAACATCGTGTTTAGGCAAAATTTAGACATTTTTGCATTCCATATCATGCATTAGTAGTCTAAATTAGTTTAATTTCAATTTAGTATCAATGTAGTGAGTTTCTCAATTTTGTATTATGTCAAGGAGGCGAGTCCTCCGATAAAGGCAAGGGAATTGCATCCGAGGACCAGTAGTCTGAGTATTTCGAGAATCGGCACTCTAGACATTGTGAGTAAACTTACTGTCATTTTAATTATCTAGGGTGATTTTCAGATGATTTCATTAATTCTATGGAAAAATGGATTTAAAAAGGTAAATTTTCATGTTTTATGAATAAAGGTGTTCCAATGAAATTAAATTATAAATTGTTTTGAAATTAATAGTGATTTTGAAAAATAGAGTACACGGAGATTGTCAATTGTGGCAATTTGATTGTTTAAATTGATTGGCTTATGATAAATCGGGCATGATTGGCTAGTTGGCCATTGTATTGAAATACGAATTGTTCGGTTGCCTTGAAAGACTGCGAATTACAAAATTGCCATATCATGTTATTGAGTTTTATTGTATGGTGGATTATATATTAATTAATCACTACAGTAGGGGGTTTCTGTGGACCAGCCTTTTAGAGGGGCACGGTAAACCCCATTATATTCTTACCTCGAACGGAGAGGCAAGTAGGGTATCTCCTGGGGTAAAGTTTAGAGTTCACTTCACGCTAAACCACCACGTGAGGGGGAACTCAGCCAATGCTAACGAATGGCTATGTTTTCAAAACAAAAACATGATTTATGTGAAATGTGAATTTTAATAGCCTTGGCGGTTTCGGTGGGATGCCTCGACCAAGGTGTCCCTGAGAATGGATTTATGGCATAAGCCTAGTTTTTATGAAATTCATAAGCCTCTTCACGTATTTTAAATGAAATGTATTCTAATGCTGTGACCCAATTTATGATGATTTACTTTATTGTCTCCATGTACTCAACTCTAAATGTTTATGATGATGTCTGTTTACTCATTGGAATTTTATAATCTTACCACCCTCATTTCCACCCATTTTAGGTTCAGTATAGACTATAGATAGCTAATCTCATTGAGGACTACCGTTGGATCTGCATTTTCCAAATCGTAGGTTCACAGTCCTCTTTACTTTTGTTTATTCGGGGGCCCTCTTGTTATTGTAAATTAAATTAAATATTTTAGCTAAATGTATTACAATATGTATAAATTTATTTAGCTTTTACGCTACAAATTATTTACGTATAACTCTATAAATATTGTTTTATAAGAAAATAGAATATTTTACTTAATATTTCTTTTATTTTCTTATTATATTCAAATAACCATAATTTCGTTTTAAATGAAGCTTTTAGACTTTTAAACTCATTTTAAATATGAATTATGTGTTTTGCACTTGTATATTACATTTTAGCCAATTTTGAAATTTTTTAAAAAAATGACCAAAATACCCTTGTGAGACAAAAAAATTAATATTTTATTTGTTTTAAGTTGGAAATAGCTTAAAATCTTTTAGAACACGATATTTGACAATGGTTGCTCACAAGGGAAATGAGAAACTGATAGTAAAGCCTTGCGAGGTTTCAGGTTGACATCCCGGGCAATGAGTGTCTACTGAGACACCGCGACGATTGTCATGGGCTCGAGGGGAGTACCGGGTCGTGACAGGCAAAATGGTCATTTTGCCACCTTAGGTTAAAATTGGAATGTTGTAAGAAATTTTTGATCAAGATTGACTATTTAGAACATAATTTGAGTTTGAGAAGTGAAGAATTTTAATTCTGGCATTTTTTCGAGGATAAGGGCAAAATAGTCATTTTGCCACCCCATGAAATACCCCATACTTTGATATGGTGATAAATAAAGTTGATTGGATGCAAATTGAGGTCAATTAAAATGTTTAAAAGTGATAAAAGATGAAAAGAGTAGTTTAGGATAAAATATTTCGCAAGTGAGAAAATAACAATAAAATAATAATAATTTTATTGGAGGAGAGTTTGTGAGATAAAAGGCGATTCGGAAGTCAAGTGAGGCATAATAAGGTATTTTGGGTATCAAGGAGACAAGATAAAATTTTTAGAATAAAATAATATTTTATTAATGAAATAATATTACAATATTAATATTTAGCCGGATGTCGAAATCAGTCATGAAGAAGGATCATATGGTTGATCCAAGTGGGGGAGAAGATGACAAGCTCGACTCTAAAAATATTTGTCATGACATACATGTGGTGGATAGCATGTTTGCATGCTAGAAGAGTCCCGAAAATTTTACAAAAATCGGTATTGTACCTAGACATACAACAAAGTTGATTTAAGCCTCGAACTAGATCAAATAGAGAATTTACGAAGAAATTAAACATTTTAAAGTCCCAGAATGGTTTAATATGGTGATTCGGAGTTCGAGGATCAATTTAGAGTCAAACCGGAATTTTCACTATCTAGGGGCAAAATGGTCATTTGCCACTTGGGGAAAAAATGGGAATTTTTTGAAAAGATTTTTTGGCCCCATTTGACTTATTGGAGTATGATTTGAGGTTTAGAAGTGAAAAAAATTTTAATTCCGATATAATTTGGAGTATAGGGATAAAATGGTAATTTTACCACCCTAGGGGCAAAACAGTAATTTTTCATCACCAGGACATTTTTCCAGCACATGGTCATCCCTTATCCTCATTTTGACCATTGACTAATTGTGTGGTGGAGATAAAAAGGATTAAAATTTAAAAAGTTTTAAAAATGGACCAATAAGAAAATGCCATGTGTCAAGCTTAGGATATTTTATTATTTAACTAAAAAAAAGCATAAATCGGCCCATTACTCTCCAAATATTCAGCCAAGTAAGGAAGAGAGAGAAAGATAGGAAGAACAAACCCTAGGTGAGGAATTTCAAGAGAAAAAGTGTGGAAAATCAAGGAAAACAAGTGAAAAAGGTAGGATTTTTCAACTTAAGCTTGAAATCTATTTTCCTTAAGCATTTCTCCCTATTTTCCATGCTTAAATTACATGTTTTCATGATGAGTTGATGGCTAATCAAAATGGGTTAGGAGAGAGAAAGTTGTTAGATTAATTTGATTTTAAGTTATGTAAGTGTTTTTAGTTAGTTTAGCATATTTAGGAACAAAACAACAAGAAAAGAATTTATTTTCCTCCATTACCATTATTGGCTAAATTTTCTAGGGGAATATTGACTGATGATCTTGATGTTTATTTGAGGAATTATGATGAATAATGATTAATTATGAGCCTAGAAAAATAATGGGAATTTTCGGAGCAAAAATATGAATTTTTACCCACTAGGGGTATTTTCGTAATTTGCTATCGGGACTGATAAATTGAATCTCATTCACAGTCACTAAGGTAATTTAAGTATAATTGGAGTGTAGAAAGTGAGAAGAATTGATTTGGAGTTAAATTGGAGATAATAGGCCGAATTAGGTCAGCACTGCATTTAAGCGATAGTCGTATAAGTTGTATATCATATCATGCATATATACCGAGCCTGAATTGATTTTATAATGGTCAAGCATTGATGTGGTGAATTATGTATTGTACATTGTGGATAGGTGGTGAGCAAAGTACACTAGTAAAAGTACAAAGATTGTGCTTGGAGACTGGGATTAGGAGTACATCAACTCCTAAAATTGTGAGTAAACTTATTATCGTCTTAATTATCTAGAGTAGTTTTATACAATTGTGTGATTTTATGGAAAATGGGTTTAAATGGTAAATTGCTATGTTTAGGAGAAATTGTGATTTTATAAATTTTCTGGAAAATCGAATACTGGTTTTGAAAATAGAGTAATTGGAGACTGCCTGCTTGTGTTGTAAATTTATGGTTCTAAATTGAATGGTTTATGACAATATATGAGCATGAATGGCTAAACTGATTTTGGTGTTAGAATTATTTGTATAGTGTATTCAGCCTTGAAAGGCTAGGTTACGATAAATTGCCATGTCATGCACATAAAAAGATTTTATAAATCAGGTGGTAGATAAAATAATCCATAGCTACTGCAGTAGTGGGGGGTTCCATGGACCAGCCTATTAGAGGGGCACTGTAAGCTCCTTTATATTCTTACCTCGAACGGAGAAGCGCGTAGGGTATCTCTTGGGGTAAAGCTTAGGGTTCACTTCACGTCAAACTACCACGTGAATGAGAACTCAGCCAACGCCAAGGAACGACTGTGATGTTCAATGAAAAAAATGTGTTTTATGCGAAATATGAATTTTTTTTAACAGCCTTGGCGGACTCGGTTGGATGCCCTACGCAAGGTATCACCGAGTATGAGTTTTGGCACGAGCCAAAGTTTTAAGAAATTCATAAGCCAAGTTGATTACTCGATTTATATGGATTGATTTTATTTGGTTGAAATGAGTTGAAAGGTAATGAAATTACAGTATGATGACTTATTTCAATTGTCTCCATTTACTCGACTTTAGATAGTTTAGATGGTATCTGTTTACTCACTGGGATTTTATAATCTCACCATCCTCATTTCTTCACATTTCAGGCTCGGGGAATTCCATAGTTAGCTGACTTTGACAAGGACCTTTATTTGGACTCGAATCGATAAAAGCTGTAAGTTTCCAGCTTCCGATGCATTTTGGTTAGATGTGGGCCCACGTGTCACTGTAAAAGAAATTTTATGCTTTGGTTATTTGCTTTATAGTATATATGAGTATAATTAACTTTTATGCTATAAGAATTATGTACCGATAGTTTTATGAAAATTATTTTACAAGAAAATAGTTTATTTTATTGAATATTTTTATTATATTCAAATGGTCAAAATTTCACTTCAAATGAACGTTTTAGATACTTAATTTATTTTTAAATCATTAAATATATATTTTCTACTTATCTACTACATTTTTAGCAAGTTTCGAGATTTTCGACAAAAATGACGAAAATGCCCTTGTGAGCCAGAAAACAATATGTTATGTTCTCACTTGGAAATGATTTGTAATCTTTTGAATTTTGATATTTGATAACTATTGCTCACCCGGGAAGTGCGAAACCTGATATGAGAGCCTTGCGAGGTTTCGATTAACATTCGGGGTGAAGAATGTTTGTCGAGGCCTTAAGGCGGTTGTCACGGGCTCGATGGGGAGTTCTGGGTCGTGACACCCCAAGTGCAAAATTGTAATTTTACACCACCCAACACTTGTCAAGCACATGGATTTTACCCATTATTATCATGGAAAATTGAAGGATTTTATGTGGTGAAGAAAGAAAGCTTAATAGTTAAGAATTTAAAAATGGACCAATGGTAAGGTGACAAGTGTCAAGCTTTTATTTCTTTCTTACTTTCCTTTTAAATTAGCACAAACCAGCCCATTTCTCTTCATTATAGCCGACCAAAGCAAGAACAAAGGAAGAAAAGGAAGAACAAAAACCGTAGAGTGAAAATTCAAGAGAAAATTGGTAGATTTCAAGTAATCAAGCAATCAAAGGTAAAATTTCTTGATTTTGACTTGTGAACTACCTTTCCCATACATTCTTTTGCATTTTCCATGGTTGAATCACATGATTTCATGATGGGTCTCTTGCTGGCCGAACACTTAGAGGGAGGTTTTGATGCTTGATTTGGTTAGATTTCAATGTATTTTAGTGTTTTTAGTTAGTTAGTGATGTGTAGCATGAAAAGCTAACAAGAAAAATTCATTTTCTCCCATCACCCATCATTGGCCGAATTCTCCATGTAGAATATTGATGATGATTTTGATTTTATTTCAAGTGATTTGGTTCGAAATTAGTGATTTATGGTGTGAGAATCAACTTGAAAAATTATAATGTTGATGCACCCACCATGGTCGAATTTTCCAAGATAAAATGTGAGGATGATTTTGCCATATTTCAAGTTATTTAATTTGTTTTTGATGATTTGGAGTATTAAGAGAAAAATGGAATTATTTGGAGTTAAATTGAACATATTGGCCAATTAATCGAGTGATAGATCGAATTAGGCCAATACTGTTTTATTTAGGTACACAATTGAATTTATGGAGAACACCGTGTTTAGACGATAATCCGAACAATTTGCATTCCATTTCATGCATTAGTATAGAGCCTGAATTGGTTTTATAAGAAATTAGCACAAATGTAGTAAATGGCTTATTGTGCATTATGTCTAAGTGGTGAGCATTCTGGCAAAAGTAAAGAGATAGAACCCGAGGATCAAGAATCAGGGTAATCGGAATTCGACTCCTGAAATAGTGAGTAACCTTACTATCATCTTAATTATCTAAAGTTGTTTTTATCCGATTTTATGATTTTATGGAAAATGAGTTAAATGGTAAATCTTTGTGTTTTGTAACTAAAATGTGATTTAAATGAAATGATTTTATAAAATTGTCTTAAAATTGAATGATGGTTTTGAAAATGGAGTAATTGGAGACTAATTGCTATGTTATAAATCATGGTTTGAATTGAATGGCTTATGATAATATTTGCATGAATGGCTGAATTGGTATTTGTGTTGAAAATGTATGAACTGTTAATTTGCCTTGAGAGGCTATAAAATAAAATAATTGCCATGTCATGCTGTTGAATTTTATTGAATTTGTGGGTTATAAATTGGTCGCTGCAGTGGACGGGTTTCGTGGACCAGCATATTAGAGGGGCACGGTAACCCTATTATATTCATACCTCTGTATGAGAGGCGCGGTTGGATAACTCCTGAGGTACACCTTTAGAGTTCACTTCATGCCAAACTACCACGTGAGGGTGAACTCAGCCAACGTCAAGGAACGACTATGTTTTCAAAAAAAAAAAAACATGATTTATGTGTACATGACTTTTTAGCAGCCTTGGCGGACTCGGTTGGGATAGCCCTCGGCCAAGGTATCCTTGATAACTGAGTATGAGAATGATTTTGGCACGAGCCAAACTTTTCAGAAAATCATAAGCCTCGCTGTTTATTTTGGTGAAATGAATCTATTTTATCTTATTAAAATGAGTTCGGAATCCTAAGAATCATTTTTATGCTAATCTATTTTATCTATCTCCATTTACTCAGCTTTAGATATTTTAGATGGCATTTGTTTACTCACTGAGATTATAATCTCACCACCCTCATTTCCACCCATTTCAGGCTCAAGATAGTCGGTCGATAGCTCACTTTGTTGAGGGCTATCTGTATTACAGTATGTATTAATTTATTTAGCTTTTACGCTACAAAAATTATTTACCGGTAACTCTATAAATATTATTTTATAAGAAAATAAAGTATTTTATTAAATATTTTTATTATATTCAAATAGTCATAATTTCATTTTAAATGACTATTTTAGATATCTAAACTTATTTTTTATTATGAAATATGTGTTTTTCACTCGCATACTACATTTTTAGCTAGTTTAGGGTTTAGGGTTTAGGGTTTAAGGTTCGAGGAGAGTACGGGGTCGTGACAATTAGAGTGGTATCAAAGCTTTTGGTTTTAAAGATTAGAGCTTTTGGGTTTAAAGTTGTTTTAAAGTTGTTTTAAAAACTACAGTATCAGTGTGACCCAAGTTAAGTTAAGTTAAGTTAGGTTTGATAGAATAGAATATGTGCATCTGCATATAGAATTTGGAGTTGTTTAGACTCGTTTTGTTTTTTCCTATAGATCTTATGGGAGCATAAGTCATAGATAGGGAGCTATATGAACTCCTGTTCCCAATAATCCACTTCCTTGTTAATGTCATGCAAAGGTTATAAGTAGGGTCGTTGTCCGGGTTAAAAATGCCACCCGTGACACGAGCCAGTGTTAAGAAGATCTTAAAACGAATGCTCCTAATGAAATATTAATGAAATGATATATCCCTTCGATTAAGGATGGAGAAATTTGGAGTTGGACTAATAGGCCGTGATAATTTATTCATTTGGTGGAGTTATAATTGAACTCATGGTTGTCAATTGGAAAAAGATTTGGAGACTATGGATTGTATTAGGGTTAATATAAAGGAGCATGTGTGATAATGGTAATAAGGGGCGCACTTTGATTAGAATGAATAGTGATGGTTGTAATTTACTTGGAGTGTATAAATTAAGCATTAAGGTAATAGTAAACCCATACTTATATGCATGAAGATAAGAACACTATGTTAATTGAGCTTGTTATGTCCATATAAAAATGGTGTTGGGATTTTGAAATATTTTATATGTGAATATGTGTTGAATAGGTACAGCAACTTAGAGGGAATTGGTGTTGATTTCAATTAAGCGATTGTGAGATTTCAAGAATTGATTGGACCTATTATAGTTCATGGATATAAGCACGTGCATTAACTCGAGAGTGAGTATCAATTATTACTATAACTGATGTGTGGTCATGAAGTAAGAAATTAGTAAACAAATCTGCTCTAAGGATGAGCTTGAACTTTGCTATGCATAGTAGGGGGAGCCAAGGGATTAAAGGACTAGATGTGGAATTGGCAGCTTGAGGTTAAATGACTTGGAAATGTCGAATCTAGTCTAAGTGCCATATGAAGTTCTATAATTGACACTGATATACGAATTACTTGAAAGATCAATTTAAAAGTTTATTCGGTTCAAAGTGTGGCCTATGATACGAATGATCAGTCTTGAAGGTGATCTCCCCAAAGTAAGGAATTTAGAAAATGTTGATGTTCGGATATACTCTAAGAGAGAGAACTTCTGCATCCTAAGTTTAGGACAACTTTGATCTTATGATCGCAAAGGCAAGGTGTAATAACTAAGTAAATTATTCACTTAATAAATGTGATTGGTTATTGATGAATAAAGTCAAGATCTTAATATTTAGTGGTATACAATTTGATAATTATGTATTTAAGAGTTATTTGGAGACAATTCCTTCATCAAATTTGCACTAAATGCTATGGTAAAGGCATATCAATGTTAATATGGAAATGTATCTAGGAATGATCTTAACATACCACCAAAGGAGAATTAAACATGTTGGAATTAATGTTCTAATAGTGTGCATATGATAGAAAGCTATTTTGTAAGTTGTAGTTTTCATGATCATGAAATATATAAAGATTATCAATATATGGACATACACTTGGAGTTGTAACTTACAAGTTTTGAGTATTTAAGATATGAGTAAATGGAATTAGCATTAGTTAAGGTATGTAAATCTTTTAATTAATTTATGTGGAGTATGCATGATAGTAGAATGGAGGAACATAGTGCCATGATACTATATGGTGAAGTTACTATACAATATTGAAAGAGTATTCTAAAGTGGGATTTATTGATTGTTGACAAGTGTTATAGGATGAAATGAATTTGAAAATATCGACTTTACCTATTATATGCGATAAGCACAAGAGGATATAAATGGTTATGGAAATTGTGACGTAAGCTTGGAGGGAAACCAAATGATTGAGAATGACTAGTGTAGTAACCTTAAATATAGATAAATAACATTGATTAAGTAAACTCCAACAGCCACTGTGCCGAGGTGCTAAGAACATTTCATGTCTAGGATGCATGACTAAAATGAGACAGATGTGAAGTTGAACTTATGAGTTGACCTAAAGTCATTGAACTTGATTCTAAGTTTTGTTAACTGGAGTTTTAAGGTTTTGGAAGGTATCGATATGAATGAGTTAAAGCTGAAATGGTTAAAGGCGTTCCTTTTGGGGGGGAAGCAAAAGGTCTGAGGTTCAAAACTTGGTGAGAAGGTCCTGCAGGGCCTGTTGTGCCGCCCTTAGGCGTAGGGTTTCGAGTAAGTCAAGTGATGGGGATCCAGACATAACAATACTTTAGAGTGGGCCCCGAAGTGGATGCCACATAAATGGCTAAGTTACGAGTTAAGTGATCACATGTTGTGAGACATAAGTTTAAAATAGATATCCCTAAGGAAATACTCAAGAGAAGTTCTGTCATGGATCTCGTGAAAGCAAGCACTAAGTTATGTGGTTATAAAAAGAAAGCTGTAAGTTGAGAGTGATATTCATATTAACATTGAAAGGTACTTGAGGAGAATCTAGTTTCAAGTTTTGCAATTTCAAGTGCAATTTATAAATTGGCTAAGGGAGAATGATGTTATGTTCATATGAAAGAGTGGAACAAAGGATGATTGAAGTTGACCTTGATAATGAAGTCAGATAATGAAACTTTCCTAATATATTATGTAAAATTGAAATTCGAAAATGCTTGAGGGATACATGATTCAAATGAGTTTGAGTCTTAAGTGACAAATCAATATCAGAATGCAATAAGGATACAATATATGTAAGAGGCATGAAAGATAATCGAGGAATAAGGATGACTCTTAGGAATTATGGTATTGCATAACATGCAATGATCAAGTCAAGGAAAATTTTTGAGGCATCAATGGGATTATAAAGCATACACACATAATAGATTATAATTCAATGGAGATGACATTGTGATGCAATGATATATAATACAAGGAAACTTAAGCATATAATTGGAAATGATAAGAAGAGAGTATAAGTATGTAAATGATGTGAAACTATGCACAGGCATGATGAGAATTTGTATGAATTATGAAGATTATTCTATTGAATTTTGGTTATGGATGGGAATGAACAAAGAGAAATTAGTCTGAAGGTATTTGAAAATAGAGACCTGTATACATAATGAGGAATATGGACATTTGAATGTGCGTATATACGTATGTGTGGAGTTAGTGATGTACCCCACTAAAATGAAGAATGGTTTTAGTGGTTTGAGATTTGAACCCAATATATTTAATGAGTGTATAGGTAATGTAACGATCAAGAATCTTATCAGAAGTCGATTTATGATAACCTAAGGAATTTTGGGGAAATAGTTAAGGGAATGTAATCTGTAGTGCGATTAAGCCATATGAGATGGACTAATAGGATTAAGAAGATTGAAATTTCCTAAATGCAAGGTAAACATGAAGTATATGGAAATAATTGAAACCATTAATCTTCCCTAACGTTAAGGATATATACAGGAATGAGTATGGCATGTTAATGATACTGTAAACTACACAATATTGTATGAAGATGGAATGAATGAATGAATGTCGAGAAATTTGATATGGAATGAAGTAATAAGATAGTGATTGGTATACCTAAATAAGTATAAAATGCGATCGAAATTGGTATGATTGAGATGGAGTTATGGTTCAAGTTTAATGATAGTAACAAAAGCATGCTTGGTGTCTCGATATAAGAGATCATAACTATGAAGGTTACTGTTGATATGATTTTAAAGGATAATAATAGACATAAGTGAAGTACTCAAGTTAAATTGGAGGTAAATGAGGTGAACAAATCAAAATTCCCTATAAAGGGGAGGACATAAGAAGTCGAGCATTAGATGAGAAAACAATACCCTCACCTTTTCTCTGAGTTCAGTAAATGAAATTTTAAGGTCAAAATTTTATTTTAAGGGGGGTAGTGTTATCAAGCCCAGCTCTACAATATGTTTATTGTGCCATTCTTACATAAGAATGCATGTTTGCTTACTTGGATACCTCAGAAATCGTTAAAGGACGGTAATGTACCAAATGGTACAATTAAGTTGAATTAAGCCTCAAACTAGTCCAAATAGAGATTTTAAGATGAAATTGAGAATTTTAAAACCACAAAATGACTTAAAATTATGATTCGGAGTTCGAGGACTGATTTGGAGTCAAATTGGAATTTTCATAACCTAGGGGTAAAATGGTCATTTTGCCACCCGAGGTTAAAATTGGAATGTTGGAAGAAGTTTTTGATCAAGATTGACTATTTAGAACATAATTTGAGTTTGAGAAGTGAAAAATTTTAATTTCGGCATTTTTTCGAGGATAAGGGTAAAATAGTCATTTTGTCACCCCAGGGGCAAAATTATAATTTTACACCACCCAACTTGTCAAACACATGGATTTTACCCATTATTATCATGGATAATTGAAGGATTTTATGTGGTGGAGAAAGAAAGCTTAATAGTTAAGAATTTAAAAATAGACCAATGGTAAGGTGACAAGTGTCAAGCTTTTATTTCTTTATTATTTTCCTTTTAAATTAGCACAAAACCAACCCCTTTCTCTTCATTATGGCCGGCCAAAGCAAGAACAAAGGAAGAAAAGGAAGAAAAAAAACCCTAGAGTGAAAATTCAAGAGAAAATTGGTGGATTTCAAGTAATCAAGCAATCAAAGGTAAAATTCTTGATTTTGACTTGTAATCTACCTTTCCCATACATTCTTTTGCATTTTCCATGGTTGAATCACATGATTTCATGATGGGTCTCTTGCTGACCGAACACTTAGAGGGAGGTTTTGATGCTTCATTTGGTTAGATTTCAATGTATTTTAGTGTTTTTAATTAGTTAGTGATGTGTAGCACGAAAAGCCCACAAGAAAAATTCATTTTCTCCCATCACCCATCATTGGCCGAATTCTCCATGTAGAATATTGATGATGATTTTGATTTTATTTCAAGTGATTTGGTTCGAAATTAGTGATTTATGGTGTGAGAATAAAGCTTGAAAAATTATAATGTTGATGCACCCACCATGGCCGAATTTTCCAGGAGAAAATGTGAGGATGATTTTGCCATATTTTAAGTTATTTAATTTGTGTTTGATGATTTGGAGTATTGGGAGAAAAAAGGAATTATTTGGAGTTAAATTGGACATATTGGCCAATTAATCGAGTGATAGATCGAATTAGGCCAATATCGTTTTATTTAGGTACACAATTGAATTTATGGAGAGCATCATGTTTAGACGATAATCCGAACAATTTGCATTCCATTTCATGCATTGGTATCGAGCCTGAATTGGTTTTATAACAATTTAGCACAAATGTAGTAAATGGCTTATTGTGCATTATGTCTAGGTGGTGAGCATTCTGGCAAAAGTAAAGAGATAGTACCTGAGGATCAAGAATCGGAGTACTCGAAATTCAACTCCTGAAATAATGAGTAACCTTACTATCATCTTAATTATCTAAAATGATTTTTATCCGATTTTGTGATTTTATGGAAAATGAGTTAATGGTAAATCTTTGTGTTTTGTAACTAAAATGTGATTTAAATGAAATGATTTTATAAAATTGTCTTGAAATTGAGTGATGGTTTTGAAAATGGAGTAATTGGGAACTAATTGCTGTGTTATAAATCATGGTTTGAATTGAATGGCTTATGATAATATTTGCATGAATAGCTGAATTGGTATTTGTGTTGAAAATGTATGAACTGTTAATTTGCCTTGAGAGGCTGTAAAATAAAATAATTGCCATGTCATGTTGTTGAATTTTATTGAATTGGTGGGTTATAAATCGGTCGCTGCAATGGACGGGTTCCGTGGACCAGCCTATTAGAGGGGCACAGTAACCCTATTATATTCATACCTCAGTATCAGAGGCGCAGTTGGATAACTCCTGAGGTACACCTTTAGAGTTTACTTCACGCCAAACCACCACGTGAGGGTGAACTCAGCCAACGCCAAGGAATGACTATGTTTTCAAAATAAAAAAAAACATGATTTATGCGTACATGACTTTTTAACAGCCTTGGAGGACTCAGTTGGGATAGCCCTCGACCAAGGTATCCTTGATAACTGAGTATGAGAATGATTTTGACACGAGCCAAACTTTTCAGGAAATCATAAGTCTCGTTGTTTAGGAACGACTATGTTTTCAAAATTAAAAAAAAAAACATGATTTATGTGTACATGACTTTTTAACAGCCTTGGCGGACTCGGTTGGGATAGCCCTCGGCCAAGGTATCCTTGATAACTAAGTATGAGAATAATTTTGACACGAGCCAAACTTTTCAGGAAATCATAAGCCTCGTTGCTTATTTTGGTGAGATGAATCTATTTTATCTTATTAAAATGAGTTCGAAATGCTGAGAATCATTTTTATGCTAATCTATTTTATCTGTCTCCATTTACTCAGCTTTAGATATTTTAGATGGTATTTGTTTACTCACTGGGATTATATAATCTCACCACCCTCTTTTTCACCCATTTTAGGCTCAGGATAATCGGTCGATAGCTCACTTTGTTGAGGGCTACAGTTAAACTTGCATCCTCAAAAACTTTAGGTTTATCGCTTTTGATACTTTTGGTCGTTCGTGGGCCCACGTGTCACTGTAAATTAAATTTTATACTTTGGTTATCTTTATTATAGTATGTATGAATTTATTTAGCTTTTACACTACAAAAATTATTTACCGGTAGCTCTATAAATATTGTTTTATAAGAAAATAGAATATTTTTATTATTTTCAAATAGTCATAATTTCATTTTAAATGAATTTTTTAGATATCTAAACTTATTTTTGATTATGAAATATGTGTTTTCCACTCGCATACTACATTTTTAGCTGGTTTCGAGATTTTTGAGGAAAAATGACCAAAATGCCCCTGTGAGAAAAAAATTATTTTTCTATTGTTTTGATTTCGAAATAGTTTATAATCTCTCAAAACATGATACTTAACAACTGTTGCTCACAGGGGAGGTGCGAAAAACTGATGTTAAAGCCTTGCGAGGTTCCGGTTGGCATTTCAGGCAATGAATGTCTATCGAAACATCATAGCGGTTGTCACGGGCTCAAAGAGAGTACCAGGTAATGACAGATTTGATTCTTGTATAGTGTAGACATATATTCATTGTCATACGTAGCCAAGATTAGAGTCTAAACTTAATGAGTCTTTCTTAATTTCAACTTGCATAGACATACAATAAATTAGTTAAGATAGATATTTTTATAAGAAACTCGATGGAGACTTGTAAATAAATTAGACCTCTAGGTTAACAACTCAAGCCTATACAATAAATAAAGAGGGAATAAAAAAAATTCAAATGAAATGTTGAGGGGATTTTATGGTTCTAGAACTTTTGTTTATTTGATTCTAGTTTAATTGTGACTCTTACTTTCAGTTTTAGTTTTGATTTTAGCTTACTTAATTTTAAGTAGTTTAAGTTCGGTTATTTGGGTAGGATTAAGGTGTTTTAATTTTAGTACTTAGTAAAGAAATTTAATTCAATTCTCTGTGGGATTGACACTCTACTTTTCACTATATTTCTTGTTTACGATACATGCAATTGCGTGGTTCATCTGACAAACAAGTTTATGGCGCCGTTGCCATGAAATTTTTCTTAATTTTTCTATTTTTGTTAATATTAATACTAAGCAATTTAATCTTACTTCAAATTTTGTTTTTGTTTTTAGGTATTTTTTAATCATTGTATACAAAGTGGTAGAAATTTGGAAGTTGTTCATTTGGATCTAGAAATTGAAAAGACTTTTCAAAAACTGAAGAAGGAAAATTTGCAAGTTTCTACTCAATCTAATACAATGGCTAGTTAGGAAGAAAATAAGTCCTTGTGAGAATATGTTGTACCTCTTGTTCAAGGCCTTCATTCTAGTATTTGTAGACCTACCATCTAAGCCAACAATTTTGAAATCAAGCTAGGAATCATTCAGGTGATTTAGACTTTTTTTCAATTTTAGGGATTGTTGAATGATTATCCTAATGCACATATTGTGAATTTTTTGTGGATTTACGATATTTTAAAAATAATGGTGTTATTGATGGTGCCATTAGATTAAGGCTTTTTCCCATTTTCATTGAGACAAGGCAAAGAGTTGGTTGAATTTGCTTTTAGTTGGTTCAATTAGTACTTGGGATGATTTAGCTCAGAATTCTTGAAAAATGCTTTCCATTAGCTAAGACATCAAAGATATGTAATGGTATCACCTCCTTTACAACTTGATTCTGAAACACTGTATGACGCTTCAGAGAGGTACAAGGATTTGTTAAGGAGATGTCTTCACCATGGGTTACCTAAATGGTTGCAAGTTCAGGCTTTTTATAATGGTTTGTTGGTACCAATTATAACCATAATTGATATAGCAGTTGAAGGTGCATTCATGAGTAAATCCATTGATGAGGCCCATAATTTGCTAGAGGAGATGGCCTCAAACAATTACTAATGGCAATCTGAAAGACTAGGGGTAAGAAAAATTGTTGGTGTCCATGAGCTTGATGCAATTAATGATTTGACTTCATAATTGGTTGCTTTCACTAAGAAAATTGATAATTTAGGTGTTCATGCAGTTTAGAACCGTTTTGTGACTTGTGATCTATGTAGGGAAAGACATTCCAGTGACTAATGTCTTATTTACACCAAAACAACCCATTATATTGGAAATAGGCAACCACAAAATAATCCTTATTCCAACACATATAATCCAGGGTGGAGGAATCATTTTTATTTTTCTTGGAACAACAACCAAACATCTTCATCAGCTTCTAAGCCAAATTTTCTTGTAGGATTTCCAACACATCCTCGAGCTCTTATGCTAGAAAAAAATGCCAATAATGGAAGAGAGGTTCATACAATACATGACAAAGAATGATGATGTCATTTAAAGCGAATATGCATTAATCCAAAGCCAATCAGCATCTCTAAAAAATCTTGAGACACAATTGGATTAATTAGCTAATGCCATCAATAATAGACTTCAGGGTACTTTACCTAGTGACACTGAACCCAATCCAAGAAGATAAGATAAGGAATATTGCAATGCAATCACAGTGAAAAGTGGGAAGGAAGTAAGTGGTAGTCAAGTGCAAAGTGAAAATTTAGGTAAGCCTACTAAAAGACAAGTTGAAATTGAAGTTAGTGACCTTGGTTGCCTGTTGAACCACATTAATCTCTACCATTATACCTTATGAAAGTTTAGTTCCCTTACGAACCCATACATAGTTACCTACTTTATCTCTTTGTGTGACAATTCTATCAAAAACAAGGTAAAGTGGAGTGCCCAAATTTGAGGCATGGAGTGCATCTAGAAAAATCATCATATTCTTCATTTTCTTTAGCAAAAAAGTTCTTAAGATGGGTTTTTTTTTGTGTAAGATGGCAGCCTAACCCTTCCTTGTTAAAGAAAGATCTTTGTAATACCAACATGTCATTTAATTTTTGTTGGCTATCTTTAAACTTAGAGAATGTATCAAGCAAATCATCATTTCTTTTTCAACAAGTCAATTTCATTTTGCATTCCTTTCATATTGTTGTCTAGTTCAATCCTAGCCTTAATTAGGTTTTCATTCTCAATTTTAAGTTTTCTGATGATGTTTTCGTATTTTGAAATTCTCTCTTCAAATTCAAACATAAGATCATCGTAAGCATCTTGCAATTCATCAAAGGTGTAATCATTTTCATCATGATCATAAAAATCAACGTTATGAGGAGTAGGATATACCTTTTAGTCATTGTGTGCTATGAGGTAAAGATGATCAATCTCATCATCCATTTCATCTTGTGAATCATCACTCCACGTTGCCATCATTCTTTTCTTTTTAAAGTCTTTCTTTTGTTAGGGTATTCATCCTTTGTATGTCTGGGCTTTTTACAATCAAATCATGTTAAGTGGTTTCTTGGACACTCTTCTTTAGGGACATCCCTTTTTATAGTTTTTCTAGCTCTAGAGTTCTTTACTATGAACTTCTTAAATTTTCTTCCTAACATAGCCAAATCTCCTTCATTTTCACTCTCACTTTTGATGCTTCCTTTTTCCTTCTTGACTAAAGATTTAAGTACTAAACCCTTTTGTTTGTTCTTTTTCATCGTAGGTTCTTCTTTTTCACTTTCATGTTTAAGTATCATTTTATAAGTGAGAAAGGAACCTATGAGTTCCTTTAGCTTAAAATCATTTAAATACCTAACCTCTTTCATAACTGTGAATTTGGGTCTCTAAGATTTGGTATGTTATAAGTGATCTCCTTTACAAGTTGTGCATTGGAAAAATCCTTTCATAAGGCTTTTAGACCACCAACAATATTTGTGAACCTTTCAAACATTTCATTAATAAATTCACCTTTTTTCATCTTAAAGAGTTCATAGTCATGTGTACACAATCCAATTTTGGATTCCTTAACTTGGTTGGTGCCCTCATATGTGGTTTCTAAAGTATCTTAAATTTGCTTGGTATTTTCACACACTGACATCTTATTAAACTCACTAGCTCCTAAAGCACGAAGAAGGATATAATATGCCTTGCAATTGATTTGAATCAACTTTTTATCCTTGTCATTCCACTAATGTCTAGTTTTAATCACTGTCTTGTTATCTACTTCTTTATAAGGTACATGAGGCCCATCAAGTATTATACTCAAAACATCTAGATACATAGATTGTATAAACATTTCCATATGCTTTTTCCAATAAGGATAGTTATTACCTACAAAAAGGAGTGGCCTTTAGATCGATTGCCCTTCACCAAGTATGGTTGTCGTCACCTCCATTTTGTTGATTTGAGCTTCTACAAAAGATTTGTCAAAGGCGGTTAGACCTACAAAACTAAGACCAAGCTTTCATACCAATTGTTAGTGTATAAGTCTTAAAGAGCAATATACTAAGAAAGGGTGAATAGGTATTTAAATTTTTAAAAAAAAAACTAAGTATAAAAATGAAAACTTTTGTTTACCAAAAAATATTTTCTAATATCAGAAACAAAGTTTTAACAATAAATTACTAAGCATAAAAATAATATGCTAAAGTAAAATATTTTCTTAAATTAAATACTAGCTATGAATAAGAAAGTGAAAATATTTTCTTAAGTGTAGAACGATAAATCAATGTAAAACTATTTTTCGAAGGAAAACGCACATAATGAATAATAATGTAGGAAATTAAAAGAGACATAAAGATTTTATAGTAGTACGGCTTTTTCGATTGATAACTCTACTATCTAAAGTTATTTTGACTCATTTTGGGGGCTTAAGTAGCTAGGTTTTTGAGATTTTAGGTTTGGATTTGAGTAATTTAGGTGTTTTTCATAGTTAAGTTAGATTACATGTTGATTAGGTTGATTGGAGTTATTTTAATTTAATTCTATGTTATTTTGTTTTAAATTACATTAAGAGTAGTTATTGCTAATTTCTTTTATTGCTTTTGTAGGAAATTTAGTGAAAAAGGCTCATTTGATGAAAATCCATGTAAGTATGGTGATGGCTTTGTTCATATATGTTGTAGTATTTCAAGGATAACTTGAGTTATATGAGTCCAATTGATGCAATTCTTGATCCATTTGAAAGTTAAGAGAAAGGGATTCAACTTTTATGTTTACCACTTCACCCAGTTCTAATCGGATCATGGTCTAAAGTCTTTGTCAAAGTCAGAGCACTATAGTAGTCTGCACAGATTGAACATGTTGCAGTATTTTAATCAAATCTTTTAATCCAGAAGTCCATGATTCTTGATCCATTATAAAGATAAGAGATAGGGATACAACTTTCATGTTTATTAATTTGTCCAGTTCGAACATGAGCATAGAGAAAATCATCAAACAACTAGCGTTGTGGCTCCGGAAAGCGACATCGCATAGTTTTCAAAAAATAAAACTCTTGACAGGATTTTGAAAATTAGGTTATTTGGAGCCTATTTAAGCGACCTTTTAAAGAGGTTTTGAGAAGAGAATGGCAAGTAAGTATTCTAGAGAATAAGATTTAAGAACAAAGCAGGAAAGTAAGAGAGATTGAGAAAGATTCAAGATCAAAAGCTTTAAAATTAGTTTCTTTCTCTATTTTTGTGTTTCTTTTATTTTCTTTGACTTGGATCAATGGCTAATTTTCTGTAGATGATATTTTATTTAAATATTAAGAACTAATTTACTTTTCTAGGATTGTGGTGGATTTCCACACTTAATCTAAATATTAGTTTCTCTTTTATTTACTATGAATGGGTATAGTTTTACTTATTCAAATTTGTTCTTAATGCTTTTAATTGTTTGACCAACAATTAACTAATTTATCAACCTAATTAAGACTCAACATAGAGATCTTAGATTGGAGTAAGATTTGAATAGTGTATGTTCAAGTCATTAAGTAGATCTGATTCGTGATTAGGGTAGACATACGCCAATTGCCATACATAGCCAAACTAGAACACTAGCTTAATGAACCTTATTTAATTGATTCTTATAGACATATAGTGACCTAATTAAGTTAGGTATTTGTGCAAGCATCTCGATGGAGACTTGTACATAGCTTTGGATTCTATGCTAGTAAAACCACCCATGAATGTAAATAAGAAGAGAAGATGGTATCAGATGAAGTGTTGAATAAACGTATAATCCTAGGTTTTAGTCTATTGCCTTTGTCAAGTAAATTTAAATTTTTGCTAATTAATTAAGTGTTTTCTTTAATTTAGTTTTAATTTATTTTTTGAAAAATTTTAGTTACGTGAATAAGATTAGTTTTGTTGGTATCTGCCCTTGAGTCAATTGGATTGGCTAAGGAATATATATATTGTCATTTAGTGCATATTTATCGCATAACTATATGTGATAGAGGTTTTCTTTCATGTTAGTGTAGTAATAAGGAGTTATTAAGTACTAATTGGATAAAGCCCATGGAACAAAAGGCCACGAAAGAGAATTGTAAAGTTGTTGCAATTAAGAGATCACTATGCATCAAAGTCATGTTCCTAAATTGTTCTTAGTCATTGTATTGTCAAGACAGGGCATTGATAATGCTCAAAGACTAGTACATGTTGAGCTTCCTTACTTAGGAAGGAAGCAATTGATCTCATATACTGAAGTATATGGGATACTTGAGAATAACATGTGGGAGCTTGTTAAAGAAAAAGTTCACTGAACATGACCCGCTATGAGAACTCCATTTGGTATTTCACTCAAGTGTCTATGGAATATGTTCTCATGTGATAGTCGTACAACTAGTCCTCGAACTTAAAACACTAGGTCATCTTGTAAAGGGAATGGCATACTTTGATTTCATCTCTACAAGTTTGGAGGTGACCAAATGCCTAAACAAGGTGTTTTTGGGTATGCCATGAAGCATACGAAGGTGGATGGGTGGTAAAGGGAGGATTCATCACCCTAAGTGATATGAGGGGATGTATCTCACTTGTTCTCAATTCCAGATTAACTTGTATAAAGTCTTTGGCCAAAGCATGATGAAGTTGAGGAAAGTTAGTTTCCTAAATCCATAAGGTTAACTATGAATTATGAAAACTAATATGGAATGTCATAAACAGACATCTAGTCATGCTTAATGACATATCCAGGATATTTGATGACAGGACTGTATTACGTTGAAAAGCTTATTAGTGAAGGGCTTTCTCAAATTCTTTACTTGACTCTTTAACATTTGAATGGTCATGATGTGTTGCTAGATACCGCTTGTGATTTGTAAATATAAACCAATTATCAAATTGATATTTGATTATGATTTATATTTATTGCCAACATGTCAGAACCTAATAAGTCATGAACATTAAGCGACATGATTGAGATTAAATAAGGATAATCAATTAAGTTGGACTTAATTGAAATAGACCAATATAAAGTTGGAAAATTAATTAAGTTCACAAGGACTTGATTGAGTAAAAATACAAATGTTGTATCTAGGGTTACAACATAGTTTGGCTATATAAATATGTTATGTGAGCCAACTAAAACTTTAAGCCTCCAACTACTTTTTAGCCATTTCATAAAAATAAGAAAAAGAAAAATAGTTTGCTCTCTTCGATTGAAATAAGATTTGGCAAGAACTTTTGGTCTTTTTGTTTTAGAAACAAAACTTGCTAGCACAAGTAAAATCCTACCTTTGAGAAGGTCTTATTCGATAACTGTGTGGATTATTGTTAGAGGCCAAACACTTGAGTGGTTGAAGATTTGACAAACCTAAAGGTGAAAAAGTAAAGATTTTGATTGTAGGATTTCATATTGTCTTATTCTCTTTTTGGGTTACTTGCTTCATCATAAGCATTTTTGGATTTAATTGGCTCTTGATTATGAAATCTAGAGCAAGGTACGTAATACTTGACCCTATGAGAGTTCATAATTAATCTGAAAATTGTATGAAAAACACAAACATTGATCTTGAGGGTTTTGGCTATTTCTCTAATTAAATCTATTTTTATTTTTCCACTACGTTATCCTTTTATTTTTCATTATTTTCATATTTGAGCATGAGGTCGAATCCAACAGTGGTATTAGAGCCTTTGTTTGATGTTTTCATGTAATTTACATGCTTGATTTTTTGTGGTAATTAATAAGATTGATTTGTGTTTAGATTTGGTATATATAGATTTTGAAAGCTTCTTTTAAATCTGTTTTTTTGTTGTACATCAAATCTGGACAACATGTAATTAATTCACTAAAACATTTTTAAAAGTTTTAAAATCATGTTCAACGAAAAAATTAATGAATGGGTAAAAAGGCTTGCAAAGCTAAGTTAAAACTAAATAGTTTTGAGGTGTTTTGGAGACTAATGTGCGGATTATTTTTGTTAAAATTGGGTATGTGTTATGAGCAATTTTTTTAATTGTTAAAAATTAGTTTTATCAAATTAAATTACTTCATGTTTCAACTAGGCTTGATTTAGTATAAAAAGAATCATAAAAATCATATTTTCGAGTTTTAAAACAACAAAGATTCAATGCAAATAATTTTGAGTAGCTATGATCGGTTTTGATGGCTTAATTCTCCTTGAATTTTGTGTTTAATTGTTAAACACACTTGCTAGAAATTTTTAGTAGCTTTTTCACAAGTTTGACTCATGATTTATAAAGTTTTAAGAGCATTTAAATGCCATCTATTTTAATTTTAGGTGATTTATAAAAATAAGAAATTGTTCTTATTTTAAAGTGAATACCTAAAATTAAGGATAGAATTTTGATTTTGGGTGATTCATAAAGAATAAGAAATTGTTTCTTACTTTAAAAGAAATTCCTAAAATTTGTTAAGTTACAATTTAGGCAACTTGAACAAAATACAATTTAGGAAACTAATCCATATTCTAAATGTTAGAGATTAAGATGTTGCCTTAGATACATTTTAGGAAGCTTACCTAAAATAAAGAGCTTTTCAAAATTAAAAAGAGTTTTAATTATGTAAAGAAATAAAATGGAAAGTCTTAAAAAGGAAATTTTTATTTCAATGAATTTCTAATAAGAAATAAGAAATAACAAGTTTACTCTAAGTGTTTTGAAAATGGGTATTTCTTAAACACTAAATTGAAATAAAGTAAAACCAAATATTTTGATTCTAGCACTTTAAGTGAGTTAATTGATGCTTTTCTCAAATAACACACAAGATCACCAAGTGATATTGAGCATGCGTTTATTTCTATAGTTTTGGTTGTAACTAAAAAACATGAGGATAATTATGGATTTAGATCTTAGAAGATTAGATCATGGATATTTAAATTTTTTTCTTATGGCATTTATTTTGAGATAGGGTCTGCGCACCCTGCTTTACTCTCATTTTCTCTAGGGTTGTAAAATTCTTTTCTCACCGTACTCCCTTCGAATGTAAATTGAGGTTTCTTGATTATAAAATGTAATTAGTTACATCAAAGTGTAAAACTAGAGTTAGAAAAATTTTTGTAGCTTGAAGATGGAGATCCGAAGGCGCCATGGAGATTCAAGGAGATTACAAGAAAAGATTGAAGACATGTTTGTAAAATCTCTTAGGGATTTGACCAACTAATTTCCTTTATGGTTTGAGGAAATTAGAATTAGTAAAGTCCATAATCATCCTAGTAATTGGCATGAGATATATTTATTTTTTAGTATATATATATATATATGATATATGTGAAATGTGATAAATGCTATGTATGTCAACAATGTCAAATCTATCACGACCTAATTTTCGGGCCATGACCAGCGCATGGGCCCAATGGACATAGCCCACTAAGCCCAAGCAAGCCTATTTATATGACCTGTTCATCATTCCATCAAGAGTTGCTAAAGTCACATTTCATAATTTCAATTCAAAATAATGCTAACCGTTTCCAATTCGTAATGGCAATACCAGTCAAATATACAGATATTGTCTAAAACATACATTTTAAAAATTTACATCGGGTTTATCTATACACAATAAAAGGGATACTCAACTTCCAGCAGAGAGACTTGGGCAAAAGTTCAACTATTGAATGCAAAGATACCTACCAAGGATACGAATTTACGAGGACACCTCGACCTAGTTACCGGCTACCTCTTGATTTGAAAACATAAAGTTGAAAACGGTGAGTATAAACCCAGTGAGAGAACAAAGGAAGAGAACAAGCAAACAATCAGGAAAGTTTAAAGAAATCATGATGCATTTATCTTCAAAACAATGCAATTTAGTTTAGTTCTTAATAAAACCCCTCATTAAACCCTTAACGAGTTAATCACTTGACGATAAAGGGTCCGTGCACAACAAAGGATTTGAATAGTGAAAACTTTAATAGCATTCAAGTAAGTCAAGTCAAGTAAAACGATGCTACAGCAAGAATGAATTTTCACTGCAGCAAAATTTAGCTCAAATTGTCAACTGACCGATGGTTTCTCACCAAACCCCTTCATTTCAAACTTAATTAATTAATTCCTTGATGTTGGAAGTCCATGCTCAACCATGATGTTAAAGAAGTGGAAAATATGGCAAAAACCAACAAGGTAGCATGCAAGACAGAAAGTTTCTTGCTGCAGTAAGAATTCATTCTCGCTGTAGCGAGATTCAGGCAGCAAAACAAAATGTTTTTCGCTGTAGCAAGAATCAGCAAGTTGTAAGCAGCATAAACAGAATGTTTCTCGCTGTAGCGAGAAGCATAACACCTAAATAAAGAGGGACCTCCTTTGCACTAAACATCCATTTGGTGCTGCAATAAAATCAATTTTCCAGTAAATGGAAAATTTTCAAGATTCATCATGCCATACAATCACATATGACAATCATGATTTTTCTATTGCATACAAATATACCTAAACATATATCAATTTGTACACCATCCCATCTCACCTAGCTCATGTGCATCCCCCTACATTGTGCACATAGCCGAAGTCATCGCGTACATCCCCCCACATCATGCACAGTTAATGCCATCGTGTACATCCCCCCACATTGTGCACACGGACAATATCACCATCCATCTCCCTTACTACTGTCATCACCAGCAGGTGCACACTCACCCCGTACATGCACGGTTACATTTGTCACACAATGGTACCATTTATGACATAGTATATATATATATATATATAGGAACATATATAGGAACATATGGAATCATCACAATATCCATTTCATAACATAAAACGCTTTAGGGGATTCAATCAAACATACATGTGTATATCCCAAAACATTCTTTTATGCAAGTTCACTCACCGATATTTGTTGAACCTTTAGTCGACTCTAACTTCCCTAATGGTCCAATTGGGGCTGAAGGGCTTTGTTGGAACCTATCACGCACAAAAACATCACAGCCAATCCAATTTACATTAATATCGCCTCAAAAGCTATTTCCTAAATCAAGCTTCAATAGCCCTTCCTATCTACCTTCCAATAACCATTTGATTGGCTATTCAATTTCTCTTCTTTAGTAACACTAGAAATAGATAAACAACTTCAGCAATAGCACAACTCATAACTTCAATTACTAGCCATTATCAACAACTTAAAATCACTCCTAATTCGTCACTTAACTTGGTGGATTGTAATGAAATTCCTTCCCAAGAGTCCTCAAGCTATCATGAAATCTCTCTCTCTCTCTACACAGTTCAGCTGGTGAGAGAAAGTATTGAAGAAAGACTTTTAAGGGTTTGTTTAAGGTGAAGAACTAAAAGAGTATGAAAAACCCTATAACAGGGTGTGTAAAGCACGGAGTTTGAGGTTAGATTGAGAGAGTGATGGAAGCTTGAAAAAGCTTTCATGGAAGAGGAGAGAAATGTGAGGTGGGAGGAAGAAGAAGAAGTTGTTGGAGAAATGAAGAAGCTGTTGGAAAAAATGAGATCTTTATAGCCAAAGCCTATCTAATCTCTACTGAAATTACGAAAATACCCTTAGCAAGTTACTTGTTCTCCTCCAATACTTGGTGCAATTACTCTTTTGACACTAGGACAAGATCCATAATAGTCTGAAAATACTCAAGTTCATGAAAACTTAAAAATTTTGACCCAAGGTGGGAAATGATCATTTTGCCCCCACCTTGGAAATCATCATTATTTTTATTTCCTTTGTCATTTTACCCTTATTTTCATCATTCATTTATGCCTTAGGCCTACTTAGGCCTTAATATTGTTTGAAAGCCTACTTCTAAAGGCTTGCTAAGGAAATAACAAAATTACCCCTAGCCTGTGATATCGTGTCTACACCTAGTTACGAGCCTATAAAGGTCAAGGTCTCACAAAATCAACAAGACCTTAATTAATGAATTAATAAATAAAAATCCCTCGTTAATATATTAAGTGAAAAAGTTACAGTTCACCATATAACAAGATAACCAGGCTACTCTTTTAATTGGAGGTTTGTTGAGTCACTCAAGGCCAAACTTTTACACGAGTACGTTTGAGTTATTGGTGGGTCTTACTCAACTAAAACCATGTAGTTTGGATGTGTCACACATGGCTGCATCGAATTAAAGGCATAGTTAAGCAAAATGTATATGATACATTTAGATAAGGAGTTGTCACTTAATTGATTTAGGATTTGTATAAGATACAATTGGTAAGCTAATTTACCTACCTAATTAGTTTCATTATGGCTTATTGAATCACTCAAGGTCATGATGGGATGAAATGGTTCTTAGCTCAATAAGAAGTTTAAAGTTTAAATTTCTTGAAATATTAGAGAAAGGTTATTATTTTGATAAAATATTGAGAATAATCATATAAGATTCTAAAACCTTCTCTTTATGATTACATAATTTACGTTAATGACTAAGCTTTATATATGTTGGTTTATGTAGGATATAAATCGATCATCGCGAACAATTTGTCACTTAGAAGCATACTGCCATGACCGAAATCCCGAGCCATGACTAGTGCAAAGGCCCAATGGAGATAGCCCACCAAGCCCAAGCAAGCCTATCTATATTATCCCGCTCATTATTACATCAAAGTTTTTTTTTTTTTAAGTTGGAAAAAATGCAGGGCCCAACTTCCCTGTTAATTTTATAAGTTACGAAATAAAAAGTACAAAGGAGGGGGACATGATCCGAGCCTCTAAGTTACATGAGTATAAGAGAGTTTCCAAGACGAACCTAGAGTAAAACTTTAAAATCGAAAATGCTAAATTTCTTGATTATTCTTTGGATTAGCGCACTAGTAATACCTCTCTCATTCCCAACTAGCTGCAAAGTTCACTGAGATGGCATCTTCATCTGAGTCCTCATCATTTTCCCCCATGTCCACGGCTTTGTCTGAGGCGAAACTTAATATTTTATCAATTGAAACTTCGGTGTCTGAATGTCTCCTACGCCGTATACATACATTATCTAAAACATGTATCTTAATAATTTACATCAAGTTTGTTTATACATATAAAAAAGAAGACTCGATTTCCAGCAGAGAGACTCAGATGAATATACAGCTACTGAAGGTCGAGACACTTACCAAGGGTCGAATATACGAAGACACCTCGGCCTAGTTACCAGCTGCCTCTTGATTTGAAAACATGAAGTTGAAAGCGGTGAGTATAAACCCAATGAGTGAACAGGGAAGGGAACAAGCAAACAATAAGGAAGGTTTAAAGAAAATCATGATGCATTTATCTTTAAAACAATGCAATTTAGTTTAGCTTTTATCAAAACCCCTCATGTAAACCCTAAATGAGTAAATCACTTGATAAAAAGGGTCTATGCTCAACAAAGGATTTGAAGAGTGAAAACTTTAATAGCATTCTTACAATTCAAGTCAAGTAAACGACGAGTCCTCGTTGCAGCGAAAAGGCATTCTCGTTGCAGCGAGATTTCGACCAGCATTACCCCTCCAAATCCGAGAGTTTCTCGCTATAGTGAGAATGAATCTCGCTGCAGCGAGAAATAGAGCACCATGAAAAAGTTTCCTTTCTTTCAAGAAAAAGCCATCCTGCTAAAATTATGAAAAAATCAACATGAAACGCATACTAATTCCTAGAGTTCAACATGTAAGATTCACATGTGCAACACCATATACCATACTCATGAACTTTCTATAACACATATATCTATATATGTATATATATATATATCCATCACCATACACACCCTCCTATCATCATCAACTCATATGCACTCCCATTAGCACATGGTTGGGTCAACATCAGCTTATGTGCACTCATACTCACACATAGCCGGGTCAGCATCGGCTTATGTGCACTCCCCTCGCACATTGCTGGGTCAGCATCGGCTTCTGTGCACTCCCCCTCGCACATTGCCGGGTCAGCATCGGCTTATGCACACTCCTACTCGCACATAGCCGGGTCATTATCATTACACAACATTATTCGTATACACACACACACACATATATATATATCAACACAGTATATGAGCACATAAGTCCGTCCTATTACACATTCCACATTTTCACAACATCAAAATATTTTATCAAAAGCTTGTTCCTAAGGCACACATTTTTAAAGACAAGTTGGAATAAATCATTCAATGTTTCATACCAATACAATTATGTCTCCTAAAACGATTTTGAAATGCAAGTTTACTCACCGGTATTTGTTGAATCTTTACTCGACTTCAACCTCCACTAATGATCCAAATGGAACTGTGGGGCTTCGTTGGGACCTATCATCACAACCAACCCGATTTGCATAATTATATTTCTAAAAGCTATCCACTAAATCATGTTCTGCTAGTTGTTCTTAGCTAGCTTCCATCTACCATCAAGTGACTATATATTTTCACTATTCTAGTCACACTACAATGAATAACCCACCTCAACTACAAAACACTCACTGATCTAGTCACACTACAATGAATAACCCACCTCAACTACAAAACACTCACCAATCTAGCCACTAGCCATTCTTAACAACTTAAAAAAAATTAACTCAATTTCACTACTCACCTTGGTAGCTTTGTAATTGAATTTCTTTCCCAAAAGCTTTCAAACTATCATGAAATTCTCACTTTCTCTCTCTAGAACATCCAACTAGTGAGAGAGTGTAATAAGGAAAGGTTTTTAGGGATTTTATGGTGAGAAAGTAGAAGAGTACAAAGAACTTTAGGAAAGGGTATACAAAAACATGAAAAATTAGGGTTAACTCAAGGAAATATATGGAAATTCAAGGCAAGCTTCCATGGGGGGGGTGAGAGAACGTGGGAGAGGAAGGAGAAGAAGAAGAAGTGCTGAAAATTTGAAGAACATCCTAGAAACTTAGATTTTTATGACTTAAGTTTATCCATTTCTAGCAAAATTACCAAAATGCCCTTAACTATGTCATTTTGTCTTTTCATTGCCTTTATACAATCTTTTTACTTCTTTGACACTAAGACAAGGTCCATAAGGGTCTAGAAATGCTCGGGTTCATGAAAACTTAAAAATTTTAACTCGAGATGCAAAATGACCGTTTTACTCTTTTTGTTTCCTTCCATTTTAATTTAGTCCTCCCAAAACTCATTTAACGCCAATTTCCTTCTATTACCTTCTTCTACACATGTACAAATAAAGTATGAAGTTTGTACTCCAACGTGATGTCCCCATAATATTTAAAATATTTATTTACCCGAGCTATATTTACTTAATAAAGACAAGCGGCCCCATTAATGTCATTTTTCTCCAAAATTCTCTCATTCTTCTTCTCCTCCACTTAGATTGACCATATACTTCTTCTTCATGAAAACTTTTGACACTGAATAAAATATTAATATTTTAATATTATTTTATTAATAAAATATTATTTTATTCCAAAAATTTCCTCTTGCCTCCTCTTGTTTCTTGGCACCCAAAATACCTTATTATGCCTCAATTGACTTCCGAATCACTTTGATCCCTCAAATTCTTCTCCGATAAAAATATTATTATTTTATTATTATTTTCTCGCACGCGGAATATTTTATCTCAAACTATTTCTTAGGCCTACTTGGACCTTAACAACATTAGAAAACTACTTTTAGGGGCTCACCAAAAAAAATGATGAAATTACCCCTAGTTCGTTTTATCGCGTCTACTACTAGTTATGGGTCAATAGCGGTCAAGGTCTCACACATACTTGATGCAAACAAGTTGACAGGCCTAAATTTTATTGGCTGGTTTTGCAATATCGAGATTGTCTTGAAACAAGAGAAAAAGGCTTATATCCTAGATGGTCTTATTCTTGAGGAACCTAGTGATGTTGCTACAAATGAGGAAAGAGAAGCTTATAGAGTTTATATGGATGATCTCGCTCAAGCCACATGTGTGATGTTGGCTAGTATGTCTCCAAATCTTCACAAGCTACATGAAGCTGTGAATGCCTTGGTTATTATCCTAAACCTTAGAGAAATATTCGATAAGGAAAGTCGCACAAAGTGATTCGACATTTCAAGGGAATTGTTTTGATGTAAGATGTTTGAAGGAAGCCCAGTAAGGCCTTATGTGCTAAAGATGATAGGATATATCACTCAACTCGAGCAGTTGGATTAGACCATGGATTGTGATTTGAGCATAGACCTTGTACTTTCTTCACTGCTAGAGAGCTATTAACAATTTGTGTTGAATTTTAACTTGAACAAGATTGAGGTGACCCTTTCACCATTACGAAGGAAAAGCTTTCAGTTCATCTTGTCTCTTATAAGAAAAATAAAAAAAAGAAAAGAAAATTTTCTAAAAAAGATAAGGGTGAAAAGGCATCAACTTTAAAAGGTATGAAACCTATTGGAGGAGTGAAGAAGGACAAGGACAATGAAAAATGCCATTTCTATAACAAATTAGGGCATTGGAAGCGTAATTGCAAGGATTATCTTGAATCCATTAAAGGGAGAAAACAAAAGAAAGCTTCCACATCAGGTATGAATCATATGATTATTTATTTTTCACTACTTGGTATATGATACATTACTCTTTATTAATGGTTTTAATATGTATGACATATTGAAGGAACAAATGACAAGGAACAGTAAAGAATAGGACCATAAAGGCGACAACCTCGGTTGATGGTGATTAAGCTTGTTGGCCTAGATTAAATTGTGGAACAATAAATACTTTTAGAAGATTTAATGTTTCATGGCATGATTGCCTAGATGAAATGTTTTCGTTTTGGGCCTATGGCTAAATATTTTATTTTTTGTTTGAGAAACATAGATTTATATTTTGCTAGCACGAGATGCTGAGCTTATATATTTATATTTACATTACATCTGATTTTATTTTGGAATTGATCTAAATTATTTATCCTTAATTATAACCTCGCATACATGATAATCAATACTAAGTCATAAGATCATAGTGAGATTATTTTTCTTTTGATTATGAATCAAAAAGAAAATTAATGAGATGACTTAGATCAAATTAAGTCCTAACTCAATGAATTCAAAATAGGATTATGAACACATTTAGACAAAGAGCATTCTTATTGAAATCTTATATCTAAATTAAGATTGCTTAGAACTAAATAACAATTGGTTATCATATTGAATACATAAGAGATGATTTATAATGCATTCCAAATCCAGTTAATCGCGTGAACTAACCTTTGAGAGGATTTCATCACATAACCAATGATGAACGACTTATGATATGTAAGTATACATAAAAGTTATAGATATAACGCTCCAAAGGAAAGTAAATAAATTTACTTGGTAAGATTTCTATACATGATAGAAATAGTGGGGGTTAATGACACTTTAAGGGTTAAGGGTCATGAAATTATGAAATCCAATAAATAAGATTTATGCACAAAGATCAACATAATGGTATGCATAAAGATGCATAATTCATCCAATAGATACAAACCATTAGCAGGATGCAAATTGATGCACTACTCATACAAGATGAGTCTACTAAATGATTTAACATGAATTATTAGATAATAATCTCTATTCAGTGTAACAAATTCAAAGTAGTTGAATTTATTGAATAAGATAAACATGTTTTGTGCAAATCATAAGGTTAGTGGGAGTAAGATAAGTTACTCATTAAAAGTGTATAAGATACATTTGCTAGTTTAAAAAAAACAAAATAAGACTAAAGGGTTAGAACTTAAAAAGGACTCAACAAAAGAAATTAAGATGACATGTTAAAAGAGTTTGACCTAAAGAGAATCCTAAATGTTGAAAGTAACATAAAGTCATGATTGAGTGGTTATATTCGAATGGTTCCAAAATAAGAGATAACTGCATGATTATATCTATAATCGGATACAAACTTTTTGTTTAGTCTACAAAAATAGAGATATTTGGATTATTGGTTTAATAAACCAATAAATGATTTTGAGTTGTTAAAGTAACAAGTGCCATAATAATGGAATCAAGGTCTTGTTGTGATCTAAATTAGTATTTCGATTATGACAATAGAGATTGTCAAACATATAAATTAACATATTTTCAAATATTGTAATTTGAGTTGTCCTAGTAGAGGCACAGTCACTAAATGAAAGAGTTCGATATTGGATACATTAGCAAGTGACTCAAGTGCAAGTGGAAGATTGTTGGTATATGCCCTTGAGCTAATTGGATTGGTAAAAGAATATATATATTGTCAATTAATGCATATTTAATCAGATAACTATATGTGATAGAGGTTTTCCTTCATGTTAGTGCAATAATAAAGAGGTCTTAAGTACTGCTAGGAACGACATGATTAGAGCATCAACGTAGCGGAATAAAAAAGGTTTGAAATAAAAATAAAACAATGCCTCTTACCTTTGGATCACCTTGGTTGTTTAATACAAAGTTACGTACCATATTAAATTAGAAAAAGAATGTACCTTTCCAAGTGATATCATAACCAAATGGATTCCTTTTAGTGACAAAACACAAATACCTTTGGTGTGAAAGAATCCCAACCACTCAATTGCTTGGCCTCCAATGATGCACACACGATTGCAACGGATCCTTCTCAAGGAGAGAGCTTTATGCCACGAACTTGTGCTAGAAACTGGACAACGATTTGTCCTCTTTTCTTCTTTTATTTCTAGCAAAGAATCAAAGGAGAAGTTTTCAAAAGAAAATAAACGTCTCAAGAGTGGCAGCACTCAAGAGAAAAATCCTTCTCCACAAAAAAAATGGCTATAATGTGATATTTATATCTAGGTTTAACTTATTAAAATTTACAAAATAAGTCCTTAATATTATAACAATTATAATATTTAACCAATACCTAATTAAACTCTTTTAATTAGGTCCTTAATAGTTAAAACCTAGAATTTGATTTAAGTCTAACTTAAATCATCACATTTTCAATTTAATCCAAATTGCAACCTTTGTATGTGACCCATTAGGTTCCTAACATATTGGCAATGAAATTGAATTATAATATTATTAATTAATTAATTGAAATGAATCATATTCAATTTTAAATTAACTAATTCAATTCCATATACCATGATTGGTATCTAGCAATGCATCATGGCCACGCAATTGTTAGGAGAGTCAAAGGATTCTTTGACAACCTTTCAGTGTATAGTTTTTCAATGTAATTCATTTTCTCATCGTATATCCCGAAGATGAAAAGAGCTTGGTGCAGTGCCTACTCTTATTGATCTCCATATTTGTTCTTGCAGTTGGATCATTAGCTTTATGGAGACTTATGAAACTCATTTCATAATCTCCTAATCACCTTGGCCAAGGATTTGATTAAGCTAATATCAACCAAGAACTAATGAGATATTTCCCCTTGAATCACTTGGGGTGATGATTCCTATCTTGGCCACTCATCAGCCTTAACATGCTTCATGCTATACCCAAAAGCATCCTATTTTAGCATCCTTGGTTAGGCACCCATAGGGATGAAATCAAAGCATAGCACTCCATACATAAGAGAACCTGGTGTCTTAAGTCTAGGGAGTATTTATACAACTGACACATGAGAAGTATTGCATAGACACTTGAGTGAAATACCAAATGCACTTCTCATGGCGGGTCATGTTCAGTGAACTTGCTCTCCCATGGCAAGCACCCACATGCTAGTTCCAAGTATCTTTATACTTCAACCTATGAGAACGATTACTTACTTCACAAGTGAGGAAAACAACATGTGCCAATCTTTGAGCATTATTGATGCCTTGTCTCAATAATACAATGATCAGGAACTTTAGGAACAATGCTTTAGTGCATAAGGATCTCATAATTGTATCCTAATACAATTCCTTTACAAGGCATATATAGTTCTATGGCTTTATCTACATAAGTATAAAAAAGTAATTAAATTACAAACTTATGGATAAAGAACTACCTCAATGTTATTATGAATAACAAAATGTCATATATGAATATCTCAAAATTGTAATTCCCATACAACCACAGATTGGCTTGTAGGGCTTATACTAACAATCTCCCACTAACACTAAAGCCAATCACCTATGCATCTAATACCAATGTTCTCAACATGACGATTATGCTTCTACTGGGATAGTGCTTTAGTAAGAGGATCAACAATATTATCCTCAGTGGGTATACGCTTTATGCAAATGTCTCATCTTCCAATGATCTCTCTGATCACATGGTAATGCCGCAATACGTGTTTGGATTTCTGATGAGACCTTGGTTCCTTTACTTGTGCAATGGCTCCATTGTTATCACAATACAAAGGTATTGGATCAACAATGCTAGGAACCACATCTAGTTTAGTAATGAACTTCTTAATCCAAACTGCCTCTTTCACTGCCTCAGACGTAGTGATGTATTCAGCCTCGGTTGTCGAATCTGCAGTCGTCTCTTGTTTGGAACTCTTCCAACTCACTGCACCTCTATTGAGTGTGAACACATATCCACTTTACGACTTACTATCATCTTTTTCAGTTTGAAAGCTTACATCCGTATAACCCCTAACTTAAAGTTCACTTCCTCTATAAACTAGAAATACATCCTTAGTTCTTCGTAAGTACTTCAAGATGTTTTTCATAGCTATCTAGTGACTTTCACCAGGATTAGCTTGGTATCTACTCGTGACACTTAGAGCATAAAATACATCTGGTATAGTGCAAAGCATCGCATACATGATAAATCCTATTGCTGAAGCATATGGGATCTTATCCATACAATCTCTCTCTTCTTGATTCTTTGGACACATGTCCTTGGAGAGATAGATGCCTTGCGACATAGGCAAGTGTCCCTTCTTGGACTCCATCATGCTAAACCTCTTTAGCACCTTGTCTATGTATGTGGATTGGGAAAGACCTAGCAACCTTTTAGACCTATCTTTATAGATCTTTATTCCTATAATGTAAGTTGCTTCTCCTAAATTCTTCATGGAGAATTATTTGGATAGCCAAATCTTTGTAGATTACAGCAATGGTATATCATTTCCTATGAGCAATATGTCATCAACATATAACATTAGGAAAGTTATGGCACTCCCACTAACCTTTTTATAGACACATGGTTCATCCTCATTTTTGATGAAGTCAAACCCTTTTACAGCTTCATCAAAACAAATGTTCCAACTTCGAAAAGCTTGCTTAAGCCGATAAATGGACTTTTGAAGCTTCCATACCTTATTAGCATTAGCAATGGATATAAAACCTTCAGGCTGTGTCATGTACACTTCCTCTTGCAAGTTTCCATTAAGAAATGTAGTTTTTACATCCATTTGCCATATTTCATAATCATGGTATGCAACAATTGCAAGCAAAATCCTAATGGATTTAAGCATAGCAACTGGTGAAAAGGTTTCTTCAAAGTCAATACCTTGTCTTTGTTTGTAACCTTTTGCTACCAGTCTAGCTTTAAAGGTTTGCACCTTGCCATCTATATCGGTCTTTCTCTTAAAGACCCACTTGCACCTAATGGATTTTATCCCTTCAAGTGGATCCACCAAAGTCCATACTTGGTTAGGATCCATGGAATCCATTTCAGATTTCATGGTTTCTAGCCATTTCTCAAAATCGATGTCCAACATCGCCTCCTCATAGGTTGTAGGCTCATCATTTATGGGTAATGCGTCCTTTTCCAAGAGAAATTCATATCTGTTTGGAGCTTGACGTTTTCTACTAGACTTTTTGAGTGGTTGTGCCTCTTGAAATTATGGTTGTATATCAGATGTCACAATCTCAAGTTCAAGTTCTAATGGAATGTCAATTTGTGGGTCTCAAACTTCTTCGAGTACAACTTTACTCCCACTAACCCTTTCATTTAAAAACTCTTTCTCAAGGAAAGTGGCATGCCTTGAGACAAACACCTTTTGCTCAATGGGATTATAAAAATAATATCCGTGTGTTTCTTTAGGATATCCCACAAATTTACATTTGTTTGATCTTGCTTCTAACTTATCAAACATTGTACGCTTCACATAAGCAGTACATCCCTAAATCCTAGCATAAGACAAGTTGGGCCTTTTCCCACTCCATATCTCATATGGTGTCTTATCAACTGATTTGGTAGGAACCTGGTTCAGTATGCGAGCAACAGTTTCTAGGGCATATCCCCAGAAAGATATAGGAAGGTCTACACGACTCATCATGGATCGAACCACATCCAATAATGTTCGATTCCTTTTCTCAGATACCCCATTGTGCTGTGGAGTCCTTGGAGGAGTCCATTGTGCAAGAATCCCATTCTCTTTCAGATAATCTTGAAACTCTTGGCTAAGATATTCTCCTCCTCAATCAGATCTAAAAGTGAGAATACTCTTCTCAGTTTGTTTCTTAACCACCGCTCTGTATTCTTTGAACTTGTAGAAGGATTCAGATTTATATTTCATCAAATATTCATAACCATAGCAAGAATGGTTATCTGTGAAGGTGATTAAGTAAGAGTATCCTCCTCTAGGACTAGTATTCATAGGACCACATACATCTTAATGTACAAGTCTTAGTAACACCCCAGCTCGTTCACTCTTTTTAGTGAAAGATGACTTGGTCATCTTACCAAGGAGACAACACTCACATGTTCCATAAGATTCATAATTAAATGGATCGAAGTAACCTTGTTTGTGTAACTTGGTTAAGCGAGTCTCATTGATGTGTCCAAGCCTATAGTGTCAGATGTAGGATAGTTTTGGATCATCTTTCTTTACTTTTTTAACCTCTATATTAAGTATGGGTCTCTTAGGATCAAGAATATAGAGACCGTTCGAATGTGTCCCTACACCATAATGCATCTCTCCCTTTGAGAAAGAACAACAATTGCCCTTAATGCAAAATTCCATATCATCATATAATGCCAAGTATGACACAGATATGATATTTCAAGATATGGAAGGAACATAGTAACAGTCTCTTAATTCCAAGATCAACCCAGAAAGTAAAGGTATGGTAATTGTCCCTACAGCCGATCAGCAACCTTTGCTCCATTACCTACTCTTAGGACCACCTCTCCCTTTGTTAATCTTCTATTCGTTTCCAGCACCTTCATGTCATTACAAAAGTGTGACCCACATCCAGTATCTAATACCCATGATGACGGATCAATAGTAGATAGGTTTACTTCAATCATATACATGGTCAAAGATGAAACTTCTATAAGTTTCTCATTCTTCGACCTTGTCAAGAAGACAAGGATATCTTCCTTAATGACATCTATTCTAAATAGATATTTGAGAACATTTCTCAACTTGATATAGTAGTCCAAACATTTTGGCTCAAATTTCATGATGACATTAAGTATGCCGTGCAAAGTAATATGTATTCGTATTCTAACAACCTAGACATTTAAAGAATGTTTATGAGTAATCATGTATTATAATCAATTAAGATGAGATAGTAAATCTTAAATTGATTGCTCCCACTATTTTCTTCAAGATGATAACCCTCCATATCACCTCGAGAGATCTCTACTAGGATTCTCTTAGTGAGCTAGGATCCCATCTGTGAGACCTTGACCTTTATAGACTCGTAAATAGAAGTACATGCGATATCCTTGATCAGGGGTAATTTCGTCATTTCCTTAGTAAGGCCCTAAAAGTAAGTTTTAAACAATATTAAGGCCTAAGTAGGCCTAAGGCATAAATGAATGATGAAAATATGGTTAAAATGACAAAGGAAATAAAAATGGTGATGATTTTCACGACAGGGGCAAAATGGTCATTTTTCACCTCGACTCAAAATTTTTAAGTTTTCATGAACTTGAATATTTCTAGACCATTATGGACCTTGTCCTAGTGTCAAAGGAGTAAAAAGATTGCATAAAGGATTGGAGGAGAACAAACTAATTTATGGAGGGGCATTTTGGTAATTTAAGTGGAGTGGATAAGCATGGGCTATAAATATCTATTTCTTCCAACAACTTCTTCATTTTCCAGAAGCTTTTCTTCTTCTTCTTCTTTTTCTCTTTCACGTTACTTCCAACCTCCATGGGAGCTTGATATGAACCTTTAGAACCTTCCTCAAAATAGCTCCACTTTTCATGCTTTTGGTGCATCCTTTCATAAATCCTTATGCTCTTTCACTTTCTCTTTTTAAAACACTTGAAAAATCTTATTTCCATACTCTCTCTCACTAGTTAGGTGTTTTAGAGAGAGAAAGAGGAAGCTTTATTAATAGCTTGAAAGTTTTTGGAAAGAATTTCAAGCACAAAGCTACCAAGGTGAGTAGTGAACTAGAATTGATTTTTAGTGTTGAAAATGATTAGTGTTTAGACTTGTGGGTGTTTTGGTAGTTGAGGTTGGAAATTCACTTTGGAGTGATTAGGATAGTGAAAATGGATAGCCATTTAATGGCACTTGGAAACTAGTAGGTGATAGATTGTAGAATTTGTAATTATGAGAATTGAGTTAATTGATATGTTAATGTGATGATAAGTTCAACGAAGCCCCACTGTCCCATTTGAACCATTAGGGAAGTTAGAATCGACTAAAGGTTCAACGAAATACCGATGAGTGGACTTGCATTTCAAACTTTTTTTGGGAATGTGAATATGTTTGCACAAGACATTTGAATGATTTTATCCAACTTTTCTTTGCAAATGTGTGCCAGGGAACAGGCCTTGATTAAATGTTTTTGATATTGTGAAATGTGAGATGTTTATAAGGATGAATCCGTATGCTTTACATTATATTGGTAGGTGTGTATATATCTTATGAATATGTGCTGTGTATTGATGAATGATGTTGGGTGGTGATGTTGAAGTGTGCGAGTAGGGAGTGCACATATGATGATGATGAAGTGTGTGAGTAGGGAGTTCACACATGATGATAATAGAGTGTGCGAGTAAGGAGTGCACACATGATGATGATGTATGTATATATAATTGTGTGTTATAGAAAGCTCATGAATATGGTTTATGGTTGTAATGCATGTTAAATTTGGCATGATGAATATTGAGAATTTTCCATTTTCTTGCAAATTGATTTTTATGGCAATACCAAATAGATTTTTAGTGCAAAGGAGGTCCTTTTTACACTTAGGTGCCTTACTTCTTGTTGCAGTGAGAAACATTCTGTTTTGGCAGCCAACGACTCGCTGCAGCAAGAATAAATCTCGCTGCAACGAGAAACTCTCAGGTTTTGGTGCAGTGCTTTCATTTTGATAAAGATTTTGACCATATTTTCGTCCGAACTAGGAAAAGTAGTAAACAGAAAAGTTGTAGCCCTGCCTCTTAGCTTTCTAATGGTAAAAAAATCAGGTCAATTAGACTTTTTGAGAGGGAGATATGATAGAAAAACTAAAACACATGTAAACTGACACTATTTTCTCACAACAGTGAGAAACTTTCTATTTTGGCCGTTCGAATCTCGCTGCAGTGAGAATGAACTTCACTGCAGCTAGAAACTTGCTGCCATGCTTGCTACCTTGCTTGATTTTGACATACTTTTCACCCATTTAACTTCATGGATTGATTATGGGTTTTTGCTACATTATGAGGTTATTAATCAGAGTTTGAAATGAGGGGTTTTTGGTAAGAAACTAAATAAATTGCATTGTTTTTGAAACAAGTGCATCATGATTTCCAAATTCTTCCTATTGATTGCTTGTTCCCTTCTTATGTTCACTCACTAGGTTTATACTCACCGTTTTCAACTTCATGTTTTTAGATCAAGAGGCAGCCGGTAACTAGGTCGAGGCACCCTTGTAGATTCGTTTCCTTGGTTGGTATCTCGACATTCAGTAGCCGTACGTCACTTGGGTCTTTCCGCTAGAAATCGAGTCTCCTTTTTTATATGTATAGATAAACCTGATGTAAATTATTTAGACATATGTTTTAGACAATACATGTATACTTGATTGGTAATGCCACTACAAGTTGGCAATGCTTAGTATTAATTTGATTCGAAGTTATGAAATGTGACTTAGCAACCTTTTGATGGAATGATGAACAGGTCATATTAATAAGCTTGCTTGAGCTTAGTGGACTACGTCCATTGGGCCCATGCACCGGTCATGGGCCAAAATTTGGGTCGTGACACCATTCATCTAGTCATGGCCTTGAGTGTGCTCAACAAGCCATGATAGCTAGATTAGGTAGGTAACTGAGCTTACCAATTGTATCTCTATACAACTCCTAGATCAGCTAGGTGACAACACATTGCCTAAACATATCATATATGTTTCGCCTAGCCATTGCCTCTAGTTTCCATAATAATCAAGTTTCCAAGCATCCGAATTTTATGAAACTAGTTGAGTAAGACCCACCAATAGCTCAAACATACTCGTGTAAAAGTGTGACCTTGAGTGTGCTCAACAAGTCTCCGATTAAAAGAGTAACCAGGTTATCTTGCTATATGGTGGACGACAACTTAATCATGTGTGGCATGTGACTCAATATTTACCGAGGGATTTTCTTTTTTTTTTAACTTAGTTAAGATCTCATCTTTGCATGCATAGCATTTATTAATTGCATAAATAAATCTATCTCATGCATACTACTTTGGATGATTATGGACTTTATCTATACTAATTTTCTTGAGCTATCGAAGGAAATTAGCTTGATCAAAACTAGGGGATAACATATAACATGTTGTAATCTTCCTCCTCGTATCTTCATGGCGCCTTTAAGTCTTCATCATCGAATTGTAAAATAACTCCTAAACTAATCTTAATTTTACACTTATATGTAACTAATTACATTTTAGTAAAGAAACCTTGTGGTACATCCGAGGGGAGTTAGGTGAGGAAAGAATTTTACAATCCCTGAAAATCAAAAGAAAGGCAGGGTGCGTAGACCTCATTTAATAAATAAATACCATGATACAATTTAACCATACATCCACAATCATATTGAGTCTAGTCCATAATCATCCACATACATCCATCCACATGAACATAAAATTAAAACTATGTCTTATTCTAATTGTTAATCATATGAGGCATCCGAAATTAGTGTACAACTAATTTCGAGTTCATTTTTAATTTCGTGTATGGAAATAGTCTTCCATGTATGGAAAGTCTTTGCTAATCAATATTAGTAATATTATCCATTCCTAATCTCATTAGGATTAGAATTAAAATATTATTACAAATTAAAACATTTTTAATCTGTAATCTTTAAACGTTTTAAGTAACTTTTACTAATCCCTTTAAATTAAAGATTATGTGTCTTCAATTATCTAACCTCATTAGATAATTTAAAAATAATATTTAAGACAATAGTATCTTTAATTATATTTAAGTGTCCTATTCGAATTTCACTTCTTAAAAGAAGGAAATTAATTCATGATTTTGATCACACTCCCATATTTGTAGGAATCAAATTCCAAAATTTATGGATGTGATTAATTAAATCCTGATATCCTTATTTTAACGAATCAAATTCCCTAATTTACATAAAACAAAATTTATCATTCTGGAACTTTTCAATAAGATATTTTTTAGTGAATTAGAGTTTTTAATTGCACCAATTTAGGCTGCAAATATGGACAAAAAAATCCCAAAAACCATTACTTTACAAAATTCTGGAAGCAGTGTACCAGTCACAGTTTTACGGCTTGATGCGGCATCAAATCAGGGAATTTAATTCCCAAATTTTAACCATGGTTAGCTAACATATGGAACCTTTCCATATTAAAATTTCATAATTTTTGGACTTGATTTAGCTGGTCAAAACCCCAAAAAAAACGCAGCTTATGTATCCTGTACATAGCTGCAGTTTTTAGGTTGCATATGTGGCATTATGATGGCATAAATCAAGGGATTAAATCCCTTAATTTTAGTGATCTTTCCAGGCATCTTTTGAACTTATTAAAACTTCAAAATTTATCCAAAAAGGTACAACAATTGCACAATTTTAGGACTCTTTGAAGATGACTTTCTCAGCAAAATCATGACCTGAAACTACTGCTGACAACAATGGTTTCAGCCATGATTTCATGGCCTTTGCTTCACCATTTTCAGCTGGTAATTAATCATATTGAAACAATTTCAATGTAGATTACTTCCAAATTGTTTCAGAATTTTTGGAGGCTTTTAGACCCCTGTTAAAAACTGAAAATCAAACCACATGTAAATCTGGACAGAATCGAATTCTATCACCAAACCGCATCTTGTTTCCCATGAATTCGAGTCCTTTTCTTGCTAAACTCTTTTGTGCATCTCATGCACATATTGTTCTGTAAAATTGAGACACTTAAACAAGATTAATTGCTGAAACAAATAAGTATTCAAAATCAAAACTCGAATATGTGATAAACTACTTTAAAACATAATCGAAATTTAACACTTACTTGCTCTCTTCCAAATCCCTCACATCCAATCAGAATTGAAATTAACAATAACAAGACATACCTTTGCATTAAAACGAGCCAAGGGAGGCTCTGATACCACTACTAGAAACAGCATGATTAGAGCATCAATGCAGCGGAATAAAAAAGGGTTGAAATAAAAAAAAAAACCATGCCTCCTACCTTTGGATCACCTTGGTTGTTTAATGCAAAGTTATATTCCATATAAAATCAGAAAAAGAATGTACCTTTCCAAGTGATATCGTAATCAAATGGATTCCTTTTGGTGACAAAACACGAACACCTTTGGTGTGAAAGAATCCCAGCCACTTAATCGCTTGGCCTCCAATGATGCACACACGATTGCAACGGATCCTTCTCAAGGAGAGAGCTTTATGCCACAGGTTTGTGCTAGCAAGTGGACAATGATTTTGTGAGACCTCAACCTCTATAGGCTTGTAACTAGGCATAGACATAATAACACAAGCTAGGGGTAGTTTCATCATTTTCTCTAATAAGCTCCCAGAAGAAAGTTTTATGATATTTTAAGGTCTAAATAGGCATAAGACCGCATAAATGATGTGTAATGATGAAAACATGAAGAAAACTAGAAATGACAATAATTTTCACAATAAGGGCAAAATGGTCATTTTGCACCCCGAGTCAAACTTTTAAAAGTTTCACAAACTTGAGCATGTCTAAACCATTATGGACTTGGTCTCAGTGTTAAAAGAGTAAAAAGAGTACACAAAGGGTTGCATGAGAACAAGCTAACTAGTCAAGGGCATTTTCGTAATTTCAAGGGAATGGATAAATTTGAGCTATAAATATCTTCTCCTTCCAGCAGCTTCTTGCAATTCCAGCAACTTCTTGCAATTCCAGCAGCTTCTTCTTCTTCTTCTCCTCTCAATTCACATTACTTCCAACCTCCATGGAAGCTTGATATGGAGCTTGCATAATTTTCTCTCTCTAGCTTTAATTTTCATACCTTTGTGCCCTTTTGACTAGAACCCTTATATTCTTTCACTCTCTCACTTTAAAACCCTTGATAAATCTTATTTCCACACTTTCTCTCACTTGTTGGGCATTTTAGAGAGAGAAAAAGAGAATTACCCCATTTGTTTGGAAGCTATTGGAAGAGAATTCAACTACAAAGAAACCCTAGGGTGAGTGATGAATTAAGCTTGTTTTTTAGCTGTGGATAATAGCTAGTAATTGGGATTATGAGCTGTTTTATTGTTGAGGATGTTCATTCATTTTATAGTGATTAAGATAGTGAACATAGATAGCCATTTAAGGTAGCAATTGAAAGCTTGCTAAGGGATAGCTTTTAGGGTTTATAAGTATGAATTGACACTAAGGTAATGTTAATTTGATGGTAGGTTCTAACGAAGCCCCATCACCCCAATTGGATCATTAGGGGAATTAGAGTCAACTAAAGGCTCAACAATATACCGGTGAGTGAACTGCCTTTAAAACTTGTTTTGGGGAATATAATGTATTTGCCACACATGTGAATGAATTATCAAGTTTTTTCATAAAAACAAGTGCCTTGGGAACAAGCTTTTGCTAAATGGTTTTATGTTGTGATATGTGATTGCTATGGATTCATGCACTATTGCATTATGATGATATATATATGTGTGTTGTGCATGATGATTGATCTTGTGTATGATGACTGTAATCGTGTGTGTGCATGATGTGGGGGGATGCACATGTAGGTGATGATGGTGGCGTGAGAGATGGATGATGATAGTGCCCGTGTGCACGATGTGGGGGGATCTACACGATGGCACTGATTGTGCACAATGTGGGGGGATGCACACGATGGCACCGGCTACGTACACGATGTGGGGGGATGTACATGAGCCGGGTGTGATTATGATGATATTGATGTTTATCTATGTAATTATGCATATCTATACTTATGAAATGAAAGCTCATGAATATGATATATGATTGACATATATGTGAAATTTGATACATCGCACTTTGGGAATTTTCATGTGTTTTATGTTGATTTTGTTAGTTTAACAGTATGGCCTTTTTGTTAAGTGAGGGGAAACTTTTCTCTTGTTGCTCTATTCTCGCTGCAGCGAAATTCATTCTTGCTGTAGCGAGAAACTCTCAGGTTTTGAAAGGGCCGGCTGGTCGAAAACTCGCTGTAGCGAAAATCCATTCTCGCTGCAGCGAGACAGTACTGTAGCATCCTCGTTGCAGCGAGAAACTTTTTGTTTTGTGACCAAAATTTCGCTACAGAGAGATTGAATCTCGCTGCAGCCAAAAACTTTCTGTTTTGCTCCTCCTTTAGTTCGATTGCTACCTCGTTTTCCACTTATTTGATACCATAGTTAAGCATGGACTTCCAATGTCAAGCCCGACCTTATAAAATACTTGCCATGTCATTCATGTGATTGACAATATGCTTGCATACTTGGAAAGCCTCGAAAAATCGTCAAAAGTCGGTAGTGTACCTAATGGTGCAACTAAGTTGAATTAAGCCTCGAACTAGACCAAATAAAGATTTTATATATGAAGTTGAGAATTTTAAAACCTCAAAATGACTTAAAATGGTGATTCGGAGTTCGAGGACCAATTTGGATTCAAATTGGAATTTTCATGATCTAAGGGCAAAATGGTCATTTTGCCACCCGAGGTTAAAAATTGGAATGTTGGAAGAAGTTTTTGATCAAGATTGACTATTTAGAACATAATTTGAGTTTGAGAAGTGAAAAATTTTAATTTCGACGTTTTTTCGAGCATAGGGATAAAATAGTCATTTGGCCACCCTAGGGGCAAAATTGTAATTTTACACCATCTAACACTTATCCAGCACATGGATTTTACCCATTATTATCATGGATAATTGAGAAAATTTAAGTGGTGGAGAGAGATTGCTTAATGGGTAAGTATGACACATGGACCAATGGAATGGTGACATGTGTCAAATTTATATCCATTTATTATTTAGCTTAAGAATCAGCATAAAATCAGCGCATTTCTCTTCATATGGCCGGCCAAAGGAAGAACAAAGGAAGAAAAGAAGAACAAAAACCCTAGGTGGAAAAATTCAAGGGAAAAGTGTGAAAATTCAAGGAAACAAGTGAAAAAAGGTAAGATTTTTCAATTCTAGCTTGTGATCTACCTTTCCTATGCATTCTTTTGCATTTTCCATTGTTGAATCACATGATTTCATGATGGGTCTCTTGCTGGCCGGACATGGGGGGAGGAGTTTTGATGCTTGATTTGGTTAGATTTAAAGATATTTTAGTGTTTTTAGTTAGTTAGTGATGTGTAGCATGAAAAACCAACAAGAAAAATTCATTTTCTCCCGTCACCCATCATTGGCCGAATTCTCCATGTGGAATATTGATGATGATTTTGATTTTATTTCAAGTGAATTGGTTAGGAAATGATGAATTATGGTGAGAAAATAGAGTAGGAAAAATCATAGTGTTGATGCACTCACCATGGCCGAAATTCCCAAAAGAAAATGTGAAGATGATTTTGCTAAATTTTATGCTAATTGACTTGTATTTGATGGTTTGGAGAATTAGAAGAAAAATGGAATTAATTGGAGTTGAATTGGATATGTTGGCCAATTAATCGAGTGATAGATCGAATTAGGCCAATACCGTATTATTTAGGTACACAATTGAATTTGTGTAGAACACCATGTTTAGACGATAATCTGAACAATTTGCATTCCATTTCATGCATCCATATAGTTTTATAACGATTTAGCACCAATGTGGTAAATTGTTTGATTGTGCATTATGTCTAGGTGGTGAATCCTCCGATAAAGGCAAAAAAATTATACTCGAGGATCGATAGTCGGAGTTCTCCAAAAATTCGACTTCCGAAATAGTGAGTAACCTTATCATCATTTTAATTATCTAAAGTGGTCTTTTTATTCGATTTTGTGAATCTTATGGAAAATGAGTTAGATGGTAAATTCTTGTGTTTTGTAACTAAAATGTGATTTAATGAAATGATTTTATAACATTGTCTTGAAATTGAATGGTGGTTTGAAAATAGAGTAATTGGAGATTGTTTTCATGTGTTGTAAATTCATGGTTTGAATCGAACGGCTTATGACAATATTTGCATGAATGGCTGAATTGGTATTTGTGTTGAAATATATGAATTGTGTATTTAGCCTTGAAAGGCTGGATTGTGAAATAATTGCCATTTCAGGCTATTGCAAATTTTATTGTATGGTGGGTTTAGCTTGCTGCAGTGGGCGGGTTCTGTGGACCAGCCTATTAGAGGGGCACGAAATCCGGTTATATACGTACCTCGGTTCGAAAGGTTCGTAGGGTATCTCCTGAGGTATGGTTAGAGTTCACGTCACGCTGAACCACCTCGTGATGATGAACTTCACTAACGCCAAGGAACGGTTGTGCTTTTCAAACTAAAAATATGTTTACGTGTATATGAAATTTTTAACAGCCTTGGAGGACTCGGTTAAATGCCTCGGCCAAGGTATTCTTGAAATGATTTTGGCAGGAGCCAAGCTTTTAAGATACTCATAAGCCATGTTGATTATTTAAATGAAATGAATATTTATGTTATGAAAAACATATTCAGATGGAATATTTTAATCGTCTCCATTTACTCAACTTTAGATATTTTTTATGATGTTTGTTTACTCACTTGGATTATATAATCTCACCACCCTTCTTTCCAGCCATTTCAAGCTTAGAATAGGTTGTAGATAGCTGATTTCATCGAGGCTACTATTGGATTTGCATTCTCCAAACTATAGGTTTACAGTCTCCCTTACTTATGGTTATTCGGGGGCCCACTGGTTATTGTAAATTAAATTAAATATTGTGGCTTACTGTATTACAGTATGTATGAATTTATTTTGCTTTTATGTTGTAAAAATTATTTACGTATAACTCAAAAAATATTCTTTTATAAGAAAATAAAATATTTTATTGAATATTTCTTTTATTTTATTTTATCCAAATAATCATAATTTCATTTTAAATGAAGGTTTTAGATGTTTAAACTTATTTATGATTGTGAATTATGTGTTTTGTACTTGCATATTACATTTTAGCGAATTTCGAAATTTTTAGGGAAAAATTACCAAAATGCCCTATGAGATATAAATCTTTTTTTTATTGTTTTAAGTTGGAAATAGCTTAAAATCTTTTAGAACATGATATTTGGCAATGGTTACTCAAAAGGGAAATGAGAAACTGATATTAAAGCCTTGCGAGGTTTTGGTTGGCATTTCGGGTAATGAGTGTCTATCGGGATACCGCGGTGGTTGTCACGGGCTAGAGAGGAGTACCAGGTCGTCACATTCAACATTATGGAATCAATGATATAAGTTTTAAATGAAGAGGTTTGGTGAGAAACCCTCAGCCAGTTGAGAAACCCTCGTTCGGCTAATAACTTAATCCCAACGTCGCTGCAGCGAAAATTTGTTGTCACATTTGACTTGTTTGTGTATCACTGAAGCCTTCATTTTTTAAATTATTTGTTATGTATGGGTTCATCATTACCAAGTGATTAGTCATTTAAGGGTTTAATGAGGGGTTTTTAATATGAATGAAATTAAATTGCATTGTTTTAAAACAAGTGCATCATGATTTTAAATTATTCTTTATTGTTTCTTGTTCCCTTCCTTGTTCACTCACTGGGTTTATACTCACCATTTTTAACTTCATGTTTTCAGATCACGAGACAGCTGGTAGCTAGTTCGAGGTGTCTTTATACATTCGACCCTTGGTAGGTGCCTCGGCATTTAGTAGCTGTACATTTGTCTAGTTTCTCCGCTGGACATCGAGTCTCCTTTTGATATGTATAGTGAACTTAATGTAAATTATTAGAATACGTGTTATAGACAATGTATGTATATTTTAAATGAGTAATGCCAGTATGAGTTGGCAATGTCTATCACTATTTTGATTAAAAGTTATGAAATGTGACTTAGCAATATTGGATGGAATGATGAGTAGGATAAATAGATAGCCTTGCTTGGTCTTAGTGGACTATGTCCATTGGGCCCTTGCGCTGATCATGGCTCGAAATTTGGGTCCTGACAGATTTGTCCTCTTTTCTTCTTTTATTTCTAGCAAAGAATCAAAGGAGAAGTTTTCAAAAGAAAATAAACGACTCAAGAGTGGCAGTGCTCAAGAGAAAAATCCTTCTCCACAAAAAAAAAGTGGCTATAATGTGATATTTATATCTAGGTTTTACTTATTAAAATTTACAAAATAAGTCTTTAATATTATAACAATTATAATATTTAACCAATACCTAATTAAACTCTTTTAATTAGGTCCTTAATAGTTAAAACCTAGAAATTGATTTAAGTCTAAATTAAATCATCACACTCTCAATTTAATCCAAATTACAACCTTTGTGTGTGACCCATTAGGTTCCTAACATGTTGGCAGTGGAATTGAATTATAATATTATTAATTAATTAATTTAAATGAATAATATTCAATTTTAAATTAACTAATTCAATTCCATAGACCATGATTAGTATCTAGTAATGCATCATGGCCACCTAATTGTTAGGAGAGTCAAAGGATTCATTGACAACCTTTCAGTGTATAGTTTTTTAGTGTAACTCATTCCCTCATCATATATCCTAAAGATGATAAGAGCTTGGTGCAATGCCTACTCTTATTGGTCTCCATATTTGTTCTTGCAGTTAGATCATTAGCTTTATAGAGACTTATGAAACTCATTTGATAATCTCCTAATCACCTTGGCCAAGGATTTGATTAAGCTAATATTAACCAAGAACTAATGAGATATTTCCCCTTAAATCACTTGGGGTGATGATTCCTATCTTGACCACTCATCTGCCTTAACATGTTTCATGCTATACCCAAAAGCATTCTGTTTTGGCTTCCTTGGTTAGGCACCCACAGGGATGAAATCAAAGCATAGCACTCCACACATAAGACAACCTGGTGTCTCAAGTCTAGGGAGTATTTACACAACTGACACATAAGAAGTATTGCATAGACACTTGAGTGAAACACCAAATGCACTTCTCATGACGGGTTATGTTCAGTGAACTCGCTCTACCATGGCAAGCACCCACATGCTAGTTCCAAGTATATTTATACTTTAACCTATGAGAATGATTGCTTACTTCACAAGTAAGGAACATAACATGTGCCAATCTTTGAGCATTATTAATGCCCTGTCTCAATAATACAATGATCAGGAACTTTTATGAACAATGCTTTAATGCATAAGGATCTCATAATTGTATCCCAATACAATTCCTTTGCAAGGCATAAATAGTTCCATGGGCTTTATCTACATAAGTACAAAAAGGTAATTAAATTACAAACTTATGGATAAAGAACTACCTCAATGTTGTTATGAATAACAAAATGTCATACATGAATATCTCAAAATTGTAATTCCCATACAACCACAGATTGGCTTGTAGGGATTATACTAACAAGTACTAATTGGATGAAGCCTATGGAACATAAAGGCCTTGCATGAGAATAAAGTTATTACAATTATAAGATCACTATGTATCGAAGCCATGTTCCTAAAATTATTCCTTGTCATTATATTGTCAAGACAGGGCATTGACAATTCTCAAAGATTGGAACATGTTAAGCCTCCTTACTTGGGAAATAAGCAATCAATCTCGTAGATTGAAGTATTTGGAATACTTGAGAATAAAATGTGGGTGCTTGTTAAAGAACAAGTTCATTGAACATGGCTCTCTATGATAACTCCATTTGGTATTTCAATCAAGTGTCTACCAAATATGTTCTCATGTGATAGTCATGCAACTAGTCCTCAGACTTGAAATAGTAGGTCATGTTATGAGGAATGACATACTTTTATTTCACCTTTACTGGTCTAGAGGTGACCGGATCATCTTGTATGAGGAATGACATACTTTTATTTCACCTTTACGGGTCAAGAGGTGACCAGATGCCTAGACAGAATGTTTTTGGTTATGCCATGAAGCATACAAAGGTGGATGTGTTGTCAAGAGAGGATTCATCACCCCAAGCAATATAAGGGGATGTATCTCACTTGTTCTCAATTCTAGATTAGCTTGTGTAAAGTCTTTGGCCAAAGCATGATGAATTTGAGGAAAGTTAGTTTTCTAAATTCATAAGGTTAGTCATGAACTATGAGAACTAATATGGAATATCATAAGTAGACATTAAGCATACTTAATGACATATCCTAGATATTTGATTAATCATTTGTATTGCATTGAGAGGCTTATCATTGAAGGGCTTTGTCAAATTCTTTAATTGACTCTCTAACATTTGGATGCTCATGATGTGTTGCTAGATACAGCTCATGATCTATAAATATAAATCAATTATCAAATTGATATTTAATTATGATTTGTATTTATTGCCAACATGTTAGAAGCCTAATGAGTCACACACATTAAGTGACATGATTGAGATTAAATAAGGATAATCAATTAAGCTAAACTTAATTGAAAAAGACCAAAATAAAGTTAAAAAATTAATTAAGTTCACAAGGACTTGATTAAGTAAAAATACAAATGTTATATCTAGGTTTACAATATAGTTTGGCTATATAAATATATTATGTTAGCCAATTAAACTTTTAGCCTCTAGGTACTTCTTAGCCATTTCATAAAAATAAAGAAAAAAAGTTTTCTATCTCTGATAAAAATAAGATTTGGCAAGAACTTTTGATCTTTTTGTTTTAAAACCAAAACTTGCTAGCACAAGTAAAATCCTACCTTTGAGAAGGTCTTATTCGATCACTGTGTGGATTACTGCTCGAGGCCAAACACTTGGGTGTCTGAAGATTGACAAATCTTAAAAGTGAAGAAGTAAAGATTTCGATTATAGGATTTCATATTGCCTTATTCTCTTTTCGGGTTACTTATTTCATCACAAGCATTTTTTGATTTAATTGGCTCTTGATTACAATATCTATAGCAAGGCAAGTAATAGTTGAACCGATGAGTCTTCATATTTAATTAGAAAATTGCATGAAAAACACAAACATTAATCGTGAGGGTTTTGGCTATATCTCGGATTAAATGTAGTTTTATTTTTTTACTGCATTATACTTTTATTTTTCATTACTTTCATGTTTGAACATGAGGTAGAATCCTAACATGTTTGTCATAATTTTAGTACTTAGTAAAGCTTTAAAAGCAAATCTCTATAAGATACGATTTTGGACTTACGATCTATGTTACTTATTCAATACATATACTTGCGCATGCAAATTCAACAACATCGATGCCTACATCCACTCCCTTAGCAACTAAGGAATTTCTAATCCACTAAAAAGATTCTTGCTTTTTAACGAGATCAAGCAATAACCCTTACACTACTTTTTCATGGGATCAAAAGATAACTCTTACATAATCCATAAAGGGATTCTTGCTTTTTAATGGGATCAAGCGATAACCCACCAACAATGGTTTCTAGGGGCTAAACCACAAACCCTTATAAATAGTTTTTTAAGGTTAAGTTAAAACCTTTACAATAGGGTATAAATGTTAGTAAGAAAATGCCTCTAGAAAGGTTAGGTGCTTACACTTGTAGCTTAGGTGTAACATGAAAAGAAATATTAGCTTAAATGAATCAAGTATTCAACTTTGTAGGCTTGGTGGAAGACTAAAATGATGCTAGAGAGTGAGGATAAGCTTTTGAAGGCCTCTACAAGGTTTGAAGCTTTGGTTCAGGTTTTCTCTTGTTTTCGAATAGCTCAAACGTGGCAATTTATAGCTAATGTAAAGTTTATACCCGTTAGACACAATTTTAAATCAAATTTAACTATTGATGAAGCTTAAGGGTCGACTACAATGCTCCTAGGGTCAACTATGTTTTTCAAATTTCACAAATTAGGTCTCCATAATTGAGTATAATCTTCCTTTATCCGATCTAATTCCCGAGAGCATGGTTTTTACAAGTCTGAGCTACTATAGTCAACTATGTCTATGTAAAGTCAACTTTTTCATGCTTTTAACTTGTCAGGGTCGACTATACTCAAGTCAGGGTTGACTATGTTTGTTCAAATTTTCGTTTTCTCGTGCTTTTTGGAATAGGTCGACTATATGCGCTATAGGGTTGACTATAGCTTTATATTCTTCAAGTTTCTATCTTTAGATCAACTAGAGCTTTTCTAGGATCTACTTTTGATTTATGTCTTGAGGTTTCCTTAGCTTTTTGGTGCTTCTCTTCAACTATTTCTTCTTTGCCTTATCGCTACATTCAAATAACATTTCAAGGCATGTTTGCTCTTGTTTCTTAGCTGAATATGCATTGTTTGAAAGCTTGTATGATGTTTTCTAATAATACATGGCTTTTCAAACAATTATGTAACCTTAGGGGATTAAAAATGTATCTGAGACAATTTCAAATGCTTAATATTAAGTTCAAGATAACATGTATTTTTGTCAAATCAAAACATGATGTAACTTAAGGCTAACAAATAGGGTTTAATAGTTCATAAAATATGAATTTGCTAAGCAATAAACTTCAAAAAAATTATATTAAAAACATGTATTAAGAGCTCACCAAGCTAAATTACCTTTTTATCTAAATATGCAAATGAAAGGTTTCACAAGAAAGGACAATAACAAAAATTATGGCAAAATTTCCATTGAAAGAAGAACTATAAGGTTTACTTGGCAAGCTCGAAGGAGAATAATGATAATTATATTATATAGAATTATTTTGTCACATTTTGGGGGCTTAAGTAGCTAAATCTTTAAGATTTTAGGTTTGGAATTAAGTATTTTAGTTGTTTTTCTTAATTAAGGTCAATGTTTGTTGAGGTAGTTTAGTTTAAGTTATTTTAGTTAAATTTTATGTTATATTGCTTTAAATTACTTTAAGTTTAGTTATTGCTAATCTCTTTTATTACTTTTATAGGAAGTTTTATGAAAAGGTCTTATTTGGTGATAATTCGTGCAAATGTGTGATAGCTTTGTTTGTACATGCTGTAGTATTTCTATTAGTATAAGCCCATCAATCCAAACTATGGTTGTATGGGAATTCAAATTTTGAGATATTCATATATGACATTTTGTTATTCATAATACCATTGAGGTAGTTCTTTATCCACAAGTTTGTGATTTAATTACTTTTTGTACTTATGTAGATAAAGCCTATGGAACTATATATGCCTTGCAAAGGAATTGTATTAGCATATAATTATGAGATCCTTATGCATTAAACCATTGTTCCTAAAAGTTCCTGATCATTGTATTATTAGGGCATCAATAATGCTCAAAAATTGGCACATGTTATGTTCTTTACTGTTTGTCCCTATAATATGTGCTAGAAAGGGGGTGAATAGCACAATTTGGCTATTAACAATATTGGAAACTAATTTTCAGAACTTATGAAAATAAAAATAGAGTATAAGATACACAACAATTTAAAGTGGTTCGGTCCAAGATCTACATCCACTACCTTGATTATCCAACTAAGGATTTTCCCACAAATCCACTATGGACCAATGAAATTCACAAGCTTTCACCAAGCTTTACAATGGCTTGTAGCAAGCTCAGCCACAACCTTTTACACTAGTTTTTCACGGGCTCAACTAAAACCCAATGTGGTTTTCCAAGGCTCAACCATAACCTACAACAATCAAGCTATCCCAAGCTTGAACAACCATTTAGAGTGACTCCCTCACTCTAAGAATACAAGAGAAGTAGTAAAAAAAGGTACTTATGATCACTGGTTGATCTGAGTGGTACAAGATTAAGTGGGAAATACAATTGCAAAGAGTAGGCGTTTAAGTGCAGACAAATGCAATGAAGGTTTTTTGGTTTTTTCTACTTTCTATAGCTTAAATCTCATTCAAGACTTCTCAAAACTTGTTTCTCATTATTGGAAGACCCTTTTATACTTGGAGATGCACCTTTAATGGCAGTTTGGTAGTTTATATCCGTTGGAAAAAGTTGAGGATGAGTTCTAGCTGTTAATCTATCTTGTAGTGCTCTGGTTCAAATTGTAGACAAAGAGCTCATAGTCGACTAACTTGGTCGACTAAGTTGATTCTATTTCTGGTTTACAGATCTTGGCAGAGAGCAGTTAGTCGACTATCTTGGTCGACTAAGTTGGTTCTGTTTCTCAAACTCTTCAGCCCGCCATTTCTTCAATTTGAAATTTTGATTAACCAACATTTTTCCTTCTTTCACCAATAAGCTTCTTCCATGTTATTCATTTACATCTTGTTGATTTTATCCCTCTTTTTCTATCAAAAATACTCTTTGAAGAGTTAATAAATTAATTTCATATATTAATTTCCTACACACTCAAGTAAGGTGTTAGACACAAATAAATGAGAATGTTTTATTATCATCAAAAACTAATGGAGCCAACACTTTCTTGTGAAGTAAGTAATGGCTTTCATAGGTTGAAGTATAGAGATACTTGGAACTAGCATGTGGGTGCTTGCCATGGGAGAATGAGTTCACTAAACATGACCCATCATGAGAAGTGCATTTGGTACCTCACTCAAGTGTCTATGCAATACTTCTCATGTGTCAGTTGTGTAACTACTCCCTAAACTTGAGACACCAGGTTGTTTTTTATGTGGAGTGTTATGCTTTGATTTCATCTTTGTAGGTGCCTAATCAAGGATGCCAAAAAAAACTGTTTTTGACTATAGTATGAAGCATATGAAGGCAAATGAGTGGTCAAAATAAGAATCATCACCCCAAGTGATTGAAGGGGAAATATCTCATTAATTCTTGGTTGACATTAGCTTAATCAAATCCTTGGTCAAGGTGATTAGGAGATTATGAAATGAGTTTCATAAGTCTCCATAAAGCTAATGATCTAACTGCAAAAACAAATATGGAGATCGATAAGAGTAGGCACTGCACCAAGCTCTTATCATCTTCGGGATATATAATGAGGGAATGAATTACACTGAAAAACTGTACACTGAAAGGTTGTCAAAGAATCCTTTGACTCTCCTAACAATTGGGTGGCCATGATGCATTTCTAGATGCTAATCATGGTCTATGGAATTGAATTAGTTAATTTAAAATTGAATATGATTCATTTAAATTAATTAATTAATAATATTATAATTCAATTCCATTACCAACATGTTAGGAACCTAATGGGTCACACACAAAGGTTGCAATTTGGATTAAATTGAGAGTGTGATGATTTAAGTTAGACTTAAATCAAATTCTAGGTTTTAACTACTAAAGACCTAATTAAAAGAGTTTAGGGTTTAGGGTTTAGGACTTCTTTTGCAAATTTTGATAAGTTAAACCTATATATAAATATCACATCATAGCCACTCTTTGTTTTAGAAGGAAGGAAATAAAAAAAAAAAGATTTTCTCTTGAGTGCTGCCACTTTTGAGAAGTTTGTTTTTTTTTATTTTTTTGAAAACTTCTCCTTTGATTTTTTGCTAGAAATCAAAGAAGAAAAAAGGACAAATTGTTGTCCACTTGCTAGCACAAGCCCGTGGCATAAAGCTCTCTCATTGAGAAGGGTTTGTTGCAATAGTGTGTGCATCATTGGAGGACAAGCGATTGAGTGGTTGGGATTCTTTCACACAAAAGGTGCTCATGTTTTGTCACCAAAAGGAATCCATTTGATTACAATATCACTTGGAAAGGTACAATTTTTCTGATATTATGTGGTGCTTAACTTTGCATTAAACAACTAAGGTGCTCCAATGGTAGAAGTTATAGTTTTTTATTTTATTTCAATTTATTTTATTCCACTGCGTTGATGCTCTAATCATGCCACTCCTAGCACTAATAACCTAAGAAGGGAGTTTTGTATTTAATGCTTCTAATTGCTTTATCACCAATTAGATTGATTTGGATATCTAAATATAATTTGAAGAAGGTAGTTTAGATTAGGCCATGAATGGAATAGTATCTGTTCAAATTCACTTAGTTGATTAGGTGATTTGATTTGCATATAGGATAGACATATACTTATGTGTCGCATGTAGTCAAGATTAATGCACAAACTTAATGAATCTATTTTCAGTTGAATTTACATAAACATATAGTAAATCAATTAAGAAAGATATTTTTATGAGCACCTTGACAAAAACTTATAAATAAATTGGGACTCTAGGTTAACAACTTAATCCATTGAAGTAAGTTTAGAGAGCGAAAGAGGATTCAGATGAAGTGTTAAAGGATATCATAATCCTAGGCTTTTAATTAATTATTTTTCTAGTAAATTGTTATTCAACTATTATTTTTAGTTTGTTAGTTTAATTTTTTAATTAATCTTCTAATTTTGATTACTTGGATAAAATTAGTTTGTTATAATTTTAGTACTTAGCTTAAGTTGGTGCTATTGTGATTTGGTCTAATGCTCATGCATGAAAATAATTAAGAAATAAAAGTATAACACAACGGAAAAATAAAATAAGCATTCAATCAAACAAACAGCCAAATCCTATTGGATCAATGTTTGTATTTTTCATGTAATTTTCAAATTAATTATGAACATTCATAAGTTTAAGTGTTACATACCCTACTCTAGATATCATAATCAAGAGCCAATTAAATCCAAAAGGCTTGTGATGAAGCAAGAAACCTACAAAGAGAATAAGACAATCTAAAATCTTACATTTGAAATTTTTACCTTTTTACCTTTAGGATTTGTCAAATCTTCAGACTCTTAACTGTTTGGCCTTTAATAGTAATCCACACAATGACCAAATAAGACCTTCTCGAAGGTAGGATTTTACTTGTACTAGCAAGTTTTGTTTCTAAAACAAAAAGATCAAAAGTTCTTTCCAAATCGTATTTCTGTTAGACAAAGAAAACTATTTTTCTTTTCTTATTTTTATGAAACGACTAAAAAGTGGCTAAAGGCTTAGAGTTTTAGTTGGTTAACATAGCATATTTATATAGCCAAACTAAATTGTAACCCTAAATACAACATTTGTATTTTTATTTAATAAAGTCCTTATGAACTTAAGTAATTTTACCACTTTATTTTGGTCTGATTCAATTAAGTCTAACTTAATTAAATATTCTTATTTAATCTCAATCATGTTAATGTGTGTGACCTATTAGGCTTCTAACATGTTGGCAATAAATATAAATCATAATCAAATATTAATTTAATAATTCATTTATATTTATCAATCATGATCCGTATCTATTAACACATCATGACCACCTAAATATTAGAGAGTCGATTAAAGAATATGACAAAGCCCTTCACTGATAAGCCTTTCAATGCAGTATGGTCCTTTCATCAAATATACTGGATATGTCATAAAGCATGGCTCGATGTCTACTTATGATATTCCATATTAGTTCTTATAACTCATGACTGCCCTTATGAATTTAGGAAACTAACTTTCCTCCAATTCATTATGCTTTGGCAAAAGACTTTACACAAGTTAATCAAGAATTGAAAACAAGTGAGATACATCCTTTCATATCACTTGGGGTGATGAATCCACTCTTGACCACTTATCCACCTTCGCAAGCTTTATGGCATATCCCAAAGCACTCTGTTTTGGCATCTGGTCACCTCCAAACTCATAGAGGTGAAATCAAAGTATGCCACTCCCCATACATGATGACTTGGTGTCTCAAGTCTGAGGGCTAGTTGCACGACTATCACATGATAACATATTCCTTAGACACTTGAGTGAAATACCAAATGGAATTCTCATAGTAGGTCATGTTCAGTGAACATGTTCTTTAACAAATACCCACATTTTATCATCAAGTATCCCATATACTTTAATCTATGAGATTGATTGCTTACTTTCTTAGTAAGGAAGCTTAATATGTACCAGTCTTTGAGTATTGTCAATGCCTTGTCTTAACAATACAATGACTAGGAACTATTTTAGGAACATGGCTTTGATGCATAGAGATCTTAGAATTGTAACAACTTTACAATTCTTTTGCAAGGCCTTTATGTTCCATGGGCTTCATCCAATTAGTACTTAATAAGTCCTTATTATTGTACTAACATGAAGGAAAACCTCTATCACATAATGTTATGCGATTAAGTATGCATTAAATGACAATATATCCTTTAATCAATCCAATTGACTTCAGGGTATATACCAACAATCTCCCACTTGCACTTAGTCAATTGCTAACATATCTAATATTGAACTCTTTCACTTAGCAACTGTGTCCCTATTAAGACAACTCACATTGCAATATTTTGGAATATCTTAATTTATATGTTTGACAATCTCCATTGTCATAATCATAATAATAATTTAGATCACAACGAGACCCTAATTCCTTTATTATGGCTCTTGTTGTTACTTTAATAGCTTAAAATTATTTATCAGTTTATTAAACCAATAATCCAAATATCTCTTCTTTTGTAGCCCAAACAAAAGGTTTGTATCCAATTATAGATATAATCGTGTAGCTAGCCTTTGTTTTGGAACCATTCCAATACAATTGCCCAATCATGGCCTTTGTCAATTTAGCATTTAGGGTTCTTTCTATATCAAACTCCTTCAACATGTCATCTTAAATTCTTTTTGCTAGAAACAACATGATTAGAGCATCGACGCAGTGGATTAACAAAAATTAAAACAAAATAAAAACCACGCCTTTTAACTTTGGATCACTTTTGTTATTTAATGCAAAGTTAAACACCATAGAAAACCAGAAAAAAGGTTTTTACCTTTCCCAATGATATCATAATCAAATGGATTCCCTTTGATGTTGAAAAACAGAAACACCTTCTTGTGTTAAAGAATCTCAACCACTCAATCTCTTGGTCTTCAATGTTGCATACATGATTGTAATGGATCCTTCTTAAAGAGAGAGCTTTATGCCACGGGCTTGTGCTAGCAAGTGGATAAGGATTTGTCCTCTTTTCTTCTTTGATTTCCAACAAAGAATCAATGGAGAAATTGTGAGACCTTGATGTTTAGAGACTCGTAGCTAGAAGTAGACGGGATATCACTAATCAGGGGTAATTTCATCATTTCTTTAATGAGCCCCTAAAAGTAAGCTTTTAAACAATATTAAGGCCTAAGTAGGCCTAAGGCATAAATGAATGATGAAAATAAGGGTAAAATGATGAAGGAAATAAAAATAATGATGATTTTCAAGGTAGGGGCAAAATGGTTATTTTTCATCTCGAGTCAAAATTTTTAAGTTTCGTGAACTCGAGTATTTCTAGACTATTATGGACCTTGTCCCAATGTCAAAAGAGTAAAGAGATTTCACCAAGGATTGGTGGAGAACAAGCCAACTTGTTAAGGGCATTTTCGTAATTTAAGTGGAGTTGGATAAGCTTGAGCTATAAATATCATCTCCCAACAGCTTCTTCTCACATTTTCAGCAGCTTCTTCTTCTTATTCTTTCCTCCTTCTCATGTTTCTTCATCCTCCATGGGAGTTCTCTTCAAGCTTCCATAACTCTCTCAAGTTGTCTCAAATTTCATGCTTTTGTGCACCTTTTCACAAGCCCTTTGTGCTCTTTTACTCTTTCACCTTAAAAACCTCCAATGTCTTAAACTAATACTTTCTCTCACTAGTTAGGTGTTTTAGAGAGAGAAAGAAAGACTTTTTATAATAGTTTGGGAATTCTTCAAGGGAATCCAATTATAAATCTCGCAAGGTGAGTGTTGAAATTGAGTTGATATTTTAGTTGTTGATAATGTCTAGTAATTTGATTTGTGAGTGTTTTTATTGTTGAGATTGTTTATTCATTTTTAGTGTGACTAGAGTAGAGCAAATAATAGCCATTTAACAATAATTGGAAGCTATTAGGAATGACTAGTATAACTCAATTTAGAAAATAGCTTTAGAATAGTATTAATGCCAAGTTGGGTTGATGGTGATGATGCTAATGTGATGATAGGTTCCAATGAAGCCCCACCACCCTATTTGGACCATTAAAGGAAGTTGGAGTTGAGTAAAGATTTAACAAATACTGGTGAGTGAACTTGCATTTCAAAATTTTTTTAGAAATGTAGATGTTTTTGGGGTGAAACATTTGAACGATTTTATCCAACTTTTCCTTAAAAATCTACTTAGGGAACAAACCTTTGGTGAATGTTTCTATCTTTTGAAAATGCGCCATATAAATGGTTCATGTGTTATCACAATATGTTGATATGTATAATATGCATTGGATGTTCCTTTTTATATGATAATATGACCCGGCTATGTGCGTGTGGGAGTGCACATGAGCTAATGATGACCTAGCTATGTGTAAGTAGGGAGTGCACATGAGTTGATGATGATGGGATGGTATGCATGATGATGTATATATATATACATATATATATATGTGTTATAGAAAGTTCATGAGTATGGTATATGGTTGTAATACATGTGAATCTTACATGTTGAACCTTGGAAATTTCTAAGCATGTTCAAGTTGATTTTGTCTTTGCAGCTAAATGGCCTTTTCTGTTTTGCCTCTTGAATCTCGCTGCAGCGAGAAACTTTCTGTCTTGCATGCTACCTTGTTTGGCTGCTGTCCCATTTTCCATTTCAATAATACCATAGTTGATCATGGACTCCCAACATAAGGAAGTTATTTAATTAAGTTTGAAATGAGGGGTTTTAGAGAGAAACCCTCGGCCAGTTGAGAAACCATCGTCCAGCTGATAATTTGAGCCCAAATTTCACTTCAGAGAAAATTCATTCTCACTACAGCGAGGACCCATTGCTCCATTTGACTTGCTTGAGTGTTATTAAAGATTTCATTCTTCAAATTCTTTGTTATGTATGAATCCTTCATCATCAAGTGATTAACCAATTAAGGGTTTAATGAAGGGTTTTAATAAGAACTAAATAAATTGCATTGTTTTTTTGAAAATAAGTGCATCATGATTTCTTTAAACTTTTCTTATCGTTCGCTTGTTCCCTTCTTATGTTCACTCACTGAGTTTGTACTCACTGTTTTCAACTTCATGTCTTTAGATTAAGAGGCAATTGGAACCTAGGTCGAGGTGTCCATGTAGTTTCATCTCCTTAGTAGGTATCTTGGCATTCCGTAGCTGCACCTTCACCTTTGTCACTTCGCTGGAAGCCTAGAGTCATTTTTGTTGTAAATACGTACATGTGATGTAAAGTACTAAGATGTATGCCTTAGACCATATATGTATATTTTGATTGGTAAAGCTACCATGAGTGGCAATAGTTAATGTTATTTTGGGTTAAAATAAATGCAGTTTTTTATTGTTATAATGTACTATTAAAGTACTTAAAGGGTTGAGACTATGAGATGTAAATGTAAGAATAATTGACAGGATGATGAGTAGGATTATATAAATAGTCTTGCTTAGGCTTAGTGGGCTACGTGTATTGGGCCCATGTGCCGATCATGGCCTGAAAATCAGGTCATGACAAAAATTTTCTAAAAAAATCCTCTCAAGAGTGGCTGCACTCAAAAGAAAAACTATTAGTTTTTTTTTCTTTTTTTGCCCTAGAAAAGAGTGGTTATAATATGATATTTATATCTAGGTTTAATTTTAGTATTATAGTTATTAAAATTTACAAAATAAGTCCTTCATAGTATAACAATTATAATATTTAACTATTGTCTAATTAAACTCTTTTAATTAGGTCATTAGTTGTTAAAACCTAGAATTTGATTTAAGGTTAATTTAAATCATTACACTTTCAATTTAATCCAAATTGCAACCTTTGTGTGTGGCCTATTAGGTTCCTAACATGTTGTAAATGGAATTGAATTATAATTTTATAATGTAATTAATTTAAATAAATCATATTCAATTTTAAATTAACAAATTCAATTCCATAGACTAAGATTGGCATTTAACAATGCATCATGGCCACCTAATTGTTATGAGAGTCAAAGGATTCTTTGACAACCTTTCAGTGTACAGTTTATCAGTGTAATTCATTCCTTCATTATATATCTTGGATATGATAAGAACTTGGTGCAGTGCTTACTCTTATTGACCTCTATATTTGTTCTAACAGATAGATCATTAGCTTTACGAGGACTTTGAAACTCATTTCATAATCTCCTAATCACCTTGCCCAAGGATTTGATTAAGCTAATGTCAACCAAGAACTAATGAGATATTTCCCTTTAAATCACTTAGGGTGATGATTCCTATATTGACCACTAATTTGCCTTTATATGCTTCATACTATACCTAAAAACATCCTGTTTTGGCATCCTTGGTTAGGCACTCATAAGTATGAAATCAAAGCATAGTACTCCACATACAAGACAACAAGGTGTCTCAAGTCTAGGGAGTAGTTACACAACTGACACATGAGAAGTATTGCATAAACATGAGTGAGGTACTAAATGCACTTCTCATGGTGTGTCATGTTTAGTGAACTTGCTCTCCCATGGCAAGCACCAACATGCTAGTTGTAACTATCTCTATACTTTAACCTATGAGAGTGGTTACTTACTTCACAAGTTAAGAACATAGCATGTGTTGATCTTTGAGCATTATTGATCCCCTGTCTCAATAATACAATGATTAGGAACTTTTAGGAACAATGCTTTGATGCATAAGGATTTCATAGTTGTACCCTAATACAATTCCTCTGTAAGGCATACATAGCTCCATGGGCTTTATCTACATAAGAACAAAAAGTAGTTAAATCACAAACTTATGGTTAAAGAACTACCTCAATGTTATTGTGAGTAACAAAATGTCATACATGAATATCTCAAAATTGTAATTCCCATACAACCACAGATTGGCTTATAAGGCTCATACTAACACATTTGTTAAGTCACTTTTTAGGCTTTAACACTTTGGTCTTATTTTGTTTTTCTTAGACTGGCAAATGTATCTTGTACACTTTTAATGAGTAATTTATCTTACTCCCACTAATCTTATGATTTGCACAAAATATGTTTATCTTATTCAATGTATTCAACTACTTTGAATTTAGCCCATTGAATAGAGATTATTATCCAATCATTTATGTTAGATTATTTAGTAGACTCGTCTTATATGAGTGGTGCATCAATATGCATCCTACTAGTAGTTTGTATTTAAAAGATTCATCTTCTAAATTATGCATCCTATTAAATCAATCTTTATGCATAGATCTTATCTATTGGATTTCATAATTTCATGACATTTAATCTTTAAAATGTCATTAGCTCCCACTATATCTATCATATATAGAAATCTTGCCAAGTAAACTTATTTACTTTCCTTTGGTGCTTTATATCCATCACTTTTATGTATACTTACATAAAAAAAGTCATTCATCATTGGTTATGTCACGACCCGAAACTCCCATCGGCCCATGACAACCACCGCGACGTCCCGATAGGTACTTATTACCCGAAATGCCGATCAAAACCCCACAAGGCTTAGCATCAGCTTTCGCATCTCCCCGGTGAACAACAGTTATTAAATCTCGCATTTGAAGAAATCATAAGTCGTTTCCAAATCAAAATAATATAATATTATTTTCTGGCTCATAGGAGCATTTTCATCATTTTTTCTTCTAAAATACCGAAACTCGCCAAAAACATGGTGTGTGGGTGAAAAACAAGTGTTTCATAATTAAAAGTAATAATGGTGTCTAAAATAATTATTTGAAATGAAATTATAATTGTTTGAATAAAATAATAATATTTAATAAAATATTCTATCTTAAAAAAAACAACATTTATGGAGAAATCCGTAAATAATTTATGTAGTGTAAAAGCTAAATATATTCATACGTACTTTAAAATAGATAACTAAAGTATAAAATTACTTTTGCAAAGACACGTGAGCCCCCAACTAACCAGTAAGGTATGAGTCTGTGAACCTACAATTTTGTCGATGCAAGGCTAACTGAAGTCCTTGATGCAATCGACTATCTACCGACTATCCCGAGCCTGAAATGTGGGGAATTGAGGGTGGTGAGATTATAAAATCCCAATGAGTAAACAGATACTATCTAAACCATCTAAAGTCGAGTAAATGGAGACAAGTAAGATATTCCATTCCAGTATGTTTTTCATAACATCAATAATCAATTTACTTAAATAATCAACTTGGCTTATGTATTTCATAATAATTTCTTGGCTCCTGCCAAAATCATTCCCGGGGATGCCTTGGCCTAGGCATTTGATCGAGACCGCCAAGGCTATTCAGTGTAGTACACACATGAACATATTTTTACATTTGAAAATCTAGCCATGCCTTGGAGTTGGCTGAGTCTCACTCTCACGCAGTGGTCCACGTGAAGTGCACTTAAATCTTTACCTCCAGAGACACCCTTCACACGGCTCTCCGATCGAGGTAAGGTGTATCTGATTCTGTGCCCCCTCTCTTAGGCTGGTCCACAAAACCTCCATTGCAAAAATTATGGATTATTTTATCTACCACCTGATTTATAAAATCTTTATCTGCATGACATGGCAATTTATCGCAACCCAACCTCTCAAGGCTGAATACACAGTACAAATAATTCCAACACCAAATATTAGTTTAGCCATTCATGCTCATATATTGTCATAAGCCATTCAATTTAAAACCATAAATTTACAACACATCAAGTGGTCTCCAATTACTCTATTTTCAAAACCATAATTCAATTTCAAGACAATTTATAAAATCATTTTATTTAAACATATTTTACTTATAAAACATAAGGATTTACCATTTAACTCATTTTCCATAAAATGATAAAATCGGATAAAAATCACTCTAGATAATTAAGATTATAGTAAGGTTACTCATAGTTTTAGGAGTAGAAATACTCCTAGTCCTGGTCTTTGGTGTAATCTCTTTATCCTCATCAAATAGCTCACCACCTATACATCACACATGACACAAAATTCAATCATTTGTGTCAATTTGTCATAAACTATTTCAGGCCTTCTAAATCTAAATGAATGCATGGAATGCTCAATCAACCGCTTAAACGCGATGTTGACCTAATTCGGCCCATCACCCGATTAAATTACTAACGCATCCAATTTAATTCCAAATTACTCCATGTTTTTTCTAATACCTCAATTCACTAAACATTATTCAAATCACACCAATTTCAACATCAAAACCCTCCCATTTCTTCATGGAAAAATTCGGCCATTACAGTGCATTAACACCATGATTTTTCCTACTTAATTTTCTCACCATTATTCATCATTTTCTCAGCCATTTGTATTGAAATAATAACAATCCATCACCCACACACATCAAGGAAGATTCTACCAATGAAGATTCATGGGGAAAATGGATTTGTTTCTTATTGTTTTGCTTCTAAATATGCTAAACTAACCTTAATCACTAACATAACTTAAAATCAAACAATTCCAACATCATTTGTCACAACCCGGAACCTCCCTCAGGCCTATGACAATCGCCGCGACGTCCCGATTGACACTCATTATCCGGAATGCCAACCGGAACCCCGCAAGGCTTACATATCAGTTTCTTTCCTTTCTTGTGAGCAATCGTTGTTAAATATCGAGTTTTTAGAGAATATACACTATTTTAGATAAAAAACAATCAAAATAAAATTTTCGCCACACAAGGGTATTTTGGTCTTTTTTTTTCAAAAATTTTGAAATTGGGTAAAACGTAATGTACAAGTACAAAACACATAATTCATATTCAAAATGAGTTTAAAAGTCTAAAATCTTCATTTAAAACGAAATTACGATTTGGAAAATGCAGATCCAATGGTAGTCCTCGATAAGATCAGCTATCTACAGTCTATACTGAACCTGAAATGGGTGAAAAGGAGGGTGGTGAGATTATAAAATCCCAATGAGTAAACAGACATTATCATAAATATCTAAAGGCGAGTAAAATGGAGGTAAGTTTAAACAACAAATTTTAACCCATTTACAATTTATTTCTTAAACCATAAAATATTTACAATTTACCAAAACAGTTGTTAAGGCTTATGTCTTTTATTAAAATAAGGCTCAAGCCAAAACTAATCCTCGGGAATACCTTGGCCGAGACATCTAACCAAGTCTGCCAAGCGTGTTAAAATATTCACACGTGAAACACATTTTTATTTTTAAAACAAGCCGTCCCTTGGCGTTGGCCGAGTTACACATTCACGTGGGGGTTCGACGTGAAGTGAGCTCTAATACTACCCCGGGAGTTACCTTGCTCGCCTCTACAACCAGAGTAACTATATAACTAGGTTTACCATGCCCCTCTAATAGGTAATCCACGAAAACCCGTTGCTGCAATGACTAACCCACCAATTTTAATAAAATTTCGACAGTATAACGTGGCTTTTATTTATTTATCCAGCTTGCATAGTAAAAACAACTTACATAAATTTCCCAATGCACTCACAAAATATAGCCACATATACTCATTTCTCATAAGCCATTCCTAGGAAAATATATATTTTTCAAGTCAATTTGCAGCCTCCAATTACTCAATTACATAATCGATACAATCTATTTTTATTTGTCACATTATTCCTAAAACATCAAAAATCTCGTTTTAATCTCGTTCTCATTTCATAAAATACATAAAGGGCATTTAAAAATAAACTCTAGATAATTTACAATAATAATAAGTTTACTCACCGTTTGTACAAACTAAAAGCTTTCTAAGCGCCCCGATCACTACTCATCGGGTACGACTTCTTTGCCTTTTCCGGAAGGCTCTCCTCCTAGACACATTGCAAAAATTTACACAATTCATCACATTAATGCTAAATCACTATATATTTGACTTAAATCCTATACTAATGCATGGTATGAAATGCAATAGCCAAAAATGGCTTAAACGCGGTATTAACCTATTTTTGGCACTTTACCTGATAAATTGGTAACGCGCTCCATTTTAGCTCTAAATTGTCCCATTTTCTCTCCAACATTTCTAACCATTAATTATCAGCTAATATTCCTCTAAAATCACCAAAATCAGCTCACTCTCTTCCTTGGAAAATTTGGCCAAAAATGGGACATTAGCTTTGTTAATTTTCTACTTTGTTTTTCTATCACATTTAACCATTTTTCATCATTTTCTCTTCATTTCTTTTACAATAAAAATCCGATCATCATCATTGTACCTCATTGCAGATTCAGCCAAGGGTGGGTATTGTGAAAATTTAATGCTTTCTTGCCCAATTTAATTTCTAAACGCATTTAACTAACTAAAACTATCAATTTAACTAAAAATCAAAACCTAAAAATTTCAATTTCTCTCCCCTAGAATTTCGTCCAGCCCTTGATATCACTTTTTGATCTCTCTACTCAAGCATGCTAAATGGAAATAAAGGCATAGGAAAGGTAGAAATCAAGCTAAAATTGAAAAATCTTACCGTTAGATGCGTAAACGGGCGAAAAACGCGAATTCCCCTTTGAATTTTCTTGTTTCTCTTTGGTTTTTCTTTTTTTCTTCCTTTCCTCTCTATTTTCTCTCTTGTTCTCCCTTATGGCCAGCCAGCACTTAAAATGGGGTTTAAATGGGCTGACTTTTCATTCAAATAATATTATTTCATTAAAAAATACCACGTGTAACTTTCCCATTGGCCCATTTTTAAAATTTCATCCATTTGTTTCTAAATTTTCACCATACACTTGTCCCGCATATCCATAGCTTAGATAAAATTCTCAGACTTATCCAAAGTCTCGGTGGAGTAATTTTTGAAATTTACACTTTTGCCCCCGTAAAAGTGAAAAATTACATTTTTGCCCAAAAAACTGAAAAATTGTCCATAGACATATTTTTAATCCTTATACTCATACCATTCTCCAATTTGTCAAATTTGATCTAAATTCTCTCAAAATCTCAAATTTTGTTCGTAGGTGGTAAAATTACGATTTTACCCCTACACTCCAAAAATCACCTGAATTAAACTTTTTCACTTCCTATCATTAAATTATACTCCAAATAGTTAATCTTGGTCAAAATTTTCACTCCATTATCAAAATATTATCATAAGTGGCAAAATGACAATTTTACCCCTAAACATCAAAATTTTCAATTTTACCCCTAATGAACCTCGAACTCCGAACAATCATTTTTAGTCATTCCTGGACTGTAAAACATTAAATTTCATCCTACGATTCCTATTTGAACTAGTTCGAGGTTAAATCAACTCAAGTGTACCGTTAGGTACAATACCGGGTTTCGTCTTTTCTTAGGTGCTTTCCTAGCATAATAACATGCTACTCAATGCATGTATGCCATGACATGCATTTATAGGGTCGGGTTTTACATCATTTCTCTTACCATACCCATTCGGCCTACCACTTATTCACTATGAAATCATGCTTCTCAACCATAGAAATAAGAAAATAAAGCATGGGTATTGTAAATCTCAAGTAAAAATAAAGAATTTTCACTTTACCTTGCTTAATTCCTTGGATTTTCACACTTTCTCTTGAATTTTCCTTGGCTAGGGTTTGTTTTCCTTATTTTCTTTCTTTCCTCTCTTGTTCTTGCTTGGCCGACCTTTATGGTGAGAATGGGCTGATTCTATGCTGATTTTTATAGCTTAATAATAAGATAATAAAGCTTGACACGTGGCACTTTGTGATTGGTCCACACTTCAAATATTTGTCTTTTAATTCTTTAATTCTCCACCACACATTTTCTCATATTTATCCATTTCTATGATGAATAAAATCCTTTGATCTTGACATGTGTCGAGGGTGAAAATTTACCGACTTGCCCCCAATGTGGCAACATTACCATTTTGCCCCTAGATAGTGAAAATTTTGGTTTGACTCCGAATTGATCCTCGAACTCCGAATCACCATTTTAAGTCATTCCTGAACTGTAAAATTTTGAATGTCACCTTAAAATCTCTATTTGACCTAGTTCGAGGCTTAGATCAATTTTATTGTACCTCTAGGTACAATATCGACTTTTGTCTATTTTTCGGGGCTCTCCTATTATGTAAACATGCTATCCATCACATGTATGCCATGATAAGTATTTTATAAGGTCCGGCTTTACAGGTTATGGGATGTAATTCGCTCAAAGGTCAGTTCATGCGATTAATTGAGTTTGGAATGCTTTCTGATTTATCTCATATGAATTCAATATGATAATCAATTGTTATTTAGTTTTCAACAATCTTAATTAAGATATTTTATCTCAATAAGAATGCTCCTTAACTAAATGTGCTCATAATCCAATTATGAATTCATTGAGCTAGGACTTAATTTTATCTAAGTCATCTCATTAATTTCCTTTTGATTCATAATCAAAAGAAAAATAATCTCACAATGATCTTATGATTTAGTGTTGATTATCATGTATGTAAGATTATACTTAAGGATAAATAATTTAGAACAATTCCAAAATCAAATGAGATATAATGTAAATATAAATATATAAGCTAAGCATCTCATGCTAGCAAAATAAACAAAATATAAATCTATGTTTCCTAAACATAAAATTAAATATTTGGTCTTAGGCCTAAAACAAAACATCTCATCTTGGCAATCATGCCATGAAAACATTCATTGTTTTAAAATTATTTGTTGTTTCATAATCTATTCTAGGCCGACAAGCTTGATCACCATCAATTGAGGTTGTCACATTCATCGTCCTATTCTTCATTGCTCCTTGTCATTAGTTCTCATACATAATAGAACCATTAATAAAGAGTAAGGTATCATATACCAAGTAGTGAATAATAAATCATCATATGATTCATGCTTGATGTGGAAGCTTCCTTTTGTTTCTTCCCTTTGATGGATTCATGATAATCCCTACAATTGTGCTTCTAATGCCCTAGTTTGTTGTAGAAATGGCATTTGTCATCGTCTTTGTCCTTCTTCACTCTTTTAATAGGCTTCATGCCTTTTGAAGTTGATGCATTTTCACCTTTGTCTTTCTTAGAAAATTTTCATTTCTTATTTTTAGTTTTCTTAGAAGAGACAAGATAAATTGAAGCTTTCTCCTTTGTAATGGTTTTTTCAGCCTATGTGAGCATATTCAATAAGCCTAATAGGGTTACCTCAATCTTGTTCATGTTGAAGTTCAACACAAGTAGTGAATAACTCTCTAACAGCGAAGAGAGTACAAAGTCTATGCTCAATTCATGATCCGTGATCCAACCAACTGCTCAAGTCAAGTGATATATCCTATCATCTTAAGCACATAACACCTTATTGGGCTTCCCTCAGACATCTTACATGGGAGCAATTCTTTTGAAATGTTGAATCTCTCTGTGCGACTTTCCTTATTAAACATTTCTCTAAGGTTTAGGATAATATCCAAGGCATTCATAGCTTCATGTTGCTTTTAAAGATCTAGAGCCATACTAGGCAACATCACCCACGTGGCTTGATCAAGATCATCCATATAAACTCTATAGGCCTCTTTTTCCTCATTTGTAGCAACATCACTAGGTTCCTTAAGAACAAGACCATCTAAGACATAAGCCTTTTTCTCTTTGTTTCAAGACAATCTTGATATTGTGAAACCAGTCAATAAAATTTGGGTCTATCAACTTGTTTGCATCAAGTATGCTTCTAAGTGACAAACTGTTTGCCATGATTGATTTATATCATTTATAACCAACATATATAAAGCTTAGTCATTAACGCAAATTATGTAATCATAAAGACAATGTTTTAGAATCTTATATGATTATTCTCAATATTTTATCAAAATAACAACCCTCCTCTAATAATTTGAGAAATTTAACCTTTAAACTTCTTATTGATCTAAGACCCATTTCATCCCACCATGACCTTGAGCGACTCAACAAGCCATAATGAAACTAATTAGGTAGGTAACTTAGCTTACCAATTATATCTTATACAACTCCTAGATAAGTTAAGTGACAACTCCTTGTCTAAATGTATCATATTCATTTTGCTTAACTATGCCTTTAATACTATGCAGCCATGTGTGACACATCCAAACAACATGGTTTCAGTTGAGTAAGACCAACCAATAACTTAAACATACTCGTGTAAAAGTTTGGCCTTGAGTGACTCAACAAGCCTCCAATTAAAAGAGTAACCTAGTTATCTTGTTATGTGGTGGAAGGCAAATTTTTGACTCGGTATATTAATGAGGGATTTTTATTTATTAATTCAATAATTAAGGTCGTATTGATTTGACGTTGTTCAAATGAATAGCATTTATCACATTTCACATATATCATATATATATACTGAAAAATAAATATATCTCATGCCAACTACTAGGATGATTATGGACTTTACTAATTCTAATTTCCTCAAGCCATAAAGGAAATTAGTTGGTTAAAGTCCTAGGGGATTTTACAAACTTGTCTTCAAGCTTTGCTTGTAATCTCCTTGAATTTCCATGGTGCCTTCAGATCTCCATCTTCAAGTTACAAAATATTTCTATCTAACCTTAGTTTTACACTTTGATGTAACTAATTACATTTTATAATCAAGAAACCTCGATTTACATTCAAGGGGAGTAAGGTAAGAAAACAATTTTACAACCCAAGAGAAAATAAGAGTAAGGCAGGGTGAGCAGACTCTATTTCAAAATAAAACCATGAGAAATTAATTTAACCATTTATGACCTAATCTTCTAAGGTCTAAGTCCATAATTATCCTCATGCTTTATAATCACAATCAAAAGCATAGAAATAAATGCAAGCTTAATATCACTTGATGATCTTGTGTGTTATTTGAGAAAAACATCAATTAACTTAAAGTGCTTGACTCAAATTATTTGGTATTACTTTATTTCAATTTAGTGTTTAAGAAATATCCATTTTCAAAACACTTAAAGAAAATCTTTTACTTCTTATTTCTTATTAGAAATTCATTGAAATAAAATTTTCCTTTTTAAGACTTTCTATTTTAATTCTTTTTATTATTAAAACTCTTTTTAATTTTGGAAACCTCTTTATTTTAGGTAAGCTTCCTAAAATGTATCTATGACAACATTTTAATTTCTAACATTTAGAATGTCGATTAGTTTTCTAAATTGTATCTTGTTCAAGTTACCTAAATGGTAACTTAATAAATTTTGAAAACTTCTAGTCAAACCAAAATTTGAAGGAAAGTTCAATCCTATCACATAATTTTAGGGATTTCTGTTAGAGTAGAAAACTATTTCCTATGAATTTCCCAAATTAAAATGCTATCCTTAATTTTGGGAATTTCGTTTAAAGTAGGAAACAATTTCCTTTCTTTATGAATCACCCAAAATAAAAATCCTACCCTAAATTTTAGAAATTTCTTTTAAAGTAGGAAATAATTTTTTATTTTTTTATGAATCATCGAAAAATAAAATAAATAGCATTTAAGTGCTCTTAGAACTCCATAAATCATGAGTTAAACACAAAAAAAGTTGTTGGAAATTTCCAGCAAGTATGTTTAACAATTAAACACAAAATTCATGGAGAATTAAGCCACCAAAATAGATCATGGCTGCCCAAAATGTTCTGCATTGAATTTTTGTTGTTTTGGAACTCGAAAACATGATTTTTATTAACCTTTTTTATACTAAATCAAGTCTGGCTGAAACATACCGTAATTTAAATTGAAAAAACTAATTTTAACTATTAAAAACTGCCCATATCACTTGGTCAATGTTAGTGAAAATAATCAGCGCACTAGTCTCCAAAACACCTCAAAACTATTCGATTTTAACTTGACTTCGCAAGCCTATAATTTCATTCATTAATTTGTCAACTAAACATAATTTTAAACCTTTTAAAAACATGCTTTAATTAATTAATAACATGATTTGAATTAAAACTGAAAAACAAATTTTACAGAAAACCTTCAAAATCGACATATACCAAATCAATGTACAAATAAATCTTATTGATTATCACCAAGAATTAAGCATGCAAATTACATGAAACATATTAAAAAAAGACTCTAATAACACTATTGGGATTCAACCTCATGCTTAAATGTGAAATAATCAAGAAATAAAAGTATAACGCAAAGAAAAAATAAAATAAGTATTTAATAAAGAAACAGTAAAATTCCATAGGATCAATGTTTGTGTTTTTTATGTAATGTTCAAATTAATTATAAACATTTATAAGTTTAAGTATTACATACCTTACTTTAGATATTGTAATCAAGAGCCAATTAAATCCAAAAGGCTTATGATGAAGCAAGAAACCAACAAAGAGAGTAAGACAGTCAAAATCCTACATTTGAAATCTTTGCCTTTTCACCTTTAGGATTTGTCAAATCTTCAGCCACGTAAGTGTTTGGCCTCTAACAATAATCCACACAGTGACCGAATAAGACCTTCTCAAAGGTAGGATTTTACTTATGCTAGCAAGTTTTGTTTCTAAAATAAAAAGATCAAAAGTTCTTACCAAATCTTATTTCTGTTAGACAAAGAAAACTATTTTTTTCTTATTTTTATTAAATGGCTAGGAAGTGGCTGAAGGATTAGAGTTTTAATTGGCTAATATAACATATTTATATAGCCAAACTAAGTTGAAACCCTAAATACAACATTTGTATCTTTATTCAATGAAGTCCTTGTGAACTTAATTAATTTTACCACTTTATGTTGGCTGTTTCAATTAAGTCTAACTTAAATAATTATCCTTATTTAATCTCAATCATGTCACTTAATGTGTGTGACCCATTAGGCTTTTAACATGTCGGCAATAAATATAATTATAATCAAATATCAATTTAATAATTGAATTATATTTATAAATCATGACTGGTATCTAGCAACACATCAAGACCACGTAAATGTTAGAGAGTCAATTAAAGAATTTAACAAAGCCCTTCATTGATAAGCCTCTCAAAGCAATACATCCTTTCATCAAATATCCCGAATATGTCATAAAGCATGGCTTGGTGTCTATTTATGACATTTCATATTGGTTCTCATAATTCATGACTAACCTCATGATTTTAGGAAACTAACTTTCCTCAAATTTATCATGCTTTGGCCAAAGACTTTATATAAGTTAATCAAGAATTGAGAACAAGTGAGATACATTCCCTTGTATCACTTAGGCTGATGAATCCTTTCTTGGCCACTTATCCACCTTCGCATGCTTAATGGCATATCCAAAAACACCTTGTTTAGGCACCTGGTCACCTCTAAAGCCGTAGAGGTGAAATCAAAGTATGCATTACCCATATAAGATGACCTCTTGTCTCAAGTCTAAGGACTAGTTGCATGATTATCACATAAGAACATATTTCATAGACATTTGAGTGAAATACCAAATGAAGTTTTCATAGTAGGTCATGTTCAGTAAACTTTCTCTTTAACAAGCACCCATATGTTATCCTAAAGTATCCCATATGCTTCAATCTATGAGATAGATTGATTGCTTCCCAAGTAAGGAAGCTTTACATGTAACGGTCTTTGAGTATTGTCAATGCCCTGTCTTGACAATACAATGACCAGCAAATATTTTAGGAACATGGCTTTGATGCATAAAGATCTTATAATTGTAACAACTTTACAATTCTCTTGCAAGGTCTTTATGTTCCATGGACTTCATCCAATTAGTACTTAATAACTCCTTATTATTGTACTAACATGAAGGAAAACCCCTATGACATAATGTTATGCGATTAAATATACAGTAAATGACAATATATCCCTTGATCAACCTAATTGACTCTAGGGCATATGTCAACTGATGCAATTCCCTGTGAGATTCGACACTCTATTTACCTTTGTATAACTTGTGGCGATACATACACTTGCATGGATAAATCTGACAACAAGTTTTTGGCACCACTGTTGTAACAACCTTTTTCCCTATCGTTATCGACGTCCGAGACTTGCGAGAAAACCCACCAAGTCCCTAACAAGCGTTAGTTGAGATTCTTGTTCTTTAAGTCAAACATTCTAATGCGTATGTAAATCAACTTGGATTTTATCATAACGTTCCACTCGTGATGGTCATTAAGGATTCTGCCAACTTGTAATAGTACTATCGTTTACTTAAACTAAATAGACAGTTGTAATTATGATGTAGCAACTTGATAATTATGACCAAAATTTAGCCAACTTCGAGATAATTTCAACATCACACTTAGAATCCATTACACAACCTCAAGGTTTTTAGCAATACATTTTTGGTAAACTAATAATTTTTATAAGTCTAACTGTTTTACACAGCACAACCCCTATGCAATGGAGCGACTGAGAGTAGAAGTCTAAGAGATGCCTTTACCTACGTTACAGCGAGTCAAAATATGCTGGAGCAATACACTTGAGTTGATCATTTTTCTTCGAAAAGGAAGATAAGGGGGTGAGTCTTATAGACTCAATGATCATCGGCTCCATGAGTAGCGCATAGATGGGAAACAAGCTAAGGATAGAACATTTGAATATTAAAACATAAGAGTATATATAAACAATTTAACTGAAAGGAAGATTTGTGCCTTATATGTAAAACAAGAATTTTAATGCGAAGTAATCATTTCAATCAATGTATCAAAACTAGTGTAAGTGAAAGATTTCTACCTCGAAATTCGTTTAACATCCTTACTTAAATCAAACCAGCGTAAGCACGCATGGTCTCGTAAAATCAAGCATTATCAAAGCTTATACATAAGCTCATAAATCAACTAGTCCTCGAGGAATTAAATATAAACTCATCATATAAATAAAGGAGCTGCGAAAAACTTATGATTCTCACCATGCGGAAGAATGCATGTTTGAAAACCTAAAGAGATATCACTCTCGAGTTGGTAATCATAGTAATCAACTCGTGGACCTGTTTCCATGTAATAACATCTGAGAGGCCCTCCTCCATCAGATTCCCATAGCCATGGCAGTCTTGATGATGTTGGCCAAGATCGGAGAAATCATGTGGTCGCAACCACGTATATCAACCGGTGGCCTAGCCAAGTATATCATCTGTGGCCTTGCCATGTATGTATATCACAAACCATGGCCTAGCCACATCTAATAGCCCATCGGTGACACAAAGGTTCTCTAGCTGGAGCTCACTTATGCACAAGGGTCACACTATCCCAATGTGACATTCAGCCTATTCTCGAATCTCTCGATTTGACAAAACCATTTAAAAGCAAATTAGGTTCTCAAAAGCTTATTTTAAATTTGTTTCCAAAATACCAATCATTGTTACATGATAAAACCCTTTTTTGTAAGACTTTATAATGTAAAACCTTTGCATGAGGCTTAAATATCAAATCAGCATGGTGAAAATATAATTTATTCATAAATGCACATCACACAAACAATAAGGCACATTTTGACATAAACCATGCTAAAGAGCTTGTTTCTCGATTTCTAAAATCCTTTATGTCACTACCCGAAACTCTCATCGAGCCCGTGACAACCGCCGCGAAGTCTCGTTAGACATTCTTTACCCTGAATGTTGACCGAAACCTTGCAAGGCTTTCGTATCAGTTTTCTTACCTCCCTTGTGATCGACAGTAACTAAAATCATGTTTTGAAACGATATGGACCATTTTCCCATCCAAAAACAATGAAAATTTATGTGAGACCTTGACCTTTATAAACTCGTAGATAGAAATATACGTGATGCCTCTAATCAGAGGTAATTTCGTCATTTTCTCAATAAGCCCATAAAAGTAAGTTTTAAACAATATTATGGCTTAAGTCGGCCTAAAGCATAAATGAATGATGAAAATATGGGTGAAATGACAAGGAAATAAAATTTTTGATGATTTTCATGTTCTAGGGGCAAAACGGTAATTTTACGAGTTTACAGGGGTAAAGTTGGAATTTTAGAATTTTACACCACCTAACACTTGTCATGCCTATGGATTTCAGCCATTAAAATTTTACATTGTGGATAATTGAAACATTTTATGTGGTGGAGAGAGATTGCTTAATGGATAAGTATTACACATGGACCAATGGAAACATGCCATGCATCAAGCTTGGATCATTCTAGAATTTCCTTGTAAAATCTATTTAAAACTCTCTTAGTCTCACCCATATGGCTAGCCAAAGCATGAAGTGAAGAGGAAAGGAAAGAACACAAACCCTAGGTGGGAAAATTGAAGAAAAAGTGTGGGATTCCAAGGAATTAAGCAAGGTAAAGTGAAAATTCTTTATTTTTACTTGAGATTTACAATACCCATGCTTTATTTTCTTATTTCTATGGTTGAGAAACATGATTTCATAGTGAATAAGTGGTAGGCAAAATGGGTATGGAGAGAGAATGATCTTGGATTGGTTTGATTTTTAGGTATGTTAGTGATTTTAGGTGGTTAATGATGTGTAGCATGAAAACAAGTGAAGAAAACCACCAAAGGTTTTGTGCCCATCAATAGCCGAATTCTCTAAGTGAATAATGAGGAAGAATGTGATGTTATTCTAGGTGATTTCATTAAGAAATAATAGTTTTTGGTGTAGGAATTAATGAATAATGGTGAGAAAATTAAGTAGGAAAAATGACGGAGTTAGTGTACCATTGTTGGCCAAAGTTCCAAGAAGAAAAATGAAAATAAATTTTGCCTAATTGTGTGTTAATTAGTTTGTGCTTGGTGAATTGACGAATTGGAAAAGAAATGGAGCAAGCTGGAGTGAAATTGGACAAATTGGCCAATTTATCGGATGAAAAATTGACTTATGCCAATATTGGGTCTAGATGGCTACCCGTGCATTTTTCATTTCATATCATATATATCGAGCCTGAAATAGCTTATGACTATTAGACATAATTTAATTGGAATATATGTCATGGATTATGGCTAGGTGGTGAGCCATTGGATACGGGTAAAGGACTGTACCTGCGGACTGAAAATTGGAATATTTTTACTCCTAATACCGGTGAGTGGACTTGCATTTCAAAACTTGTTTTGGTGATATAATGTATTTGTCAAACATTTGAATGGATTATCTAGCTTTTCATACAAACAAGTGCCTTGGGAACAAGCTTTTGATAGATTGTCTTCATGTTGTGACATGTGACTATTATTGATTCATGCACTACCACATTTTGTTGATATATATATATGAATACATTGTTGTGTAATGATATTGACTCGGCTATGTGCGAGTAGGGAGTGCGTATAAGTAGATGATGACCCGATTATGTGTGAGTAGGAAGTGCGCATAACCCGGTGATGACCCGGTTATGTGTGAGTAGGGAGTACGCATAACCCGGTGATGACCTAGCCATGTGCGAGTAGGGAGTGCGCATGAGCTGGGAATGATGATGATGGGATGGTGTGCATGATGATGATGGGTATATGGTTGTAAATGCAAATATGTGAGCATTTGATTTGTTGAAATTTCTGTCTCACAGGGGTATTTTGGTCATTTTTCTTTGAAACTACCGAAACCCACCAAAAACATGGTGTAAAAGATAAATATGTTCATACATACTTTAAATCAGATAACTAAAGTATAAAATTATTTTTACAGTGACACGTGTGCCCCTAATTGACCAAGAAGGTGTAGGGCTACGAACCCTTACTTTCTAGGATACAACTCCGAGATTAATTCTCGTCTTAATCAACTATCAACAACCTATCCTGAGCCTGAAAAATGGATAGGAAGAGGGGTGAGATTACATAATCCTAGTGAGTAAACAATTACCATCAAAAGCATCTAAAGCCGAGTAGATGGAGACAATATAAAAACGTTATATCTTAATAATGTTCATAACGCAAAATTCGTTTCAATCTATACCAAACAATTTCTTTTCTTCAAAATTTCCCAGCTTATGAATTTCTTAAACTTGGCCCTTACAAGAATCATTCTCGCGGGTACCTTCGTCAAGGTATCCCGCTAAGACCGCGAAGGCTGTTAAATGTCCCATACCCATAAACATGTTTTCCCATCTGACACACAGCCGTTCCTTGGCATTGGCTGAGTCTCACTCTCACGTGGTGGCCCGAAGGTGAGGTGCACTCAAATCTTACCTCAGGAGATACTCCATCCAACATCTCCCCCCGGAGTTAATTATATAATTGGGTTACCGTGTCCCTCTCATAGGCAGTCCACGGAAACCCCCACCACTGTAGTGACAATTTAATATACCACCAGACCCATAAAATTTCCAATAGCATAATATGGCGAATAAAATTTAATCCAGTCTACCGAGATCAATCCAAAACTGTTCATATATTTCATCCCAACCAAAAAAATTTAGCCATCATGCTACTATAGTGTCATAAGCCATAATTTCAATAACATATAAAATCATAAATTTCAACACAGTCTCCATATACTCAAGTTTCCCAAAACAATATTTGATTTCAAAATCAGTATAAATCTCATTTTTATTAAAAAAAATATTTTAATTGGAAAACATAATATTTTATAATTTAAACTCACCATTCAATAAAAGCATCAAACAAGTATAATTACTCTAAATATTTGAGACTATAAATTGTCCACTCACATGCTAGGAGTAGAAATACTCCTATTTTTAGTCTGCGTGTACAATCCTTTACCAGTATCCAATGGCTCACCACCTAACCATAATCCATGACACATATTCCAATTAAATTGTATCTAACAGTCATAAGCTATTTTAGGCTCGATATATATGCATGACATGAAATGAAAAATACACGGGTAGCCATCTAGACCCCGTATTGGTCGAAGTCATTTTTTCATCCGATAAATTGGCCAATGTGTCTAATTTCACTCCAACTTGCTCCATTTCGTTTCTAATTCCTCGATTCACCAAAAACTATTATTTCTTAATCAAATCACCTAGAATAACATCCTATTCTTCCTCATTATTCACTTAGAGAATTCGGCTATTGATGGGCAACAAATCTTTGGTGGTTTTCTTCACTTGTTTTCATGCTACAAATCATTAATCACCTAAAAACACTAACATACCTAAAAATCAAACCAATCCAAGATCATTCTCTCTCCATACCCATTTTGACCAGCCATGAATTCACCATGAAAGCATGCTTTTCAACCATGAAAATTAAGGAAAAATGCATGGGTAAGGTAAATCACTAGCAAAATCAATGAAATTTTACCTTTACTTGATCAAATCCTTGAATTCCAACACTTTCTCTTTGATTTTTCCCACCTAGGGTTTGTTCTTCCTTGGTTTCTCTTCTCTTCTGGTTTGGCTGATCACTGTGGGAGAAATGGGCTGATTTTTATGCCTTTTTATAAAGAGACAATAAAATAATAAAAGCATGACACATGGCATTTCCTTATTGGTTCAAATTTTAAATATTTGACTTTTAATTCTTTAATTCTCCACCACACATTTCTCATGTTTATCCATTTTCATGATGAATAAAATTCCTTGGTCTTGACAAGTGTCGGGGGTGAAAATTTACCAATTTGCCCCCGGAGTGGTAAAATTATCATTTCGCCCTTATACTCCAAATTATACCGAAATTTAAAATTTTTCACTTCTAAATCTCAAATCATACTCCAACACTCAAATCATACTCCAAAAAGTCAAATGGGGCAAAAAAATCTTTTCTAAAATTCCCATTTTGTCCTCAGGTGGTAAATGACCATTTTACCCCTAGATAGTGAAAATTTCGATTTGACTCCAAATTGATCCTCGAACTCCAAATCACCATTTTAAATCATTCATGGACTGTGAAACTCTTAATTTCACATTACAATTCCTATTTGAACTAGTTCGAGGCTTAATCGACTTAATGGTACCATTAGGGGCAATATCATCTTTTAACGATTCCTCGAACTTTCTAAATATGCAAACATTCTATTGAACATGTAAATGACGTTGTAATTATTTTAGAGAACAGGGTTTGACAACACTACCCCCCTTAAAATAAAATTTTGTCCTCAAAACTTCACTTATCAAACTCAAAGAAAAGGTGGGGTATTTTCTTCCATTATTTCCACATACTTTCTGTTTATCTCACAAGTATGAAATATCAATCTTCTTAATCATATTAATCCATCTCGTACAGCTTAACCGTGCTATAGATCATATTTCCTTGATAGTATCTCCTCGACTATTTCCCAAAGTCTCTTATGTTCACATTGTTCAATTTCTGATAAAATTTTTTATCATTGTATTACCTACATCACTCATCATATATTAAATTTGAATCTTAATTCACTAAAAATCATTCTTTATTTTAGTTGATCACAATATCAACCCCACATATGTGTATATGCCTTATAATCCCATTTATGCTTCCAAGTTCTACCTTGATTTGATCATTGAATACGATGTAGCATCACAATTCCTCAGAGTCATCCTTTTGTCCTCAATCATCTTTCATGCCTCTATATTGCTTTGTATCCTTCTTGTACTTCGACATTAGTTTGTTACTTAAGATTTAAATTCATTTGAACTTTGTATACCTCAACTATTTTTTAGTTCTAATTTCCACAATATAATAAGAAATTCTTACAGCAATATTTCATATGAACTCATTTACTATATTATTCTTGAAACCTTTATTTACTTTCTCCTCGTTTGATATTAACATCCCTTGTCACTATCTCACATCTCCATCTATAAGCATCACCAAAACTCCTCATGTCCTATGTCACACCTTAGGACATTCTTCTTACACTACGTCCACCTAAGGTTATAGTATTATAAGCTTCAACAAAACACTAAACATCTTTAGGATCATCATCATTCTGATCGTTTTTTTGAGTCTGTTTCAAGCTTTCCCTTGTTTTTCTTTTGCCATCCCCTTACATTGCTCCCATAGCCTGGGGGAGAATGTCTAATGACCGATGCAGATGCATTCTATTCAATCTAACCTCACTTAACCTAACTCGGGGCCACGCAGTGTTAGTGTGGATTTTTTAAAAAGACTTTAAAACTAAAAATTTTAAAATCCAAAGCTTTAAAATCAAAATCTCTAATTTTTAAACCTGGCTCTGATACCAATAAAATTGTCACGACCCGGAACTCCAATCGAGCCCGTGACAACAGCCGTAAAGTCTCGTCAGACATTCTTTACCCCGAATGCTGATCGAAACCTCGCAAGGCTTTCGTATCAGTTTTTTTACCTTCCCTGTGATCGACAGTAACTAAAATCATGTGTTGAAACGATATGGACCATTTTTCCATCCAAAAAAAATGAAAACTTATTTCTATCTCACAAGGGTATTTTAGTCATTTTTCTTCGAAAATATCGAAACCCACCAAAAACATGGTGTAAAAGATAAATATGTTCATACATACTTTAAATCAGATAACTGAAGTATAAAATTATTTTTACAGTGACACGTGTGCCCCCAACTGACCAAGAAGGTGTAAAGCTACGAACCCTTACTTTCTAGGATGCAACTCCGAGATTAATTCTCGTCTTAATCAACTATCAACAAACTATCCTGAGCTTGAAAAATGGATAGGAAGAGGGGTGAGATTACATAATCCCAGTGAGTAAAAAATTACCATCAAAAGCATCTAAAGCTGAGTAGATGGAGACAATATAAAAACGTTATATCTTAATAATGTTCATAACGCAAAATTCGTTTCAATCTATACCAAACAATTTCTTTTCTTCAAAATTTCCCGACTTATGAATTTCTTAAACTTGGCCCCTGCCAAAATCATTCTCGCGGGTACCTTCGTCAAGGTATCCCACTAGGACTGCGAAGGCTGTTAAATGTCCCATACCCATAAACATGTTTTCTCATTTGACACACAGTCGTTCCTTGGCATTGGCTAAGTCTCACTTTCATGTAGTGGCCCGAAGGTGAGGTGCACTCAAATCTTACCTCAGGAGATACTCCATCCAACATCTCCCCTCGGAGGTAATTATATAATTGGGTTACCGTGTCCCTCTCATAGGCAGTCCACAGGAAACCCCACCACTGCAGTGACCATTTAATATACCACCAGACCCATAAAATTTCTAGTAGCATAATATGGCGAATAAAATTTAATCCAATCTACCGAGACCAATCCAAAACTGTTCATGTATTTCATGCCAACCCAAAAAATTTAGCCATCATGCTACTATAGTGTCATAAGCCACAATTTCAATAACATATAAAATCATAAATTTCAACACAGTCTCCATATGCTCAATTTTCCTAAAAGAATATTTGATTTCAAAATCAGTATAAATCCCATTTTTATTAAAAAAACTATTTTAATTGGAAAACATAATATTTTATAATTTAAACTCACCATTCAATAAAAGCATCAAACAAGTATAATTACTCTGGATATTTAAGACGATAAATTGTCCACTCACAGTGTTAGGAGTAGAAATACTCCTATTTTCAGTCCGCGGGTACAGTCCTTTACCAGTATCCAATGGCTCACCACCTAACCATAATCCATGACACATATTCCAATTAAATTGTGCCTAACAGTCATAAGCTATTTCAGGCTCGGTATATATGCATGATATGAAATGAAAAATGCATGGGTAGCCATCTAGACTCGGTATTGGTCGAAGTCGATTTTCATCCGATAAATTGGGCAATGTGTCCAATTTCACTCCAACTTGCTCCATTTCTTTTCCAATTCCTCAATTCCCCAAAAACTATTATTTCTTAATCAAATCACCTAGAATAACATCCTATTCTTCCTCGTTATTCACTTAGAGAATTCGGCTATTGATAGGCACCAAACCTTTGGTGGTTTTCTTCACTTGTTTTCATGCTACACATCATTAATCACCTAAAAACACTAACATACCTAAAAATCAAACCAATCTAAGATCATTCTCTCTCCATACCCATTTTGACCAGCATGAATTCACCATGAAAGCATGCTTTTCAACCATAAAAAATTAAGGAAAAATACATGGGTAAGGTAAATCACTAGCAAAATCAAAGAAATTTTACCTTTACTTGATCAAATCCTTGAATTCCAACACTTTCTCTTTGATTTTTCCCATCTAGGGTTTGTTCTTCCTTCGTTTCTCTTCTCTTCTAGTTTGGCTGATCACTATGAGAGAAATGGGCTGATTTTTATGCCTTTTTATAAAGAAACAATAAAATAATAAAAGCATGACACATGACATTTCCTTATTGGTTCAAATTTAAATATTTGACTTTTAATTCTTTAATTCTCCACCACACATTTCTCATGTTTATCCATTTCCATGATGAATAAAATCCCTTGGTCTTGACAAGTGTCGGGGGTGAAATTTTATCAATTTGCCCCTAGAGTGGCAAAATTACCATTTCACCCCTATACTCTAAATTATATCGAAATTTAAAATTCTTCACTTCTAAACCTCAAATCATACTCCAATACTCAAATCATATTCTAATAAGTCAAATGGGGTCAAAAAATCTTTTCTAAAATTCTCATTTTGTCCCCAGGTGGCAAATGACCATTTTACCCCTAGATAGTGAAAATTTCGGTTTGACTCCAAATTGATCCTCGAACTCTAAATCACCATTTTAAATCATTCATGGACTGTGAAACTCTGAATTTCACCTTAAAATTCCTATTTGAACTAGTTTGAGGCTTAATCGACTTAATGGTACCATTTGGGGCAATATCATCTTTTAACGATTCCTCGAACTTCCTAAATATGCAAACATTCTATTGAGCATGTAAATGATGTCGTAATTATTTTATAGAACAAGGTTTGACACTTTACATATATAGTTTATATATATACATATACAAAACCTTTCTAAAAGCATGGCATTCACAAGCGCTTAGCATTCTACCAACTCATGCTATCCACAATTGCATTTAAAGAAAACCGGCACATCTATTAAATGCATATCGATATATATAGTTTATACAAATTAATTTTTGAAATGGACACCCTTTACTCAACTCACAACAATGGGACGCTATGTCATTATCGGTTCGGGTGTCTCTAGCTAATTCTACTTACCGGTCACCCGTTATACCACTACGGCAAACGTTCCTCACTTACACACTTTCTAGCAACAAATTAAACTCAATATACTTAATTGTGCACATATATGAACAGCACTTCAATCAATGAATCTTTAATCTAGCTTCACGTTTTTCATCCTTGTGATTCACAATAATCTAACATGCAATCTATGAACTTTTAACCAACCAAGTCCAATATAACATAATGTACTCACGTTGCATGCTTACCTTTCGGTTTTTATCTTGAATTCCACGTATAGCTCACAATCTCCTAACATCCTTGGTCACCAATGCTGCCACAAGTATAAACAATTAATACACATCTCATTTTTCCTTTCCACTTATGATCTCAAATTAAAACACTTACCCATCATTTGTCTTGCTCAAAATCACCATACTTCTAAGGTCCACCTACATGCATGCACCCGGTTCCTTTGAATCCTTGAAGATTCTTGCTATCACAAGCATGATCCCACATTACATTCAGTTCACAAGGCAAGCATTCAAACAAAATGATAACTCACTTTTCTCGCCCTAGAATCACCAAGCCGAACCTCCACTTTCTCCTTCAAGCTCTAAAAATGGCATGCAAGAGAAAACCTTTCGAGTTTTCTTCAATCTTCTCCAAAACTGAGCCTCCTCTAAGCCTTTTTCTTCTTTCTCCTTTCTTCCCTCTTTTTGCTTTCAAGGTCGATTCTCTTTCTTTTATCTCAAAGGTGCGAATCTCTCAAGGTAAACTCATTTTGTTTGCTTTTTCTTTGGTATGGGCGGATATAACAAGAAATGAGCTTGAAATGGCTTTGTGAAAGTTTCCATTTCCTTTACATTTCTTTCATGGGTGGATTGCCCAAGGCTTGGTAACTTTTGGCATTTTTTTCTTTTTCCTTTATGTGGGTAAATATCACAAGGCAAAAAGCTTTGAAACCTTACTTTTTCACTTGTATGGGCGGACTCTCCAAAGTTCCCCATCAACCCAAATTTCCTTATTTTGTTTTCTTTCCATTAAATGTTATGATTATGCCTTTTTCTTTTCAAGTCACATTACCAATCTTGCTTTGTTTACCATGGGCTATCTTTGCCAAACCATGGTTTTCTTTCAATTAAATACTCTTTATTCTTTTTCTCTTTGTCATTTTCCACATGGTGGGGGGTGCCACATGTTCCCCACTAACTTTCTCCTTTAGCATGCAATAGTTTGCTTATAATAGTGAATTCACATGCACATCTCACTATCCCACATAATTTTTCATGCCTCCATTCCTTCCAATCTCACATGTACTAGTATTAGTACTTACATCACTAAAATTTTACTTATTAAAATAATCCTCTAAAATCAATAAAATAATATTTTCATCATCAAATCATCAAAATTATGGTATAACTCCCCCACTTAAGTTCAACACATAGATTATGTGGGTTTATCCACCACTCACAATAGAAATTTTTTTCTATTATTTTAATAATATTTTACTAATAAAATATTATTCAATTCTAAAATTCTCCATTTGGCCTCCAAGGTTCCAAAACATTTTAATTAATCTCCATTTAGCTCCATCGCTCCTCTTTACTCCATTACAACGATCTTAATAAAATATTATTATTTTATTACGTATGAAATATTTTATTTAAAAATATTCCATTCCTCCTCTACCACTCCTAAACACTTAAATTGACCTCTATAGGTCTCAATCTTGTTCTTACAATCGTATTAACCACCGTTTTATGTCATAGGATGTTACAACTATAACACCCCATACTTTGATATGGTGGCTAATAAAACTTATCGAATACCAATTGAGGTTAATTAGAATGTTTAAGAGTGATGAAGGGTGAAAGGGCTAATTGGAATAAAATATTTCGCACACGAGGAAATAGTAATTAAATAATAATATCTTTATTGAGGATGAATTAGTGAGTTAAAAGGTGATTTGGAAGTGAACAGAGGCATAATAAGACATTTTAAGACCCGAGGAGATAAGTGAAGGATTTTGGAATAAAATAATATTTTATTAATAAAGTAATATTAAAATATCAATATTTTAACTATTATCGAAATTAGTCACGAAGGAGGATTATATGACTAATCTAAGTGGGGGAGAAGAAATAAGAAAAAATTTCGAAGAAAAATAACGTTAATGGGGCTCGCGTGCCTTTATTAAATAGAGCAAGCACGGGTAAGTATATATTTAAATATTATGGTTACACCTTGGTGCAGTGCAACTTGAATATTTTGATTTTACGAGTGTAAAGCAAGAAAAATAGAAAAAATTTGGAATTTAAAACTATCACGACCTAAATTTTGAGCCATGACCGGAGCACGGGCTTAGTGGACGTAATCCACTGAGCCCAAGCAAGCCTATTAATATGACCTGTTCACCATTCCATCAAAATTACTAAGTCACATTTTATAACTTGAATCAAAATAATATTCAGCATTGCCAACTCATAGTGGCATACAAATCAAATGTACATATATTTTCTAAACGTACAATTTAATAGTTTACATCACTTGTACATGTTTACAACAAAATGACTCGAGGTTTCTAGTGGAGTGACCACAGTGAAGGTGTAGCTACTGAATGCCAAAGGTACGAATCTACAAGGACACCTTGACCTAGCCACCAGCTGCGTCTTGATCTGAAAACATGAAGTTGAAAACGGTGAGTATAAACCCAGTGAGTGAAGAAGAAGGGAACAAGCAAACATTAAGGAATGTTTAACGAAATCATGGTGCATTCATTTTTCAAAACAATGCAATTTGTTTTAGTTCTTATTAAAACCCCTCATGTAAACCCCACATGAGTAAATCACTTTATGAAAAGGGTCCATGCTCAACAAAGGATTTGGAGAGTGAAAACTTTAATAGCATTCATGCGAATCAGGTCAAATAAATGACGGGGTCCTCGCTGAAGTGACACTTAACTTAAATTATCAACTAACCGAGGGTTTCTTAATTGGCCGAGGGTTTCTCACCAAACCTCCTCATTTTAAACTTAATTCATTTATTCCTTAATGTTAGAAGTCCATTCTCAATTATGGTATCAAAGAAATGGAAAATAGGGTAGCAATCGAACCAAATGAGGAGCAAAATAGAAAGTTTTTCGCTGCAACGAAATTTTTGGTCTCAGAATAGAAAGTTTCTCTCTGCAGTGAGATTTTCGGCCAGCCTTACCCTTCCAACCCGAGAGTTTCTCGTTGCAGCGAGATTCAATCTTGCTGCAGCGAGAAACAGGGTACCAGTAAAAATTTCCTATTCCCTCAAGCAAAGGCCACCCTGTTCACATTACCAACACAACATGAAACTCATATAATTTCCCAAAGTTTAACATGTCAAATTTCACATGCATTTCAACCATATACATATTCATGAACTTTCTATAACACACATATCTATACATGTATATATATATATATATTCATCATCATGCACACTCTCCCATCGTCATCAACTCATGTGCACTTCCAACTAGCACATGGCTGGGTCATCATCGGCTTATGCGCACTCCCATTCGCACATAGTCGGGTCATCATTGGCTTATGCACACTCCTACTCACACATAGCCAGGTCCACATCAACATACAAATAAGCACCCAATGCATATCATACATATTATCATATTGTGATAACACATAAACCATTGTATAGCACATTTTCACAATATAAAATCACTTCACCGAAGGCTTGTTCCCAAGGTACATTTTTTAAAGGAAAACTGGATAAAATCTTTCAAATGTTTGTACAATTGCTTTCATATTCCCAAAACAAATTTTGAAATGCAAGTCCACTTACCGGTATTTGTTGAATCCTTTAGTTGACTCTAACTTCTCTAATTGTCCAAATAGGGTGATGGGGCTTCGTTGAAACCTATTATCACATTAGCATCACCATTAAGTCAAGCCACATACTTATGAATTCTAAAAGCTTTCTCTTAGCTAGCTTTCAAATTGCCATTTAAGTGGGTATCTAAGTTCACTATCTTAATCACTCTCAAGTGAATGAACAACCCCAACTACCAAATCACCCCCAAGTCTAAACACTAATCATTTTCAACATTAAAACTCAATTCTAGTGTACTACTCACCTTGGTAGCTTGTATTTGAAATTCTTCCTAAAACCTTTCAAGTTATTATTAAAGCTTCCTCTTTCTCTCTCTAAAACACCTAACTAGTGAGAGAGAGTATGAAAACAAGATTTTTCAAGGGTTTTAAAGTGAGAGAGTGGAAGAGCACAAGGGTTTATGAAAGGGTGCACCAAAAGCATGAAAAGTGGAGCTATTTTGAGGGAGGTTATGGAGCTTTATATCAAGCTTTCATGGAGGTTGGGAAGCAACGTGAAAGAGAAGAAGAAGAAGAAGAAAAGCTGTTGGAGAATATAGAAGCTGCTGGAAGAAAGAGATATTTATAGCTCAAGCTTATCCACTGCACTTAAATTACCAAATTATCCCTCCACAAATTAGCTTATTCTCCTCCAATCTTTTATGAAATCTTTTACTCTTTTGACACTGGGACAAGGTCCATAATGGTCTAGAAATGCTCAGGTCCATCAAAACTTAAAAATTCTAACTCGAGGTGAAAAATGACCATTTTGCCCCTACCATGAAAATCATCAAAATTTTTGTTTCCTTGTCATTTTACCCATATTTTCATCATTCATTTATGCCTTAGGCCTACTTAGGCCATAATATTGTTTAAAATCTTACTTTTATGGGCTTACTAAGGAAATGACGAAATTACCTCTGATCAGGGATATCGCGTGTACTTTTATCTACGAGTCTATAAAGGTCAAGGTCTCACAAAAATGTGTTAGAAGGACCAAGTTGTAAAAGATGAAAGTTTGGAGGGTTACAAGGTAAATAAAGGAAAATTTGAAGACTTATGTGCAATTTTAATATTTAAAGGCCAATGGAGATCAATTTGTTAAGAAAGCCTAGATTATGTGGAATATGAGACATGCATGTACAATTCATTATTGCATGCAAATCATTACATGCAAAAAAGGAGACGTTAGTGGGAAACATGTCAAGCCCGACCTTATAAAGTACTTGCCATGTCTTTCAGGTGATTAACAATATGCTTGCATACTTGGAAAGCCCCGAAAAATCGTCAAAAGTCGATATTGTACTAAATGGTACTATTAAGTTGAATTAAGCTTCGAACTAGTCTAAATAGAGATCTTAAGATGAAATTGAGAATTTTAAAACCCCAAAATGACTTAAAATGATAATTTTGAGTTCGAGGGCTAAATTGGAGTCAATTTGGAATTTTCATGTTCTAAGGGCAAAATTGTAATTTTGTCACCCGGAGGATAAAATGGGAATTTTTAGAAAAGATTTTGATCACATTTGACTCATTGGAGTATGATTTGAGTTTGAGAGGTGAAAATTTTAAATTCTGACATTTTTGGAGTCCTAGGAGCAAAACGGTAATTTTACGAGTTTACGAGGGCAAAGTTGAAATTTTGGAATTTTACACTACCTAACACTTGTAATGCCCATGGATTTTAGCCATTAACATTTGACATTGTTGATAATTGAAACATTTTATGTGGTGGAGAGAGATTGCTTAATGGATAAGTATTACACATGGACTAATGGAAACATGCCATGTGTCAAGCTTGGATTATTCTAGAATTTCCTTGTAAAATCTATTTAAAACTCTCTTAGTCTCACCCATATGGCTGGCCAAAGCATGAAGTGAAGAGGAAAGGAAAGAACACAAACCCTAGGTGGGAAAATTGAAGAAAAAATGTGGGATTTCAAGGGATTAAGCTAATAAAGGTAAGATTTTGTGATTTTATCTTGTGATTTACACTACCCATGCATTCTTTTTCATTTTTCATGCTTAGAACTCAAGTTTGCATGATGAACCCATGCTGACCGAATTTGAGAGGAGAGGTTTTGAGCATTGATTTTGCTAGATTTCAAGCTAATTAAGTGTTTTTGGTTGTTTGGTAATGGAAAGTATGAAAATCTAGCAAGGAATCACTTTGTTCTTCACAAAACCCACAAGAGGCCAAATTTTCTAGGGAGGATATTGAGGTTGAAATTGATGATATTTCATAATATTTTGGTGGTATTTAATGATTGGTGAGGCTAAAAATTTAATGGGAAATTTTGGCATGAAAATCTGAATTTTTACCTAATGTATAGACATGTGTGATTTATGGTTTGGACTGATAAATTGAATCATATTCACAGTCATTGAGGTATTTTAAGTATAATTGGAGTGTAGAAAGTGAAAGAAATCGATTTGGAGTTAAATTGGAGGTTTTAGCCAATTACACCGAGAATAGTGCGAATTAGATCGAATATCGTATTTAAACGACTATTCGGACATTTTGCATCACATTTCGTGCATTCATATAGATTTATAGAGCCTGAATTAGTTTATGATAAATTGACATAATTTATTAAAATTCGTGTCACATATGATGTATAGGTGGTGAGCCTTCTAACAAGAGTAAAGAGATTGTGCTCGAAGATCAGGAATAGGAGTATATCGAACTCCTAGTACTGTGAGTAACCTTACTATCGTCTTAATTATCTAAAGTGGGTTTTATCCGATTTTGTGAATTTCATGGAAAATGAATTAAATGATTAATTTTTCGATTTTATAAACTAAATGTGATTTAATGAAATGATTTCATAAAATTGTTTTGAAATTGAATAATGGCTTTGAAAATAGAGTAATTGGAGACCATTTGATGTATTGTGAATTTATGGTTCTAATTGATTGGCTTATGACAATATTGGCATGAATGGCTAAATTGGTATTTGTGTTGAAATGTATCAACTATTGTGTGCCTTGATAGGCTGTTGAATTTTTATTGTATAGTGGGTTTAGCTTGCTACAGTGGGCTGGTTCTGTAGACCAACCTATAAGAAGGGCACGAAATCTAGTCATAGATATGCACCTCGATTGGAGAGGCGCGTAGGGTAACTCTTGAGGTCAAACTTTAGAGTTCACTTCACACCCAACCACCACGTGAGGGGAACTCAGCCAACGCCAAGGAATGACTATGTTTTCAAAATAAAAACATGATTTATGCGTACATGACTTTTTATTAGCCTTGGCGGACTCGGTTGGGATAGCCCTCGATCAAGGCATCCCTGATAACTAGGTATAAAAATGATTTTTGGCACGAGCCAAAGTTTTAAGAAATTCATAAGCCATGTTAATTACGCGATTTATATGAATTGATTTTATTTGGTTGAAACAAGTTGAAAGGTGATGAATTTCAGTATGTTAAATTGTTTTATCTGTCTCCATTTACTCGACTTTAGATGATTTAGATGGTATATGTTTACTCACTGGGATTTACTGCCTTTGTGCACTTTTGTTCCTTATTGGCCCACGAGTCACTGTAAAGTAAATTTCATATCCCGGTTATTTGTATTATAGTACGTATGAATTTATTTAGCTTTTACATTACAAAAAATATTTATCGATGACTATAAATATTATTTTACAAGCAATTAGAATATTTTATAAAATATTTTTATTTTATTCAAATAGTTGCAATGTCATTTTTAATAAATGTTTTAGACACCCAAATCTATTTTAAATCATGAAATATGTGTTTTTCACTCATCTACTACATTTTTAGTCGGGTTCCGAAAATTTTGAGAAAAAATGACAAAAACACCCTTCTGAGGCAAGAATTATTTTTCCACGATTTTGAAAGGGAAAAAGCTTAAAATTTTTTAAAAACGTGGTTTGGCGATGATTACTCACACGGGAGATCAAAAAAATGGTACTAAAGCCTTGCGAGGTTCCGGTTGGCATTCCGGGTAATGAATGTCTACCGGGATGTCGTGGAGGTTGTCACGGGCTCGAGGGGAGTACCGAGTCATGACAAAACATATGGTACCCCACCATGTGAAAGTTGACAAGAGAAAAAGAATAAAAGGATATTTAATTAGAGAAAACCATGGTTTGGCAAAGATAGCCCATGTAAACAAGTAAGAAAGGTGATGTGATTTGAAAAGAAAAGGCATAAATATAATATTTAATAGAAAGAAAACAAAGAAAGGTAATTGAATGGCTTGGCATGTAAATAAGAGATGAAAAAGAAATGAAGAAAGAATGGACAATGAAAAGTGAACGACAGGTGGAATGGTTCAAAGGCCTTTTGACTTGCAATTTTACCACATAAAAGGAAAAAGGAAAAAGGCTAAAATGAGCAATTTTTGGGCAATCCACCCATGAAGGAAAAATAAAGAGACAAGAAAAGGAAATAAGAGAAAAAGGTGAATGACCCTGGGCAATCCACCCATGGGAGAGAAAAATGAGAGAATGAAAGCCATTTTCAAGGCTTGGCCTTGGGAAGTCCACCCATAACCAAGAAGAAAAGAGAAACGAGAGGAAAGAAAGAAGAAAAAAGAAAGGAAAGGAGAGAAAGAAATAAAGAAAAAGAAAAAAAGGAAAGAAAGGCTCCGTTTTGCACAAAACCAAGAGGAACCGTGAGATTTCCTCCCTCATCTTGTAGATTTATGTTGTTGTTTCACTCAAGGAACCTTCAATCCTCAAGAGAGAAGCCGTGGAGAGTCAATGGAGGTATAAAGCTTGGTTTTGTGATTCAAGCAAGGAAAGGTAAGGATTTTTGTTTTTAGCTTGAGTAATCCTTGAAAATGAGTTGATGACTAAACGAAATGTCTAGTGCCAGCAAAGATCAGCTTGATTAGAGGAAAATTGGTGACACACAAGCCACCAAACTTGTGGGTGCATAATGGGTTCAAGGTGAGAGCAAAACGACAAGCTTAATACTTTGTTTTGAAGCCTACGGTTAGATGAATATCGTGAGGAATGATTGTGTAATTGTTGGTAGCTTGGTGAGTGGAATATTGGAAGAGCATTAAGGTTGCATGCAAGGTCAAATTCACCACAAAGGTAAGGCATGCAATGTGTAGTGTTATTGTGATGTCATGGGTACGGTTAGATGGAATTATGATAGTTGAAAGCTTGAAAAAAATGTAATGTGTGGATATGTGTTGTTGTGAAAGGTTTAAAAGATTATGAATGTTAGTGCATATGAATGAATATTGATGTTATGCTTGGAGGCAGCATGTAAATGTGAATTATGGTGCATGTAAACTTACAAAATGCTTGATGAAATTAGATTTATAATTGCTGCCATATGCGAGGTTATTGGTGTGAAAATGATAGTTAAACTTGATAAATATCATTGGAAAAGATTAAATTGTGTGCTAAAGTTATGAATAAGTTGCTGGTACTTATAATCTAAAGAATTACACAAACAAAGGATATGTATAACCTTAGCAAAAACGTGTTAAGATGCAAGTTAGTAGAATGAGGATTCATGATTGAATGAGAAAGAGAAGTGGAAATGATATACATTAAATATATTGAGTTTAATTTATTGCTAGGAAAGTTTACCGTGGTGGCATGCCGGACGAGGTAACGAGTGACCGGCAAGTAGAAATAGCTAGATACACACTCGAATCAATAACGACAAAGTGTTGTCCTGCTATTGTAAGGTGAGTAGGGGGTGTCGATTTCCAAATTTCCATAATATATATATGTGATGATTTATTTTAAATGCAAAATTTGTGGAAAGCATGAGTTGGTAGAATCCTAGGTATTTTGTGGATGCAACAAGTTGTTTTGAAAGTTGGTTTGGATATGCCTATAGATAATCTATATATGTAAAGTGTTTTAGAAACCGAGAAACAAGCCTTTTTACGATGTTTGCATCAAAATTCTTGCATTTTATTTTTGTGTGATCTGCATAGCTAAATGCATTTGTTAAGATGATTTAAATACAAGTTTTGAGCACCGATTTTATTTCAACCTTTGTACACGTGTTTACACCATGCCAATTAATGAGAAATGCAATTTGACAGGTTATCAAACCTTGATTTCAAAAGATTTAAAAGAAAAAGTCTCGAAAAACTTGATTTGGTTTTGAAAACAATTTTGACAAACCGAGAGCGTTGAGATTAGGTCAAATGTCACTTTAGTTAAGTGTGACTCTTGTGCACAAGTGAGCTTGAGCTAGAGAACCTTTGAGTCACCGATAGGCTGTTAGACATGGTTGGGGCCATGGTCTATGATATATGTGGCAAGGCCACGGGTTGTTATATGTGGCTAGGCCACAAGTGATATTCGTGGTTGTGACCACTTGATTCTCCGATGTCGGCTAACATCATCGAGACTGCCATGGCATGTGAGAATCCGGTGGAAGCGGTGTTCTTGAATTGTTATTACGTGGAAGTGGGTCCATGTGTTGATATTATACTTTCCTACTCGAGAGCCTTGTGAGTTTTCGACGCGTACTCTTTTGCATGGTGGAGAGTTAAGGTTTTTCTATGTAGCTCCTTTTATTTGTATAAAAGCTTTCAGTGCTTACTTGTCGATCATGAGCTGGTTTATGTGGCTTTATAAATTGATTTCTTTATGTGCCACACAACTTGAGAACATGCATATTTTTATACCGTTTCTCGTGTTTTGATAGTAAGTGATGTTTGCTATGATTGAACTTAGTTTCGCTACATTTGTTTTCAACATCGTTTTGCCAAGTGAAATATTGCACGATGATTTTACGGCATCATTTTTACAAGGCAGAAACACTCTATTAGAGATTTAATTTTTCTAAGATTATTAATTTTATTCCGGATTTATCATTCAAATGATCTGCCTTAAGCTTGTGTCTCATCTACTTCCTACTCACGGAGCTGATGATTACTGAGTCTATGAGACTCACCCCCTTATTTCCCTTTTGCAGATAGTGTTTGACCTAGTGTGTGTTCATCGGCACATGTTGTCTATCGCAGATAGGTAAAAGCATCTCGTAGCACTTTATTTCGAGTTGCTCTTGTGAAACCCAGTACCCTCGTATTATGAAACCTTGACCTTCGTAGACATGTAAGTAGAAGTAGACGAGATAACACGGACTAGGGGTAATTTCATCATTTTTCATGGTGAGCTCATGAAAGTAGCTTTCTAATGTTTTTAAGGTCTAAGTAGGCTTAAGGAATAGATGAATGATGGTAAAATGAATGAAGAAGATAGAAATACTAATAATTTCCATAGTAGGGGCACAATGGTCATTTGGCATCTTGGGTCTAAATTTTTACGTTTTCATGAACCTGAGTATTTTTAGACTATTATGGACTTTGTCTCAATGTCAAAAGAGTAAAAAGGTTGCACAAAGGATAGGAGGAAGATAAAGCCACAATGTTAAGGGCATTTTGATAATTTATGTGAAAAATTGGATAAACTTTAGATATAAATATCTAATCTCCAACAGCTTCCTCATTTTTCCAGCAGCTTCTTCTTCTTTTTCCTCCCATCTCACATTTCTTTCATCCTCCATGAAAGCTTTAGCTTTCATCAGCCTCTCAAACTAACCTTAAATTTCATGCTTTTACACACCTTGTTATAGTGTTTTTCATGCTCTTTCACTCTCTCACCTTAAAACCCTTAAAAGTCTTACTCCCATACTTTCTCTCACTAGCTAGGTGTTTTAGAGAGAGAAAGAGAGAGAGCTTCCATAATAGCTTGAAAATTCTTGGAAAGGAATTCACTTACAAAGCTACCAAGGTTCCAACAAAGCCTCATTGCCTTATTTAGACCATTAGAGCAAGTTTGAGTTGGGTAAAGATTTAACAAATACCGTTGAGTGAACTTGCATTTCAAAATGTTTTGGGAAGTGCCTACATGTTTAAATAAATCATTTGAAAGTTTCATTTGTTTTTGCTTTAAAAATATACTTAGGGAACAAGCCCTTGATGAAATGTTTCTATCTTGTGAAATGTGCAATATGAATAGTTCATGCATTCTCACATTATATTGATATGTATATTATGCTTTCGATGCTCTTTTTGTGTGATAATAAGGACCTAGCTATGTGCGATGTGGGAGTGCACATGAGCTAATGATGATGATATTGCATTGTGCGTGCAGGGAGTGCACATGAGTTGAGTGTGGCGGGATGGTATGCATGATGATGTATGTATATATATATATATATGTTATAGAAAGTTTATGAAAATAATTGTGATTGTGTTATATGTTGGCATTGTTAATTGGTCCCAAATTGCTTTTCATTTCAGCAAGAAAATGGCTTTTTGATGTAACAATACCCCTTTTAACTAAATTGCTCTGTTTCTCGTTGCAACGAGATTCATTTGCATTGCAGTGAGAAACTCTTAGGTTGAGGGGGGTTACATTGGCCTGGTTCTTGCTGCAATGAGATTCATTTGCATTGCAATGAGAAACTCTCAGGTTGGGGGGGGGGGGGGGGGGGGGGGGGGGGGGGTTACATTGGCCTGGTTCTCGTTGCAGCGAGAAACTCTCGGGTGGTTCTAAAATTTTGGTGCAATACTTTCACTTAGACAAAGATTTTGACCACCTTCCAATCAGAACTGGGCAAAGTAGTAAACATCAAAGTTGTATCCCAGCCTCTTAGCTTTCTAATGACCTAAAAATTATGTCAATTGGACTTCTGTAGTGGGAGATATGCTTGAAAATTTGAAGCATGTGCAAACAAAAAAGCCTTTTCGCTGCAGTGAGAAAACCCTCTATTTGCTTGTCTTGCTTGGTCATTGCTAAAATTTTCATTCTATTCAACTTCATGGTTTATCATGGATCTTATATCATCAAGGGATTAAACATTCAAAGTTTGAAATGAGGGGTTTTAACAAAAAATTAGACTAAATTGCATGGTTTTATCGTAAGTGCAACATGTTTTCTAAAACATTCCTTATCGTTGCTTGTTCCTTTCTTATTTTCACTCACTGAGTTTATACTCACTCTTTTAAATTGCATGTTTTCAGATCCATAGCTAGTTGGGACCAAGATTAAGGAGACCACTCGTATTCACCCATTGGTAGGTATATGGCATTTGGTAGCTGTGCCTTTACCCAAGTCACTCTGCTAGTTGTCAAGAGTTTTGCATGTGGATTTACACTCGATGTAAATCGCTAAGATTTAGGCTACAAACAATAGATGTATATGTGATATGATGATGCCATTATGAGATGGCAATGAATGATAGTATTTTGGGTTAGTACCAATATAAATATTTGGTTGCCTTGTTTATTATCGAAATACGTATAGTTGAGAATAAAGATTGTGGTTAGAAATGATGGTGGGAATAATGAAATAGAATTTCATAAATAGGCTTGCTTGGGCTTAGTGGGCTGTGCCCATTGGGCCCTTGCACCAATCATGGTCCAAAAATTGGGCTGTGACAACTCCGCTACTAGAGGTCGAGTCATTCATAGTATAATGTATTTGTAAGTAGAGTCAATGTAAGTGTACAATTGAATAATTATAGACTATAATGTAATCTTTATGAGTATGGTGAATAAGGGTTAAGATAGTTTATTATGATTATGTTTAATCCTTATTACAAAGAGATATATGGTTCAAATAGTTTCACAAATTGATGGCATAATAACTAAAGACTCAACTAAGGCTTGTTCAGGATTTGGCGGGTTCTCCTGCAAGTCTCGGACACCGGTAACGATTGATGATCGATCATTACAAAAACTGCCAGGGATTGTTTTCTTGCTTTTTGCTAATATTAATACCAAGCAAACTAGTCTTATTTCAACCTTGGTTTTTCTTTATTTCAAGTATTTTTGGTCATAGTATGCAAAGAATAAGAAGTTTGGAAATTGTACCTTTGATCCAGAAATCGAGAAAACTTTTTGAAGTCTTTCGAGAGAAATTTCCAAACCTTAACTCATGTAGAAACAATGGTTGAACAACAAGGAGAGTAGAAAATTCAAGGGAAATTAGTGGAAGATATTCGATCTTTAAGAGATTATGCTATCTCGTTGGTGCAAGGTCTTCATTCGAGCATTCGATGGTCAGTTAGTGAAGCTAATAACTTTGAGCATAATGATGATCATAATGTTCATATCTCAAATTTTTGTGAGATTTGTGACACCTTTAAGCATAATGGAGTTACCAATGGTGCTATCAGATTGTGACTTTTGGTTTTCTCATTGCAAGATAAGGTAAAGGTTTGGTTGAACTCACTTCCCACGAGCTCTATTACAACTTAGGATGATCTTGCTCAGAAGTTCTTAGCTAAATTCTTTCTTCCAACTAAGACAACTAAGATGAGGAATGATATTACTTCGTTCATGCAACTTGACTCTGAATTTTTTTATGAGGCCTAGGATAAATATAGGGATTTGCTTCAACGTTGCCCTTATCATAGTCTACCAAAGTGACTTCAAGTACAAACATTCTATAATGATTTATGTAACTCCCCGTACCCTTGTATAGAAACCAATATGACCTTATCGACAAGATGAAGGGTCAATTGACGTAAATTTAAGTGCCAAAGAGCGGTAACAGGTGAAAAGAAAATTTAAAATAAAATAATAGTAAAATATTAATATTTTATCTATTGCTGAAATTAGTCAGGAAGGAGGATTATATGACTAATCAAAGTGGGGGAGAAAAAGAAGGAAAGGGTTTTAAAGGAAAAATGACGTTAGTGGGACCCGCGTGTCTTTATCAAATAAAGCTAGCATGGGTAAATAAATATTTCAATATTAGGGTGATACCGTGATGAAGTGCGGATTTTATATTTTGTTTGTACACATGTAAAGGAAGGAAAATAAAAGGAAATTGGAGTTAAGAAATGTTGGAAGGACCCAATTGTAAAGGATGAAAGTTGGAGGGGTCGCATGGTAAATAAGGAAAAGTTTGAGGACTCATTGTAATTTTAATATTTGAAGTTAAAAAAGGGAATTTCCTAACCAAGGAATGCTAGATTATGAGGAATATGAGATGTATATGTGGAAGTTACTATTACATGCAAACAATGGTGTAAAAAGGAAAAGTTAGTAGGGGACATGTGGGACCTCGACCATGTGAAGTAAAAGAAAAAATAAGATTAAAATTTGTTTGCATGAAATGTGATTGTTGCAATGGTGGTCAAATGAAGAAAGAAGAAAGTGGGTTGCATGTGATTTGGATGGGACAATGAGTGATTAAATAAAACTTAAAGTAAATGTAGTGCATAGAATAAAAAGATGAAAAGTAAAGAATGAAAATGCAAGTGGCATGTGGAAAGGTTGCAAGCCTTTTGCCATGTGATGTTATCACATAAAATAAGAGGAAAAGATGTCAAAGAGTCATTAAACCTTGGGCAATCCGTCCATGCAAGGAGAATAAAGAGAAAAGAAAAGAAAAATAATAGAAAAGGGTGGCTTTGGGCAATCCACCCATGTGTGGGCAAAAATAAACAAAATGGAAACCATTTTCAAGGCTTGGGCTTGAGGAGTCCGCCCATAACCAAGAAGAAAAGAGAAAGGAAAGGATAGAAAGAAGAAAAAAGAAAGGAAAGGAAAGAAAGAAAGGAAGAAAAAGAGAGAAAAAAAGGCAAGGCTCAGTTTTGCATAAAACCATGAGGAACCGAGAGGTTTCCTCCCTCATCTTGAAGATTTGTGCTATTTCATCACCCAAGGAGTCTCCAATACTCAAGAGAGAAGTCGTTAAGGGTGGAAGGAAGTGTAAAGCTCAGTTTTGTGATTTAAGCAAGATAAGGTACGAACTTTGGTTTCAGCTTGAACATTTCTTGAAAATGGGTTGGTAACTATATGAAATGTCTTGTGGCAGCAAAGATTGGCTTGAATGGAGAGGATTTAGAGACATGCAAAGCTATCAAAATCATGGGTGCATGATGGATTCAAAGTGGAAAAGAAATGGGAAGCATAATACCATAATTTGAGGCCTATGGTTGGTTATATATTGTGAGGAAATGATTGTGTAAAATGATGGCAGCTTGGTGTGAGGAGTATTGGAAGAACACTGAGGTTGCATGCAAGAGCAAATCCACCACAAAGGTAAGGCAAACAATGTGTCGTGTTTATGTGATGCCTTAGGTACGGTTAGAAAGCAATTATGTTAATTGAAAAGCTTGAAACATAAATGTGTGGACATGTGTTGTGAAAGGCTTAAAGGGTTAAAATGTAGTGTGCATGAATGAAAATTTATGTTGTGCTTAATGGCGGCATGTAATTATGATTAGTGTTGCACATAAGCTTAGAAATTGCTTGGTGGACGTAGGTTTATAGTTGCTGCCGTATGCATGATTAATGGTTGTTAAAAAGATCTAAAATGCATGAGCTAGATGGACATGTTAAGTTGCTTGTTATGTTATTGTTTGAAAGAAATGAAAAATGAATAATGTGAATGGTGGATTGAGAAATATAGCATTGAAAGTTGGATAGATGATGATACATGTAAACTTGCAAATAATTGAGTAAAATGGGAATGATAAACACTAAGATTATTAGGTTTGGTTTATTGCTAGGAAGTGTGAAAATGGAAAAAGGACACCGTGGTGATCAACTAAAGGAGAAAACATAACTAGATAAGTGGCGAAGTGATATCCCGCCATTGAAAGGTGAGTAGGGGTGTCCATTTTAAAATTCCCATAGTTATATATATATATATATGTAATGATTTATTTTAAGTGCAAATTTGTGGACAGCATGAGCTGGTAGATATCCTAGGAAATTATGAATGCCAAAGTGTTTGAAGTTGTTTTGACCATATATATATATAAGTTATATACGTAAAGGATTTTAAAATAGGGAAACAAGCTTTTCAATGTGATTTATATCAAAATATGCCTTATTGATTGTGTGATGTGCATTCATGAATGAATTTCATATTCACCATGCTGATTTGATATCTAAACCTCATGCAAAAGGTTTTACACTGCAAAGTTTTACAAAAGGGGTTTTGGTACGCTACCATGATTGGTAGTTTGAAAATGATTTGAAATGATCTTTTAAGAACCCAATTTGGCTTTTAAATGCTTTTATCAAATCAGGAGATTCAAGAGTCGATCGAATGTCACATCGAAAAAGTGTGACCCTGGTGCACAAGTGAGCTCTATCTAGAGAACCTTTAAGTCACCAACGGGCTGTTAGACATGGTTGGGGCCATGGTCTGTGATATACGTGGAAAAGCCATGGGTTGTTATATGTGGCTAGGCCACAAGTGATATTCACAGTTGCAACTACTTGATTTCTCTGATGTCGGCCAACATCGTTAAGATTGCCACGGCATGTGGGAATCCGATGGAAGTGATGCTCCTGGATTGTTATTATGTGAAAGTGGGTCCACGTGTTGATATTATGTTTTCCTACTCGAGAGTGGCATCTCTTTGGGTTTTAAAACTTGTACGCTTTTGCATGGTGAAAACGATAAGATTTTTCGCAGCTCTTTTTTTTATACTAAGATGTTGGATTTAACTCCTCGTGTATGAGGCGATTTAAGAAATTGACTTATGAGCTTGTGTAAAAGTTTTGATAATGTTTGATTTTTATGAGAGAGTGCATGTTTACGTTGAATTGCCTTGAGCAAGTTGTTAAACGATTTCGATGATAGCAATCTCTTACTCACTGGTTTTGACAAAATGATTGTTAAATGATTTCTTGCATAGAAATCTTTGGTTTTATATGTAAGGCACAATGTTTCATTTGCTTTTAAATGGTTTACATGTTCTTATGTTTTATATATTCAAATCTTCTACGTTTAGATTGTTTCCCATCAACGCCCTACTCACGGAGTTGATGATCACTGAGTCTGTGAGACTCACCCCCTTATTTTCTTTTACAGATAAGTAATCGGTTCAAGTGCATCGCTCAGCATATTGAGACTTGCTGCAACATAGGTAAAGGCATCTCATAGCATTCCATTCCGAGTCACTCCACTATTAGAGGTCAGGTCATTTATAGTATATTTTGTTTCGGAAGTAAACAATGGTGTACACTATAAACTTATGTTTATATGATGATGAAATACAATGTACAGAGAACATTTGCTATTAATAAGATGGTGATGGTTATGAGATTTTCCAATGGATGTGTGATAGTTTGATAAATGATAACTGTATAGGCTTGTTTGGGATTTGGTAGGTTCTCATGTAAGTCTCAAACGCCGGTAGCGATTGAGGAGCAATCGTTACAATTTGAATGGTCATATTTGGACTACTATTGATGCAACCACGGGGGGAGCTTTTTGTGGCTAAGTTTATTAATGTGGAATATTGTTGGAAAATTTAGTTCAATGAAAATATCCAAGATGGGGGTAAATTGGATTTAAAAATTTTAGAGAATGAAAAACAATATTTTATAGTGTACTATAAAGAATGTCTAGTCGACTTTGGTTGTGATCCTATTAACCGACTAACTTCAATGCTTTCCAAACAATTTTGTAGTCAACTATAAAAACTTAAGGATTGATCTGAGACTAGAAAACTCATTTTGAAATCTTATAAGAGAAGTTTCAACAAAAGCTTTAATGTACATGCAAGTTTTAATCAAATCTACTCAATCAAACATTGAGAAATGATCACTTTGAAATGCTTAAAAGGTTCTTCAAATGTAAACTATATAAAGCCAACTTAAGAAAAATATTTCAAAAAATCTTTTTAACCGAAATTAGGTAAGTAATGATTGTAGAAAAAGATTTGACAAAAATACCAACCAAGATGTAAAAAGTATGAATCAAACATTTTTTCAAAATGGATTTTCTACTTGTGTTAAAATCAATATAAATGATTTTTCCAAAATAGAGTTTCAACAATAAATCACAAAGCATAAAAGTAAATCAAGACACAAAGATTTATAGTGGTTTGGCTTTCTTGAATGCCTACATCCACTCCTTTGGCACACCAAGGAATTTTTAATCCACTAAAAGGATTCTTGCTTTTTAATGAGAAGCGATAACCCTTATAACGGCTTTTTCATGGGATCAAGTGATAAACCCATGGTTTTAACAGGTTCACTAGAAACCCATGGTTTTTTCGTGCTCACCACAAACGCATGGTTTTTTCGAGCTCACCAAAAACTCATGGTTTTATCAGGATCACCACAAACCCATACAATGACTTTTTTCAAGATCAACCATAGTCTTTACACTAACTTTTAAAGGCTAAGTTAAAACCTTTACAATAATAGCAAAAATGCCTCTAAAAGGTAGATTTTGCTAAGTGGGTATAATGGAGGAAGAATGCCTAACGTTAGGTATAAAGATTGGATATAAGGATTAGAGTGTAAGCACAAAAAAGGTTTAGCTCAAGCAGGCTTGGTTTTGCTTGGTTTTCTCTCATATCTTTTCAAGACCATGATCTTCAAGAGTTTGGCCCTTTTTCTTTCATTTTCCTTAACTTGAAATGATTTCCCAGTGGTCCCTTTTATAGTTGAAAGAGTCTTGAGGCTGATGAAGGTGACTAGAGTAAGAAACTAGCTATTTTCCTTTTGAATTTTGCATCTAATGGTCACTTGTAGTCATGTATGGAAATTCTCTAGTCAATCCTCTTCCAAAAAGCTTGTATTTTTGAAATCTAGTTTGGTGTAGTCGACTACCACTCGCTCAAGGTCGACTACCACTCGCTCAGGGTCGACTATGGCTTCATAAAAGCTTGGATTTCATGTGCTTACTTCACTAGGGTCGACTATAGGATTTATAAGGTCCACTATGGTTATTTTTTGTAACAGTTCAACCTTTTCTGACATGATTTTGACCATGATTTGTTCTAAATTGGGCAAGGTGGTAATCATGATAGTTGTAGCCCTAGCTCTTAGCTTTCCAATGGTTTAAGACTCACATCAATTGGACTTCTATAGTGAGAGTTATGCTTAAAATTCCACAACATGTACTTTTAGAGGTATTGGGTTAGCAGGGGTGTACGAGATCCGTTGGTTGGACTACAAGCATGTATTGATTCATTTGTCCAATGAACAAGACTTCAACCGTAAATGGACGAAGCAACATTTGTCAAGCCCAGTCCTAAATTATCTACCATGTTACACATGAGACTGATAGAGTGGTTGTATATTTGAACAGCCCCGGAAGAATATTTAAAAGTCGGTTTTGTGCTTAGAAGTATAAGTAAGTCGATTTATACCTCGAACTAATTAAAATAGGGATTTTAAGGTGAAATTAAGAGTTTCACAGTCTAAGGATGACTCAAAATGGTAATTCGGAGTTCGAGGATCAATTTGGAGTCAAACCGAAATTTTCACTATCTAGGGGCAAAATGGTCATTTGCCACCTAGGGACAAAATGAAAATTTTAGAAAAGATTTTTTTTCCCCATTTGACTTATTGGAGTATGATTTGAGGTTTATAAGTGAAAAATTTTAATTCTGGTATAATTTGGAGTATAAGGGTAAAATGGTAATTTTGCCACCCCGGGGGCAAATCGATAACTTTTCACCCCCGACACTTGTCAAGACCAAGGGATTTTATTCATCATGGAAATGGATAAATATGAGAAGTGTGTGGTGGAGAATTAAAGAATAAAAAGTCAAATATTTAAAATTTCAACCAATAAGGAAATGTCATGTGTTATGTTTTTATTATTTTATTATTTTTTTATAAAAAAGGCATAAAAATCAACCCATTTCCTTCAGATGGCCAGCCAAACCAAGAGGAAAGAAGAACAAAGGGAGAAAAGAAAAACAAAAACCCTAGGTGGAGAAATTCAAGGGAAAATTGGTGAAAATTCAAGGAAACAAGTGACAAAAGGTAAAATTTCTTGATTTTGACTTGTGATCTACCTTTCTCATGCATTTCTCCTCATTTTCCATGGTTAAATTACATGTTTTCATGATGAATTCATGGCTGGTTGGAATGGGTATGGAGAGAGAATGATGTTAGATTGATTTGTTTTTAAGTTATGTTAGTGTTTTTTGTTAGTTAAGCATGTTTAAAAACAAAACAACAAGAAAAGAATCCATTTTCCCCATGAACCTTCAATGGTCGAACCCTATGTGAAGTGTAGAAGTAATGAATTGATTTTGTGATCAAGTGAATTGGTTGAAAAATTGATGAAATGATGATTTATGGTGAGAAAATGGAATGGAAAAATTTTTAGTGATAGTGCACCACAATGGTCGAAATTTTCAAGAAGAATTGTGAAGTTTGTTAGGCTGAATTTTAGATTATTAGAACTGTATTTAGTGAATTGAAATATTAGAAATGAAATGGAGCAATTTGGAGCCAAATCGGACACAATTGTCATTTAATCGAGTAATAGGCCAAATTAGGTCAGTACCGTATTTAAGCGACAATCGGATAAGTTGCATATCATATCATGCATATACACCGAGCCTGAATTGATTTTATAATGGTCAAGTTTGATGTGGTGAATTATGTATTGTACATTGTGGATAGATGGTGAGTAAATTACACTGGCAAAAGTACAGAGATTGTGCTTGGAGACTAAGATTAGGAGTACATCGACTCCTAGGACTGTGAGTAAACTTATTATCGTCTTAATTATCTAGAGTAGTTTTATACAATTGTGTGATTTTATGAAAAATGGGTTTAAATGGTAAATTGCTATGTTTTAGGAGAAATTGTGATTTTATAAAATGATTTTATAAATTTTCTAAAAAATTGAATACTGGTTTTGAAAATAGAGTAATTGGAGACTGCCTGCTTGTGTTGTAAATTTATGGTTTTAAATTGAATGGCTTATGACAATATATGAGCATGAATGGCTAAACTAATTTTTGGTGTTAGAATTATTTGTACTGTGTATTCGGCCTTGAGAGGCTAGGTTGCAATAAATTGCCATGTCATGCAGAAAAAGATTTTATAAATCAGGTGGTAGATAAAATAATCTATAGTCACTGTAGTGGTGGGGGTTTTCGTGGACTGCCTATGAGAGGGGCACGGTAACCTAATTATATATTTACCTCCAGGAGAGATGTTGGATGAAATATCTATTGAGGTAAAGATTTGAGTGCACTTCACGTGGACCACCGCGTGAGAGTGAGACTCAGTCAACGCCAAGGCATGGCTAAAATTTTAGATGTAAAGATATTTAACAGCCTTGGCAGACTTGGTTAGGATAACCCTCGATCAAGGTATCCCTGATAACTGAGTATGAGAATGATTTTTGGCATGAGCCAAGCTTTTTAGGAAATCATAAGCCTATTTGTTTATTTAGGTGAAATTAGTTGAAAGGTAATGAAATTACAATTTGATGACTTATTTTAATTCGTCTCCATTTACTTGCCTTTAGATAGTTTAGATGGTGTCTGTTTACTCACTGGGATTTTATAATCTCACCACCCTCATTTCCTTACATTTCAGGCTCGGGGAATTCCATAGTTAGCTGACTTTGACATGGACCTTCATTTGGACTTGAATTGATAAAAGCTGTAGGTTTTCAGCTTTTGATACATTTTGGTTAGATGTGGGCCCACGTGTCCCTGTAAAAGTAATTTTATGCTTTGGTTATTTGCTTTATAGTATATATGAATATAATTAACTTTTACGCTATAAGAATTATTTACCGATAGCTTTATAAAAATTATTTTATAAGAAAATAGTTTATTTTATTAAATATTTTTATTATATTCAAATTGTCAAATTTTCACTTCAAATGAACATTTTAGATACTTAATTTGTTTTTAAATCACTAAATATATATTTTCTGCTTACCTACTACATTTTTAGCGAGTTTTGAGATTTTTGACTAAAAATGATGAAAATGCCCTTGTGAGCCAGAAAACAATATGTTATGTTCTGATTTGAAAATGACTTGTAATCCTTTGAATTACGATATTTGATAACTATTACTCACCGGGGAAGTGCGAAAGCTGATACGAGAGCCTTGCGAGGTTTCGATCGGCATTCAGGGTGAAGAATGTCTGTCGAGGTTTCACGGCGGGTGTCATGGGCTCGATGGGAGTTTCGGGTTGTGACAACATTGGTTTATTGCAAACCAAAAGATGCTAGTATTCAAGTGGTCTCCGGAGTTTAAAGCGGAGAAGAAGTCTCCGATCGTACCTGTGTGGATTTTGTTTCCAAACCTAAAGGCGCATCTGTATGAGAAATCTATGTTAGTTCTAATTGCCAAGATAGTTGGGAAGCCATTGTTTGTGGATGAGGCTACCGCTCAAGGCTCTCGGCCGAGTGTAGCAAGATTCTGTATTGAGTATGATTGTAAAAAGCAACGCATATACTAGATTTGGATTGTTATCTAGAATCGCGAAACAGGAGCAGTAACTGGTGGTTATTCGTAAAAGGTGGAGTTTTCACCAATGCCAGATTATTGTTTTCATTGCTGCCATGTCAGTCACAAAGAAGCAGATTGTATTGTGATGGGAAATAAGCCAAAACAATCCGGATTGAGGTAGCCACTGACCAAGGGTAAGGGTAAGCAACCTAGCTTGTGCATGGAAGAACTAGCTAAACGTCAACAGCAGTGGCAATCGGTGAATAAAGTGGGTACGAGTGGAGCAAAGGACCGGTAGGGAAAGGAAATTGATTCGGACAGGGATCCCAAGGATGCCAATGTTCCGATGCTTAATAGATTCTAGGCCATCTCGGAGGAGGACAATGGGGAGCAAAATGTGGCATGAATGATTCTATTTATGTGCATGGTGAAAGGGACCAAAACGAGAAATGCTTAGGAATGAGGGATATGGAGTTGACAGCGCAGGTAGGGGATGAAGGTTTGGGAGGAGCAGATGGGATGTTAGTGCATGAACCTGTATATACAGATGTTGGTAAAAATGATAAAAAATGTTCAATGGAGCAGGAGGGTCAGATTGAGTCAGTGGAAGTGCAAGCATGTGCATGTAAAAATAATAAAAAATGTTCGGTTGAACCAAATACCTGGTCAAAAACAATTATTCATAGGGATGACCAGTGGATCCAAAAGGGGGTGCAGGAGGATCAGAATGACTTTGTTGAACTAGTAGAAGGCAGTGGCGAACAAGTTCCAATCAAAGGACAAGGTGCTAGTCAATCAAGAGGTTCAGCTGGACATAACCTGGGGGAGACATCTGCGGCATGCTCGCGTCAAAAGCTGGAAGGCCATGTTGATAATCCTTCCTACATGGAGTCAACATTAGGTAAAAGTAGAATAAATAAAGAATTGATACTTGTTCCTTACTTTCCAAAAAATTACTCTGAAAAAATGGAAATCCATCCCCGTGTGCGGCACAGGCGAAACTCGAATCCTGTGGTCTTAGCTTAGCCTCAGAGGAAGCAGTGGATATGAGGGAAAAAGATGGAATGTCTGATAACGATTCCATCTCAGTAAACTATGCAGCTAGAATCCAATCATGATTAGTGCACTTTTGTGGAATGTGAGAGGTATTTCAAGTAAGATGATACAAAGGAGACTTAAGAGTTTAAAGCTTATACATAAAATAAAGCTTTTAGTAGTTTTGGAGCCTATGGTTGAGGAAACGAAAGCAGAATTCTTTAAAAGAAAATTAGGTTATGAGAAGGTGATAACTAACAGCCCTAAAAAAATATGGATTTTCCATTTTTTTTATATAAGATGTGAAGTGATATTAAACCATAATCAATGTTTGCATGTTAGCTTGTCCTTTCCGTGGCTTGAATGTCCTATTCTTGCTACATTTGTTTATGCAAAATACACTAGAACAGAGAGAATCCCACTCTGGACTGTCCTGAGATCATTATCAGTAGATATTCGTATACGTTGGCTTGTTGGAGGGGACTTTAATGTGATCCTAAATAGGGTGGAGAGACTATCCGGTGCAAGTCTACATGCTGGATCCATGGATGACTTTGCAACAACCTTGTTAGATTGTGGTTTGGTGGATAGTGGCTTGGAGGGTAATACATATACATGGATGAATTCACATATGTTCCAGTGCCTGGATAGAATAGTTTATAACCATCAATGGATGGGGTTGTTACCAATCAGTAGAGTGCAGCATTTGAATAGGGATGCATCAGGTCATTGCCCATTGTTAATCTCATGTTCAAAGGCCACGGGTAAATCTCCTTCTTCATTTCGTTTTTTGCTTGCATGGATGCATCTTCGTGATTTTAAACGTTGCGTTGAAGTTAACTAGAACCTTCTGATACATGGCAAAGGATTGCAGGCATTCTAGAGGAAACAACTTAGATTGAAACAACACCTTAAATGGTGGAATAAAATGGTGTTTGGTGACATTTTTCGTAATCTGAAGGTGGCTAAAAATCACGTTGAAGTAAATGAGATCATGTTCCAGCAAGAGCAATCCTTGCCTAATAGATTGGAGTTGAATAAGTCGTATGCACATCTTAATCAGCTTTCAATCATGGAAAAAACTTTTTGGCAGCAAAAATATGGCATTAAATGGGTTGTAGAAGGTGAACAGAATACCTGATTTTTTCATATGAGAATGCAGAAGAAAAGAATTAAAAGTCATGTCTTTAAAGTTGAAAATCAGGATGGTGGGTGGTTAGAGGAACCGGAGGCAATTCGAAATTCTGAAGTGGCTTTCTTTTCATCTTTCATGTAGGTCAAGTAATGCGATATGAACAGGTTTAACACAACACTTATTCCTTCCATTGTCTCGGATTTAGAAAACGATATTTTATGTGCAACACCAACATTCCAAGAGGTCGAAGTTGTGTGTTTGATATTGATAAGAACAGTGTGGCAGGACTTGACGGGTTTTCTTCCTACTTCTATCAATATTGCTAGGACATTATTGCATAGGACCTATTTGAAATGTTAGTAGATTTTTTTCATGGTGCAGAAATGCCAAGGGGAGTGACTTCAACCACGTTGGTTTTGCTTCCTAAGACCAATAATGCTTCCAGGTGGACTGATTATAGGCCAATCAGCCTTTGCACGATGCTAAACAAAATTATTACAAAAGTATTGGCAAACCTTTTAGCTAAGATTTTACCTAACATCATCACTGAAAATCAGAGTGGATTTGTTGGTGGGAGATTGATTAGTGATAATATTCTACTTGCACAAGAACTAATGAGGAGACTAGACAAAAAGCTGAGGGGCGGCAGTCTGGCAATTAAATTGGACATGATGAAGGCATATGATCGATGGAATGGGGCTTCCTTTACAGAATGTTGGAGAAATTTGGATTTAGTCTACAATGGATTAATATGATCTAAAGATGCATATCTAATTGCTGATTTTCGATACTAATTAATGGTACGGTAGCTAGATACTTCAAATCAGAAAGAGGGTTACGACAAGGGGACTTTATATCTCCTGTGTTATTTGTGTTGGCAGCAGAATATTTATCTCGTGGCTTGAATAACCTTTATGCTCTATATCCATCGATACATTATTCTTCAAATTGTTCTTTGGTAGTTAGTCACCTTGCCTTTGCAGATGATGTCCTTATTTTTTCAAATGGAGCCAAATTGTCCTTGTTGAAAATATTAGCTTTTTTACAGGAATATAAAGTTGTGTCCGGACAACGCGTTAACTATAAGAAGAGTTGTTTCATTATGCATAGAAATTTGGCAAGTTCTAGACGGCAAATAATCTCTAATACTATAGGATTCTGTCATCGATGCCTTTTTATCACTTATTTAAGTGCTCCACTTTACAAAGGTCCTAAAAAAGTTTTTTTATTTGATGATCTGGTAACAAAGATAAGGGACAGCATTATAGGTTGGGAAAACAAAATTTTGTCCACAGGTGCTAGACTTACTTTAATAAAAAGTGTTTTATCCTCTTTACCCATTTATTTGCTTCAAGTCTTAAAGCTCCCGGCTTGTGTTATTGAGAAAATTGAAAAACTATTTAATAGTTTTATATGGGGAGATTCCGCAGATGGTAAAAGGATACATTGGACATCTTGGTAGAAAATCACTCGGCCAACTTCTGAGGGTGGTTTAGATATCAGAAACATTTTAGATGTTGTTGAGGCCTTTGAAATGAAGCTTTGGTGGCATTTTCAATCTTGTAAGAGTCTATGGACTCGATTTATGAGGGTAAAAATTATGTTGGCCAGGTTCCAAGATATGTAAAATCGAGAATTCATGATTCTCAAACTTGGAAATGTATGTTGGTGAGCTACTTGGTGACTGAACAGCATATGAAATGGCGGATAGGTAGGGGGAATCTATTCTTTTGTCATGACTGTTGGATAGGAGAAGAGCCTCTCGTCAATCGTTTCCTAACATTTATCTCTTCTACGAATCAGGTTTGTTATTTCTTTGACAATGGTAAATGGAATGTGGAGAAATTAATTAAGGTGTTGCCAAAGGAGTTAATTGGGGAGATTTTGCAAATTCTGATTGACACATCACGTGAGGACGTGGCTTATTGGGTACCAACGTCTGATGGCCATTTTTCTACTAAAAGTGCTTGGGATCTAATATGCCAACGACATTTAGTGAACCCTGTGTTTGACTACATTTGGCATAGGTGCATCCCGTTATCAGCTTTTTTTTTATCAAAAAATCCCGTTATCCGCTTCATTCTTTCTATGGAGGTTAATTCACGATTGGATTCCGGTGGAGATGCGACTGAAAATTAAAGGATTCCAGTTTGCATCAAATGTCAATGTTGTAACTTAGAGAAAACACTTTTGCATGTAATGTGGGACAATCCAATTGCAAAACGGGTTTGGCACTGTTTTGCAAATCTTTTTCAAATTTCTGTGATCAATCCTCAAAACATTGTTCAGATTATATTGGCATGGATATATTCTAGAGATTATACGAGGAATGGCCACATAAGTATCTTAATCCTTCTCTTTATTTTTTGGTTCTTGTGGATGGAGCGAAATGATGCTAAACAAAGATCACTAGGCATGTATCTGAGTCGTGTGATATGGCGGATTTTGAAGCTTATTCGTCAGTTATTTCATGGGAGGCAGTTCCAATGTTGGCAATGGCGGGGTGATATTCAGATAGCTCAAATGTGGGGATTGACTTTTCCAAGAAAAACAATCAGTCTGCCTAAAACAATATCTTGGCATAAGCCATCGATAGGTGAGTTTAAGTTGAATGTTGATGGTAGCTCTATAAATAATTTTCAGAATGCTAGTGGTGGTGGATTGTTACGTGATCATACAGGTACATTAGCATTTGCATTTTCTAAAAATTTAGGAGCTAAAAATTCCCTACAAGCTGAGTTATTAGCCTTGCATAGAGGATTATTGTTATGCCAGGAGAATAATATTTCACGATTATGGATTGAGATGGATGCTATGATTGTTATTCAAATGTTAAAGGAGGGACACATTGGCCCACATGACAGTAGGTATTTATGGGCATCGATACGACAGCAATTGAAACTTTTCTCATTCAGGATCTCCCACATCCATAGCGAAAGTAATCAAGCAGTAGACTGGTTAGCAAATCGTGGTCACCAACATCATGGTCTTCAAGTTTTTGAGGAAGCCCAAGGAAAATTATGGGGAATTTTAACATTAGATAAAAGTAATTTACCATATGTTAGATTTAAATAAATGTAAAGGAGTAGTACTCCTTATTTATTTTATTAGCTTTATTTTGAGGATTATTTAGAATCTTGTAAAAGTGATGGGTTTCAGTTTTATGATTGCATTCATAGTTATGCACATAAATTGAACCATTTCACTATAGGCATTTCTTTAATCTTTTCTTGGATTCATGTAATTTTGGAGGTTCGGTGGATGTCCCCCTCCTCATTGTACTTAATTTTTTCGATCATCAATAAATGGATTAAGGGTAGTTGGGCCCTGTGAGAATTTCTAACATTAAAAAAAAAGCTTTTAATTATGTAAGAACAAGTGATGATGACAGTTGACACATTTCAAGAGCATACCAAGAACATATTAAGGAACACTCAAGTAATGCAAATGCAAATTTGAATCATTTTGTCAGAATTAAAACCATAATCATTTTAAAGCTAACACATATGATTTGTTGGAAGAAATGGCATCTAATAATTATAAATGGCCATCTAATAGAGTAATGCCTAGAAGAGTAACTGGTGTTCATGAGCTAGATGCTGTCAATGCCTTGACTGCACAAGTAGTTACTTTAACTAAGAAGTTTGATTTAATAAGGGTTCATTCTATTTAGACCCCATTTGTTACTTGTGACTCCTGTGGAGCAAGGCATCCTAGTGATCACTGTCAAGTTAGTTTTGATTCAGTTTAGTTTGTTGCGATTTTTAATAAGCAACAGAACAACTCATAGTCCAACATCTATAACCCTGGTTAAAGGAATCATCCAAATTTTTCTTAGAATAATAAGCAGGGATCTATTTCAACTCCAAAGCCACATTTTCCCCTTGGTTTTCCACCTTAAGCTACAGCTCATACGCAATAAAAAAAGCCAATGATGGAAGAATTACTTATGCAAATATGATCAAGATTAATTCTCTTATTCATAGTCAAGTAGCATTATTGAGAAACCTTGAGACACAAGTAGGTTAGTTGGTCAACACAATCAACAATAAGACTTAAAGGACCTTACCTAATGATACAGAAACAAATCCCAAAAAAGACGGTAAGGAACATGTTAAAGCTATTACTCTTAGAAGTGGAAAATAAGTTAGATGTAATAACCAGCAAGCTGAAACTCAAGGTAAGTCTATTGAGAATGAGACAATGATTGAGAAGTCTGGTAAAAAAGTTCAAGAAAAGAAAGCCAAGTCAATCCCACCACCACCACCCTTTCCTTAACGTTTTCAGAAACAACAGCTTGACAGCCAATTTTAGAAGTTTTTAAAGGCATTTAAGAAGCTCCATATCAACATATCTTTTTCGGAAGCTTTAGAACTAATGCCTACTTATATGAAGTTGTTGAAAGACAATTTGACCAAGAAAAGAAGATTTAGTGAGTATGAGACTGTTGCACTTACTAAAGAATGCAGTGCAATTATTCAAAACAAACTTCCATCAACACTCAAGGATTCTAGTAGTTTCATTATCACTTGCACCTTTAATGCTTTATTCTTTACTAAGGCTTTAAGTGATTTGGTAGCTAACATCCACTTAATGCCTTAGTCAATTTGCCAAAAGTTGGGTTTGGGAGAAATTAAGCCTATTACTATTACACTACAACTTGCTGATAGATCTCTCGTATATTCAAGAGGCATTATTGAAGATGTGCTTGTAAAAGTTGACAAGTTTATCTTTGGTAAACTTTACTGTACCTGATATGAAGGAAGATAGAGAGGTTCCAATCATACTTGAGAAACTATTCTTATGAACCGCTAGAGCTCTCACCGATGTTGAAAAAGGAGAACTTACCTTGAGAGTTCAAGATCAAGAGGTAGCATTCAACAGTTTTAGAGCTTTAAAATTTTCTAATAATTCTAATGTATGTTTTGCTGTAAGTGTAAAAATATTGTCACTAGTGAAGTATTCATTGAAAACCATCCTAAGGATCCACTTGAAACATCTTTGGTTGTTAATTTTGAGAAGGATGATGATGAGTTCCTTGAGTGTGTGAATATGCTGGATGCTTCATCTTGAGTTTTAAGAGCCCAATCTAAATTTTTGGACCTTTCTTCCACCTCAGCATTGCCAATTAAGCCATCCATTGAAGAGCCTCCTATATTGGAACTAAAACCCTTGCTTACTCATTTGAGGTACGCTTTTCTTGGTAAATCAAATACTCTTCTATTATTGTTTCGTCTTCTCTTACTAATGTGCAAGAATAAAAGCTTTTACGAGTAAGAGAACATAAAAAGGCATTAGGATGGACAATTACCAATATTAAAGGGATTAGTCATTCTGTTTGCATGCACAAGATATTTTTAAAAGAAGCCCATAGAGCCACCATTGAGCATCAAAGGAGACTTAATCCTATCATTAAGGAAGTGGTCAAGAAAGAGATCATTAAGTGGTTAGATGTGGGCATTATCTATCCAATTTCTTATAAATCTTGGGTAAATCTAGTCTAGTGTGTGCCAAAGAAAGGTGGGATGACTGTGGTGGCTAATTCTAATAATGAGCTCATTTCTACTTGAGCAATGATTGGTTGGAGAGTGTGCATGGACTATTGGAAGCTCAATAAAGCTACAAGGAAAAACCACTTTCTTTTGCCATTTATTGATCAAATGCTTGATAGATTAGCTAGTAAGGAGTTCTATAATTTCTTAAATGGATATTCTGGCTACAATTAGATAGCAATAGCCCTTAATGATCACGAAAAAACAACTTTCACTTGCCCTTATGGTACTTTTGCTTTTTGAAGGATGCCTTCTAGCCTTTGTAATGCTCCTGTTACATTTTAAAGATGCATGATGGCAATCTTTTTAGGTATTTATAGATGACTTTTCTAATTTTGGTGATAATTTTGATGATTATCTTTTTAATCATGCTAGGGTCCTCAAAAGGTGTGAAAAAAGCAAAATTAGTGTTGAACTGGGAGAAATGCCACTTCATGGTGCAAGAAGGCATTGTCCTTGGACATAAAGCTTCTAGCAAAGGATTAGAAGTTGATAGAGCCAAGATTGAGATAATCGAGAAGCTCCCTCCACCAACATCAGTTAAAGGAATTCAAAGCATTCTTGGATATGCTGGGTTCTATAAGCAATTCATCAAAGATTTCTCCAAAATTTCCAAAACCCTATATAACCTCTTAGAGAAAGATGTTCCTTTTAAATTTGATTATGCCTATCATGTTGCATTCTTAGAATTGAAAAAGAAGTTGGCGTCTGCACCCGTCATCTTAGTTCCAAATTGGAACTTTCTTTTTAAGTTTATATGTGATGCAAGTGACTATGAAGTGGATGCACTTTTAGGTTGCCAAATGAGAGATAAGATATTCCATTCTATTTATTATGCTAGCAAAACATTGACAGAAACCAAGATGAATTACACCACCATTGAGAAAACACTTCTTGCAACTGTTTTTGCCTTTGATAAATTTGTTCCTATCTTGTCAACACTAAAGTGAATGTATATACAGATCATTCAGCCATCAAGTACTTGATTTCCAAAAAGATGCCAAGCCAATATTGATAAGATGGACTCTTTTGCTACAAGAACAAAGGAAGAAAAGAAGAACAAAAACCTTTATAAAGCCAATTTGAACTCTTCCACATTCATTCTTATGGCTAGCCATAGCAAGAACAAAGGAAGAAAAGAAGAACAAAAACCTTAGAGTAAAAATTCAAGAGAAAATTGGTGGATTTCAAGTAATCAAGCCATCAAAGGTGAAATTTCTTAACTCTAGCTTGTGATCTATCTTTCGTATGCATTATTTTACATTTTCCATGGTTGAATCACAAGATATCATGAAGGATAATGTGCTGATCAAACCCTAGGAGAGAGAATTTGATGATGATTTAGATAGATTTTTAAGATATATGGATGTTTTTAGTTGTTTATGGTGTTAAGTGTAAGAATTAAGCTTGAAATTCACATATTCCTCATGAGTTCATCATTGGTCGAATCTTCCTTGTAGAGTGTTGATGGTGGATTTGATTTTATTTCAAGCGAATTGGTTAGGAAATGATGTATTATGGTGAGAAAATCAAGTAGGAAAAATCATAGTGTTGATGCACTCACCATGACCGAAATTCTCAAGAAGAAATATGAGGATGATTTTGCTAAATTTTATGCTATTTGACTTGTGTTTGATGGTTTGGAGAATTGAAAGAAAAATGGAGTTAATTGGAGTTAAATTGGATGTATTAGCCAATTAATCGGGTGATAGATCGAATTAGGCCAATACCATTTTATTTAGGTACATAATTGAATTTATATTGAACACTGTATTTAGATAGTTACCCGAGTATTTCACATCCCATTTCATGCATTAGTATAAAGCCTAAATTGGTTTTACAATGGTTTACCACAAATGTAGTAAATGGCTTATTGTGCATTATGTCTAGGTGGTGAGCTTTTTGGCAAAGTAAAGAGATAGTACCCGAGGATCAAGAATCGGAGTACTCAAAATTCAACTCTTGAAATAGTGAGTAACCTTACTACCATCTTGATTATCTAAAGTGAATTTTAATTCGTTTTTGTGATTTAATGGAAAATGAGTTTAAATGGTAAATTTTTAGGTTTTATAAATAAAATGTGTTTAAATGAAATGATTTTATAAAATTGTCTTGAAATTAAATGATGGTTTTGAAAATGGAGTAATTGGAGACTAATTGCTGTGTTATAAATCATGGTTTGAATTGAATGGCTTATGATAATATTGGCATGAATGGTTGAATTGGTAAATGTGCTGAAAATGTATGAACTGTTGATTTGCCTTGAGAGGCTGTAAAACAAAATAATTGCCATGTCATGCTATTGAATTTTATTGAATTGGTGGGTTATAAATTGGTTGCTGTAGTGGACAGGTTCCATGGACCAACCTATTAGAGGGGCACAGTAACCCTATTATATTCATACCTCAGTATGAGAGGCATGGTTGGAAAACTCCTGAGGTTAAAACTTTAGAGTTCACTTCACGCCAAACCACCACGTGAGGGTGAACTCAGCCAACGCCAAGGAATGGCTCTGTTTTCAAAATAAAAACATGATTTATGCGTACATAACTTTTTAACAGCCTTGGCGGACTCGGTTGGGATAGCCCTCAGCCAAGGTATCCCTGATAACTGAGTATGAGAATGATTTTGGCATGAGCCAAAGTTTTAAAAAATTCATAAGCCATGTTGATTACTCGATTTATATGAATTGATTTAATTTGGTTGAAATGAGTTGAAAGGTGATGAATTACAGTATGTTAAACTATTTTATCTATCTCCATTTACTCAGCTTTAGATATTTTAGATGGTATTTGTTTACTCACTGGGATTATATAATCTCACCACCCTCCTTTCCACCCCTTTCAGGTTCAAGATAGTCGGTAGATAGCTCATTTCGTTGAGGGCTACAGTAGGACTTGCATCCTCAAAAACTGTAGGTTTACCGTTTTTGATACTTTTGATCGTTCGTGGGCCCACGTGTCACTGTAAATTAAATTTTATACTTTGGTTATCTGTATTACAGTATGTATGAATTTATTTAGCTTTTACACTACAAAAATTATTTATCAGTAACTCTATAAATATTGTTTTATAAGAAAATAAAATATTTTATTGAATATTTTTATTATATTCAAATAGTTATAATTTCACTTTAAATGAATGTTTTAGATATCTAAACTTATTTTTGATTATGAAATATGTGTTTTCCACTTGTGTACTACATTTTTAGCTGGTTTCGAGATTTTTGAGGAAAAATGACCAAAATGCCCCTATGAGACAAAAATCATTTTTTATTAATTTAAGTTGAAAATAGCTTAAAATCTTTTAGAACATGATATTTGGCAATGGTTACTCAAAGGGGAAATGATAAACTGATATTAAAGCCTTACGGGGTTCTAGTTGACATTTTCGGTAATGAGTGTCGATCGGGACATTACGACGGTTGTCACGGGCTTGAGGGGAGTACCTAGTCGTGACAGGTAGTGACTTAACTTTGATTAATGAGACCTTCCGTGATGAACAGTTATTGCATGTTGATCAAAAGAAATTACCATGGTATGCCGACTATGTCAATTACATTGTAAGTACCATTCTACCTCTTGATTTAAATTTTCATCAAAGAAATAACTCTCTTCATGATGTTAAATCTTATGTGTTGGATGAGCCTTTCTTGTTTAAGCATTATGTGGACAGAATTCTGAGAAGTTGCATTCCGAAGGAAGAAATTTAAAGTATACTTCAGCATTGTTATTCTTCCAACTATAGTGGACACTTTGGAGGAAACAGAACTGTAGTAAAACTCTTGTAATTAGGTTTGTATTGGCCAAAGTTATTCAAGGATGCTCACAACTTTGTTTTAAAATGTGACAGGTGTCAAAGAGTGGGCAACATTTCAAGAAGACACGAGATGCCACTCAATAGCATCCTTGAAGTGGAGATATTTAATGTTTTGGGTATAGATTTCATAGGTCCATTTATCTCTTCTTTCAACAATAGGTACATTTTTTTGGCTGTTGACTATGTTTCAAAGTGGGTGGAAGCTTTAGCATTGCCTACAAATGATTCCAAAGTGGAGTTGAAATTCTTGAAAAAGAACATTTTCACTAGATTTGGCACACCAAGAACAATTATAAGTGATAAAGGCAATCGCTTTTGCAACAAGTATTTGGAAGCAATACTTGCTAAGTATGGAGCTAAACACAAGATTACAACTGCTTATCATCCACAGACCAATGAACAAGTTGAAGTCTCCAATATAGAAATTAAGAGGATTTTGCAAAAAATTGTGTCTCCATAAAAAAAAAAGATTGGACAAAAAGATTAGATGATGCACTGTGGGCATATCGGACTGTCACAGCCTAATTTTCAGGCTATGACCGACGCGTGAACCCAATAGGCATAGCCCACTAAGCCTAAGCAAGCCTTTTTATATGATTCTGTTCATCACTCTACCCATCACACATCATCATTACTAAAGCCAAAATTCTTAATCTCAACAATAAGTGTTTTAGTAATATATCATTGCAATCAAATACTTATATTTGTATCATCCCAAACATAATGTCATCTATTGCCAACTCATAGTGGCATCATCAATCAAAATATACATATATGGTTTATAACGCAAGTTTTTAGCAATTTACATCAAGTGTACATGTACACATGCAAAAGACCCTTGACTACTAGTGGAGTGACTCTGGGTACGGGTACGTCTACTGAATGCCATGGTACCTACCAAAAGGCGAATACAAGTGGACAACTCAATCTAGGTCCCAACTGACTCTGAATCTGAAAACATGAAGTTGAAAAGAGTGAGTATAAACCCAGTGAGTGAACATAGGAAGAAAACAAGCAAACGATAAGGAAAGTGTAGAAATCATGATGCACTTATGTTAAAAACAATGCAATTTAGTTTAATTTCTTGCTAAAACCCTTGATTTCAAACTTTGATTATTTAATCCCTTAGTGTTAAAGGATCCATGGTCAACCATGAAGTTGAAAAGAGTGAAAACTACAGTAGAATCCAAGCAAGGCAAGCATGGCAAAGGAAATCTCGCTGTAGTGAAAACCAGGGCTGGCATTTTACCCAACCACCTAATAGTTTCTCACTATAGCGAGAATACAATTTCACTATAGCGAAAACCAGGGCTATTAAGTTAGAAGAATTCTTGTCACAATAAAAATCCATTTTTGCTACAATGAAAATCAATTGGAAAGCATTTGTCAAATTTCAACATTCAATATTCAATACAATCACATTTTATTTCCTTAACCTCTCTATAATATATATATAAACATGTACACCACTACCGGCTCACCAGCTCATATGCACTCCCACACCGCACATAGCTGAAATCATCATGTGCACTCCCACACCACACATAGCTGATATCGTCATGTGCACTCCCACACCACACAGGGCAATATCATCATGTACACTCTCGCACCACATCATCACCGGCATATATCATCAGCGTGTGCACTCCCACGCCACACACCACCATCACCATCATGTGCACTCCCACACCGCACACACATGGTTACAATTGTCACACAATAGTGCCATTCAATGCATAACATACACATCAACATAATGTAGAAAGACATGAATTCATCACATTACATTTTTCATAACATAAAAAAGTTTCATCAAGGGCTTGTTCCCATGCATATTTTAAAGAAAAGACCAATAAAACATTTGAAGTGATTCAATCACACATATATTCATTTATCCCAAAATATTTTGATGTAAGTTCACTCACTTGCTTTTATTGATTCTTTAATCGACTCCAACTTCCACTAATGCTCCAAGTGGAGATGTGGGGTCTCGTTAGAACCTATCACACACAATAGCATCACAACCAACTCAATTGACATGAATATTATTCCAAAAGCTATTTTCCTAATTCAAGTTTTGCTAGTTATTCCTAACTAGCTTTTAATTACCATTTGACTGGCTATTTATTCACACTAATTTAGTCACACTAGAAATAAATAAATAACCTTCAGCAATAAAACAACCCACAATTTTAATTATTGGCCATTCATTAACAACTTAAAATCGAACCTAACTCACTACTCACTTTGGTGGTTTTGTAGTTGAATTCCTTTTCAAGAGTTTTCTTTAAGCTATTATGGAAACTCTTTCTGTCTCTCTGTCTCTTTTTTTTCTCTTTAAAACATCCAACTAGTGAGAGAAATTATTGAGGAAAGACTTTTGAGAGCTCTTGAGGTGTAAAAGTGAAAGAGCATGAAAAATCCTATGACAAGGTATATAAAAACATAATATTTGGGGTTACCATGAAAAAATCATGGAGGTTTCAAGGGAGGCTTCCATGGAAGATGGAAATGTGAAATGGGGAGGAGAAATGGGAAGAAGAAGAAAAAGCTACTGGAAGTGAGGAGAAAGTGCAGGAAAATTAGATATTTATGCTTAAAGTTGACTAAAGTTCCTTTTATTTACAAAAATGCCATTGCATAGTTGACTTTGCCATCTTCTTTCCTTTAGGTCAAACTTTTTACTCTTTTGACATTGAGAAAAGGTCCATAATAGATTAGAAGTACTTGAGTTCACAAAAACTTAAAAATTTAGATTCGAAGTCGAAAATGACCATTTTACCCCTAATGTGAAAATTATCATTATTTTTATTTTCTTCATTTATTTCATTATTTTATACCTCATTCATTTATGCCTTAGGCCTACTTAGACCTTAATAATATTAGAAAAACCTACTTCTAACTCCAAGAAGATGACAAAACTACCCCTAACCCATGTCATTGGGTCTACCTCCACTACACGTCTGTGAAGGTCGAGGTACCACACAGACTGTTGGGATTCGGCCTCATGCTCAAACATGAAAATAATCAAGAAATAAAAGTATAACGTAATGAAGAATAAAAATACATTTAATCAAAGAAATAGATAAAACCCTCAAGATCAATGTTTATGTTTTTCATGCAATTTTCAGATTAATTATGATCACTCATAGGTTCAAGTGTTATGTACCTTACTCTAAATATCGTAGTCAAGAGCTAGTTAAATCAAAAAATGCTTGTGATGAAGCAAGTAACCCAAAAAAAGAATAAGACAGTTTGAAATCCTACAATCGAAATCTTTGCTTCTTCACCTTTAGGATTTGTCAAATCTTCAGCCACTTAAGTGTTTGGCCCTTAATAGTAATCCACACAGTAATCAAATAAGACCTTCTCAAAGGTAGGATTTTACTGGTCCAAGCAAGTTTTGTTTCTAAAACAAAAAGACTAAAAGTTCTTGTCAAATCTTCTTTCTATCAGACAAAGAAATTAATTTTCTTTTCTTATTTTTATTAAACAGCTAAGAAGTGGTTAAAGGTTTAGAGTTTTAGGTGGCTAACATAACATATTTATATAGCCAAACTAAGTTGTAACACTAGATACAACATTTGTATTTTTTTCAAGTAAGTCCTTGTGAACTTAATTAATTTTTTAACTTTATTTTAGTCTATTGCAATTAAGTCCAACTTAATTGATTGTCCTTTCTAATCTCAATCAAGTCACTTAATGTGCATGACTCATTAGGCTTTTAACTTGTTAGCAATAAACATCAATCCTCATCAAATATCAATTTGATAACTGATTTATATTTGTAGATTATAAGCGTTATCTAGCAGCACATCATGACCACCAAAATATTAAAAAGTTAGTTAAAGAATTTGACAAAGCCCTTCAATGATAAGCCTCTCGATGTAATACGGTCCTTTCATCAAATATCCCGGATATATCATAAAGCATGGCTTGGTGTCTACTTATGGCATTCCATATTTGTTCTCATAATTCATAACTAACCATATGAATTTAGCAAACTAACTTTTCTCAAATTCATCATGCTTTGGCAAAAGCTCTTCAATGATAAGCCTCTCAATGCGGTATTAATTTGAACCCTTGTGAACAAGTGAGATACATCTCCTTTTACCACTTGGGGTGATGAATCCTCTCTTGACCACTCATCCGCCTTTGCATACTTCATGGCATATACAAAAACACGCTATGTAGGCATCTGGTCACCTTCAGACCCGTAGAGGTGAAATCAAAGTATGCATTACCTATACAAGATGACCTAGTGTCTCAAGTCTAAGGACTAGTTGCATGACTATCACATGAGAACATATTCCATAGACACTTGAGTGAAATACAAAATGAAGTTCTCATAGCAGGTCATGTTCAGTGAACTTATTCTTTAACAAGCACCCACATGTTATCCTCAAGTATTCCATATACTTCAATCTATGAGATCGGTTGCTTACTTCCCAAGTAAGGAGGCTTAACATGTATCAGTCTTTGAGCATTGTCAATGCTCTATCTTAACAATACAATGACCATGAACAATTTTAGGAACATGGCTTTGATGCATAGTGATCTCATAATTGTTATAACTTTATAATTCTCTTACAAGGCCTTTATGTTCCATGGGCTTCATTTAATTAGTACTTAATAACTCTTTATTATTGCACTAACATGAAGGAAAACCTTTATCACATAAAGTTATGCAATTAAGTATGTATTAAATGACGATATATATATTCCTTGACCAATCCAATTGGCTCAAAGGCATATACCAACAATCTCCCACTTGCATTGAGTCAATTACTAACGTATGTAATATCAAACTCTTTAGCTTAAGGACTATGTCTCTACTAGGACAACTCAAATTGCAATATTTGGGAATATGTTGATTTATATGTTTAACAATTTCTATTGTCATAATCGAAATAATAATTTAGAACACATCAAGACCTTGATTCCCTTGTTACTACTCTTATTGTTACTTTAACAACTTGAAATCATTTATTGGTTTATTAAACCAATGATCCAAACATCACTCCTTCTGTAGCCTAAACAAAAGGTTTGTATCCGATTATAGAAATCATCATGCAATTGTCTCTAGTTTTGGAACCATTCAAATATAACTGATCAATCATGAGTTTATGTCACTTTTAACACTCAGGATTCTCTCTATGTTAAGCTCCTTTAACATGTCATCCTAAATTCTTTTGTTGAGTCCCCTTTTAGGCTCTAACTCTTTAGTCTTATTTTGTTTTTCTTAGACTGGCAAATGTATCTTATACACTTTTAATGAGTAACTTATCTTACTCTCACTAACATTAGGATTTGCACAAAATATGTTTATCTTATTCAATATATTCAACTACTTTGAATTTATTACATCGAATAGAAATTATTATCCAATCATTTATGTTGGATCATTTAGTAGACTCATCTTTTATGAGTAATATATCAATATGAATCCTACTAATGGTTTGCATCTAACAAATGAATTATGCACCTTTATGCACCCCATTAAATCAATTTTTGTGCGTAGATCTTATCTATTGGATTTCAAAATTTCATGACCCTTGACTTTTAAAGTGTCATTAGCTCTCACTATTTCTATCATCTATAAAAATCTTACCAAGTAAACTAATTTACTTTCCTTTAAGGCACTATATCCATAACTTTTATGTATACTTATATTTCATAAGTCATTTATCAATGGTTATAGGATGAAATCCTCTTAAAGGTTAGTTTATGCGATTAACTGGACTTGGAATGCTTTGTGATCATCTCTTATGAATTCAATATGATAATAAATTGTTATTTGGTTCTAAGCAATCTTAATTTAGATATTCCATCTCAATAAGAAAGCTCCTTAACTAAATGTGTTCATAATCCTATTATGAATTCATTGAGTTAGGACTCAATTTTATCCAAGTCATCTCATTAATTTCCTTTAAATTCATAAAAAAAAAAAAGAAAAAATGATCTTACAATGATCTAATGACTTAGTATTGATTATCATGTATGCAAGGCTATACTTAAGGATAAATAATTTAGAATAATTCCAAAATAAAATGAGATATAATGTAAATATAAATATATAAACTAAGCATCTCGTGCTAGCAAAATATAAATCTATGTTTCCTAAACATAAAATAAAATATTCGACTATAAGCCCACAACCAAAACATCTCATCTAGGTAATCATGCCATGAAACATTCAATGTTTTAAAATTATTTATTGTTCCACAATCCAATCTAGGTCGACAAGCTTAATCACCGTCAACTAAGGTTGTCACCTTCATTGTCCTATTCTTTACTACTCCTTGCCATTAGCTCCTTTAATATGTCATACATATTACAACCATTCATAAAGAGTAAGTTATCATATACCAAATAGTGAAAAATAAATAATCTTATGATTCATACCTGAAGTTGAAGCTTCCTTTTATTTCTTCCCTTTGATGGATTCAAGATAATCCTTGCAATTGTGCTTTCAATGCCTTAATCTGTTGTAGAAAAGGCATTTGTCATTGTCCTTGTCCTTCTTCACTTCTTTAACAGGCTTTATACCTTTCGAAGTTGATGCCTTTTCAACCTTGTCTCTCTTAGAAAATTTTCTTTTCTTATTTTTATTTTTCTTAAAAGAGAAAATATGAATTGAAGGTTTTTCTTTCGTAATGGTGTTCTCATCTTGTGTGAGCATATTCAATAAACTCAAAAGGGTCACCTTAATCTTGTTCATGTTAAAATTCAACACAAATTGTGAATAGCTCTCGGGTAGTGAAAAAAGTACAAGGCTTATGCTTAAATCATAATCCATGGTCTAACCTAACTACTTGAGTCGAGTGGTGTATCCTATCATCTTTAGCACATAAAGCCTTACTGGGCTTCCTTCAAACATCTTACATTAAAACAATTCCCTTGAAATGTCAAATCTCTCTGTGCAAGTTTCCTTATCGAACATTTCTCTAAGGTTTAAGATGACATCTAAGGCATTCTTTGTCACGACCCAAACCTAGTGCACGAGTTTGACAGAAGAAGCTCGTGCGTGTCACAGCCCAATTCTCGAGCCATGACCAACGTAAGGGCCCAATAGGCATAGCCCACCAAGCTCAAGCAAGCCTCTCTTTCTTTAGGATTTAATACTCATAATTTCTAACGAATGTTCTTTCGAAATTAGACCATGAGAACCAAGTATATATATACATAATGTTCCCAAAAAGGGTTATCATTCGTCAACCTTAAATGACATGGTTAATCAACCAAAATACAGAGTGCAAAAACAATCTCATAATTTACATTTAGGTAACTATACACACATGTAAGAGACCTTGACTATCAATAGAGTGACTTTGGGCATGGGTGCCGCTACAGGATGCCATGGTACCTACCAAATGGCGAATACAAATGGAAACTTCAATCTAAGTCCCAACTACCTCTGAATGTGAAAACATGAAGTTAAAAAGAGTGAGTATAAACCCAGTGAGTGAACGTAGGAAGGGAACAAGCAAACAATAAGGAAAGTGTAGAAATCATGATGCACTTATGTTAAAAACAATGTAATTTAGTTTAACTTCTTGCTAAAACCCTTGATTTCAAACTTTAATTATTTAATCCCCTAGTGTTGAAGGATCCATGGTCAACCATGAAGTTAAAAAGGTGAAAACTATAGCAGAATCCAAGCAAGGTAGGCATGGTAGAGAAATCTCGCTGTAGCAAAATTCAAGGCAAAAATTTCGAACCACCACCCGAAATTCTCACTGCAGTGAGAATGCATTTTCGCTATAGCAAAAACTCAGGGTTAGCATTTTATCCAACCACCCGAGAGTTTCTCACTGCAGCGAGAATGCATTTTCACTGCAGCAAAAATCTGAGCTAGTCAAGCCCCCAACACCCGAGAGTTTCTAGCTGCAGCGAGACTGAATTCTAGTCACAATGAAAATCCATTTTTGCTGCAATGAAAATCAATTTGAACGTATTTAACAATTTTTAACAGTCAACATTCAATACAATCACATTTTATTTCCGTAACCTCTATATAACATATATACAACTATCGACACCACCCCAGCTCTCCCCCGGCTCATGTGCACTCCTACACCGCACATTACAATATCATCATCAGGTGCACTCCCACACCGCACCTCACCATCACTACCATGTGCACTCCTACACCGCACACAGCATATATCATCATCACGTGCTCTCCCACATCGCACATGGCATATATCATCAGCATATGCTTTCCCACACCGCACACTACTAGCACCGTCATGTGCACTCCCACACCGTACATGCACGATTATAATTATCACACAATACTATCGTTCAAGGCATAACATACATATCATCATAACAAAGGAACACATGAATTCATCACACTACACAGTTCACATCATAAAAACGTTTCATTAAGGGCTTGTTCCCAATGCCTATTTAGAGAAAAGTTCAATAAAATATTTGAAGTGATTCAACCAAATACATATGCATTTATCCCAAAACTGTTGGTCTCAATTAAATGTGCTAGAAGGGGGTGAATAGCACAATTTGGCTCTTTAAAAAATAGTCTCTAAGTCTAGACAAATGCAAGATAAAAGAAAGAATGAAAATAAAATAAAAACAAAGTAAACAAGACAGTAGAATTTATAGTGGTTCGGTCCAAGACCTACGTCCACTACCTTGATTATCCAACCAAGGATTTTTCAACCAATCCACTAAAAACCGATCAAATTCACAAGCTTTCACCAAGCTTTACAATGGCTTTTACCAAGCTTAGCCAAAACCTTTCAGAATAGTTTTCCCAGGCTTAACTAAAACCCAACACCTAACTTTTCAAGGCTAAGTTAGAACCTTAAAACAAACAAGCAATCCTAACTTGATTGAACCCCTTAGAGTGACCCTTTCACTTTAAGAATATAAAGAGAAATGAAAAAAAAGTGTACCTATGATCACAATGTTTATCTAAGTGGTACAAGTTGAAGTGCACAATACAATTACAAGGATGGGCATTGAGTGCAGTGAAGTGCAGGAAGTGCTCTCTAATTTTTCAACTCTTTTTGTGTTCTTGAAAGCCTTCTCTTTTTGTTTCTAGCCATTGGAACCCTTTTTTATACTTGGAGAAACAACTTTAATGGTAGTTTGACAGTTTTCTAGTCGTTAGAAACAGTTGGGAGTTGGTTCTAGCTGTTAAATTGTGTTTTAGTGTAGAGTTCAAACTTACAAACAGAATGTTCTTAGTCGACTAACCGATATCTTAGTTGACTAAGTCATCCGTGTCTTTTGTTCCCAGTTTTTGGTAGTTCTGACAATGTGCACTTAATCGACTAACTCATTCCTTGGTTGACTAAGTTGGTTTTGTTTGTCAATGCTCTTCAGCCCGCCAACCTTTGACTTAAATCTTAGCTGACTAACTCTTCATTAATCAACTAAGGGACTTTTGCCTTGTTGTTCAATTGTGATTGTCATATATCAATGCTCTTTGATATGTGCATTTTAATGATTGAGTATTTATTTGCATACAATTTTGTCCTGCACACTCAAGTCGAAATATTATACACAAAATGAATGGGAATATTTTACTATCATCAAAAACTAATGGAGCCATCTTCTTGTGCCATCAAACATAGATTGGCCCTTTCCTCAGCTTTTTCTTCCTCACTTTCAGAACTTGAAGTGTCACTATCTGACCAAGCAGCTGCCACCATTGCCTTTTTTGATTTCTTGCTTTTCTTTGGAGTCTCATCTTTCAGCAATGGACATTTGGACTTAAAGTGTCTAGGCTTCTTGCATTCGAAGCAGGTCAGCTCTTCCTTTTTCTTAGAGTCATATTTGTTTATAGTTTTCCATGAATAACTTTAATCTTTTTTAAACCCTCTTCTAGCAAGTATCCGATTTTTTCTTCCCATAAGCTTTCTGAATTTCCTTGCAACCAGTGCCAACTCATCATCATCATCACAAGATAGCTCTTTCAGCTCTTTTTCAAGAATGCTGGCTTTCAGTGCAATGCTTTTTTTCTTTTCTTTTGCTTCTCTTCTATCCTCATCTTCTTCTTCTTTGAGTTCTAGTTCGTGAGTGAGGAAAGAACCACAAATCTTATCTAGAGTAATAACGTTTAGGTCCTTTGCTTCCCGGATTGCAGTCACTTTAGGCTTCCAATTTTTTGGTAGGCTTCTAAGAAGTCTTTGAACAATCTCATGCTCGGGTATTGGTTTGCCTAATTGACTTAATTTGTTTGTGATGTTTGTGAATCTATCCAACATGCTGGTGATATCTTCACTAGGCTCTATCTTAAACATTTCATAATTATGGGTTAAGAGGGCCATCTTGGACTCGACTTGATAAGTCCCTTCATGGATAATCTTAAGCTTATCCCACACTTGTTTAGCTGTTCTACAGCTTGATACTTTATTGAACTTGGTGGGAGTGAGAGCACAATGTAATGTATTAATTACCTTAAAATTTGTTTGGACTCTCTTAGTTTCAGCCTCGGTCCATTCAGACCTTGACTTTGGGATAATCTCATTTGTCACTACATTTAGAGTAGAGGGAATGTATGGTCCATCAGTTATCACATCCCATATCTCAAAATCAATTGCTCTAATATATATTGGCATCCTAGTGCTCCAATAAGGATAGTTAGAGCCATCAAACAGAGGTGGTCTGTTTGTTGATTGTCCTTCAGCAACTACTGATTTTATTTGAGCCATTTGGATCCTCCCAAAGGGTGTTAGACCTTAATAATAGGGAACTAGCTCTGATACCACTTATTGGTCCTAATTAAATGTGCTAGAGGGGGGGTGAATAACACAATTTGGCTCTTTTAAAAATAGTCTTTAAGTGTAGACAAATGCAAGATAAAAGAAAGAATGAAAATTAAATAACAACATAGTAAACAAGACAATAAAATTTAGAATGGTTTCGTCCAAGACCTACGTCCACTACCTTGATTATCAAACCAAGGATTTTTCAACCAATCCACTAAGAACCGGTCAAATTCACAAGCTTTCACCAAGCTTTACAATGGCTTTTACCAGGCTTAGCCAAAACCTTTCACAATAGTTTTTCTCGAGGTCAACTATAACCCAACACCTAACTTTTCAAGGCTAAGTTAGAACCTTAACACAAACAAGCAATCCTAGCTTGATTGAACCCTTTAGAGTGACCCTTTCACTCTAAGAACTTAAAGAGAAATGAAAAAAAAGTGTACATATGATCACAATGTTGATCTAAGTGGTACAAGTTGAAGTGAAAAATACAATTACAAGGATGGGCGTTGAGTGCAGTGAAGTGCAGCAGGTGTTCTCTAATTTTTCAACTCTTTTTGTGTTCTTTAAAGCCTTCTCTTTTTGTTTCTAGCCATTGGAACCCTCTTTTATACTTAGAGAAACAACTCTGGTGGTAGTTTGACAGTTTTCTAGCCATTGGAAACAGTTGGGAGTTGATTCTAGCCGTTAAATTATCTTTTAGTGCAGAGTTCAAACTTACAGATAGAATGCTCTTAGTCGACTAACAGATATCTTAGTCAACTAAGTCGTCTCTATCTTCTGTTCCCAATTTTTGGCAATTTTGACAGTGTGCACTTAGTCAATTAACTCATTCCTTGGTCAACTAAGTTAGTTCTGTTTCTCAATGCTCTTCAACCCGTCAACCTTTTATTGAAATCTTAGCTCACTAATTTTCATTAATCAACTAAGGGACTTTTGTCTTGTTGTTCAATTGTGATTTCCATATATCAATGCTCTTTGATAGGTGCATTTTAATGATTGAGTATTTATTTGCATACAATTTTGTCCTGCACACTCAAGTAGAAATATTAGACACAAATGAATGAGAATGTTTTATCATCATAAAAAACTAATGGAGCCAACAAAAACATTTTAATGCAAGTTCACTCACTTGTCTTTGTTGATTCTTTAATCGACTCCAGCTTTCAGTAATGCTCCAAGTGGAGATGTGGGGTCTCGTTGGGACCTATCACACACAATAACATCACAACCAACTCAATTGACATGAATATTATTCCAAAAGCTATTTTCTAAATCAAACTTAACTTACTACTCACCATGGTGGTTTTGTAGTTGAATTCATTTTCAAGAGTTTTCAAGCTATTATAAAAAGTATCTTTCTTTCTCTCTCTAAAACATCCAACTAGTGAGAGAAATTATTGAGGAAAGACTTTTGAGGGTTCTTGAGGTGTAGAAGTGAAAGAGCATGAAAAACCCTATGACAAGGTACATATAAGAACATAAGATTTGGGGTTACCATGAGAAAATCATGGAGGTTTCAAGGGAGGCTTCCATGGGAGATGGAAAACGTGAAATAGAGAAGATAAATGGGAAAAAGAAAAAGAAGTTGCTGGGAGTGAGGAGAAAATGCTAGAAAAATGAGATATTTATTCTATAGTTGACTAAAGTTCCACTTATTTACATAAATGCCATTGCATAGTTGACTTTGCCTTCTTTCTTTCCTTTGGTTCAACTTTTTACTCCTTTCACACTGAGAAAAGGTCCACATTAGACTAGGGGTACTCGAGTTCATGAAAACTTAGAATTTTAGGCTCGAGACCTAAAATGACCATTTTGCCCTTGCTGTGGAAATTATCATTATTTCAATTTTTTTCATTTATTCATTATTATTTACCTCATTCATTTATTTCTTAGGCCTACTTAATAATATTTGAAAACCAACTTCTAGGAGCTCACCAAGAAAAATGACAAGATTACTCCTAATCTGCATCATCGTGTCTACCTCTACTTCACGTCTCTGAAGGTCGAGGTTTCACATTCATCCTCAATAAAAATATTATTATTCAATTGTTATTTCTTCGCATGCAGAATATTTTTCTCCAAACTATTCCTTTCACCTTTCATCAATTTTAAACATTCTAATTAACCTCAATTGGCATCCGATAAGCTTTATTAGCCACCATATCAAAGTACGGGATATTGTAGTGAGGCCCGAGCAAGCTTAGGGTTCATGTATCCAATATTCAATCAATGGTACCATAAGCAAAACACATAATCCATTTCATTTCATAAACTTATTAGTGCAATATTCACAAAGCAACACATAGGCTAATCATCGGGTTCGTAACATACAACCCTTATGTACACAACATCTCATGGCACTCAGTGCCTAAAATATCTGAAATACATTATTTTTCTAAACTTTAAAATTTCAAATGCAAAAGCTAGTGCAAACCAGGCTTAGTAGAGTGACTAATGGGATGGAAACCTACCAGATGCCAAATGTGTGTTCGTCCATCGACGACACTAACCACACAATCTCGTACTTAACTTATTTGCACATGTACAACAGAGGGTAGGTGAAAGCACCGATCGATTGCAACCGTGCTACCAACCAAAACCAACATCGACGGTCATAATCGGTTCAGTTATTCCGTCCTGGTTTAGGAGGTCGATTTTAATCATCAATTTTGAATGCTTCACAGTTTGGTTACCGGCCACACTTCCTCCCCACCCGAGCTGATTGAAAAATCAAAAGGGAGGGGTGAAATTTTAATTTTTGCCTCTTTAATCCCCTTTTGTCTTATTTCCCTTCACAATTTTTGTATTCTCTCATCAAATCAAGCCCCTATTTCCCCTTTGAAACCCTAAAAACCATCTTGGCTTCTTCCTTAGTCCTCATCAATCGTCGTTGTCAACCCTTTCGTCGGTCGTCAATCATCTCTTGTAGTTGCTATCATTTTCCCTATATTCAAGCTTCAAGGTATATTCAATGTTGAAGAACTTGAGTAGTTGATAGATTGTGCTTGCTTTGTGAATAATGAAATTCAGATTTTTTGTATTTTCATGGGTTTTGTGATTTATGGGAATTTTGTTGTGATATTTGTTTTTTGTTCTGTAAATTGTAAACAATGAAAGCTAGTCTTCCTTGTCCTAGATGTGCTCTAGCCTTCAGCAGTCCAACTTATTTAGTTATTTCGTTATTTGATTCTTGTCTCATGTCCAAAATCTGGTCTGCAAATGGGTTTCAACTTTCATGAATCATGTCTGGGTTTATGTTGCAAATTTATTCATGCACCAAATATTAAAAAAATAATAAGTTGTTTATTTTCTTTATTAAATATTTTTTACATTAATATTTACAACATGAATATTAGAGAAAATTGAACCTGATTTTTAGATAAAGAAATATACATTTTTTTATTTCTTTATGTAAAGAAATATAAAGTTAGGATTTAGAAATTAATTTGGATTTTATATTATTATTCATTTTCAAACTCTTTAACTAACTATATTTTTATTTTATTAATTAGATCGTAAATAATAAAAAAATTTATTCATGTCTAAGTCTTTGTATAATTCATAACATACTATCATTAACCAAATTTAATTCATAATATACTATCGTTGACAAATAAATTGATGCTTGCATGGATATTTTTTTCGAAGAAAATTTATTTTATTTGCAAGTTCCTAAAAGACTTAATCAATAAATCATAGAAATGTTTAGGTTTTGACAAATAAATTCATGTCATACCCTCATTAAGTTAAGTTCTATGTGTTCAAAAATTAACATGTGTATAAGAGTAAATTTTTTTGCTAATTAATATGACTCAAAAATCACATGTTTAACCTCTTATAATGGAAAAGAGATAGAAGTCATATAAAGGGCACATCAATCAAAGAACAAATTAAAGATATTAATCCAAAAACCAAAAAAGGATATCAACTAATACATTAATTTTTTTGTTTTCCATATTCATAAATGAAAATTAATTTAGAAAATGTCTAAGGATTTAAATCATTCATATTACGCTCCATTAAAAACTGACAAATTAGAAAATGACATGGCTTAAGTTAGAACTTAGAAAAAGATTTTTAATCTTCATAATTAATACTTACAATATTAATATTAATAATGAAACATACATTTCTTTCAATATATTTTTTTTGTTTATGCATGGTATTATTATTTTCTTCACTTTGGCATACCAAATTTACTTATATGATGATTTTTTTTTTTTGTAGATGTCAAATGAAATTGAGTATAAATTTGTCAATTAATAACTCAACATCTAAACCTCAAGTTGATGCAAGTGCTACTGAAGGCAACGCAAGAAGTGAAGCAATAAGCTCTAAACTGTAAAAGCCAAAGGAACCATCAAAGACATCATCACTTGTTTGGGATCACTTCACAAAATTTATTGATGACAAAGGTTATCATAAGGCTAGAAGTAGTCATTGTGATAAGGCTAGAAAATTTTTTAGATCATGTCCTAGTAGATATGTCTCACCATAGACACAGACTTTAGAACAAAAAATTAATTATTTGTGTATGACTGTTCATTTTATTGATAAAGATTGGAAGTTGCAAAAAAAGATTTTGAATTTTTGTCCCATTACTAATCACAAAAGTCACGCTATTGAGAAGGCAACCGATAGATGTTTGGTTGATTGGGGGATTCAAAAGATTTGTTTGATTACTGTTGATAATGCTAGTTCCAATGATGTTGCAATAGGACATTTAAAGAAAAAATTTAATGTTATTGGAACTAGTATTTTAAAAGATAAATTTGTTCGTATGAGTTGCATTGCACATATTGTTAATCATATTATGACTTATGGGTTAAAGGATATCAATGACTCAATTGCTCGAGTTAGATCAGCAGTTAAGATATATTAAACAATCTCCTTCTAGATTAGCCAAGTTTAAAGAGTGTGTTAGCAGTGCAGGAGTATATAATAAGTTTTATTGAGTTTGGATGTGTGCACTAGATAGAATTCTACTTTTTTGATGTTAGATACAACTGTGAAATTTGAGAGCGCTTTTACACCATTTGAGTATTGTGATAGTAGTTATCGAAGTGAACTAGTGAGCAATGGAGATGGGGTGACTGATGATACTGATTAGGCAAATGTTAAGAGGATTTCTTTTTTCATGAAAGAGTTTTATGATATGACAATGAATGTTTCAAGTATATCTTATGTCACTACTAATTTTTTTCTTGATTCTATGTTTGATGTGTGTGGCACTTTGATTCAATGGCAACAAAGTGATGATGTTGATTTGAAGTCTATGGTAATGAGAATGAAAGCTAAATTTAACAAGTATTGGGGGAATGTGGAAAAAATGAATTTGGTGTTGTACATTGCCTCGATTCTTGATTCGAGAAAAAAACTTGCTTATGTTGAATTTACTTTGCAAGATATATATTTTCCCGAGCAAGTTTTGTTGATGTTTCTTTGGTGAGAAAAACAATGGATGAGGTATTTCAATGTTATAAGAATACGTTGCAACCCCAACCTCAATCTCATGTTGGTGAAAGTGGTCAAGACTCTCAAATGTCAATGAGACAAGTCATCATGGTGAATGGCGGCATGGTAATGCTATTGTTACGAGTGGCAAGGACCCAATATCTACAAAGAAAAGATAGGGTGCTTTTAAAAGGCATTAATTAAACTATGGCTTAGAGGAGTAGAAATCGAAATTGGATAAATATTTATCTGAGCCATTAAATGATGATGCTAACGAGGATACTAACTTTGATGTTCTAATGTGGTGGAAACTCAATTAGTAAAGGTTTCCTATACATGCTGCTATTGCTCGTGATGTATTGGCGGTTCCCATATCAACAATTGCTTCAGAATCTGCTTTTAGTATCAGCGGATGTGTGCTTGATACCTATAGGAGTTCTTTGACTCCTAAAATTGTGCAAGCATTTATTTATACTCAAGATTAGCTATATAAAAAAGCACGTGGTGATCCAGAGAAGCTTGAGGATGATTTGGACGAGCTCGACAAACTTGATTTCGATAATTATTTCTTTGTTTCTTTAGTTCTTTGTTTAATTTACCATAATCTAGTAACATTTTTTTCTCATTTTATTTCTTTGTTTCTTTAGTTCTTTGTTTAAAGATTTTACCATATTTGTCATTTTATTTTTTAGATTTAACAAAGATTACGTTAGAGCCCATATGTGAGACTAAGGCTGGGTCTAACTCTAACTCTGACTTTGAGTAATGTGTTATTCCTATTGACTATTTTCACTTTTCAAGTAATGTTATCCATAAGTGTTATGCATATTTACATTTATAATTTATTTATATTATTTTAACACAATCATTTATACTAATTATTTTATAGTTTAATATTTTTAGGAACATGTTTTGGAAAATCGCTGTCGAGGTCCATCAAATCTATGCTTTGAATTTTAGTAATTTATGTTGTCTCACTTTTGATTATGTAACTTCTAACTTTTATGAAGTTGTAGTATGTACAATTTATTAATTTATGTTGTACTTCTCGGATTTAGATTAATTGCATTGCATACTATGTATAATTTATAAAAATCTTTTTCCCTTATCTTTTCCATTTTATTTAATATTCTCGTTAACTAATTTAATATATAGTATTTATTGCTTCTTTGAAAAATATAAGCTATTGATTTGGCATTCTTATAAATAAATAATATGACGTTTATTGATTTTTACTAAAAAAATTACATAGTGTTTAATTATATAATTAAAAATAAATCATATGGGTTGGATTACTTATTTAAACAACAAAGGTTTCATTTCAATTATAAAAATGGACTTGACACAAATTTAAGTCCAAACCTAATACAACATTTTTCATGATTTTAACATTTTTGGGCCATTTAAGCCTAAGCTCAAGTCAAGCCCAATCCACCCTCCAATCGACCGAAACGAAGGTTGGTTTCAGTTGATCAATTTTTCCTTATGATCGGTCAATTTTAGTAGATCATAAGGAAAAATCGATTTTGGTGGTGTTGGTTTCTCCCAAAACTGAAATCGATTGAAACTGATCGACCCAAAACCCTATAACAGAGAGGTGAGTCATCTAATACTTAGTGAGGGGGGTGCTAACAGAGTATAATAATTAGCATGCATACATATATATAGGCATATCTAGTCATCAATCAAGCATAATCAAACATCTCCAAGGGTAAAAGTTTGTAGATCATTCTAATATCCCATGTGTACATCTCATTATAATATGCCTTGCTAGATCATAATTCATCGGTATATCACATTCATAATTCTCTGAACTCTATGTCACCACATTGAAGCATATCAAATTAAGGCTTAACTTTAAAGTTGTCAACAAACTAGGCTCCATAGGCTCACTCTAGTAGCTGAGAATAATCACAATATCAGTATTAATAATTCGTTTACCTTGAACTGTTTCATCAAATATCAACCATTTTTCAATCATACATCTCCCATCTTAGGGGCACATCCAGCGCGACCCCAACTCGGGGCCATGACCGGCATAAGGGTATCGATGGGAGTTACCCTCTTAACCCATGTAACCCTAAAAGTAGCAAAGCAAAACAAATACTTGGAATTACCTCATGGGACTCATCACCATGGAATTGCATCTCAAACATGTTTGAATACATTAAATCACATAGGATTAAATCATATTAGTTTGCACGATCACATGCTCAAAATGAAAAAGCAATACATACAAACATAACAAGCATGGCCATCCTATGGCAAATATAAAGTGTTGCGATCTCATGGCAACTCTAAAAAAGACGAGCCATATAATACAAGGCATAAGCCAAATATTGTCCATAGTAGTCAGACATAACTAACCAACCCAAATAAGACCAGCAGAGTATGACTAAAAAACAAAAAGGCTGACACCTACTGGATGTCGTGTGATCACCTACCAAAAACTGACTGAAGTATGGGCTCTTCCCAAAGGATAGTGAGCTAAGCAACTAAGGATATGCAAAACAATTGCATCTTACATGCGTGAGTTATAAATAACTCTGTGAGAAGATACAAGGAGGGGGAATGTCACGACCCAAATTTCGAGCCATGACCAGTGCATGGGCCTAATGGACGTAGTCCACTAAGCCCAAGCAAGCCTATTAATCTGACGTGTTCATCATCCCATCATAATTGCTAAGTCATATTTCATAACTTAGAATCAAAATAAAATTAAACATTTGCCAACTCATACTGGCATACCAATTAAGTGTACATTGCCTACAACATGTATCTCAATAATTTACATCAAGTTTGCCTATACATCTCAAAAAGAAGACTTGACTTCCAGCGGAGGGACTCGGACGAATGTACAGCTACTGAATGTCGAGACACCTACCAAAAGATGGATATAAGCCTACAACGACACCTCATCCTAGTTGCCTACTACCTCGTGATCTGAAAACATGAAGTTGAAAACGGTGAGTATAAACCCAGCGAGTGAACAAGAAAGGGAACAAGCATACCATAAGGAATCTTTAATGAAATCATGATGCATTTTTTTTCAAAACACTACAATTTGTTTCTATTCTTATTAAAAACCCCTCATCAAGCCCTTAAATGATTAATCATTTGAAAATCATGGACCCATACATAACGAACCATTTGAAGAATGAAAACTTCAATATTACACAAGCAAGTCAAATACGAAAACAAATCTTCACTGTAGTGAAAAGGCATTCTAGCTGCAGCGAGAATGAATTTTCGTTGCAGCGACATTGGGATTTAGTTATTAGCCGAACAAGGGTTTCTCAACTGGCCGAGGGTTTCTCACTAAACCTCCCAATTTTAAACTTAACTCATCTAATCCTTAATGTTGGAAGTCTATGCTTTGATATGGTAGAAAAGAAGTGAAAGATAGGGCAGCAATTAGACAAGATAGGAGACCAAAACAAAAGGTTTTTCACTGTAGCAAGATTCTTTCTCGCTGCAGCGAAATTGTAACCCAAAAATAGTAGGTTTCTCGCTGCAGCGAAATTTAGCTGATGAAACAGAGAGTTTTTCGCTGTAGCGAGATTCCTTTTCGCTGCAGCGAAAAGCTACAGTGACTATCTAGCTGCAGCGAAATACATTCTCGCTGCAGCGAGAACTAGTTCTGGTGAAGGTTCTCAAACCCGAGAGTTTCTCGCTGCAGCGAGAATGAATTTCGCTGCAGCGAAAACAGAGCAACAAGAGAAAAGTTTCCCCTCACTCAACAAAAAGGCTATCTTGCTAAACCAACAAAATAAACATTCAACACATGAAAATTCCCAAAGTGCAATGAATCAAATTTCTCATATATGTCAATCATATATCACATTCATAAGTTTTCATTTCATAAGTCTAGATATGCAAAATTACATAGATAAACATCAACATCATCATAATCACACCCGACTCATGTACATCCCCCCACATCGTGCACATAGCGAGCACCATCGTGTGCATCCCCCCACATCCTTCACAATCAGTGCCATCGTGTACATCCCCCCACATCGTGCACACGGGCACTATCATCATCCATCTCTCACGCCACCATCATCACCGGAATGTGCATCCCCCCACATCGTGCACACACACGTTACAGTTATTATACACAATATCATTCATCATGCACAACACACACATTTATATATCATCATACTACAATAGTGCATGAATCCATAGCAATCACATATCACACCATAAAACAATGTTGCAGAAGCTTGTTCCCAAGTCACTTGTCTTTATGAAAAACTTGATAATTCATTCAAATGGGTGGCAAATATATTATATTTTCCAAAACTAGTTTTGAAGGCAGCCCACTCACCAATTGATTGTAGAGCCTTTAGATGACTCCAATTCCCCTAATTTTCCAAATGAGATGATGGGGCTTCCTTAGAACCTAGGATCACATTAGCATAATCAATAGGTCAATTTACACACTATGAACCCTAAAAGCTATCTCTTAGCTAGCTTTCAATTGCCACATTAAATGGCCATCTATGTTCACTATCTTAATCACTAAAAGTAATGAACATACTCAACAATAAAACAGCTCATAAATCCCAATTACTAGCCATTTTCTGTAGATAAAAATCGAGCTTAGTTAATCACTTACCCTAGGGCTCCTTTGTAGTCAAATTCTCTTCCAATTGCTTCTAAATCAATGGGGTAATTCTCTTTTTCTCTCTCTAAAATGTCCAACTTGTGAGAGAAAGTACAAAACTGAGATTTATCAAGGGTTTTAAAGTGATAGGATCAAATAGCACAAGGGTTTATGGAAAAGTGCACCAAAAGCATGAAAATTGAAGCTAAAGAGAGAAAGTTATGGAAGCTTGAAGAAAACTCCCATGGAGGAATTGAAGAAATGTGAGAGGGAAGAAGGAAGAAGAAGACAAGCTGCTGGAAATTTCAAGAAGGTGTTGGAAATTCAAGATATTTATAGGCCAAATTTATCTATTTCCTTAAAATTATGAAATTGCCCCTCCACTAATTAACTTACTCTCCTCCAATCTTTTATGCAATCTTTTTGTTCTTTTAACACTGAGACAAGGTCCATAATGGTCTAAACATACTCGAGTTCATAAAAACTTAAAATTTTAACCTGAGGTGAAAAATGACCATTTTGCCCCTATCGTGAAAATTGTCAAAATTTTGGTTTCCTTTCCATTTTACCCCTAATTTCACCATTCATTTATGCCTTAGGCCTACTTAGACCATAATATTATTTAAAAACCTTACTTTTATGAGTTTACTAAGGAAATGACGAAATTACCCCTGATCAGGGATATTGCGTATATTTCCCTTTACGAATCTATAAAGGTCAAGGTCTCACAGGGAACAAGCTAAAGGGGAGAGTATTTATCAAAGCTACTTTTAAAAATAATGCAAATAATCCATTCCAAAGAATATCAAAGTTTTCATTTCAAACATATCAGATATTCAAAGAGTTTGGGAATTAAATCCCTAAACAAAATCAAACATTCCAAGGTGCGAGTTATGTGTCTAGTATGATCGATTATCCAAGGGATCTCAAATCATTGTCTCAATGGATACAAACTCATTTAAAATGATTTTATAAGGTTTTGTTGAAAACCCATTTATAAGCCTTTTGAATGAGAATAATAGTTTGTAAAACGTTCAAGTATTTTCGAGAAAATCAGTTAATAAATATGAGGTTTAAAAATTTTTGTAAAATATGTTAAGGAAAACAAGGTTTAGTTTCAAAATGAAATAATGTCATTACCTTTAGAAAACCCTTGAAGAAACTAATGGATATCATAAATAACATAATTCACAGTAAATTGAATAAGCCAAGTCTAAATACCAGAGTTAGGCAAATACCCAACCCAAATATCAAGGTGAGATGAATACCGAATCCAATTGCCAACATCAAACAAAAACGAAACTCAAGCACCATGGTCAAAACAAATGTCAAATATAAATACTGACATTTAAACAAATGTCAAACCCAAAGTCCAATGTCGAAACAATATCAATACCAAAGTCTAAAATTCAAAACAATATCAAGTCCCAATTCCGTAGTGTCAAATATCATTTCAAATAGATTGTGGAGCACTAAGTAGCGTGGACAACCAAATCAAAGTGTGCCATAGCACCAAAGTGGTCAGATACATGATAGTCATTAACCATATATCAAAGGTAATAAGATCGTATCAACTACCAATCGAACCCAAATCAAAGGGATAGGACTCTGTTAACTACCCAATCAAAGCTAAGCATTGTGCACAATGTGCAGTAGCTATTGTCACTAGCTATAGGTCCATAACTCAAGTAGGCTCCACTAAAACATTTGTAGAAAATATAACGATACTAAGATTCAAGTAAGAGGAAGGAAAAACTTCTGATATACCAAAAATGTAATCATTTGCAGCAACAATCACTTTATCCTAGATGATGCACAATACTTCACAAACTTTAAATTTTCATGTTCTTCAAATTTTGTAGAACATTGTGCATCATCTAACATAAAATCGCTTCCACAGTCTTTCTTATCAATACCTTCATTCAACCAATGCTTAATAAGGGAGAAACACTCAAACAATTTCAAGCACCAAAACATGAAATAGTTGAATACTAAAACTTGCAAGCACCAAAACCAAGAAACTATAGTAACAATAAACTATCGTAGATCAACAGAGGGAAGTAAAATAAAAAGTAAAACAAACTTCAACAACGACAACCCAAACATAGCCAATTTGGGTAAAACTTGTAAATAGAAATCGATGGAAAAAATTATTGATAACAAAACCAAAACATGAAAAGAAAAGGATTAACTCATTAATCTAAAATAAATCCTTAAGAGCCTCAAACAAAGACTTACACATAAACAATAATTACTTTTATGGATTAAACAAATTTTGACATGCAACAGAAAGCAAACAGCATGGATCACACATTTTCATACTAATACAAGAGAAAAAAAAATAAATTAGGATAAAAAAACATATTTGTATATTTACCTATATGATAAATGATGAATTGATTCCAATAGTGATTGAAAAAAAATGTTGTAAATAACCAAATTAGTTATAAATATTGTTTTTATACCACTACATTCATAGGCTTAACACAAGCTACTTTAAACAAAGGATATCATATTTGCAAAGATTGCCACCACCAAAATATATTAGTATGATTTTAATAAGCCAAACAGATGAAAGACAACGCCTTATGCCATTTTCAGAATAAAAATTAAAGCACATAATTAAGAGTAGTTTGGATTGTCATTTTCTGGGAGGGAAGGGTTAGCTAAAAACCCCATGTCACTAAAATTGAAAAAATAATACAAAAAAGGTTAGGTTAGTTATGTAAAGCATGTGACATGCTTTACAACCAAGGGTTAAATCCCATTCCTAGAATATGTTGGCTGATTCATCTTCTAGATAGTCATCTAAATAAAAAGAAAAACCTATTTCATCTTCTGTATAGCAATGTTCACTCCAAAGAAATTCCTAAATTTGGTAATGATTTTGGGTTTATTGGCTACTTCCTCTTGTTTTGATCTATTGGTCTTAGCATTAAATATCTTATGTATTGATTTGAAAAAATTACATGATATCTTAGTTTTGAACTTAAGCATTTGAAATTGTCTAATATTGTGTTTTGACCCTCCTAAAATTATACAAATGTTTGAAAAGCAAATTCATGATTAGAGAACATCACAAAGCTTATTGAAACATTGAGTTTTCAGCTAAGTAAATATAAAGTAAACATACTTTGATTAATTCTTGATTATAAGAAGGAAGCATGGAAGAAATAGTCGAAGTGAAAAGTCAAAAAGTCAAGGAATCTTGAAGACAGAAGGCAACAGTTGACCTTAGAGAAGGTCCAATCGACATTATGGCAAAATGGTGGAAAAATGACTAAAGAATTGTGAAACAGAGAAGGCATAGTCGACCCTATAAGCTCTATAGTTGACCTTGTGGCAAGAAGAAATGAAAAATCATGAAGACATGAAGCCATAGTCGACCCTAATAAAGCTATAGTTGATCTTGAGACAAAATGCAAGCACAATTTAAGATTTGAGCAGCCATAGTCAACCCTGATGAAGTTATAGTCAACCTTGAGACAGAACACTCGTAAGAATTGATGATTTGAGAAGCCATAATCAATCCTCAAGCACCTATAGTTAAGTACACCAAGCTAGACTTTGAAAATCACAAGCTTCTGAAAGTGGATCAAGTAGAAAACATCAAGAGTTAATTATAAAAGCCCAAATTCAAGATTTTAAACAACCATAGTCGACCCTAAGAGCGTCATAGTTGACCTTTGAGCTTCAACAATGGTCAGATCTAATTCAAACTTGTGTCTAATAGCTCCAAACTTTCTTTAGACAATATAAAGACGCCCTTGACACATTTTGAAGTAAAAGAATACAGTACCAAAATGGAAAAATCCTAGAGAGACTCTCATGTTAGTCCTAATGGAGTGCTAAGGGGGTGAATAGTACTAAAAATTTTATGCTCAGCCCTTTTTAAAAGATAAAGCTTTAAACCAATTAGAGGAAAATAAATATAAAGCTTCTAGTGGCTAAAAGACACTAAGGAAGGATAAAGAGAAGTTGACAATGCAAAGCTACTTATAGTAACTCGGTCCCCTTGACCTACATCCACTACCTTGATCTCCCAATCAAGGATTTTCAATCCGAACTTCACTAAACTAATGGAATTAACAACTTCCACCAAGCATTTACAAGGTAAACTTCTAACCTAAACTCAAATCCCTTACAACAATCTTTAAAGTGCTTCCCACTAATTTCCCAAGAAAAATAAGAAAAAGAAGTGCAACTAAGTACCTTTACAAATATGAAAATATTACAACTAAGCTTAAACACTTTTTCTGAAGTTAAAATGAAGAATAACTGTTTTTGGTGAAGGATGTTTGGCTTTTTTGCTCAAAATGGCTATTTTCTCCTCAAATATATCTTCTTTAATTGTTGGAACTTCCTTTTATACCTAAGGAGTCAGATTTTTCTGTTGGAAATAGTTTCTAGATGTTATAAATAACTCTGATGCACTTCTAGCTGTATTTTGTCCACTAGCATTTAAATTCAAAAAGACAGACAAACTTCGGCTAATCTGTTACAAACAACTCTAACCAATTACAACTTATCTACCTTACACTGTCTTGTTGCTATGTTCTCTGCTCTAACCGATTATAGGAGGCTTTAACCAATTAAGAGCTCTCTGTTTTTAAACTGCTCTTCTTCCGCAGACTTCCTCTAATTGGTTATGGCATGCTCTAATCGATTGTACACTTCCTATTTTCACTTCTCCACACAAACACAGTAGTCTTCCTCTAATTGGTTAGCTCTTCCTTAACTGATTGAAGCTTTACTTCCTTCAACCATAATCGATTGAAATTTGCTTTAATCGACTAGAAGATCTTCACATTTTGAACTTGTTCATTTTGGCTCCCTTCAACGATCAACTATATTTCAAACTTGTTTTTGGCACCTAAAGATACTAGGACCTTGTGCTCTAACTGATTACCTAAACCTCTTAACCGATTATCATATTCTGTTTTGCTTTAGCTTATCACTCAACCATGCCTTAATTGATTAAGGTCCCTTGATAATCAATTACTAAGGTTTTGTTTTTGTTCATTACTTGTTCTTTCCCTTTTAACTAATTAACTCTTCATTAAACTTAACAAGCTCCTTGACTTCCCTTTAATTAACATCTTTGTTAGGGGTGTTAAATTAAATCCTACACACTTAGATAACAAGATTAGATATAAATGAACGAAGAATGTTTTGTTATCATCAAAAACATATGGACTCAACATTCTCCCTTTTTTTTTATGATGACAAAACACTCATTGATTAAGAGTTCAATGTTTGTAAATGACAAGAATTTTTTGTACAGTTTTGAGGATTGCTCCCCTTGAGTATATGCTTATTAAAATTATCGAACATAAGGCCATTCAAACACAAGAGCATATATATATACTTATATGTATGTATATATTCAATTTTCAACCATTCAGTATAAGTTCAACAAAAAAATATAAAAACTCAGCACAACATACGCCACATAACCCATATAAACATTGCTTAGCACATAACACCATCATAAATCATATAATTGACACAAACATTGTTCAGCAATGTTCATCATAAGATAAACAAAAAAATATCAAAGCAAAGATAATAAAAACATAACTTAAGGACTGAGTTCATTATTCTTATTAGCTTTACTTCCTAATCCTATTTTCTTATCTTCTTATTTTTCTTCCCCTTTTTGACATCATCTAAAAAAGGTTCTAAGTTGAATTAGATGAGGGTGAGGATTTGTCAGTGCTAAAATGAACATTGAGAGGTTTGGGAGAAGAGCGAGGTGAAGAGTCTGATGAAATGAACTGGGTGGCTACATGTTTAAAGGACGTTTGAGTGGAGGTCAATGCTAGTTTGGCAAACTTTCTTCTTCTAAAGGTTTTAGTCTTGGTGGCAATAGTTTTTCTTCCCCTTCTTGTAGTTTGCTTTATGACAAGAGAAGTATCAACAATTTTACCCTTGTTTGGATTTGCCTTTCCTAAAGTTTGTTCTGTCTATTGTGAAGTTTAGTGAACTTCTTGATGTATCTCTACTTGTTGTTATGCCTGGTCATATCTAGCCTTTTTGAGAAAATCTCTGATAAAGTCAAAGACTAGTATTTCTTCAGATTCTCTAGAAGAACTTGCACCATTCTTGCCACCAACTGAGTACCTTTTTCCATTTAGGGTCTTTCTCTATTTCTTTTTCTTCCTCATTCTCTTCTATGGTTGCTTATTTTTCCATTCATCTTTCTTCTTCATTTTTTTCCATGGTTGGTGACTTTTCCTTTTCCTATTCTTCTTGTTCAGCATACTCTTTAGGTATTTCTCGTTTAGTTTCCTCTTAATGATCAGAAACAACACCTTTAAAATATTCTATAGCTGCTCTCTCACTAGACTGACTTGCAGCAATGGTTAGGGCTTTAGGAGATTTTGTTTCCTTGGTTGGATGTAACAGGGCTCCAAGCTGTTGAAGTTTTTCTTCAATCTTTACAATCTTCTCAACTCGATCAGCCAATTTCCCATCGATTCTCATAAAGAGATTAAACATCATGTCATTTTGAGGAGGGGGTTGACTAGTCCTGGTGAAAGGTGTTGAAGAACTTCTAGTTCGAGGGGGCAAAGGCATACCTTTTGTCACCTTAATACACTTATTTCTCTCAATCTTGTAACCCATCTTCAGCACACTCCCTAAAAATATCCCTTAATCTTTGTTTTTGGTTAGATTAGATTAAAATCTTTCATTCTAGATTCTTTTCTCTTTTACCAAAGCTGTAAAAATATTGCCATAAGACAAGTTTGCTTTGTCCCCCAATAGGGTTGCCCTGATTCTTTTTACCATATACCTTCCCACATTTAGTAGGATTTCATTAAAAACTGCTTCTATCAGCCACGAGTCTGGTGCATTCACACAACTAAAATTGTTACTTCTTCCATGTTGAGTGGTTGCAAGAAAATAATGGAGAATCGTAAGCTGAGCATTCTTAATTTCACTAGCATAACTTATAGGTGGAAACTTTTCCCTTTCACTAGTGACAATTTCCCACAAATGGTTCGACTCATATTTCTCAAGCATCTTGTACTTCTACTTCAAATTCAGTTTTTGAAAAATTCTCTTAAATCTTGAGCATTAATTTGAAAATCTCTACCATTTAAGAACACATTTAAGCTATCTTCTGTAAATCTTTCTTGATCTTCTAGTTCAGTTTTGTCAATAGCAATGTTTGAATATAATTCCTTAACTAAAGAAGGGCTAAACATTCTATCTCCAAATGTTCTCATATACCTTAACTTTAGTATTTCAAAATATCTCTTTAGATCTTCTTTTACTCTCGGTGAATCATTAAAACATTCCTAGTAAAACATTTTTCAGAAGAAATTGTAGCATTCTCAATCTTCCTAAATCTATCAGCATGCAAGTCTTTTCAAATCTGAGAAGAAGAACTAATACCTTTCCTTGCGGTGGCTCTTGCATTTTTCAGTCCTTTCTCTTTCTTTGTCATTTTCTTTTTGCTTCTTTTTTTCTTCTTTGTTGAAGATTCTTTGGTTTTTCCTTTCTCCTTAAGGGTGTGTGATGGAGAATCATCAACTTTCCTTTTTCCTTTTTAGCTATTTTATGGGTAAGAGATGTTTTTGCCATAGGATTTTCTTTTTAAGGGCTTTTCGGGTTTCAGAGGAAAGTAAAGAGAGGAAAATCTAAAGGCTCCTAGATATTGACTTTCAGTGTAACTGACTCTCTAAGTAGGTGGAGGGTCTTTTTATGGGGAGTTAATAACCGATTACCCACGTTTTGAGTGGGTGATGTCCCGTACCACCTGCCCAGTTTTTTTTTTTTAAAAGAAAATTCTCACGTGATAGCTTCTGTTCCACAAATTTCCTCTAATAGATTAAAATAAGCCTTAATTGATTACTATGTTTCTGACTTGAAAGCTTTCTAACTACCAGACTTGCAATAATCAGTTAAGAGAGCTGTTAACTGGTTGTTACCTCACTGACTCTAATTATCATTCATAACACATAATTGTTTTAATTGATTACGGGGGTCTTTAACTAATTAGAGTGAATCTTATTTTCCATGTATGATTCCTTTAACTAATCAAAAAGTTTTCTTTAACCAATTACACCAAGAGATAAACACAATCATCATGCAATATATCATCAAAAACATGATCAATTCAGCATAATTTAAACTTCATCAACATCAATCATTCCTAAATCTCTCCTAATTCTACAAAATTGTTCTTCATTCAATGGTTTTGTGAAAATGTCAGCGAATTGATGCAAGGTATCAACAAAATCTACTTCAATATCTCCCTTAAGCACATGATCTCTAACGAAATGATGTCTTATTTCTATGGGCTTTGTCCTAGAATGTTGAACAGGATTTTTGGAGATATTAATGGTACTCATATTATCACAATATATGGGAACTTTATGTATAGCCATTCAAAAATTGTTTAACTACAATCTAATTCATAGAATTTGTGCACAACAACTACCCAGTGATATATACTCAGCTTCAGCAGTTGATAGAGCAACAGGATTTTGTTTCTTGCAAGACCAAGACACAAGCATGTTTCCAAGGAATTGACCAGTACAACTAGTGTTTTTTTGATCATTTTTACTACTAGCAAAATCAAAATCAGAGTAGCAAAAAAGATTAAAAAATAAACCTTTTGGATACCACAAACCTAAGCTTTGAGTATCCAAGAGATATCTAAAAATCCTTTTCACAATAATCAAATGTGATTCCTCGGGACATGATTGGAATCTTGCACATAGGCATACACTAAATAAGATATCAGGCCTACTTGCAGTCAAATAAAGAAGTGAACCAATCATACCTTTATAGAGTTTTTGATCCATATCTTTTCCTTTATTATATTTGTCAAGCTTTGTGGAGGGGCTCATAGGAGTTCCAATTGACTTCATATTCATCACACCAAATATTTTTAGCATTTTTTTTGGTATACTTATCTTGGTTGATGAATTTTCCATCCTCACATTGCTTAAGTTGTAGACCAAGGAATAACTTTAGTTCTCCCATCATGCTCTTTTCAATTTCTCCCTGCATTGTTTTAGCAAATTCTCACACAACCTTTCATTAATAGCACCAAATACTATATCATCAACATAAATTTGAACAACAATCAAATTAGTCTCAGTTTTCTTAATAAATAAAAGTATTATCTAAACTTCCCCTAGAATATCCTTTTTCAGTTAAGAACTTAGAAAGTCTTTCACACCAAGCTCTAAGAGCTTGTTTTAATCCATAAAGAGCTTTATACAATTTATAAACATGAATAATTTTATCAAACACTTTAAAACCAAAGGGTTGTTCAACATATACTTCTTCTTGTATAAAGCCATTAAGAAATGCACTTTAAGCATCCATTTGAAACAGTTTAAAGTTCATAAAGCATGCATAAGCTAGTAAGAGTTTAATAGCTTCTAATCTAGCTACTGGGCAAAGGTTTTATCATAATCAATACCTTCCTTTGAATTGTATCCTTGAACAACTAACCTTTCCTTGTTTCTTAGCATATTTCCCAACTCATCCATCTTGTTCTTAAATACCCATTTTTGTAGCAACAATTGGATGATTGGTTGGCTTTAGAACTAAGGTCCAAACCTTATTCCTTTTAAATTGACCCAATTTTTCTTGCATAGCAATCATCCAACTCTCTTCCTTTTTAGCTTCCTCAAAGTTCCTTGGTTCCACTTGTGATATGAATGCAAGATACTCACAAGCTTCTTTTAATCCCCTTCTAGTTTTGACATTTTCCAAGGGATTACCAATGATGAGTTCTTGAGGATGATTCCTTACAAATCTCTAGCTTCTAGGAAGATCATTGTGCTATTTCTCAGCTCTTTGCAAGTCTTCTAACATTGGTTCATCATCATCTTTTTTGTTTGAGCTCTCTTCATCATTTTTTTTGCTATCCAAGCTCATATTCTCCATTTTCTTCTCAATGTCATATACATCATCATCATCAAGCACTACCTTTCTTTATGCATTATTAGTCTCATAAAAAACAATATGAATTGACTCTTTTATAACTAGAGTTCTTTTATTAAACACCCTATATGCTTTAGAGCTCAATGCATAGCCTAACAAGATTGCCTCATCACTATTGACATCAAATTTTCCCAAGATGTGCTTTCCATTATTCAAAACAAAGCATTTGCATCCAAAACTCCTTAGGTGAGAAATATTTGGTTTTCTTCCTTTGTAAAGCTCATAAAGGGTTTTAGAAATCATGGCTCTAATGAAAACTCTACTCAAAATGTAAGCTACAGTATTCATTACTCAGCCTAAAAATATTTTGGCAAGTTGTTTTCACAAAGCATTGTCCTTGCCATTTCTTTCAAGGTCTTATTTTTTCTTTCAACCACTCCATTTTGTTGTGGAGTTCTAGGAGCAAAAAAATTATGGTCAAAACCATTTTCATTACAAAAAGTTTCAAAGTTCTCACTTTCAAATTCACCACCATGATCACTTTTAACACTAACAATAGTGAGGCCTTTTAAATTTTGAACTCTTTTTGCGATGTTTAACAAAAGTTAGTAATGTATCACCTTTATGAGCAAGAAAATATACCCATGTATATCTAGAGTAATCATCTACAATAACAAAGCCATATGACTTGCCTCCTAGACTAGCAACAGTGATTGGTCCAAACAAGTCAACATATGATAGTTCAAGTGGCCTAGAAGTTTATATGACTTTCTTATATTTAAAGGAACTTCTAGCTTCTTTTCCAAATTAATATGCATCAGAAACCTTGTCATTTTCAAATGATATCTTTGGAAGTCCAATGACGAAGTCTTTTCTCAAAAGTTTTAAAATTGTGTGCATACTAGCATGTCCTAACCTTCTATGCCATAACCAACTATCATAAACATCATTAGCAATAAAGCATGATTTACTAGTCATAATTTCATCAAGAAAAATGACATACATATTCTTAATTTTTTTGCCAATAAATGCTACTTTGTTAGTGTTAACATCAATTACTTGACATGCATGGGGATCAAAGCATACACTAAAACCTTTATCACAAAGCTAACTAATTCTTAGCAAATTATGTTTTAAACCTTTAACAAATAAAACATGCTTGATTTGTGTTGAAGATGTGTTACCAATGGTTCTAATTCCTTGGATAATACCCTTGGAGTCATCACCAAAGGAAACACTACCACACTTCTTCCTATCAAGCTCAGCAAATGAGTTTTCATTACTGATCATGTGTCTCGAGCAACCGCTGTCCAAGTACCAAAGTTGCCTTTTCTTTCGTTGAACTTCAAAACATTGATCCCTGTGTCTTTGCTTAACCTACAAAACAGATTTTCAGTTTTTCTTTAAAGGTACCCATACTTTGATAGGTCCTTGGGGGTTAACAATCACAGGGGATCCTTTTGGAACCCAAACCAATTTGGTTTTTGGACAAGTTTTATCATAAAAGAAACAATCATAAAACAAATGTCCTTTCCTACCACATATATGACAATGGCATGAAATAGCATTCATTTTTCATCTAAGGCTTGTTTTCCTTTTAAGCTATTCTTCATCTTTCAGCTTTAATTTTGATCTTTCTTTTCTATCAACTTTAGATGCAGCATTTTCATTAACAACTCTTTGTAATTCTAATTTCTAAGTATCTAATTCAAGCTTCAAAAGATCAAAATCAGTTTTGTATTTTTCAAGATCAGTTTGAAGCATGTTTCTGTGTTCAAAAACAGAGTCGTACTCATCCTTAATTTTTTCTGATTCTTCATTCAATGCAACAGTCTTTTTCCTCATAGTTTTATATTTCAAGGCAAGTTTTTCAAATTCAACATATAAGAAGTCATATTCATCTTGCAAGTCATCATAGGAAATATCAAATGAATTAAAAGTTACCTTAATTTTTTCTTTTCTTGCTATCAGGAAAAAATTGACTCTTTCTTCTAATTTTTTTTCCTAAACTTGATGAATCACTATCAAACCATGTTGTTGCTACCATTGCTTTTTTTGGTTTCTTCATTTTCTTTAAGGTTTCTTTTTTGAGTAATGGGCATTTTGATCTGAAGTGTCCCAGTTTTTTGCTTTCAAAACAGACCATCTCCTTTTTTTTGTTGAAATCACCTTTTTGCTTGTTTTTCCAAGAGAGACCTTGATCCTTTTTATAATACTTTGTTTCAAACTTTCTACCTTTTTGTTCTATTAACTTTCTAAATCTTCTAGCCATCATGGCCAGCTTTTCATCATCATCACTTGACAGCTCTTCTAGTTCCTCTTCAAGTAAGCTAATCTTGAGTGCCAAATTTTTCTTTTTCTCTTTAGCTTTTTTCTTTTCCTCCTCTTCTTCTTCTTTCATTTAAAGTTCATGTGTGAGGAGTGAGCCACAAATTTCATCAAGTGTGACCCCATTGAGATCTTTGGCCTCTCGAATAGTTGTGACTTTGGGTTTCCAACTCTTAGGGAGACATCTCAACTATCTTTTTACTAACTCATGTTCAGGGATAATTTTTCCAATTTGATTAAGCTTGTTTGTAATATTGGTAAACCTAACGAACATGGTAGTGATATTTTTGCCCAATTCCATTTTAAACATTTCATAATTATGGGTAAATTAGGCAATTTTGGACTCCTTTACCTGTGAAGTCCTTTCATGAATAACTTTAAGGTTTTTCCAAATCTCTTTGGTTGTGATACAGCTAGAGATTTTGTTGAATTATAAAAGAGTGAGTGCATAATAAAGGGTGTTGAATGCTTTAAAATTAGTTTGGACCTTTTTTACGTTAGCCTCTGTCCACTCAACTCTAAGCTTAGGCATTTTCTCACCAATGACAAAACTTTGTGATGTGGGAACGTAAGGTCCTTGTGTAATAACATCTCATATTTCATAATCAAGGGCACTAATGTATATGGACATCCTAGTGCTCCAATAAGATTAATTTGATCCATCAAATAGAGGAGGCCTATTTGTGGATTGACCTTCAACAACAATTGACTTTTGCAAAGTCATGTAGATCTTTCCTAAGGATGTTCAGCATTAATTTTAAGGGTATGGCTCTGATACCATTTGTTGGTCCCAATAGAGTGCTAAAAAGGGGGTGAATAGCACCAAAAATTTTATGCTCAGCCCATTTTGAAAGATAGAGCTTTTAACTAATTAGAGAAAAATGTATATAAAGCTTCTTGTTGCTAAAAGACACTAAGTAAGGAAAGGTAACAAGAAGTGGATAATGCAAAGCTATTTATAGTGGCTCAGTCCCCCGCACCTACATCCACTGCCTTGATCTCCCAATTAAGGATTTTCAATCCCAACTTCACTATACCAGTGGAGTTAACAGCTTCCACCAAGCATTTACAAGGTGAGCTTCCACCAAGCATTTACACGGTGAGCTTCTAACCTAAGCTCTATTCCCTTACAACAATCTTTAGAGTGCTTCCCACACTCTAATTTTCTAAGAAAAAAAAGAAAAATAAGTGCAACTAAGTACCTTTACAAATATGGAAATATTACAACTAAGCTCAAACACTTTTTTTGAATTTAAAATGAAGAACAAGTGTTTTTGGTGAAAGATGTTTGGCTTTTTTGCTCAAAATGGCTCTTCTCTCCTCAAATCTATCTTCTTTGATCGTTGGAACTTCTTTTTATACCTAGGGAGTCAGATTTTTCTATTAGAGACAATTTCTAGTTGTTAGAAACAATCTGATGCACTTGTAATTGTTATTTTATCCTCTAGCGTTTAAATTCAAAAAGGTAAACAGACTTCAGCTAACCGATTACAGGTAGCTCTAATGGATTACACTTCTCTACCTTGCACTTTCCTACTACCGTGTTCTCTACTCTTACCGATTACAAGAGGCTATAATTGATTAAGACTTCTTTCTCTTCAGACTTCTATTCTTTAACAGACTTCTTCTAATTTGTTATGGCAAGCTCTAATCGATTGCAAACTTTTTGTTTTCACTTCTCTACATAGCAGTCTTCATTTAATTTGTTAGCTCTTCCCTTGATTGATTGAAGCTTTATTTTCTTCAACCATAATCGATTAAAATCAGCTTTAATCAACTAGAAGATCTTCGAATTTTGAACTTCTCCATTTTGGCTCCCTTCAACGATCAACTATATTTTCAAACTTATTTTTGGCACTTGAAGATACTAGGACCTTATACTCTAACTGATTAACTAGACCTCTGAACCGATTAGCATATTTCTATTTAGCTTCAACTTATCACTCAACCATGCCTTAATTGATGAAGGTCCCTTGATAATCAGTTATTAAGGTTTTGTTTTTGTTTATTACTTGCTCTTTCCCTCTTAACTAATTAATTCTTCATTAAACTTAACAAGCTCTTTGACTTACCTTTAATTAACAACTCTGTTAGAGGTGTTAAATTAAATCTTGCACACTTAGTCAACAAGATTAGACATAATGAACGAGGAATGTTTTGTTTTCATCAAAAACATATGGAGTCTGCATCTCAAGCTTATCTTTCCTCTCTAGCATTCATCTTAGTCTTCCAACAAACTTTAAAAGCCATTGAAGCTCTACACTGGCTAACCTTAAGCTCATCTTGTGACATTGATTCCTTCTCTTTATACCCAAGCTTAAACCTTTATCACTTAACCTTTGTGAGCCAACTCTTGTTAGCTTTAAAATTATTATAGTTTTGATTATGACAAAATGATCAAATTTGCTTGAGCATTATTTGAATAATCCTTGACAATATCTTGAAATGATTTAACTCCCATACACTTGTTCTTACATTGACACAAGCTTGACTCTTGAAGTTATTGAACTATATCTATAAGCTTGTATGACTTAGGTGTATGAGTGATTATGATTCTTATTCATTAAAGTTTGATTTAAAGATTAAAGGAAACTCTTGATGCACTTATTAAGGAAGAGTTTTGAATATTTTGTTTAATGATGAAAAAGAAAAAGGAGAGAAGGAAGACTAAATCAAATAGAGTTAAATAGGTCTTCATGTTTAATTTATGTGTCTGATGCTAAATTTTGGTTTTGTTGAATATTATGTAAAGAAAAGTAGGTGCATTGACTAAGGGGGAGCACCTCATTATGCATAAAGATTTGAAGCATTCATATTGAACATAGACATTGCATCTTAATCTTGGAGTGTTTTGTGATCATCAAAAATAAGAGATAGAGAATGTTGACTCTATATGTTTTTGATGATAGCTAAATATTCCTATTCATTGATGTCTAATTATATTGTTTAAGTGTGCAGGAGAAAGCTTAAATCATTAATATATTTGGTATTTGTAGGCAAGCCAAGATGTTTGTTCAGTTGCAATATGGGTTAATTGGTTAAACAAGCAAAGAAGAAAGAGCTACAATTGAGTCACAAAACAGAAGCCTCTTAGTTGGATAATGAAGGGTATTAGTCAGCTATAATTTAAATTAGAAGTTGACGGGCTCAAGAGGATTGAGAGACAGAGAAGACTTAGTTGATCAAGAAGTAAGTTAGTCGACTAAAAGCCTACTGCCAAAAATCTAGACTTCAAGACAGAAACAACTTAATCGACTAAGAAGAAAGTTAGTCGACTAAGAGCTCACTGTCAAAAACTAGGATCAAAAGACAGAGACAACTTAGTCGACAAAGATCATTTTGCCAGAAAATTTGAATTGCGCACTAAAAGACAAAATAATGGCTAGAAATGGCTAGTTTCTATCTCCAACGGCCAAAACTGATTTTGCAAGTATTTAAAGCCTCTCCAACAGTCAGAAACAAGTAAGAGAGAGAAAAGTTAACCAAAGTGATTTTAAGCTTAGAAGACCAAAAACCTTCTTTTTACACTTGTGTTTCACTCCCATCCTTTGAAAAAGTGATTGAGCTTAGCTTTATACATCTTAGATCAGCTAGGTGATTAATTGTACTTCATCTTTTCTTCTTTTCATCATTTCTTGATTACTTAGAGTGTGCAAGGCACTATAAGGGATTTATTCAAGCTTGGATTGCTTGATTGAGTGTATAGGCTCTAACTTAGTCTTGAAAAGTTAGTTGTTGGGTTTTGGTTGATCCCGTGAAAAATCGTTGTTGTAGGTTATGGTTGAGCCTTTGAAAAACCACTTTGGGTTTTGGTTGAGCCCGTGAAAAACCATTGTGAAAGGTTGTGGTTGAGCCTTTGAAAAACCACTTTGGGTTTTGATTGATCCCGGTAAAAACCATTGCGAAAGGTTTTGGCTAAGCTTGGTAAAAGTAATTGTAAAGCTTGGTGAAAGCTTGATAATTTCACCGTTCTTAGTGGATTGTTTGTAAAATCCTTGGTTGAACAATCGAGGTAGTGGATGTAGGTCTTGGACCGAACCATTATAAATAACTGTGTGTTTGTTTGTTCTGTTTTCAGTTTTTATTCATCTTTAAGTTCTTTCTTTTATTGTGCATTTGTCTCCAATTAGAGGTCAATTTTTGAAAGAGCCAAAAAGTGCTATTCACCCCCCCTCTAGCACATTTATTTGGGACCAACAAGTGGTATCAAAGCCTAACCCTCATTTTTTAGGCTTAACATCCGTAGGGGAGATCGAAATGGCTTTAGAAAAATCTGTAGATGTTGAAGGTCAATGTATAAATATGCCTCTTCAATTTGATGGATCAAACTATCCTTATTAGAGTATTAGAATGTCCATTTATATTAGGGCTTATGACTATGAGATATGGGATGTCATTACCGATGGTCATTTCATTTTTATGATTAGAAATTCAGTAAATGGTGAGAAAACTCCCAAAGATAGAAATAAGTGGACTGAAGCTTATATAAGGAGAGTACAAATTAACTCTAAGGCCATGCACACTTTGATTTGTGCACTTGATTATAGAGAATATGATAAAGTGTTCATGTGCAAAAATGCCAAGGAAATTTGGCAAAAATTAGAAGAGTTATATGGAAAAACAAAGATGCAAATGGAATTGGAAGACAACTCTTATGAGAATCAATGCTCAATAAGCAACATGACAAATGTAGACAAGGAATCAAGTGAAGATGAATCCTCAAATCAAATTGAATTATGCCTTATGGCTCTTGAAGAGATAAAGGTAAGTTCTTCATCTTGTGAACTTAATTCATATGCTTTTGATGAATTGCATGATGCTTTTAAAGATTTAGCATTTGAGTTTGAGAAAATGAATATGAAGCACAAGAAAATTATTTCCATAATCTATGTTGAGAATGAATTTTTGATGAAAGCAAAAGTTGACTTGGAAAAAGAAAATGAAAATTTGGAAAAGGATTTTGAAGCTTACAAAAAGAAAATTGATATTTTAGAAAAAGGAAATTTTGATGTGGAAAGGAAATTTGAAGATTTATTAAATCAGAACAAAAGGCTTGCATAAATTCCTCATCTTCCAAAATGACCAAATGCAATGATTGTACATTTTTAAGTTATTATTCATACACTTGTCCAATTTAAAAATGTTTACCTTATAAATTTAGACAAGTATGGGTTCCAAAAGGAACTTTATGCAACGAGACTAACTTTCAAGGATCCAAAGCAATTTAGATACCAAAAATCAAATGAAAAATGTCTCTTGTAGGTGTGCTAGAGCAAGGAGGAACAACTCTTGAAAAATGAATGCTCTCTAGTCACACATAAAGGAAAATGGGTGATTTCTATGCTAAAACTTTTTTTTAATGAGAATCTTGATTGCTTATGTATTAAATGTTTCATTCATTTGGCTTGGTTTCTAAAATTGTTTGCTTTCCTACATTGAAAATTTTGGTTGCCTATTCTTGCTTGAATATTAAGTGCATAATTCCTTGAGCTTTATTGATAAATCTTAGCTATGCAACTTCATTTGATATGATACATGCTATAAGTTGCAAGGAAGTATGAATCTAAAGATGGAGTATGTACTTATATTTGATCTTGAATATATTATCATTCTTATTTTGAGAAAATTGTTTTGTTAAGATTGATTGATTATGGAGAATTGTTTCTATAAAATTTCCTATTGTTTTTTGAAATTGTTTCCATACTACTTCTTTGAGGAAAAATGATTTTTGCGCATAATTTTGAAACATAAAAGGTAGGATAATGTGATAAAAATATGAGCATACTTGATGACTTACACTCACATTTATTCAAGTAGCCTAAAACAAGGAAAATTGAGTTAAAAAAAATTGTCCTTGATTTCCTTGTGCCTAACATAAGTTGACCATTTGAACAATCTTGATTTACATTCTAGAACTTGTTTGAATAGTTCAAAATGGTTGATAATGAGCTTGAAAGTTTTGACTACTTTAATTAGTACTTTTAAAGCAAAATGAGCTTATATGAGACAAATGTTGCCATCCTTTAAGTTTAGAATGATATATGAATTGAACAAGTTTGTTTCATAATGAAAAATACTTATGACTTATTCTTATTGGATGTGCATATTTGCTTGTAAGCTTGAATGGTCATAAGGGCATTTTTGGAACATAATTGTGAGATATTTGCAAATGACCCTTGACATGCATAAACATGATTCATTATGCTTTTTACACATCTCATAAATCATTTAGAGCATAACTAAACAAAATTGAGTGATATTGAGCTCATGATTTTTCACAAAGCATGTCTAATCTTGAATGTTTCAAGTTGAAAAGTTTGCAAAGAAAGGTTAAATCTTTATCAATTGATTTTCTTGCAAAATCTTTTTATCCTTGTTGATTGAAAATGATTTATTATTTCTTTATTTTTAATGATATAGAATGGTTGAGCAAAATTGATTTGATACTTGAATTGCATAAATCCTATTTTGCTTGGTATTTCTCTCATGATTGGTGAAATTGATTGAAAGGGATTTCTTAAGCATGATTTTGAGTGTGATAATTTGGCATTGATGACATTTTTCAAGCAAAGGGACAAATCTTCTTGTAACGCTTGAGGCTATAATGATTTCAATGATACAAAACTTGAACAAGTGTACCTTATGTTGAAAATGATATTATAACTTGATCTTATTCTAAATGAATGCTTGAATGACCTCAAGGGCATTCTTGTCCATATGCTGAAAAATTATAGGAAATGCTAAATTTGATGCTTATTATGTTTAAACATTGTTTAAATGCTTGTTATACATGTTACAAGTCATAGTAACGCATCATGATATAAATTGAATATGTTTGAGCATATTAAAGGAATGATTCTTCAAATGAGCATTTCAACTTTTCTAGAACTTGTGAACAATGAGCAGTAAAAGCCAAACTTTTAGTTCACATGTTTTTCTTGAAGAATCTTTGATAATACATGTCCAAAATGATGTTCGAAACATGGTAGAAATGAAACTTTAAATTGTTCTCACACAAATCCATGTTTTGAGATCATTATACCTTGGAACATTGCATGTTTGCACCTTTCTCTAGCTTTTCAATATGCAGGAATCAAGCATAATTGACTCTTTAGCATAGCTAGTCGACTATCGGAGAACAAAATGCAAACAATACTACTGGAATGATAAAAAAATGGACCCAAGGGATATGCAGTCAACTCTTGAGTGCTCTAAAGCCAAAATGGACAGGTTTTGAGTTCCAAAATGCCTTTTTATTTTACTTCTTGTCTATTAAAATATTTTCTTTTCTGAATTTCCTTTTCAAAGATGATTCTTGACTTTTAAAAACATGCATTATGAATACTTTCATGATCATTTGGAGCAAGTACATGTTCTTGAAATTGCAAAACTTGTTGAAAATGGGAAATCCTTTTTGATGACATAAATCTACTTATTCCCAAGCATGACATTCATATTGATTCCATAATTTCTAATGTATTTACAACAACAAAATAAAGATATGAGAAGTTGTTCATCAATGCCTCAATTTGTTAATTCGATTGGATTTTCATGTGCATATATAGAAAATATCTTCTCATGAAAATTGAAATGTTCAAATGCTAATCTAGGAACAATTCTTGAAATATATTTTACGTTTGTGCTCAAATGATTGTTTCAAAATTGATTTCTTGATTATGCATACTTATTCGATTAAGATGAACTCATCGAACTTAATGAAAATATTCTTGGTTCATCTACTATATTGGTCAAGACACATGCTTATATGATTTTTCTTTATGCTTGACCTTAAGGTCTGAAGTCTAAAACTTGACTTGAGCAATGCATTTGAACATCAATGTAATTGTCAAGTTTGATCATGGCATATATTGTGAGTTGACATAGTTGAAATTTATTTTGGATATACATTTAAATGTTAACTATGTCTTCATTGAGCCTTAATGTTTATATGATCTAAAGATTTTGTGTGCATCCAACTTTAGCTTATAGGTCACCATAAACAACTTGACATGTTAAATAAAATATGGCCTATAGCTTTAGTTAGCAACGAATGCCTAATGTGCTTTGATTAAATATCTCTTTCTTGAATCTTGATAATTGGTATTCATTGATGATTGAATGTTCACTTTGAATATATTCATGAGTTGAGTGCTTTACTCTCAATATTCTATAACAATTGATATTACTCATGAATCATGAATTATTGAGAAATCGCATGTACCTTGAACTTCAATGGTTGCATATTTTTTCAATGGGTATATGTTTATATTGAACTTATGCTTGCATTTTGATGAACAAAATTGGAATCATGATTAAGGAAGATAGCCATGTTATTTCTTGTAATCATGTTTGTACTTCTTTGATCATAACTTTCATACATGATTGCAATAAATGCAAAATGCTTTAGCCATGCTTCATTAATAATGATATGCCTTTTGTGAAAGTTCTCCTTGAATTAACAATTTCATATATAATTTGGATAATACATCTTGCAATGTTTGCCTTAAAATGACTTAGATGAATGACCGCTTGAAAATGATTTGGAAGAATACTTGCCAAGAATGCTTAATGATGATATTTTTTAATTTGTCCTTGAGTTGCTATTTTTGTATATGAATTAGGGAATTTCCTGGAAATACTTGAGTGAAACTTCTTGGCTGATTGATATTGGGAATAAATAATGAATGTTTGATGATGATTGATAATACTTGATGATAATTGTCACGACCCGGTACTCCCCTCGAGCCCATGACAATCGCCGCGACGTCCTGATTGACACTCATTATCCGGAATGCCAACCGGAACCCCACAAGGCTTACATATCAGTTTCTTTCCTTTCTTGTGAGCAATCATTGTTAAATATCGTGTTTTTAGAGAATATATACTATTTTAGATCAAAAACAATCAAAATAAAATTTTCGCCATACAGGGGTATTTTGGTCATTTTTTTCTCAAAAATTTTGAAACTGGCCAAAACGTAATATACAAGTACAAAACACATAATTCATATTCAAAATGAGTTTAAAAGTCTAAAATGTTCATTTAAAACGAAATTACGGTTATTTGAATATAATAAGAAAATAAAAGAAATATTAAGGAAAATATTCTATTTTCTTATAAAACAATATTTATAGAGTTATACGTGAATAATTTTTATAGCGTAAAAGCTAAATAAATTTATACATACTGAAATACAGTAAGCCAAAATATTTAATTTAATTTACAATAACCAGAGGGCCCCCGAATAAACAAAAGTAAAGAGGACTGTGAACCTACGGTTTGGAAAATGCAGATCCAATAGTAGTCCTCGATGAGATCAGCTATCTACAGTCTATACTGAACCTGAAATGGGTGGAAAGGAGTTGGGTGAGATTTTGCAATCCCAATTAGTAAACAGACATTATCATAAATATCTAAAGGCGAGTAAAATGGAGGCAAGTTAAACAATAAATTTCAACCCATTTCATAATGTTTTCAATTTATTTCTTAAACCATAAAATATTTGTAATTTACCAAAACAATTGTTAAGGCTTATGTCTTTTATAAAAACAAGGCTCAAGCCAAAACTAATCCTCGGGGATACCTTGGCCGAGGCATCTAACCGAGTCCGCCAAGGGTGTTAAAATATTCACACGTGAAACACATTTTTATTTTTAAAACCAGCCGTTCCTTGGCGTTGGCCGAGTTACACATTCACGTGGGGGTTCGACGTGAAGTGAACTCTAATACTACCCCAGGAGTTACCCTCCTCGCCTCTACAACCGGAGTAACTATATAACTGGGTTTACCGTGCCCCTCTAATAGGCAGTCCACGGAAACCCGTCACTGCAGTGACTAACCCACCAATTTTAATAAAATTTCGACAGTATAACGTGGCTTTTATTTATTTATCCAGCCTGCATAGTAAAACAACTTACATAAATTTCCCAATGCATTCACAAAATATAGCCACATATACTCATTTCGCATAAGCCATTCCTAGGAAAATATATATTTTTCAAGTCAATTTGTAGCCTCCAATTACTCAATTTCATAATCAATACAATATATTTTTATTTGTCACATTTATTCCTAAAACATCAAAAATCCCGTTTTAATCTCGTTCTCATTTCATAAAATACATAAAGGGCATTTAAAATAAACTCTAGATAATTTACAATAATAATAAGTTTACTCACCGTTTGTACAAAATAAAAGCTTTCTAAGCGCCCCGATCACTACTCGTCGGGTACGACTTCTTTGCCTTTTCCGGAAGGCTCTCCTCCTAGACACATTACAAAAATTTATACAATTCATCACATTGATGCTAAATCACTATATAATTAACTTAAATCCTATACTAATGCATGGTATGAAATGCAATAGCCTAAAACGACTTAAATGCGGTATTAACCTATTTTTGGCACTTTGCCCGATAAATTGCTAACGCGCTCCATTTTAGCTCTAAATCATCCCATTCTCTCTCCAACATTTCTAACCATTAAATATCAGCCAATAACCTTCTAAAAACAACAAAATCAGCTCACTCCCTTCCTTGGAAAATTCGGCCAAAAATGGGACATTAACTCGGTAAATTTTCTACTTTGTTTTTTTCTATCACGTTTAATCGTTTTTCATCATTTCTCTTCATTTTCCTTAGAATAAAATCAATTCATCATCATTGTACAGCATTGAGCATCCAGCCAAGAGTGGGTATTGTGAAAATTTACTGATTTCTTGCCCAATTTAATTTCTAAACACATTTAACTAACTAAAACTATCAATTTAACTAAAAATCAAAACCTAAAAATTTCAATTTCTCTCTCCTAGAATTTCGTCCAGCCCTTGATATCACTTTTTGATCTCTCTCCTCAAGCATGCTAAATGGAAATAAAGGCATAGGAAAGGTAGAAATCAAGCTAAAATCGAAAAATCTTACCGTTAGACGCGTAAACGGTCGAAAACCGCGAATTTCTCTTTGAATTTTCTTGTTTCTCTTTGGTTTTTCTTTTCTTCTTCCTTTCCTCTCTATTTCCTCTGTTTTTCTTCCTTATGGCCGGCCAGCACTCAAAATTTGGGTTTAAATGGCTGACTTTTCATTAAAATAATATTATTTCATTAAAAAATGCCATGTGTCACTTTCCCATTGGCCCATTTTTAAAATTTCATCTATTTGTTTCCAAATTTTCACTATACACTTGTCCCACATATCCATAGCTTAGATAAAATTCTCAGACTTATCCAAAGTCTCGGTGGAGTAATTTTTTGAAATTTACACTTTTGCCCCCGTAAAAGTCAAAAATTACATTTTTACCCCAAAAATTGAAAAATTGCCCATAGACATATTTTTCATCCCTTATACTCATACCATTCTCCAATTTGTCAAATTTGATCTAAATTCTCTCAAAATCTCAAATTTTGTCCGTGGGTGGCAAAATTACGATTTTGCCCCTACACTCCAAAAATCACCAGAATTAAACTTTTTCACTTCCTATCATTAAATTATACTCCAAATAGTTAATCTTGGTCAAAATTTCACTCCATGATCAAATTATTATCTTAGGTGGCAAAATGACGATTTTGCCATTGAATATCAAAATTTCTAATTTTACCCCAAATGAACCATCGAACTCCGAACAATCATTTTTGTCATTCCTTGACTATAAAATATTAAATTTCATCCTACAATTCCTATTTGAACTAGTTCGAGGTTAAATCAACTCAAGTGTACCATTAGGTACGATATCGGGTTTTGTCTTTTCTTATGTGCTTTCCTAGCATAATAACATGCTACTCAGTGCATGTATGTCATGACATGTATTTATAGGGTTGGGTTTTACAATAATTGAGAATAGTGCTTGAAGACTAATGATACTTTAGACATGCCTAGGAACTACTTGGCAAATACTTCTTGAAAATATGAGCATGTGATGCATATGTTGAACATCTATTCAAATGCTCATACTTTTTTGGTTCCATGAAAACTTGAGTATTAGGAAAATAAATTGAATATCCATATGAATGCTCATTTATTCTAGGGTCATGATTTCTCTCCTAATATTTGATCTATTGAGGATCTCTAACAATTTGTGTTGAGCTTTTGATTTCTTAAGGGGGAGTCAATCATTGTCATTGATATCATAAGTAATTAAGATCTTCAACAACAAGGTTTGGTGAGATTCCACATTTGGTGTTCTTCGCTACCGATAACATCTTTCTAAACACCAAAATAGATATTGTGTCTTATATTGCTTCTCACTTAAACTTGAATGTTGAAATGCATAATTGGTATCAAGCCTTAAGTTTTCTCAATTAGTGTCTAGCTTTAAAATTAGCATCAAGCTTTATAATTGTCTCTTCTCTTGAGGTTTAAATTGATCATATATTTCTTAAATATTCTAAGCCTTGAAGTTGATATGCTTAAAATGCTTAATGATAAGGGAAGTCTTTACTAGTGCTTTACCAATTGATATAATGAGCTTTAAACAGATTCCATCTCTCATAATTGATATTGTGCTTTTACAAAGAGGGAGATTTTACTTATATCTATCAATTGGTATATTGAGCTTTTACACTTGGTATTGGAGTTCAAATATGGCTTATGTGCTTATTGAACATCTTTATGATTATCTTTCTTGAACTTCATAATTATTATATCCACATTTTGCTTATAGAGATATATACATGTGGCTTTCGTATTGATGATTCTCATGATGAATTAATACTTGAATGTGCTTAATGGGTATATTTCTTAATTATTTGGTTGAGGATATTAAGTGCATATGTATGATGACTTAAAGACTTTATGGTTACATATTCATGGTCTTAATGCTCATATTCTTGATGGATTTTGCTAACCATTATTTCTTGAGCTTAAGTGTTTAATGCTCACTCTTTTTAACCTTTTTGATATAACAAAAAAAGGGAAAAGGTTTATGAGCAAATCGAATTTTATGCATATGTTGAGGGGGAGATTTTAAAATCATTTCAAATGCAAATTATGCTCATAGTTTTGTCATATCAAAAAGGGGAGGCTGTTAGCTTTAAAATTATTATAGCTTTGATTATGCCAAAAATATCAAATTTGCTTGAGCATTATTTAAGTAATCCTTAACAATTTCTTGAAATGATTTAACTCCCATATACTTGTTCTTACATTGACACAAGCTTAACTCTTGAAGTTTTTGAACTATATCTATAAGCTTGTATCACTTAGGTGTATGAGTGCTTATGATTCTCATTCATTAAAGTTTGATTTAAAGATTAAAGGAAAATCTTGATGCACTCATTAAGGAGGAGTTTTGAATATATTGTTTAATGATGAAAAAGAAAAAAGAGAGAAGGAAAACTAAATCAAATAGAGTTTAATAGGTCTTCATGTTTAATTTATGTGTCTGATGCTAAATTTTGGTTTTGTTGAATATTATGTAAAGAAAAGTAGATGCATTGACTAAGGGGGAGCACCTCATTATGCATAAAGATTTGAAGCATTCATATTGAACATAGACATTGCATCTTAATCTTGAAGTGTTTTGTGATCATCAAAAATAAGAGATAGAGAATGTTGACTCTATATGTTTTTGATGATTGCTAAATATTCCCATTCATTGATGTCTAATTATATTGTTTAAGTGTGCAGGAGAAAGCTTAAATCATTAATATATTTGGTATTTGTAAGCAAGTCAAGATGGTTGTTCAATTGCAAGATGGGTAAATTGGTTAAACAAGCAAAGAAGAAAGAGCTACAATTGAGTCACAAAACAGAAGCCTCTTAGTTGGATAATGAAAGGTATTAGTTTGCTATAATTCAAATTAGAAGTTGGCAAGCTCAAGAAGATTGAGAGACAAAGAAGACTTAGTCGACTAAAAGCCTACTGCTAGAAATCTGGACTTCAAGACAAAAATAACTTAACCGACTAAGAAGGAAGTTAGTTGACTAAGAGCTCACTGTCAAAAACTTGGATCAGAAGACAGAGACAGCTAGTCGACTAAGAGCGCAGTTAGTCGACTAAGATCATTCTGCTAGAAAATTTGAATTGAGCACTATAAGACAAAATAACGGCTAGAAACGGCTAGTTTCTATCTCCAACGGCCAAAACTGATTTTGCAAGTATTTAAAGCCTCTTCAACAGTCAAAAACGAGTAAGAGAGAGAGAAGTTATCCAAAGTGATTTTGAGCTTAGAATACCAAAAACTTTCTCTTTACACTTGTATTTCACTCCCATCCTTTGAAAAAGTGTTTGAGCTTAGCTTTGTACATCTTAGATCAGCTAGGTGATCAATTGTACTTCATCTTTTCTTCATTTCTTGATTACTTAGAGTGTGCAAGGCACTCTAAGGGATTTATTCAAGCTTGGATTGCTTGATTGAGTGTATAGGTTTTAACTTAGCCATGAAAAGTTAGTTGTTGGGTTTTGGTTGATCCCGTGAAAAACCATTGTTGTAGGTTATGGTTGAGCCTTTGAAAGACCACTTTGGGTTTTGGTTGAGGCCGTTGAAAACCATTGTGAAAGGTTGTGGTTGAGCCTTTGAAAAACCACTTTGGGTTTTGGTTGATCCTGGTAAAAACCATTGTGAAAGGTTTTAGCTAAGCTTGGTAAAAGCCATTGTAAAGCTTGGTGAAAGCTTAATAATTTCACTGTTCTTAGTGGATTGTTTGAAAAATCCTTGGTTAAACAATCAAGGTAGTGGATGTAGGTCTTGGACCGAACCACTATAAATTGTTGTGTGTTTGTCTGTTCTGTTTTCAGTTTTCATTCATCTTTAAATTCTTTCTTTTATTGTGCATTTATCTCCAATTAGAGGTCAATTTTTGAAAGAGCCAAAAAGTGCTATTTAGCCCCCCTTTAGCACATTTATTTGGGACTTAACCTTTGATACTACTCCTTTGTTCACACTTTTGTAAAGGTTTTAACTTAACCTTGAAAAATTAGTGTATCTTTTGATCTTGTTAAAAGCTGGTGTAAGGGTTATCACTTGATCCCCTGAAAAAGCAAGTATAAGGTTATTGTTTGATCCCTTTAAAAAGCAAGTGTTAGGGTTATTGCTTGATCCCATTAAAACACAAGTGTAAGGGTTATTGCTTAATCTCATGAAAAAGTCGGTATAAGGATTATTTCTTGATCTTGTTAAAAAGCAAGAATCCTTGTAGTGGATTGAAAATTCCTTAGTCAACCAAAGGAGTGGATGTAGGCACTTAAAAAAACTGAACCATTATAAAATCCTTGTGTCTTGATTTATTTTTATACCTTATGGTTTATTGTAGATATTTGCTTTAAAGGCAAATCACCTGCTTTATTTTTTACACAAGAAGAAAATTTGGTTTTGAAAAAGGGGTTATTTTTATTAAGCTTGCAAAAGAAATTTTTAAAATACCAATTCACCATTTCTTGGTTTTTATTTCATTAAGCTTACTACACTAACAATTGGCACAGTTTCTTTCTTGGAATGAAAGGGGATTCCACCATTCAAACTTTTGAGTTAGCTTGTCAATTTTTCATTACTAAGGATAATGTGACAAAGTTATTAGAACAGAAGATACGTTCAAACATCCATGACTAAGGACAATTTTCAAATCAATTGGTGGTAACAACATCAAGTGAAGCTACATATGGCTAATGGTGGCTTTGTATTTATCTTATTTAATTTATCACTTTGACCTATCTTTAACTCATTTAGACTTAACAAAAGTAATTCTTTACACTCTATATATCCTATAAATGCTTAGAGATCATGTAAATACAGAACTACTTACTGCTTTAGTCATTAGTCATTACATTATGAGGTTAAAAGACCATATACATATTTTCATATAAAGTAACGTCAATTTTATTTTGGTAGGACAATACACATGTAGCTTTCTTAAGTAAATGGCAGATGTTGATTAATTTTTACAATCTTAGGATTTTAAGAGTGAAAATCTTATTTAGTTTTAAAAAAATATTATGAGTGTAAATACAAATTACTTTGCATTAAATTCTTTGGTTATAGGGTTCAAAGTGGCTTCAACAAAGGTTAAAAGCAATAAAAACATAAAATACAATACCAATATTTTAAATGAAAGAGTCCTTAAAATATAAATCACTAAACTCAAACAACAAGTAAAAAATAAAACAAATGTAAATAAAAGCTAACCATTTAAAAAAAACAAAAGAAAACACGAAACCAAAACAATAAACCAACAACTAAAACAACAAAATACTTTACACACAATATGAATAAAAGAAATTAAAAAAATAAATAGTAATAAATAATATTGCTATTGGGTTTGGCTATGGACAACATGCTCACAATTACATAGTAGAAAGAAAATCAAAACTTTAAAAAACAAAACATTCCTCCACCCACGGATCATCATGGTGATATTTTAACACATAGAATAGCATATAAATCATAAAATCGGAAGCTAGCTTTGCCAATGATCTTCTGATCGGAATAGCAATCTCCTCAATGAAACTCGCGAGCACCACAAGAAGCAAGAACCTTAATTAATCATACTATTGGCCTCCAATGATAATACACACAATTTCACTTGAACCTTTCAGCAAAAAAAGGAGACTTTAACTATGCTTTTATGCTAACAAAAGGGAACAACGTTTGTCCTTTTCCATTTCTCACAAGGATGGTCGAATCAGACACTTGAAAAATTGCTTCAAAAACAATTTCTTCTTCTTCACAAAGTAGGTGACGAAAAACAAAAAGAAAACCCTTTTTTTTCTAATAACTCCTTTTCTTCATCTATGAAAACATAGTTAAATGTGATTTATATAACTACGTTAAAATTAACTTTAATTTTGCAATAAGGCCCTCAAATTATAACACATTACAATATAGGCCCATGACTTAATTAAACTATCTTAATTAAGCCTAATGGAAATCAAATTGAAATAATTTCCTTTATATTATTTCAATTTCGGCCTTACAAGTATAACTATATTTATATTATGCCCAAAACTTAATTAAACTCCTTTTAATTAAGTTTATAGAAGTTAATTACCTAACATGTGATTTAAGTCTAATTTAAATCATCACTCTCCCAATTTAATTCAAATGCAATCATTGTATGTAACCCATTAAGTTCCTAACATGTTAAAAATGGAATTGATTAATGACTTAATTGATTAATATAAATTTCATTCAATTAATTTATAATTAATTCCATACACCAAGATTGGCATCTAGTAATGCATCATGACCACTCAATTGTTTAGAGAGCAAAGGGTTCTTTGACAACTTTTCAGTGTACAATCTATCAGTGTAATTCACTCCCTTATCATATATCTTAGAGATGTAAAGAGCTTGGTGCAGTATCTAATCTTATTGATTTCCATATTCGTTGTTGCAGTTATAGCTTTATCTTTATAAAGACTTATGAAACCTTTTTCATAATCTTTAAGTCACCTTGGCCAAGGACTTCAATAACCTAATGTTAACCAAAACCTAATAAGATATGTCCTCTAAAGCACTTGAGGTGATGATTCCGATCTTGACCACTCATATGCCTTCGCATGCTTCATAGGCATCATTGGTTAGGCACTCGTAGAGATGAAATTAAAACATAGCACTCCACATATAAGACAACTTAGTGTCTAAAGTCTAGGAAGCATTTACACAACTAACACATGAAAAATGTTGCATAGACATTGGAATGTATTACCAAATGCACTTCTCATTGCGACTTATGTTCAGTGAACTTGCTTTCCTAAGGAAGCACCTACATTCTAGTTCCAAGTATCTCTATACTTCAATATATGAGATCAACTGCTTACTTCCAAAGTAAAGAACACAGAATGTACTAGTCTCTAAGCATCATTGATGTCCAATCTCAATGATATATTAACCAGAAACATTGTGAGATTAAGTATTGATGCATAAGGATCATGTAACAGTTCCCTTATAAGGCATATTAATCTCATGGACTTCATCTAATTAGATTTATAACTAATTATAATTAATATCTTATTGATGAAGAAAAAACATATAATCATTCAATATGAACGATATCATTATATGATTCGAACCAAGCCTTAACCAATCTCAATTGGCTACAAGGCTCATCCCAACATTCTCCTACTAGCACAAAGCCAATTACTACCTCATCACAATGTGGATCCAAACCATTTAGCAATCGTATCTCTTTATAGATTTGCTTGTGCCGTTTAATGTGGTTAATTGCTCTTATCTTTGTGATGTCACAACATCTCATCATATTACTATATTTAGACCCATTGAGACTTAAGTTCTTGGTGTGGCTCCATTGTTATATTAACAATGGCTAGAACCCTTTATTAGTTTCATGAGCTAAAGATCTAAATATCCTCCTACTCGAGCCTTTAGTAGGATGTATATGACCTTGTTTATATACATGTTCATAGTCCTTTTCCAACTTTGGAACTATTTCAACTTGACTATGCTTCATGCATCACATGCATTTTATCACTTAGTATTGTGCCATCCACCACTTATTGAAACTTGGCCTTTTCTTTATACACATATTACATCTTATGTAATCGTATCAATGAAGAACTATATTCACTCCCACTAACCTCCTCATGTGTATGAGACAAGTACACTAACATATTATATTTCATCCAACTCTTTGGATCTCATTAAATAGAATAGAGGGTGAAATTCTATTAATCATATTTAGTAGATTCATTTAATATGAATAATACATCTCAATGTGTCTTACTAAATCCATGGTGTTGTCATACAACTATATTGATTATGCAACTTAATGCAAAATTTCTAGTATTGAATGCCAATGTAACATAATAATATTAAGAAATTATTTTCTTAATGTCATCATACTCCTACTAAATCAGAGATTCTTTGTGAGAGTAATATTCAAACTCTTTTGAATATTCCACAAAGTTACATATATACATGCCAATGCATGCTTGGAATTGTATTGGTTTTAGAATACCATTATGGGCTTAATGTATTGGAGAGGTATGGACCAAATCATATCAAAATATGACTTTGGTTTTTTCTTTTGAATAAACATCTTTAAGTTCTATTCATAAGAAAGTTCCATCTTTATATGAATCAAAATTCATTCCTTTGATCAATTAATGACAAACTCTAACAATCTTTTACTAAGATCTTATCACAAGTAAGGTCATTGGATTAGTTGATTAATCTTAATCGATTAATTTTATTTTTGTGAGACCCTGTCAAGCTCGATTAAAAGATGGTATTGTACCGAGTGGTACAACTAAGTTAAATCGAGTCTTGAACTAGTTCAAATAGAAATTCTAAGAGGAAATTGAAAATTTTGAAACCCACAGAATGGCTTAGAATAGTGATTCGAAGCTCAAGGTCCAGTTTGGAGTCCATTAGGAAAATTGACCGATTAGGGACAAAACGGTCATTTTACCATTTGATGATAAAATGGAGATTTCTAGCCAAGATTTGATCACATTTGACCAAGAATAATTATATAAAATATAATTATGATTATTGGAGTATAAAATGATATTTAGCAGTGAAAAATTATGATTTTCGGTATTTTTAGAGCACAAGGGTAAAATGGTAATTTTGCCACTAGAGGACTAAACGAAAATTTTTATAAAACGATTTTTGCCCAATTTGGTTAATATTGATCAATATTAGTGTTATTTGAGGTTGAAAGGTAGAAATAATGCGATTCCGATACATTTCGGAGTATAGGGGCAAAATCGTAATTTTTTCATCTCGGGGGTAAATCGGTAAAATTTTTCTCCCCAGCACCTGTCAAGACCAAGGGATTTTAATTGTGGTAGGATTGGATAAATACCAGAATATTTGTGGTGGAAAATTAAGAAGAAAAAGTCAAAAAGTTAAAAAATTGGGCCAATAAGCATGTGACACGTGGCATGCTTGATTATTTTATTATTTTCTATAGAAATCAGCCAATTAAATCCCCATTTCTCTCACCATATTCGGCCTAGGCAACCAGCAACAAGAACAAAGGAAGAACAAAGGGAAAAACAAGAAAACCTAGGTGGAAATTCAAAGAAAAAGATAAGAAATCAAGGAAACAAGCTAGGTAAGTTAGAATTTCTTTAATTCTCCTTGATACCTAGCTTACCTATGCTTTTGTTCTTGATTTTCATGGTTGAATATTGAGTTATCATGATGAATTCAATTTTGAAAAATGGGTATGGAAGAGGAATTGTTGTTGGAATAATTTGATTTCAGGCTATGTTAGTGTTTAGGGATAGTTAAGCATGGTTATGAACAAAAACACAAAAGAAATATTCAGTTTCTCTAGGGTTCCTTGTTGGTCGAACCATGAGGGTTGAATATCAATGGGGGATTGTTTTTATTTCAAGGAAAATAGCTTGGAAAAAGATGAATTAAAGTGAAACGGTTATGTAGAAAAAATTTTGGTGCTAGTGCACCAAATGATCGAATTTTTCTATAAGGAACTATGAAGGATCTAATATTGAATTTGGCTTTATTTAAATGGTATCTGGTAAATTAAGGTATTAGAGGAGAAATGAATTAATTTGGAGGTGATTTGGACACAATTGCCAATTAATCGGTGATCGGTCGAATTTAATCGATACCGCGATTAAGCGGTAATCGGACGTATTTTTGCATTTACATATTAAGCATTAGTAATTTAAATTAGTTTACATCAATCTAGGGACAATATAGTAAATTCCTTGACTTTGTTATTTGTCAAGGTAGTGAGACGTTCGAAAAAAGTAAAGGAATTGCGCTTGAGGACTATTAGTCCGAGTGCACCCGAAATCTAGATTTTTTATATCGGTGAGTGGACTTGCATTTCAAACTTGTTTTGGGGAATATGAAAGATTCTATCCAACTTGTCTTAGAAAATGTACCTTGGGAACAAGCTTTTGTTAAATGGTTTGATGTTGTGATATGTGATTGCTATAGATTCATGCATTATTGCAATATGATGATATATATATATATGTGTGTTGTGCATGATGAATGATATTGTGTATAATGACTATAACCGTGTGTGTGCACGATGTGGGGGGATGCACATGCCGGTGATGATGGTGGCGTGAGAGATGGATGATGATAGTGTCCGTGTGCACGATGTAAGGGGATGTACACGATGGCACTGATTGTGCACGATGTGGAGGGATGCACACGATGGTGCCGGCTATGTGCACGATGTGGGGGGATGTACATGAGCCGGGTGTGATTATGATGATATTGATGTTTGTCTATCAAATTATGCATATCTAGACTTATGAAATGAAAGCTCATGAATGTGATATATGGTTGACATATATGTGAAATTTGATACATTGCACTTTAGGAATTTTCATGAGTTTTATGTTGATTTTGTTGGTTTAGTAGGATGCCCTTTTTGTTTAGTGAAGGGAAACTTTTCTTTTGTTGCTCTGTTTCGCTGCAGTGAAATTCATTCTCACTACAGCGAGAAACTCTCGGGTTTGAGGGCCTTCACCAGAACTGGTTCTCGCTACAGCAAGAAACTTTTTGTCCATTTTGCTACCTTGTGGGTTTTTGCCATATTTCCCATTTCTTTGGTACCGTACTTGAGCATGGATTTTTGTAAAGTGATTTACTCATGTGGAGTTTACATGAGGGGTTTAAAGGAGCTAAAATAATTGCATGGTTTTGAGAAAATGAATGCATCATGATTTCAATAAACATTCCTTATGGTATGCTTGTTCCCTTCTTGTTCACTCACTGAGTATTGTACTCACGTTTTATAAAAATTTATGTTTTCAGATCAAGTGACTGTTGGACCCTCGATCGAGGAGTCCCCGTAGTGCATCTCCTGGGTATGTGTCTGGCATTCGATAGTAATCCCTTTTATTGTAAATGTCTCCGCTGGAAGTCATGGGTCCTTTTGTATTGTGAATTCAATCTAACAATGTGAATATGTGTATGCAATGTAAATTGCTAAATACATGACTAGTATAGTGCATGTATATTATTATCAATAATGCCATTGTGTTTTGGCTATGTTCACACCCGGGAAAAGGTGTGTGTGTATGCATGATATGATAAATTTGTTAAGCAAAGGTAAATGGATAGGCTTGCTTGGGCTTAGTGAGCTATGCTCATTGAGCTCATGCGCCAGTCATGGCTCGGGAAATTGGGTCGTGACAATTTTAATCAAACTAATTTCACATAAATCATAATCTATAATTGAACAAATACTGTTGCGTAGAGAAATATGAAATACGGATAATAATAAAGTAAGATATAATTATTCCAAATAATTATCCAAACATGAAACATTAAAACTTTTACATCCACATGCTAATATAAATGTTCACAAGTCATCCACATGGTAATAAATGTCAAAACATTTAACCAAATTATCCAACAAATCAAATCATATGTTTAAATAGGAGCGCAACCATCCGTATGTAGCATCCAATGCTTCAAGTAGTGTATTAATGTGGTCACCTCCTCAGCTAAGTTCCTACTCATCTTTGTCCTTGGTCTCTACAATATGTCATACATATTAGAACCAACATAAGGTATCATATATCTTTATAATATAAAGTAGTATATCTTAACAAATGGTACCAAAATTAGAAACTTCAATAAAAATTTTTTTCTTGCTTAAATAGCTAGGTACTCTTTGCAATTCCTCATTCAATGATCAAGTTTGCCACAGTGATGGCAAATGTTCTTCTCTTTGTCCTTTTTGACACCTCCTTTAGGCTTCAATGCCTTCTGATTTTGGGATGTTACCTTCTTCCTTTTTTGGGTTTTCTTCTTCTTTTGCTTCGTTTAAGCCTTTGAAGAATAAACAAGAAATAAAGCTCCCTTTTCCCTTTTAACAGACATCTTTGCCCTATCCAGCATGTTCAGAAGTTTAGAAAGAGTAGCTTCCAAACAGTTCATATGGAAGTTCAACATGAACTCACTGAAGTTGTTAGGAATAGACTATAGAGCTAAGTTAGTACTCAACTCATGATCCATCGCCAATCCTAATTGTCCAAGTGTTGGTATATGTCCTTGAGCCAATAGGATTGATCAAGAAATATATATTGTCATTTAATGCATACCTAATCACATAACTATATGTGATAGAGGTTTTCTTTTAGGTTAGTGCAATAATAAAGAGTTATTAAGAACTAATTAGATGAAGCCCATGGAACATAAAGGCCTTGCAAGAGAATTGTAAAGTTGTTACAATTATGAGATCACTATGCATCAAAGCCATGTTTCTAAAATTGTTCCTAGTCATTGTATTGTCAAGACAGGGTATTGACAATGCTCAAAGACTAGTACATGTTAAGCCTCTTTACTTGGGAAATAAGCAATTGATCTTATAGATTGAAGTATATGGAATACTTGATGATAATGTGTAGGTGCTTGTTAAAGAACAAGTTCACTGAACATGACTCGCTATGAGAACTCCATTTGGTATTTCACTCAAGTGTCTATGGAAAAAGTTCTCATGTGATAGTCATGGAACTAGTCCTTGGACTCGAGACACTAGCTCATCTTGTATGGGGAATGACATACTTTGATTTCACCCCTACGGGTCTAGAGGTGACCAGATGCCTAAACAAGGTGTTTTTAGGTATGCTATGAGCATGCGAAGGTGAATGAGTGGTCAAGAGAGGATTCATCACCCCAAGTGATATGAAGGGATGTATCTCACTTATTCTCAATTCTTTATTAACTTGTATAAAGTTTATGGCCAAAGCATGATGAATTTGAGGAAAGTTTGTTTTCTAAATTCATAAAGTTAATCATGAATTATGAGAACTAATATGGAATGTCATAAGTAGACACCGAGCCATGCTTAATGACATATTTGGGATATTTGACGAAAGGACCGTATTACACTAAGAGGCTTATCACTAAAGGGCTTTGTCAAATTCTTTGATTGACTCTCTGACATTTGGATGGTCATGATGTATTGCTAGATGTCACTCATGATCTATAAATATAAATTAATTATCAAATTGATATTTGATTATAATTTATATTTATTGCCAACATGTTAGAAGCCTAATGAGTCACACACATTAAGTGACATGATTGGGATTAAATAAGGATAATTAATTAAGTTTGACTTAATTAAAAGACACCAAAATAAAGTGAGAAATTAATTGAAATCTTAGATACTTAATTAAATTAAAATACAACTGTTGTATTTAGAGTTGCAAATTAGTTTGGCTACATAAGTATGTTATGTTAGCAAACTAAAAACCCTAAGCCTTCAACCACTTCTCAGCTGTTTCATAAAATAAGAAAAGAAAATTAGTTTTCTTTGTCTGAAAAGAATAAGATTCAACAAGAATTTTGGTCTTTTTGTTTTAGAAAAAAAACCTGCTAGCACAAGTAAAAATCCTACCTTTGAGAAGGTCTTATTCAGTCACTGTGTGGATTACTGTTAGAGGCCAAACATTTGGGTGGCTGAAGATTTAACAAATCCTAAAGGTAAAGAAACAAAGATTTTGATTTAATTGGCTATTGATTACGATATCTAGAGCAAGGTATGTAACTCTTAAACTTATGAGTGTTCATAATTAATTTGAAAGTTACATGAAAAACACAACATTGATCCTGTAGGATTTAACTGTTTCTCTGATTAAATACTTGTTTATTTTTTCGCTGCATTTTAGTTTAATTTATTGATTATTTTGTGTTTGAGCATGAGGTCAAATCCTAGTAGTGGTATCAGAGCCTTTGTTTGATGTTTTCATGTAATAAGCATTCTTGATTCTTGGTGATAATCAATAGAATTGATTTGTGTGTTGATTTGGTGTATATCAATTTTAAAGGCTTTCTTTAAAATTTGTTTTTTTGTTTTAATCAAACTTGGACAGCATGTAATTAATTCATTAAAACATGTTTTAAAAGATTTAAAATCATGTTTAGTCGAAGATTTAATGAATGGATTAAAAGGCTTGCAAAGCCAAGTTAAAACCGAATAGTTTTGAGATGTTTTAGGGATTAATGTGCCAATTATTTTTTTTTTACTAACATTGGGTAAGTGTTATGAGCAGTTTTCAATTGTTAAAAATTAGTTTTATCAAATTAAATCACTGCATGTTTTGGCTAGACTTGATTTAGTATGAAAAAGGTTCATAAAAATCATGTTTTCGAGTTCCAAAACAGCAAACATTCAATGCAAAAAATTTTGGACAGCTATGATCTGTTTTGGTGGCTTAATTCTTGATAAATTTTGTGTTTAATTGTTAAACACACTTGTTGGAAATTTCTAGCAGCTTTTTCATGAGTTTGACTCATGATTTATGGAGTTTTAAGAGCACTTAAATACCATCTATTTTTATTTTGGGTGATCCATAAAAAATAGGAAATTGGTTCCTACTTTAAAAGCAATTCTTAAAATTAAGGATAGAATTTTAATTTTAGGTAATTCATAAAAAAAAAATAGGAACTTGTTTCCTACTTTAAAAGAAATTCCTAAAATTAAGGATAGTATTTTAATTTGGGAAATTCATAGGAAATAGTTTCCTACTTTAAAAGAAATTTCTAAAGTTATGTGATAGCATTGAACTTTCCTTAAAATTTTGATTTGACTAGAAGTTTCCAAAAATTTATTAAGTCACCATCTAGGTAACTTGAACAGCATACAATTTAGAAAACTAATCCATTTTCTAACTGTTAGAAATTAAAATGTTGTCTTAGATATATTTTAGGAATTTACCTAAAATAAAGAAGTTTCCAAGATTAAACGGAGTTTTAATTATGGAAAGAATTAAAATGGAAAGTCTTAAAAAGGAAAGTTTTATTTCAATGAATTTCTAATAAGAAATAAGGAGTAAAATGTTTACTTTAAGTGTTTTGAAAATAAGAATTTGTTAAACACTAAATTGAAATAAAACAATACTAAATAATTTGAGTCTAGCACTTTAAGTGAATTAATTGATGTTTTTCTCAAATGAGACACAAGATCACCAAGTGATACTGAGCTTGCATTTATTTCTATGCTTTTGATTATGATTATAAAGCATGAAGATGATTATGGACTTAGACCTTAGAAGATTAGGTCATGGATGGTTAAATTTATTTATCATGGTATTTATTTTAAAATAGGGTCGCGCACCCTACCTTATCTCTATTTTCTCTGGGTTGTAAAATTCTTTTCTTATCTAACTCCCCTCGAATGTAACTCGAGGTTTTTTTATTATAAAATGTAATTAGTTACATCAAAATGGAAAACTAGAATTAGATAGAAAAATTTTTGTAACTTGAAGATAGAGATCCAAAGGCGCCATGGAGATTCAAGGAGATTATAAGCAAAGCTTGAAGACGATGTTTGTGTAAATCCCCTAGGAATTTGACGAACTAATTTCCTTAATGGCTCAAGGAAATTAGAATTAGTAAAGTCCATAATCATCCTAGTAGTTGTCACGAAATAGATTTATTTTGTAATATATATATATGATATATGTGAAATGCGATAAATGCTATGCATGTCAACAATGCCAAATCAATGAGACCTTAATTAATGAATTAATAAATAAAAATCTCTCAACAATATATTGAGTCAAAAAGTTACCTTCCACCATATAACAAGATAACTAGGTTGCTCTTTTAATTGGAGGCTTGTTGAGTCACTCAAGGCCAAACTTTTACACTAGTACGTTTGAGTTATTGGTGGGTTTTACTCAACTAGTACTATGTTGTTCAGATGTGTCACACATGACCACATAGTATTAGAGGCATAGTTAGGCAAAATGTATATGATACGTTTACACAAGGAGTTATCACCTAACTGATCTAGGAGTTCTATAAGATACAATTGGTAAGCTAAGTTACTTACCTAATTAGTTTCATTATGGCTTGTTGAGTTACTCAAGGTCATGGTGGGATGAAAAGGGTCTTAGCTCAATAAGAAGTTTAAAGGTTAAATTTCTCAAAATAGTAGAGGAGGGCTATTATTTTGATAAAATATTAAGAATCATCATATAAGATTTTAAAACCTTGTCTTTATGATTATATAATTTGCATTAATAACTAATTGTGAGACCTTGACCTTCACAGACATGTAACGGAGGTAGACCCTATGATGTGGAGCAGGGGTAGTTTGGTCATTTTCCTAGTGAGCTCCTAGAAGTGGGTTTTCTAATATTATTAAGGCCTAAGTAGGCCTAAGACATAAATGAATGATGAAACTAAGGATAAAATGACGAAGGAAATAGGAATAATGATGATTTCCAAGTTAGGGGCAAAATGGTCATTTTTCATCTCGAGTCGAAATTTTTAAGTTTTCATGAACCTGAGTATTTCTAGACTATTATGGACTTTATCTCAATGTCAAAAGAGTAAAAAGATTTTCATAAAGGATTGGAAGAAGACAAAGCCACCATGTTAAAGGCATTTTGGTAAATTCAGTGAAAATTTGGATTAACTTGAAGCATAAATATCTAAGTTCTAGTAATTTCCAGCAGCTTCTTCTTCTTCTTCCTCCCATCTCATGTTTCTTCATCTTCAATGGAAGCCTCCCTTAAAGCTTCCATAACTTTTTCTCTCTCTAGCTTCAATTTCATGCTTTTGAGCACTTTTTCATAGAACCTTTTGTGCTCTTTCACTCTCTCACCTTAAAACCCTCAAAAGTCTTTGTTCAGCACTTTCTCTCACTAGCTAGAAGTTTTAGAGAGAGAAAGAGAGACTTGCCATAGTAGCTTGAAAACTCTTGAAAAAGAGTTCAACTATAAGTCCACCAAGGTGAGAGATGAGTTAGGGTTGATTTTAGGTGGTTAGAGATGGCTAATAATTAGAATTGTGGGCTATTATATTTTTGATGGTTATGTTGCGTGTGATAGGTTCCAATGAGGCCTCACATGTCCGTTTGAAGCAATAATCAAAGTTAAAGTCAATTAAAGATTCAACAAATATCGGTGAGTGAACTTGTATCAAAGTGTTTTTGGGAAATACATATGTGTTGGGATGAAGCATTTAAATGATTTTACTTAACTTTTCATTAAATTATGCATGGGAACAAGCCCTTGATAAATTGTCTCTATGTTGTGATATGTGGCTGTTATGGATTCATGTACTACTACATTATGTTGGTATATATATATATATATATATATATATATATATGTTGTGCATCGATAGTTGATATTATGTGATAATCATAACCGTGTGTGTGCACGATGTGGGGGGATGCACATGCCAGTGATGATGGGGTATGGGTGTGTGGATGATGATATTGCTTGTGCACGATGTGGGGGGGTGCACATGATAAAATTTCTTGTGCACGATGTGGGGGGATGCACATGATGATATTGCTTGTGCACGATGTGGGGAGATGCACACAATGGTATTAGCTGTGCACGATATGGGGGGATGCACATGATGACTCCGGCTATGTGTGGTGTGGGAGTGCACATGAGCTGGGTGAGGCGGTGGTGGTGCATATGCTTATATACATATATATATATATTTACTATATATAGAGGTTTGGAATTAATATGTGATTGCATTGACTGTTGAAACTTGATTGTTGTCAATGTGTTCACTTTGATGTGCAATATGGTAGGAATGGATTTTGTGACATGCGAAAATCCCTTGATTTGTCATCTGCCCTGAATCTCGCTGTAGCGAGAAACTCTCAAGTGGTGGGGGCACAAACCAGCCCTGTTTCTCGCTGCAACGAAAATGGATTCTCGTTGCAGCGAGAAACTATTGGGTGGTTCCAAAATTCTAGTGCAGTGCTTTCACTTTGACAATGATTTTGACCACCTTTCGATCAGAACTCGAAAAAGTGGTAAACAATAAAAGTTGTATCCCAGCCTCTTAGCTTTCTAATGGTCCAAAAATAATGTCAATTGGATCTCTGTAGTGAGAGATATACTTGAAAAAACTGAAACATATGCAAACTGAGACTGTTTCTTGCTACAACGAGAAACTTGCTGTCATGCTTGCTACCTTGCTTGATTTTGACATATTTTTCACTCATTTATCTTCATGGGTTGATCATGGTTTTTTGCAACACTATGAGGTTATTAATCAAAGTTTTAAATGAGGGGTTTTTAGTAAGAAATTAAATCAATTGCATTGTTTTTGAAACAAGTGCATCGTGATTTCCAAGTTCTCCTTATCGATTGCTTGTTCCCTTCTTATGTTCACTCACTGAGTTTTATACTCATATTTTTAAACTTCATGTTTTCATATTCGGAGGCAGTTGGGACCTAGATTGAGTTGTCCATGTATGCTCATCTTTTTGGTAGGTACTATGGCATCTCAGTAGTTGCCTTCACCCACGGTCACTTCGTTGATGGTCAAGACTCTGTTACTTGTGAACACGTATATGTAATGTAATCCGCTATGATCCATATTATAAGTCAATTATGCATATTTGATTATTGATGCCATTATGAGTTGGAAAACGGATGACATTATTTTGACATAATAAAATTATGAGTTTTGGGTCACTATAAAATATTACTGAAATATTTTTAGTTCAGAATTTCAATATGTGGTTTTAGAAATGATGGTTGGGAATGATGATCGGGTTTGCATAAAAAGACTTGCTTGGGCTTAGTGGGCTATGCCCATTGGGCCCATACACCGGTCATGGCTCAGTATTTGGGCTATGACACTAATAATCATTTATGTTGATTTATATAGGATATAAATCTATCATGGCGAACAGTTTGTCACTTAGAAGCATACTTGATGCAAACAAGTTGACAAGCCCAAATTTCATTGACTAGTTTCATAATATCAAGATTATCTTGAAATAAGAGAAAAAGGCTTATTTCCTATATGGTCTTGTTCCCGAGGTACCTAGTGATGATGCTACAAATAAGGAAAAGGAAGCCTATAGAGTTTATATGGATGATTTTCAATCAAGACACATGTGTGATGTTGGCTACTATGGCTCCAGATCTTCAAAAGCAACATGAAGCTATGAATGCTTTGGATATTATCCTAAACCTTAACGAAATGTTCAATAAGGAAAGTCGCACAAAGAGATTCGACATGTCAAGGGAATTAGTCTGATGTCAGGTGTCTGAGGGAAGCCTAGTAAGGCCTCATGTGCTTAAGATGATAGGATATATCACTCGACTTGAGCAGTTGGGTTGGGTTATGGATCATGATTTGAGCATAGACCTTATACTTTCTTCGTTACCAGAGAGTTATTCATAGTTTGTGTTGAACTTCAACATGAACAAGATTGAGGTAACCCTTTCAGGCTTATTAAATATGCTCACACAGGTTGAGAACACTATTACAAAAGAGAAGCCTTCAGTTCATCTTGTCACTTCTAAGAAAAATAAAAATAAGAAAAGAAAATGTTCTAAGAAAGACAAGGATGAAAAGGCATCACCTTCAAAAGGTATAAAGCCTACTGAAGGAGTGAAGAAGGATAAGGACAATGACAAATGCCATTTTTGCGGTAAACTTGAGCATTAAAGGTGCAATTGCAAGGATTATCTTGAATCCATCAAACGAAAGAAACAAAAGAAGCTTCCAAATCTGGCATGAATCATATGTTGATTTATTTTTCACTACTTGATATATGATACCTTACTCTTTATTAATGGTTTTAATATGTATGACATATTGAAGGAACTAATGACAAGGAGCAGTGAAGAATAAGATCATGAAAGGGACAACCTTAGTTGATGGTGATCAAGCTTGTGGACCTAGATTAGATTGTGGACCAATAAATAATTTTAGAACATTGAATGTTTTCATGGCATGATTGCCAAGATGAGATGTTTTGGTTTTGGGCCTATGGCTAAATATTTATTTTATGTTTAGAAAATATAGATTTATATTTTGCTAGTATGAGATGTTTAACTTATATATATATAAATTTATATATTTACATTACATCTCATTTTATTTTGGAATTGTTCTAAATTATTTATCCTTAAAGTATAACCTTGCATATACGATAATCAAGACTAAGTCATAATGATAAGATTATTGCAATATTATTTTTCTTTTGATTATGAATCAAAAAGGATATTAATGAGTTGACTTAGATAAAATTGAGTCATAACTCAATGAATTCATAATAGGATTATGAACATATTTAGTCAGGGAGCATTCTTAATGAAATCTTGGATCTAAATTAAGTTTGCTTAGAACTAAATAACAATTGATTATCATATTGAATTCATAAAAGATGAATCACAAAGCATTCCAAACCCAATTAATCGAATGAACTAACCTTTGAGAGGATTTCATCCCATAGGCAATGATGAATGACTAATGAAATGTGAGTATACATAAAAGTTATGGATATAACGCCCCAAAAGAAAAGTAAATAAGTTTACTTGGCAAGATTTCTATACCTGATAGAAACAGTGGGAGCTAATGACACGTTAAAGGTCAAAGGTCATGAAATTATAAAATCCAACAGTTAAGATCTATGCGCAAAATTTGATTTAATGGGATGCATAAAGATGCATAATTCGTGAGATAAATCATTAAATACAAACTATTAGTAGGATGCATATTGATGCACTACTCATGTAAGATGAGTTTACCAAATAATCCAACATGAATGATTGGATAATAATCTTTATTCAATGTAATAAATTCAAAATAGTTGAATACATTGAATAAGATAACCATATTTTGTGCACATCATAAGGTTATTAGGAGTTAGATAAGTTACTCATTAAAAGTTTATAAGATACATTTACTAGTCTAAGAAAAACAAAATGGGACTAAAGAGTTAGAGCCTGAAAAAGGATTCAACAACAGAATTTAGGATTACATGTTAAAGGAGTTTAACATAGAGAGAATCCTAAATGTTAAAAGTGATATAAAGTCATGATTAAGTAGTTGTATTGGACTAGTTCCAAAACAAGAGATAACTGCAAGATTATATCTATAATCGGACATAAATCTTTTGTTTAGGCTACAAAAGAAGAGATATTTGGATCATTGGTTTAATGAACCAATAAATGATTCCGAGTTGTTCAAGTAACAACAAGAGCCATAATAATGGAATCAAGGTCTCGTTGTGATCTAAATTAGTATTTCAATTATGATAATTGAGATTGTCAAACATATAAATTAACATATTCTCAAATATTACAATTTGAGTTGTCCTAGTAAACACACTATTGCTAAGCAAAGGAGTTTGGTATTGGATACGTTAACAATTAACTCAAGGGCAAGTGGGAGATTGTTGGTATATGCCCTTGAGCCAATTGGATTGATCAAGAAATATACATTGTCATTTAATGCATACTTAATCACATAACTATATATGATAGAGGTTTTCCCTCATGTTAATGCAATAATAAGAAGTTATTAAATACTAATTGGATGAAGCCCATGGAACATAAAGGCCTTGCAAGGGAATCATAAAGTTGTTACAATTATGAGATCACTATGCATCAAAGCCATGTTCCTAAAATTGTTCCTAGTCATTGTATTGTCCAGACAGGGCATTGATAATGCTCAAAGACTAATGCATGTTAAGCCTCCTTACTTAGGAAGTAGGCAATCGATCTTATAGATTGAAGTATATGGGATACTTGAGGATAACGTGTAGGTACTTGTTAAAGAACAAGTTCACTAAACATGACCCGCTATGAGAACTCCATTTGGTATTTCACTCAAGAGTCTATGGAAAATGTTCTCATATGACAGTCGTGCAACTAGTCCTTGGACTTGAGACACCAGGCCATCTTGTATGGGGAATGACATACTTTGATTTCACCTCTACGGGTTTGGAGGCGACCAAATGCCTAAACAGGGTGTTTTTGGGTATGTCATGAAGCATGCGAAGGTGAATGAGTGGTCAAGAGAGGATTCATCACCCTAAGTGATATGAGGGGATGTATCTCTCTTGTTCTCAATTCTTGATTAACTTGTGTAAAGTCTTTGGCCAAAGCATGATGAATTTGAGGAAAGTTAATTTTCTAAATTCATAAGGTTAGTCATGAATTACGAGAACTAATATCGAATGACATAAGTAGACACCAAGCCATGCTTAATGACATATCTGGGATATTTGATGAAAGGATCATATTGCACTGAGAGGCTTATCACTGAAAGGCTTTGTCAAATTCTTTAATTGATTCTCTAACATTTGGATGGTCATGATGTATTGCTAGATGCCGCTCGTGATCAATAAATATAAATTAATTATCAAATTGATATTTGATTATGATTTATATTTATTGCCAACACGGAAGAAGCCTAATGGGTCACACACATTAAGTGACATGATTGAGATTAAATAAGGATAATTAATTAAGTTGGACTTAATTAAAAGAGACCAAAATAAAGTGGGAAATTAATTAAGTTCTTAGATACTTAATTAAATTAAAATAAAACTGTTGTATTTAGAGTTACAAATTAGTTTAGCTATATAAATATATTATGTTAGCAAACTAAAAACCCTAATCCTCCAACCACTTCTCAACTGTTTCATAAAATAAGAAAGGAAAAATAGTTTTCTTTGTCTAAAAAAACTAAGATTCGGCAAGAATTTTTGGTCTTTTTGTTTTAGAAACAAAACTTGCTAGCACAAGTAAAAATTCTACCTTTGAGAAGGTCTTATTCAGTCATTATGTAGAATACTGTTAGAGGCCAAACACTTGGGTGACTGAAGATTTGACAAATCCTAAAGGTGAAGAAGCAAAAATTTTGATTTAATTGGCTCTTGATTAGATATCTAGAGCAAGGTATGTAACTCTTAAACTTATGAATATTTATAATTAATTTGAAAGTTACATGAAAAACACAAACATTAATCCTGTGGGATTCGACTGTTTCTTTGATTAAATACTAGTTTAATTTTCTGTTGCGTTTTATTTTAATTTATTGATTATTTTGTGTTTGAGCATGAGGTCGAATCCCAACACCAAGCCTATCAAAGAGTCCAATCATTTTCAATACATGGGGTTTAATAAAACTCCCTTCTGCCATCTTGCACAAGAACAATTCCTTGGAGATCTCATATCTTTTACTGCGCCCCTCCCTATCGAACAATTCTCTAAGGTGAAGAATTATGGATTGGACATCCATTTGCTCATGTTGCTTTTGGAGCTCAAGGGTCATACTGGCTAGCATCACCATGCTGCCTAATCATCATCATCCTCATGACGTTGATATGCCTTCTTATCCTCTACACTAGCATCATCAGTAGGGACTGGTGGAATAAGTGTGTTAAGGATAAATGATTTCTTCTCCTATTTCAAGACGATCTTAAGGCTTTAAAACCAATCCAAAAAGTTTGGACTAGTGAGTTTGTTTGAATCCAAGATGCTCTGAAGTGACAAGCTGTTAGCCATGTATATAGATTTTGTCTAAATATATAAAATAAAAGTAATAAATATAATCATGCACAAGGCTTTAAAATTTTAAATAAGTCTCCCACTATTTTATATGCAAAATGGCAACCCTCAGAGTCAATTCGTAAAGTTTTTTCTGGGAACTTTCTAGTGGGCTAAGACCCTGTTCAACTTACCATGACCTTGAGTGTGCTCAACAAGCCATGATATGCCTAATTGGGTAGATAACTTAGTTTATCGATCACATCTCTTCTATGACTCCTAGATCAGCTAGGTGACAACACATTGCCTAAACATATCATATATGTTTCGCCTAGCTATGGCCTCTAGTTCCATAATAATCAAGTTTCCAACCATCCAAATTTTATGAAACTAAGTAAGCAAGACCGACCAATAACTCAAACATACTCATGTAAAAGTGTGACCTTGAGTGTACTTAACAAGCCTTCGATTAAAAGAATAGCCAAGTTATGTTGCTATATGGTGGAAGACGACTTTGTAATGCATAGCATGTGACTCAATATTTTCATGAGGGATTTAGTTTTACGAATTTGTTAAGGTCTCATTTTGCATTCATAGCATTTATTAAATTGCATAAAATAAATCAATCACATGCTTACTATTTTGTATTGCATAGCATTTATTAAATTGCATAAGATAAATCTATCACATGAAAACTACTTGAGATAAATATAGACTTCAATTATAGTATAATCACATTAGGCCTAAGACAATAAATATCTACATACATTCATCAACACGAATATATAAAAATTTAAAACATGTCTTATTCAAATTATTAATCATATGAGGATTAAAGAATTTTCCTCATTAAAATTAGTAATTCTCTAACACCTAATTTCATTAGGATCAGAATTAAAATTTTATTACAAACTACAAATTAACACAATTTTAATTCCAATATAATGGCATTACCAATTACATATTACAATAGACATTTCCTAATTATGTGAAATTATGGTGGTGTATCTTTAGAAATTTAATTCCAATAAAATTTATCCTAATAGATAACTCATGGATCTATTCTAGAATAAATTTTCAAGATTTTAGGAGGTTATTTGGTCATTCAAAAATTCAAAAACAATGACCATTATTTGCAAGTGGCAGAATAAGTTTTTAAGTCCTTTCGAAATTCTTTGTGACTTAAACTTAAGAATTTAATTCCTAATAAAATTTATCCTGGTAGAAACTCATGGAACTATTCTAGAATTTTTTTTAGGATTTTAAGAAGCGTTTTTGGCTATAAAAAAAAATCAAAATCGTGACCTTTATCTATAGAGGCAGTTTCAGTTTTGTCTTTCTTTTGAAGCTATTTGGTGGTATAAAATCAGGAATTTAATTCCTAATTAAACTTTTATGGATAGACAACTTATGAACCAATTCCATAGTAATTTTTTAGGATTTTAGCAAACATTTTTGGCTATCAAAAAATTCAAAAATCGTGGCTTGCTGCTATAGAGGTAGCAATGGTTTTGACTCCAACAACTCAGTTTTATAAAAGCTTAATTCTAGGGATTTAAATCCTTAAAATACTTGGCAACAATTTGGATAATTTATGAAACTTTTCCATAAAAAAATTCTCAACCAATTGGTGCAACTAATTGCACAAATTTAGGCCTTTCTTATTTGCCAAGCCAAACAAAACCGTGATTGTCACTACCGCACATAACAGCTATTTCAACCACATTTTGGTAGCTTTACCTCCATGATCAACCACACATAATCACCCATCTTGAAACATTTCCAATGTGCATTGATCCCTTAATTTTTCAACATTTTATAAGACACTTAAACCATATTTAAAAGCTAAAAACTAAACCTTTGCAAAAGATGGGCAGAATCGGACTTTCCCATAAATAATGCAACACAATGTCATCGGATTACCATTTTAATTGCAGAATTAATTTGTGCATCCTATGCACTAACTAATCTTTAGAAATTGGACATAAAAATGAGATTAGTTTGGCGAGGAGTAAGATTTAAAATTTCACAATAAAATCAGCCCAGAAATCAAAATAGCTAGAACACATTATAAAGTTTAAAATTCACTTCTTTGTTTCCTACAAAACCCATACACCTTATAACCCTTTCAAACAAGGCTATCAACAATTGTTAGACATCTTAATCTGTTAAAATCAAGCGATGGATAGCTCTGATACCATTGTTGGGTTTGATTATATACAGCATGCTCAAAATTACGTAGTAAAAAAAATTAAAACTAGAGTATATTACCCAATGCACTTCGTATAGCGAGTTATGTTTAGTGAACCCACTCTTCTAGGTAAGCACTTATATTCTAGTTCCAAGTATCTCTATACTTCAATCAATGAGATCAATTGTTTACTTCGAAAGTAAGGAACATAAAATGTACCAATTTCTAAGCCTCATTGATGTCCAATCTCAATGATACATTGACCAGGACTGTTTTGAGATTATACTTTGATGCATAGGGATCTCATAACTGTAACCCATTATAATTCCCTTACAAGGCATATTAATCTCTTGGACTTCATCTAATTAGAATTATAACTCATTATAATTAATATCTTATTAATGAAGAAAAACCCTCTAATCATTCAATCTCCTCTTCTTCTTTCCTGACTCGATTCCTTCATTGACTATGAATGATTGAAACCAAGTCTTAAACGATCTCAATTGGCTACAGGGCTCATCCCAACAATTTATAATTATACATCTTTGTCATCTATACAAACCCAAAAAAGTTAAAACATATAAGAAAAAAAATCAAAACATTCAGACACAAAAGTAAGAATACCTAAATATTCAATCCTCTTATCATTACAAAAGACATTAAACTTCAGTCGAAACACCACTCAAAACGCAAAGAACATAGAGAAAAACGTAGAAAAAACCAAGGAATCCAAACCACTATGACACAAAAAAGCCTTAAAACCCCAACCACATCAAAAACCAAAGAAGGCAACGAACTCAAAACACTGATGTATAGAAAACTCCACTAAAACTCAAAGAATCGAAAACGCAAACAATAGGTAAAAGATAAACATAAAAAAATGCTACGTCGATCAATCTTGAATGATACCAATCTGAGCCAAATGAAACAAACATGCAAGAAACAGACAAAAACTAAACAACCTCAAAACCTACCAGAATGACAAAGGGAAAGAGCCAACACAACTCAAAACACAAAGAACATGGAGAAAAATCTAGAAAATCCAAGGAATCTTTTAGCTTTAAAATGATTATGGTTTTGATTATAACAAAATGATTCAAACTTGGATTTGCATTATTTGAGTGATCCTTGATATGCTTTTGACATGTTTCAACTTTCATACATTTGTTCTTACATAATTACAAGCTTGATTTTTAAAGTTATTGAACTATATCTGTAAGCTTGTATAAGTTTTAGTTGTATGAGTTTATGATCCTTGTAACATTCATTTTTGAGATTTTGAAGTTGTAAGATAGGATCACAAGTGGTGGAATTTATCTCAAGGCATTCAAAGCTCCTCAATCTACACTTCACCAAGCTTGCTGCAAGTCAAGAAACTCAATCATCATTCAATACTTGATCTTTATAACACCAAGGTTACTCTTAAGTGATGAAGCTCACTCTTAACTCAACATTTGATCACAAGGAAAAAGTAAGGAATTAGCTAAAGTTAAGTGCCAAAATGTCAAGGAATCTTAAAGGAACAAGGCTCCAATCGATCTTAGAGCAAGGCAAGTCGATCCTATGGCTATAAATCATACAAGTATGGCTAAGTATGTATCTTGTTCATGTTGCAGAATTTCAAGCATAACTCTCAGAAGTCCAATTGATGTGATTCCTAAACCATTGGAAAGCTAAGGGATAGGGCTACAACTTTCTTGTTTACCACTTCACCCAATTTAGATCAAATCAAAGTTAAATCATTGAGGAAGAGGCTAGACTGGTTGTAGAAAACAGCCATAGTCGACCTTGTAACTCTAATAGTTGACCCTAAAGAAGTAAACACATGAAATCCAAGCTTTTATGAAGCCATAGTGGACACTAAGTGAGTGGTAGTCAACTACACCAAACCAAATTTCAAAAGTACAAGCTTCTTGGAAGAGGATCGACTAGAGAACTTTAATAGTCAACTACAAGTGACCGTTAAACACAAAATTCAAAAGGAAAACGACTAGTTTCTTGCTCTAATCACCTCCAATGGCTACAAGACTCTTTCAACTATAAAAAGAACCATTTGGAAGCATTTCAAGTTAAGGAAGAAAAAAGAAAAGGGCCAAACTCTTGAAGATCATGGTCTTAAAAAGCAAAGAGAGAAAACCAAGCCTACTTGAGCTTAAACCTTCTTCGTGCTTTCATTCCAATCTTTATATCCTATCTTTATACACAATGTTAGGTATTCTTCCTCCATTGTACACACTTAGCAAAATCTACCTTTTAGAGGCACTTTTGCTATTCTATTAAAGGTTCTAACTTAGCCTTGAAAAGTTAGTATATGGGTTTGTGGTGATTCTGTTAAAACCATGGGTTTGTGGTGATTATGCTAAAACCATGGGATTGTGGTGAGCGTAAAAAAATCATGGATTTATGGTGAACCCATTAAAACCATGGGTTATCACTTGATCCAAAAAAAAGTCATTGTAAAGGTTGTTGCTTCCCTTTAAAAAGTGAGAATCCTTTTAGTGGATTGAAAATTCCTTAGTGTGCCAAAGGAATGGATGTAGGCATTTGAGAAAGCCGAACCACTATAAATTCTTGTGTCTTCATTTTCATTTTTATCGTTGTTCTAAATTGTTGCACTTGACTTTGTAAAACTCATTTTACAAATTGCTTAAGCCTTGATTTCATACTCATCAAATAATTGATTTACGTTTTTGTTAAAAACATTTTTCATCATCACTTCTTAGTTGTTCTTGAAAATATTTTTTTTTGTATTATACTTTTTTTATTTATATTTGAAAAACATTTTAAACATTTTTAAAAGTGATCATTTGTCCATACTTGATTGAGTAAACTTTCTCAAGATTTGAACATTTATCATAGTCCTCTTTCGAATTCTTTTTATAAGCTTTCAAAACAAGTTTCTGATCTAAGGTCGGCTATCAAGCTTCCATCACTGCAAGAAAATTGGTTTTTTCTGACAAAAAAATTTTCATTGGAAATGTTCAACGAAATTTTGCTTGAAATTTAATTTGACTTTTCCCTACGAATTTTCAACGAAATTTTCTAATGAAATATTTCCATTGGAAATTTTTTCGACAAAAAAAATTAATCCCACCAAACTTTCCAATGAAATTTTCAATGGATTTCCCTCGAAATTTTCCAAAGGAAAATAATCCGTTGGAAATCTGTAGAAAAGTTTATGGCACCAAAAAAATTTGAAGCTTGTTAAATTTTTCAACGGAATTTTCCATGGAAAAAGGCTATTACCAATTGAAATTTTCCAATGCAATATTTCGTTAGAGAATTTCGTCAGTATTACTATTTTTTAAAAATTTTTATTTCAAATATATTTAGAATTTTTAAAAATTTTATTAATCCTTTATAGGAAATATATTAATAAAATTAAATATATACATATTGAATTTTATAATATTAAAAGTTTAAATATGTTTTCCTTTACTTATTTTTTTATATATTTTGAAAACATGAATCACAAATTATAAATTAATAGTTTCAAATTCATTAATGTTATAAAATTAAAAATTTATAAAAATAACATAATAGATTTTTTAATTTTATAAAAATAGATGATAAAATCTAATAATATATTAAACAAAAACTAATAATACTTTAAGTACGTCCTAATATTAGTTAATATAAATTAAAAAGACTGATATATATGGTAAACTTATTAATATAATATTATATAAAATATATTAGTTTATTATATGTAAACAAATTAGAATTATAGCAATAGAATATATATATATATATATATATATATATATATACACATATATAACTCTATATTAATATGAAATTACAAGTTATCTATTTTCAATTATATAATTTTATAAGATAATATATATACATAATATATATGATATTAAATATCTTTCATATATATTAATATGTTATAATTATTACACCTATGTATATATAACTTTATAGTTATATATGTATTAATTATAATATACATATATCAATTTTATATGTAAGCTTATAATAAATTTTATTTCTATGATTATAGTTAATGACTTTATTAGTTGTTGGCTCCATTAGTTTTTGATGATAATAAAACATTTCCATTCATTTGTGTCTAATATCTTTACTTGAGTGTGCAGGAAAATTAATATATAAAATTAATCATTTAACTCCTCAAAGAGTATATCAAAAGAAAAAGAGGAATAAAAATAACAAGATGTAACTATCTAACAAGGAGGAAGCCTATTGATGAAACAAGGAAGAATATTGGTTGACCAAGTTTCAAATTGGAGGAATGGCAGGCTGAAGAGTTTGAGAAACAGAATCAACTTAATCGACCAAGTCAGTCGACTAACTGCTCTCTGCCAGAATCTGCAACAAGAAACGAAACCAAATTAGTCAACCAAGTTAGTCGACTAAGAGCTCTCTATCTGCAATTTGAACCAGAGCACTACAAGACAGATTAATGGCTAGAACTCATCCTTAACTATTTCCAATGGCCGTAAACTGTCAAACTGCCATCAAAGTTGCATCTCCAAGTATAAAAGGGTCTTCCAACAACTAGAAACGAGTTTTGAGAAGCCTTGAAAGAGATTTGAGCTATAGAAAGTTGAAAAACCAAAAAAGCTTCACTGCACTTGTCTGCACTTAAACGCCTACTCCTTGCATTTGTATTTAGCACTCAATCTTGTACCACTCAAATCAACCAGTGATCATAGGTACCTTCTTTTACTACTTCTTTTGTATTCTTAGAGTGAGGGAGTCACTCTAAGGGGTTGTTCAAGCTTGGGATAGCTTGATTATTGTAGGTTGTGGTTGAGCCTTGGAAAACCACTTCGGGTTTTAGTTGAGCTTGTGAAAAACTAGTGTAAAAGGTTGTGGCTAAGCCTGGTAAAAGCCATTGTAAAGTTTGGTGAAAGCTTGTGAATTTCACCTGTTCTTAGTGAATTTGTGGGAAAATCCTTGGTTGGACATCAAGGTAGTGGATGTAGGTCTTGGACCGAACCACTCTAAATTGCTATGCATTTTATACTCTGTTTTTATTTTCTTAAGTTTTGAAAATTAGTTTCCAATATTGTTAAAAGCCAAATTGTGCTATTCACCCCCCCTTCTAGCACATATTACAAGGACCAACATTAGTTACATTATCTTAGTTTTTATAATATATTGTTTACAATAAGTTATTAGTTATACAAACTTTCTAATATATAACATTATAACATATAATTTGTGTGATTAATTTATATACAATAAAGTAATATACCATTATGTTTTCCATTGATTATATTCATATAAATATATATACTTTATAGATTAACTATACATATAGATATAAATATATACTATATAAAATTAACATATTACTTATACTTATTAATATATAAGTAATTAATTGTCACGACCTAAATCTAGAGAGCCATGACCAACAAGCACGACCCTGGCAGGCAAGCCCGTGAGACTCAAGGAAGCCTTCACAACTAAGCCTTGATAAACATATATATCATAATCATAAGGCCTCATAACCAACATCATCTCATATCAACTTAAATCTTTTAGCATTCAACATTAGCCCCTCAGCTCATAATAACATTCAAGATTTAAACATAACATACACGTACCCATACATAGGCTAGTTCATCCAGTCGTTTAACATCTCATTACATAACATAAGGCCACTTCGTGCCAACATATTTCCTTTATGACATACTTTGTCTACATTATCGAAACATACATAACTATGACTCAAACTGTGACGCAATGGAGATTCATTATTAGTGGATAACATACCACTTGTCAAAATAGCGTGTTTGACATCGACAACACTAAGTTTCCTGATCCTCAATGTCTATTTATCTACACATGTACAATAAAAATGGTGAGTCACACTAGTACTCAATAAGCAAGAGCATAAAATAATTGTAAATGTTCAGGGATAAATGCTACACATATTCTCTAATCATGCATGCATTTCATATATCTCATGTAAATACATAATGAAGGTAGGTCGGACATCACCTGTCAATCATGGTCTGTCATAATCATGGCAGTCGTAGTACGCTACATATTTCTAACTAGTACCTTATTAAGGTGGTATAATCATTGTGACCTTACTCATTGAATATCATTATCAACACAATCTCTTACTAGTTTAATCTATTGTATGAACCGATGCACCATATGACCGTTTACATACTTGGCTTAGCATACATACCTCAAAGCGCTCACCTTGATGCTAAATCATAAGCTCCTCAAGCATGCAACAGATCATAATCATATATCACTTACATATGGCTCTTACCTCAAGCCTTTGCATTAATCATCATTGCATAACATCATATAACATAATTCTTAGTTCAAAACCTAAGGCATGCCACTATATGGTCATAACATCATATCATAGTGTCACGACCCAAAACTCCTATCAGGCCCATGACAACCACCGTGACGTCCCGATAGGCACTTATTACCCGAAATACCGATCGGAACCCCGCAAGGCTTAGCATCAGCTTTCGCATCTCTCCAGTGAGTGACAGTTATTAAATCTCGCATTTCAAGAAATCATAAGTCGTTTCCAAATCAAAACAATATAATATTATTTTTTGGCTCACAGGGGCATTTTCGTCATTTTCTTTCAAAAATACCGAAACCTACCAAAAACATGGTGTGTGGGTGAAAAACTCATGTTTCATAATTAAAAGTAAATTTGGATGTCTAAAATAATTATTTGAAATGAAATTATAATTGTTTGAATAAAATATTCTATTTTCTAAAAAAACAATATTTATAGAGAAATTCGTAAATAATTTCTGTAGTGTAAAAGCTAAATATATTCATACGTACTTTAAAGCAGATAACTGAAGTATAAAATTTCTTTTACAGTGACACGTGGGCCCCCACCTAACCAATAAGGTGCGAGTCTGAGAACCTACAATTTTGTCAATGCAAGGCTAACTGAAGTCCTTGATGCAATCAGCTATCTACCAGCTATCCCGAGCCTGAAATGTGGGGAATTGAGGGTGGTGAGATTATAAATTCCTAGTGAGTAAACAGATACCATCTAAACCATCTAAAGTCGAGTAAATGGAGACAAGTAAGATATTCCATTCCAGTATGTTTTTCATAACATCAATAATCAATTTACTCAAATAATCAACTTGGCTTATGTATTTCACAAAACTTGGCTCTTGCCAATATCATTCCCGGGGATGCCTTGGCCTAGGCATCTGATCGAGACCGCCAAGGCTGTTCAGTGTAGTACACACATGAACATATTTTTACATTTGAAAATCTAGCCATGCCTTACCGTTGGTTGAGTCTCACTCTCACACGGTGGTCCACGTGAAGTGCACTCAAATCTTTACCTCCGGAGACACCCTCCACACGGCTCTCTAATCGAGGTAAGGTATATATAATTCTGTGCCCCCTCTCTTAGGCTAGTCCGCAAAACCTCCACTGCAGGGATTATGGATTATTTTATCTACCACCTGATTTCTAAAATCTTTATCTGCATGACATGGCAATTTATCGTAATCTAGCCTCTCAAGGCTGAATACATAATACAAATAATTCTAACACTAAAAATCAGTTTAGCCATTCATGCTCATATATTGTCATAAGCCATTCAATTTAAAATCATAAATTTACAACACATCAAGTGGTCTCCAATTACTCTATTTTCAAAACCATAATTCAATATCAAAATCATTTATAAAATCATTTATTTAAACACATTTTAATTATAAAACATAAGGATTTGCCATTTAACTCATTTTCCATAAAATCACAAAAATGAATAAAAACTACTTTAGATAATTAAGACGATAGTAAGGTTACTCACAGTATCAAGAGTAGAAATCATCTAGTACCGGTCTTTGGTGTAATCTCTTTGTCCTTATCAAATAGCTCACCACCTATACATCACACATGACACAAAATTCAATAATTTGTGTCAATTTGTCATAAACTATTTCAGGCTCTCTAAATCTAAATGAATGCATGCGATGGGATGCAAAATGTCCGATTAATCGCTTAAATGTGATATTCGACCTAAGTCACACTATACTTGGTCTAATCAGCTAAAATCTCCAATTTAACTCCAAATCAATTCTTCTCACTTTCTACACTCCAATTATACCTAAATTACCTCAGTGACTGTGAATGAGATTCAATTTATCAGTCCCGGGTCAATAATCACACATGTCTATACGTTGAGCAAAAATTTAGACTTTCACACCAAAATTTCCCATTTAATTTCTAGCCTCACCAAACATCAAATATCACCAAAATATCATGAAATATCATCAATTTCAGCCACAATGTCCTCCCTAGAAAATTCAGCCAATGAAGAACACATAAGGAATGGGTGATTTTCAAGCTTGATTCTCACACTAAACACCATAAATCATTGGAAACATTCATATAACTTAAAATCCAACCAAACCATCACCAAACTCTCTCTCTCTAGAATTCGGCCTTCATGGGTTTCATCATGCCAACTCAATTTTCAACCATGGAAATAAAAAAATAAAGCATGGGTATGCTAGATCTCAAGCAAAAATTGAAAAATCATACCTTATCTTGCTTGTTTCCTTGAAATTTCCATAATTTTTCTTGAAATTCTCTTATCTAGGGTTTGTTCAAGTTTTTCCTTTCTTTCCTTTGTCTTGACCAAATATGGAGAAGAAGAATGGGATAAATATGGGCTGATTTTTATAGAAAATAATAAAATATCCTTGCTTGACATGTGTCACATGCTTATTAGTCCATTTTTCTTTTTATACTTTAATAATTATGCTTCCATTCTCCACCACATGATTAGTCAAAGGTCAAAATGAGGATAAGGGAAGACCATGTGTTGGACAAGTGTCTTGGTGGTGGAAAATTACTGTTTTGCCCTTGGGGTGGCAAAATTACCATTTTGCCCCTATACTCCAAAAATACCGAAATTATAACTTTTTCACTTATCAACCTCAAATTATACTCCAATGAGTCAAATGTGATCAATCTTGATCAAAAACTTCTTCCAATATTCCAATTTTATCCTCAGGTGGTAAAATTACCATTTTACCCCTAGATAGTGAAAATTCTTATTTGACTCCGAATTAATCCTCAAACTCCGAATCACCATTTTAAGTAATTCTTTGATTGTAAAATTTTGAATTTCACCTTAAAATCCCTATTTGACCTAGTTCGAGGCTTAGATCAACTTTATTGTACCTCTAGGTATAGTACCAACTTTGGTCGACTTTTCGGGGCTCTCCTAGTATGTAAACATGCTATCCATCACATGTATGTCATGAAAAGTATTTTATAAGGTCGGGCTTTTCACATAGAATGGCCTTCCTTTGGAAATAAACAAATCATGCATGGCGGCCAGCCAACGAAGAAACAAATCATGCCCAGTGTCAAAGCAATTGGTAGAATATCAAAGTCATCATCTGGAGCAATCTCTCCATAGACGGCATCACTTAGAGTATTCTCCAATATTGTCAATTTTGCACAGACAATTATACGTATCAAACAAGTAAGATAGTGATGAAATAGAGTATCGTTCCCACGGAGATTTGTTCCTAAATCTTTACTAAGTACTAAAAGTTATGACAAATTAATCTTATTTCAGTGACTAAAATTTTTGGAAAATTAATTAAAATAAATTTAAAACAAGCACTAAGTTAGCTAAAAGAGATTAAAATTACTTGAGAAAGGCAATATATTAAAACCTAGGATTATGGGTTCATTCAACACTTTATCTAATACCAGTTCTCTTATTATTTACATTCATGGGTGGTTCTACTAACCTAGAATCTAAATCTATGTACAAATCTCTGTCGAGATGCTTGCACAAATACCTAACTTAACTGAGTCTCTATATGTTTTATAGGAATCAATTAAATAAGGCTCATTAAGCTAGTGTTCTAATTTGGCTAAGTATAGCAATTAGTGTATGACTACTCGAATCACGAATCAGATCACCTAAGTGACGTGATCATATACTATTCAAACCTTATTGAAAATCTCTCTATCGAATCTCAATTAGATTCACAAATCAATTAATTGTTAATCAGACAATCAAAAGCATTAAGAACATATTTGAATAAGCAAAACTATACCCATTAATAATAAATAAAAAAGAAACAAATATTCAGATTACATGTTGAAATCCACCACCATCTTAGAAAAAATAGTTTAGCTCATAATATCTAATAAAAACAATATCCAAAGAAATTTAGCCATAAACTCAAAACAAGAAAATAAGAATAACACAAAAAAGAGAAAGAAACTAACATTAAATCCTTGTAAATCTCGAAACTCTCTTAATTGCTCTTAAATTCTTGCTTGATTCATAGCTCCAATTCTTTAGAAACGTTGTTGTCATCTCTCTTTCTGAATGCTCTCAAAAAGGCTCTTAAATATGTGCAAGAGTGTCCTACTTTCCAATTTTCTATCAAAATTTTAATTTTGGAAATCGAGGTGGAGCCACACCATAACTTTATAAAACTGTAGTGCCGTGATCTTCCTTGGTAGCGCCACGACGCTACTTCTTCAATGATGTGGCACTATACTCTCGAGAATTTGTACGATCAATGTCGCAACCATATTTCTTTAAGGCTGTGACAGTTTCACTTTCAACATCGTGACCATGATTCTTTGGCGCCACAGTGCTCTAGCCATGCTACATGAAGTGTAGAACTCATCGTATCTATCAACTTCAAACATGAGTTTCACCTCGACCTATTCTGAACTAGGCAATGTAGTAAACATAAAAGTTGTAGCCCATTCTCTTAGCTTTCCAATGAATTAAACATCACATTAATTGCATTTTTGCAGCTGAAGTTATCTTCAAATTACTTCAACATGTATGAGTGACACCTTCACCACACTTATGCTATTATAACTTTATTTCCCCTTGCTCATCATATTTTGCACAAAACCATGAGAAAAATCAGCAAAAACTTTTCCTAAAGTAAATTAAGACAAAGTAAAGTGAAATTAAACTAACACCAACTAATTTAACTATTCAATATGTAATCTAACTTACACTAGAAAAACAACTTAAAAGGTTAAAATCCGATCTTGAACTCAAGGGTCTAGCCATTAAAGTCCCCAACATGTGTTAAAAATAACTTTATATAGTAGACTTATCATCCACAGGTGGTGTCATGATTGTACACAACAAGCGAGAATCACAAGCGGGATTTCAACCACTACCCCTGTTTACCACAATCCTTAAGGCACGGACATAGTCATAAGGATATGGACAAACTTAACATCATAATATCCATCTTCCAAAAATCCTCCACGAATGGCACATACATAACTCACATCATATCATCATCCGAAATCATTTATGAACGAAACATACATATCTCACATCAAATCATCGTCTGGAACCATCCACGAAAGGAATATATATATCTCGCATCATATCATCATCCAAAACCATCCACGGACGGAACATATTCCTCAACACAATTATAGTTTTTCATACTAGTCATCATGACATATTCAATCATTTGTAATCATGCCTCATTTCTCATCTCAAGAGCATAATCATTGACATGTTAATTACTTAGCCTAGGACAATCCTTCTAGGTAATTCACATAATTTTCATAACATTCACTAGTTTAGATATAGCATTTCTAGACGTATTCATTATGTACACATTCGTATTAACATCATTGGCCTAGGCATAATCCTTTTAGGCATACCAATATCACATCATACATAAGCAATTTCTAGTCTAGGAATTCTACCTCTAAACTTACTTACAGCTCATACATAGCATATGTCATTCATTGCATTTTTATTATCGAAGCATATATGCACCTTAGTCATGATGCTCCTCTGCATAAAAGTTTCCCTATTCACCTTGACAATTTGGGTGCTCCTCTATCCACACATGCACACTTTAGCTCAACACCTTAATATTTGCAAATAGGCAGAATTCTTACTCCCAATAGCCATCTAGCATTTAACAACACACACTCATTAGCATTTACATCAAAATTCTTGATTTCATAGCCAAATCCTAGCTTTTAGATTATCTCTAGGATTTTTAAAAATAGCTAAATCTTTAGCATATTAACCAATAAGCTCAAATCCTTCAACAATGGGCTAATCCATACCTTAGAAGTTGGGTTGTGCTATTGTTTACCCCAAATATTTAGTCAACTCAAGAGAGCAATTTTTCCACCAAAACTACATCAATTTGAATCTAAGTTAGCAACTGTTCAAATTGAAATTCAACCAATCAAAGTGCTCGATCTTACCTCTATAAGCATTCCCCAACTCCATATTTACTCCAAACAACTCCAAGTGCTTGAAAAATTCATTCTTGGAAGTAAGGGTTTGGTTTTATAATGAGAAAGTAAAATCCTCAAACAAGCTTTTAAGAGGTAAAATCTCCTTCTTTTAGCTCTCAAAATCCATGATTTACCATTGGATTGAGTGGGTTTGAAACGTGTAAGAATTGAGAGGAAATGGGTAGAGAATGAAGGTGTAGAGAGAAAATGAGTAATTCTTACATTTTAAGGCTTTGAAGCTCGAATTTAACTAATCTAACGGTCTAAGATTAACTATAGGATGCCTGGAGCTAATCCTGGACCAAATTGTTCACCCCTGCTCCCATTGCACTGCCTAGGATCGACTATAAGGGCTATGTACTTGATCTCGGGCCAGTGCATTTTCCTCTCCTTGCTCTCTATTGCACAAATTCGATCCTCTTTGTGCTAGGATCGACTTTTGATGTCCAAATTCATAAAAATTGGTTCTTTTAAAGTCTAAACTCCTTCTAATTCTTCTCCACAACCTCCAATCATTCATATTTCACTTAAGATCAACACAGAAGTTCAACACATAATTATACATATAATAACAGATTAGTCTTTTATATGCATGTATATATGTATATGTACATGTATATATGTATACATATATACATGCATATAAAAGAATAATATGTTATTATATGTATAATTAATTTGTTCATATATTATTAATATATCATTTATGCATATTATATTAACTATTTACATTATACATAACATTTTATATATGCATAAATAATTTATTAACATTATTAAATTATAAATAAAATCAGTATTAAAATTTATATATATAAATGATAAAGTTTATTATAAATATATCAATATTAAAGTTTATTAATAATAAGTAATAGTTTACAATAATTATAAATCAGTACATGTGCAAAATTTTGTTGCCTTTGAGTGTTGATCCCATGTGGAAATTGCAAACACTTAAATCTTTTCCGTTTATACCAACCATTCATATTACTAAAGTCTATAAAATACTTTAAATAAAACTATTTTAGTTGAAACCCTAAAACTAATCTTAAATGCTCTTTCCCAAAACACTCTAAATCTTGGCTCCACCCTCTACCTCCAACTCAATCCATTTAACCAGTGGAACTCCAACAGGTCATATAGACAAAGGGCAGTCAATCCGCGGATCTCAAATTGCTATAGCCATAGTGATTGAAGTTCTTCTTGGTTATATCATTGTATTCTTTTTCCCTCATGGACTCATCAACCCAACTCCTTCTGTTCAAAATCATCGAATTGGGAAAACCAATATCTAGGTTTTCAATTTTTCTTTCATAAAAATTTTCATTGGTTAATGTTTTCTTTTAGATTATTAATATTAATCTGAATATTGTCTGCTAATGTGTTAAGTTTGAATCGAACTGAGTTGACTTTGGAATTATGAATGCTATTAACAGTGTTAACTCTTTCTTGAGTCAAAAAGGATTTGTTTTAAAGAGTTGGGTGTTTAAGGAAAGCAAAGGATTTAAATTATGATTTATGCCAATCGTGCAATACCACTCCCAATCAAAGCAAATAAAATATTAAAGCAAGCCCATTTGATTGATTGAAGCAAAATTCAAATTTGGGGAATGAATGGTCTTCAATGATTGTGATTGCAACTAGTAAGGTACATTCCTTCATTGCAATTGCAACCTGAAGGGTTTAATTCTTCACTTTTATGTTAGATTTGTTATACCAACATTGTGCCCAATTGCCTGTGCCTGGTTCTAATATGATTATCACAGCATAAATCCCTGGCCATGACGGATGCATGGGCCCAAAGGGCATAGCCCACTAAGCCCAAGCAAGCCTTTTTATGTAATCCCGATCATCATTCTCAACCATCATTTCTAAAATCACATATTGTAATTCTTAACCAAAAATATTTCAGTAACATTTTAAAGTGACCCAATACTCACCATTTTATTATGTAAAAATAATGTCACCCGTTTTCCAACTCATAGTGGCATCAGCAATCAAATATACATATTTGACTTATAACATGGATCCTAGCAAATTACATTGCATAAATGCGTTCATAGGTAACAGACTCTTGACCGTCAACGAAATGACCGTGGGTGAAGGTACAGCTACTAAGATGCCATAGTATCTACCAAGAGGATGAGCATATGTGGGCACTCAATCTAGGTCCCAACTGTCTTCGAATCTGAAAACATGAAGTTTAAAAACATAAGTATAAAACTTAGTGAGTGAACATAAGAAGGGAACAAGCAATCGATAAGGAGAACTTAGAAATCATGATGCACTTGTTTCAAAAACAAAGCAATTGATTTAATTTCTTACTAAAAACCCCTCATTTCAAACTTTGATTAATAAGCCCACAATGTTTCAAAAACCCATGATCAATCCATGAAGTTAAATGGGTGAAAAATATGTCAAAATCAAGCATGGCAGCAAGTTTCTCGCTGCAACAAGAAATAGTCTTAGTTTGCATATGTTTTAGTTTTTTCATCATATCTCTCACTACAAAAGTCCAATTGACCTGATTTTTAGACCATTAGAAATATAAGAGTAAGGGCTACAACTTTTATGTTTACTACTTTGCCCAGTTCTGAATGAAGGGTAGTCAAAATCATTGTCAAAGTGGAAGTAATGCATTAGAATTTTGGGTCTACTTGAGAGTTTCTCACTGCAGTGAGAATCCATTTTCGCTGCAGCGAAATTTCCTCGCTGTAGTGAGAAACAGGGCTGGTTTCTACCCCTACCACCCGAGAGTTTCTCGCTGAAACGAGAATGCATTCTCACTGCAGCGAGATTCAAGTCAGATGACAATTAAAGGGTTTTCACATGCCTCAAAATCCATCCTTACCATATTGCACATCAAAGTGAACACATTAACAATAATCAAGTTATCAACATTCAAAACAATCACATATTATAATCATAAACTTGCTATCACATATACATATATAAACATATATCAACAAGTACACCACCCCACTTCATTCATCATCATGTGCACTCCCTACTCGCACATAGTCGGGTCATCATCGGCTCATGTGCACTCCCTACTCGCACATAGCCGAGTCATCATCGTCACATAATTATTATTTATCAAGGCACAACATATACTTATATATATATATACAAAAATGGAGAAGCACATGGATTCATCTTCTTGTTTTTTTTTTTTCACATTTCACCACATCAAAATAATTTATCAAGGGCTTGTTCCCAAGGCACCCGTTTTTTTTTTTAAGAAAAGTTGGATAAAATCATTCAAATGTTTTGTGCAAATACATTCACATTCCAAAAACAATTTTGAAATGCAAGTTCACTCACCGGTCTTGTTGATTCTTTTACTTGACTCTAGCATCAACTAATGCTCCAAATGGATATGTGAGGCCATGTTGGAACCTATACACACACAATATCACCACCAACCCAAATTGGCATTAATATAATTCCAAAAGCTCTTTCCTCAATCAAGTTCTACTAATTATTCCTAACTAGATCCCAATTGCCATTAAGTGGCTAGTTATTTACACCACTCTAGTCACCGTAAGAGTGAATAAACAACCTCGACAATAAAACACTCACTAACCCCATTGTTAGCCCTTATCAACAATTAAAGAAATTTAACCCTAACTTATACTCACCTTGATGGTCTTTGTAGTTTAATTCTCTTTCAAAATTCTTCAAGCTAATAAGGAAATCACTCACTCTCTCTCTACATGTTTAGCTAGTGAGAGGAAGATGGAAGTAACACTTTTTAAGGGTTTTAAATGAGAGAGTGAAAGAGCACAAAAGGTTATATGAAAATGTGCCCAAAAGCATGAAAATTTAAGTTAATTGAGAGAGCTATGGAAGCTTTATGGGAGGCTCCCATGGAGATGAAGAAACGTGAGATGGGAAGGGAAGAAGAAATGGCTGGAAGCTGTTGGAAATTGCTGGAGCTTTAGATATTTATATCTAAAGTTTATCCATTTCTCACATAAATTACCAAAATGCCCTTAACATGGTGACTTTGTCTTCCTCTCATCCTTTGTGCAACTTTTTACTCTTTTGACATTGGGGCAAGGTTCATAATAGTCTAGAAATACTCAAGTTCACGAAAACATAAAAAATTTAGACTTAAGATGTAAAATGACCATTTTGCCCTATCGTGGAAATTATCATTATTTTTATCTTCTTCATTTATTTTACCATCATAAACATCATTCATTCATTCCTTAGGCCTATTTAGACCTTAATAGTATAAAAAAAACCCACTCGTAGGAGCTCACCAAGAGAAATTATGAAATTACCCTTGGTCTGCATTATCACATTTACTTTTAGTTATGTGTCTATGGAGATCGAGATTTTAGAGATTCATTTCTGAATTCCCCTTTTTAACTTGGTAATTAACCTCAATTGGCATCCGTAAATTTTATTAGCCACCGTATCAAAATACGGGGTACTACAGTCTCCCTCATTTAAAATGAATTCGTCCTCGAATTCAAATCGGCGTAGGGTGAATAATCAAAGTTCTAAAGTTTTGCCACATCACTTTCGTCGAGCATTCTTAACATAGAATCTTGGTTTATGCATCATATCGATTTCCAATCTTATAGAAAACTCGACAATTTCATAGTATGTAGTTATGTGTACTACTCTTGTTGGATCAAAAAAATATCATCCTTCATCTTATGAAGAGAATTCAAATAAGCTATTAATTTTGGCCACACCTCAATCAAATCATCCTTAAATCATCAATTATGCATGTTTACTTAACCATCCGCAACTCCTCTACCTTGCTTCTTTATCAAACCTTCCAATATTCAAGCATCTATTCCACCATTGACTATGGGTCTAATTTGTCCACCAATCTCTATTTCATTTTTTATTCTCCCATACAAATTCCATTTAAGCATTTCACAATACATAAAGATCAAACGCTCTTTATTCATTTCATCTATTTTTTAATATCAAAGATGATTCAAATCTAGTAACCATTAGTCATCATATTCCCAAAAACAAACTCCAATACTTTCACGATCGAGTGCTCACTAAATAAATCTCAACTTATATAACAAGGTATTTCAATAAATCAAGACATTCCACATACCCCTTTATAATCTTAACCAATCTCTTTAATCAATAACTCAACCTCTCAAGATTAAAGTTGCTCAAAATTTTCCCTTTAAAGTTCCTTTCCAAGTCTCATTTTGATTACTAATCAATTCTATATTTCCAATGTCATAGCTAATTTGCTCGTCATCAATCACCTACAACATATCTAACTTGATATTTCTCAAATTTACTCCAAACATCAGATCTCATGGCCTCATTAGTTTATTAATCTGAAGATCAAATTAAACATTTATCTTTCCTTAAGTGCACTTTAAAATTTAAAGAATCATCTATTAAGACCTTTCTGATATTAACTTCTTTTAGTCCTTTTTACCTTAGAAAATTAAATCCATAATCATTCATTTTGAATCATGAGCTTTATACCAATCGAGGCAGATTTTACACTTTTAATTATACGAATTCAATTGCACACCTTTACGCATAAGCTATAAACTTTTCCCCACATCTTTATATATAAAAAATATGTATATTGAAGCTATACCAAAACTGATACATCATTTTCCATTGCCCCTTAGGATATTAAATTCATGTCATACTTCTCTATTTGCGTACTTTATAATAACCTAACAATTTCTAACTCACAGTTAAGCTAGTTCATATGCCAACCTCTCAAGCTATATCAAAACACCAAGTTTTATCACGATATAATAGAATTTGATGAACTCATACCAAAAGTATAAACACTTACTTTTAAGCTAACAAAATTATAATCCACTTGTTCACTGCCAAAATTAGTAATAAATTATCTTAATCATTGTCTAGCACTATAACCATTGATAGAATATCATCATCGAATCAAATTATAACTAACTCTGCTTGAGCTTTTATACTAATATGCAACATGTATATCCATACATATGTATTTCTAAAAATTTTAACTTCGGGTAACCTTGGCATATCAAGCACAATAAGCCATCTGTAAAACCAAAATAACCAACAATCAAGTTTAGAATCAATTCTTCTTATAGTTGGTTAGATCATGCTCATCATTTGTGGTGAATACACAAAGCTGATCCCAACATTCTAATCTCATACAAGAATCGACCATTAATTAGCACCATCCCCAAAACACCATGTGTCTTAAAAATCAATTTTTCTTAGCCAAAATTCATATTCTAATATCATGCTTCTAGATCGTAGCTCATTACCAAAGTCTTTACTCGTATATAAATACTCGAATCATCATCTCTTTCCTAAGCTGATTTCTATAATTTTCGTAGTGTATTTCTATTCCCTTCCAAGGGTAGTATCATTTAATCAAACCATGTCACCCTCCTTTTATAAATATTTGAAGCATAATTCAACCTTTGCCTATCCCTATCAGGCACTTTACCTTGATAATTACTGAAAATAAATTGAAACTTATGGGGGAAGCACAATTCACAATTTATGCCTTGCGTCTACAATTATGTTGAGACCAGAACCTCATCGGGTCCATAAAATGGTAAGATAATCATTGCCTCAAACCAGCATTTGCAAATATACTTATGCTTGTATCATATCTTCATACTTATGTGACATATCAGTCACATGCCTAACTTGACTATATAGCCATTTGCTATTTGAGCTTTAATGTTTTCTCATTGTGAAAAATCTTTCGAATTTATCTCATCAGGGTATTCACAAGGTGGATACATGTCCATAACTTACAGTTGAAGGCCTAAAGCATTGAACACAATCTCATCATTGATGTTCTACGCTATATCATATAATACAAAATATAATATAATAACTATGACAATGAAATTCTAAAGTTCCGCCTTTATCTACCAACCATAGCTCCCTTTATGAACACATATTTTACACAGCTTGATTGTTCACAAGCCACTCATGGCCATCCAAATTCGACCTCTTATAGCATGTCAAACTAGTATATTATTCTTATGTTTTCCAATACACTTCCAAAATGCTTAAACACATCCTTTAATAAAATTCTGTTGAAGACTCAGACAATCAAAGGCTTATCTTCAAAGCCGCGCATAACTTTAACAATTTAATATATATTCGATAACATTTAGCTCATTAACCCCATTGAACATTGTTTTAAGATCTTTCAAGATGTTCTTACTCTTATTTCAAATCGAACCAAACTAACGTAATATAATTGCATTGATTATCCTTGAGCTTTTTATGCTCGTCATAACAACATCTAGGTTTCACCCATCATTTGTCTTAATGACTTTCAACCTTTCGCAACATACTTCTCATACATGTTAGGGCATTCTCAATCTCATACCAAGCCTATAGTCATGTAATCACCAATGAGGCCAAATCCTTCTATGGAATATCTCCTCCATACGATGAATGCAAATCACAAGATATACAACTCCGAGTGTATGCTTACATATTGGTAACCTCCATATATTTCATGGTTATAAAAACCACAATTTGCAAAACTAGCTTTCTATCGTAAGTTTGCGATCGGAACATTAGTCTCAACATATCTCACTTTGGGCATACTTCACTACTAGCATTTGCATACCTTTACCATAACATTCAGTGCAAATTAATTAAGCAATGATCTCCAAATTTACTCGTAGATATACATATATCAAATTGTACACCATTTAGTGTTGAGATCTTGACTTTACTCATCAATTCTTAACCAATTACATCCATAAGATAAACAATTCACTTAATTTTTTGTATCTTGCCTTTGCAGTCATAAGATCAAAATTTCTTAAACTTAAGATGCAGAAGCTTCCTTTAAGAGCATATCTGAAAATCCACATGTTCTAAGTTCCTTACCTTTGGAGAAATCACATTCAAGACTAATCATTTACATCATAGGTTGCACATTAAACCAAATAGATTTTTTTTTTAAATTGACCTTTAAAGCAATTCATGTATCAATCTCAATATAGAACTCCATATGGCACTTAGACTAAATTCATTATTTCTAAGTCATTTAACTTCAAACTGCTAAATTCACACGTAGTCCTTTAATCCTTTGGCTCAACGCTAAGCATAGCAAAATTCAAGCTCATCCTTAGAGTAGGTTTGTTTACTAGCCTTTTTCTTCATGACTACCATCAATTATAATAATCATTGTTTTTCACCCTTGAGCTAATTCATATACCTTTAATTTTAAACCATAATAGTTCAAATTAACCCTTGGGATCTCACAATCGCTTAATTAGAATCAAAACCAGCTCGCTCTAACCTGTTGTACACATATTCTCATATAAATATTTCGGAAGCCCAACACCATTTATATATGGTATCACAAGCTCGATTAACCAAGTGCACTTACCTTCGTGCACATAAGTATTGGCTTACTCTTACCTCAATGCTTAAATTTATAAACTCCAAGTGAATCACAATCATCACTATTCATTCCAATCAAAGTGCGCCCCTTGTACCATTACTGTATATGTTTCTTTATATTGATCGCAATAATGATCCAATATCGTCCAATTTCTTCTCATTAACAATTATAAGCTCAAGTTATAACTCCACTGAATGAATAAGTCATTACGGACCTATTAGTCCAGCTCTAATTTCTTCCATCTTTAATCGGAGGAATTTGTTATTACATTAGCCTTTCATTAGAGCATTTGCTTAAAATCTTTCCAACAACAGCTCGTGTCTTGGGTGGCATCTCAAACCTGGACAACGGCACCACTTATGACCTTTGCATAATGTTAGCAAAAGGGTAGGTTATTAGGAATAGGAGTTCATATGCCCTCTTGTCTATGATTTATGCTACAGTTACAAACCATAAACAAGACTCTACATTAACTTTGACAACTCCGCTGACTGACAAGAGAATCCCTAGGACTCGACTAAACTTAGAGCTCTAATACACCTTTGTCACAACCCAAATCTCGGGCCATGATCGGCACATGGGCCTAATGGGAATAGCCCACTAAACCCAAGCAAGCCTTTTTATGTAATCCCGATCATCATTCTCAACCATCATTTCTAAAACCACATATTGTAATTCTCAACCAAAAATATTTCAATAACATTTTATAGTGACCCAATACTCACCATTTTATTATGTCAAAATAATGTCACCCATTTGCCAACTCATAGGGGCATCAGTAATCAAATATACATATTTGACTTATAACATGGATCCTAGTAGAGTACATTGCATAAACACGTTCACAAGTAACAGACTCTTGACCGTCAGCGGAATGACCGTGGGTAAAGGTACAACTACTGAGATGCCATAGTACCTACCAAGAGGACGAGCATATGTGGACACTCAATCTAGGTCCCAACTGTCTTCGAATCTGAAAACATGAAGTTTAAAAATGTGAGTATAAAACTTAGTGAGTGAACATAAGAAAGGAACAAGCAATCAATAAGGAGAACTTGGAAATCATGATGCATTTGTTTCAAAAACAAAGCAATTGATTTAATTTTTGACTAAACACCCCTCATTTCAAACTTTGATTAATAACCCCACAGTGTTTCAAAAACCCATGATCAATCCATGAAGTTAAATGGGTGACAAATATGTCAAAATCAGGCAAGGTAGCAAGCATGGCAGCAAGTTTCTCGCTGCAGCGAGAAATAGTCTCAGTTTGCATATGTTTTAGTTTTTCCATCATATCTCCCACTACAGAAGTCCAATTGACCTGATTTGAATTCCATTAGAAATATAAGAGTAAGGGCTACAACTTTTATGTTTACACTTTTCCCAATTCTAACTAGAAGATGGTCAAAATCATTGTCAAACTAGAAGCACTGCACCAGAATTTTGGGTCTACCCAAGAGTTTCTCGCTGTAGTGAAATTTCCTCTCTGTAATGAGAAACAAGGCTGGTTTATGCCCCCACCACCCGAGAGTTTCTCGCTATAGCGAGAATGCATTCTCACTGCAACAAGATTCAGAGCAGATGACAATTAAGGGGTTTTCACATGCCACAAAATCCATCCCTACCATATTGCACATCAAAGTGAACACATTGACAATAATCAAGTTATCAACATTCAAAACAATCACATATTATAATCATAAACTTGCTATCACATATACATATATAAACATATATCAACAAGTACACCACCCCACTTCATTCATCGTCATGTGCACTCTCTACTCACACATTTTAACATCATCAGTTCATGTGCACTCCCTACTCGCACATAACTGGGTCATCATCGGCTCATGTGCACTCCCTACTTGCAGATAGCGAGGTCATCATCATCACATAATTATTATTTATCAAGGCACAACATATACTTATATATATATATATATATATACAAAAATGGAGGAGCACATGGATTCATCTTCTTGTTTTTTTTTTTTCACATTTCACCACTTCAAAATAATTTATCAAGGGCTTGTTCCCAAGGCACCCGTTTTTTTTTTTTAAGAAAAGTGGGATAAAATCATTCAAATGTTTTGTGCAAATACATTCACATTCCAAAAACAATTTTGAAATGCAAGTTCACTCACCGGTCTTGTTGATTCTTTTAATTGACTCTAACCTCAACTAATGCTCCAAATGGATATGTGAGGCCTTGTTGGAACCTATACACACACAATACCACCACCAACCCAAATTGGCATTAATATAATTCCAAAAGCTCTTTCCTAAATCAAGTTCTACTAGTTATTCCTAACTAGTTCCCAATTGCCATGAAGTGGCTAGTTATTTACACCACTCTAGTCACCCAAAGAGTGAATAAACAACCTCAACAATAAAACACTCACAAACCCCATTGTTAGCCTTTATCAACAACTAAAGAAATTTAACCATAACTTATACTCACCTTGATGGTCTTTGTAGTTGAATTCTCTTTCAAAATTCTTCAAGCTAATAAAGGAAATTACTTTTTCTCTCTCTCTCTCTCTACATGTCCAACTAGTGAGAGGAAGATGGAACTAACACTTTTTAAGGGTTTTAAGGTGAAAGAGTGAAAGAGTGAAAGAGCACAAAAGGTTCTGTGAAAAAATGCTCAAAAGCATGAAAATTGAAGTTAATTGAGAGAGCTATGGAAGCTTTATGGGAGGCTCCCATGGAGATGAAGAAACATGAGATGGGAAGGGACGAAGAAATGGATAGAAGCTACTAGAAATTGCTGGAGCTTTAGATATTTATATCTAAAGTTTATCCATTTCTCACATAAATTACCAAAATGCCCTTAACATGGTGACTGTCTTCTTCTCATCCTTTGTGAAACTTTTTACTCTTTTGACATTGGGACAAGGTCCATAATAGTCTAGAAATACTCGGGTTCACGAAAACATAAAAAATTTAAACCCGAGATGTAAAATGACCATTTTACCCTTATCGTGAAAATTATCGTTATTTTTATCTTCTTCATTTATTTTACCATCATAAACATCATTCATTCATTCCTTAGGCCTATTTAGACCTTAATAGGATAAAAAAAATTCATAAGAGCTCACCAAAAGAAATTACGAAATTACCCTTGGTCCATATTATCGCGTTTACTTCTAGTTATGTGTCTATGGAGATCGAGATTTCACAAGTTTATTTCTGAATTCCCCTTTTTAACTCGGTAATTAACCTTAATTGGCATCCATAAACTTTATTAACCACCGTATCAAAATCCAGGGTACTACAATGATGCATCATTTATTTAATGGCATTTTATACTCCATGAAAGAATTTAGTTTAATCTAATTTACGTTGAGCACATATCAATCTCGCTATTAGTGTAAAAATTTTTCATACATTTCACATGCCGTCATTTATATGATTGGCAATAAAAATCTCAATAACATCCCTTGGAACTATGGGATTGAAGTTTATGTTAATGCTACTCAGCCAATGGTTGTTGTCTTTTGATTTGATATTAACTTGCTGTCTAGAGTTTGCTATAATTTGCTTCAAGAAAAGTGGTGATTGGTTTCTTGTAAAATGTCTAGAGGGTTGAGTTTTTTTTTCTTTTGTTGGGATGAGCCCTGTAGCCAATTGGGATTGGTTCAGGCTTGATTCCAATCATGCAACAATTCCAATCATGCAACAATATCATTCATGTCGGATGATTAGAGGTTTTTTTTCATCAATAAGACATTAATTATAATGAGTTATAAGTCTAATTGGATGAAATCCATGAGATTAATATGCTTTGCAAGGGAATTGTAATAGGTTACAGTTATGAGATCCCTATGCATCAAAGCATATTCTTTAAATGTTCCCGGTCGATGTATCATTGAGATTACACATCAACAATGCTTAGAGACTAGTACATTTTATGTTTCTTACTTGGGAAGTAAGCAACCGATCTCATAGGTTGAATTGTAGAGATACTTGAAACTACAATAGAGGTGCTTGCCTAAAAGAGCAAGTTCACTGAACATGACCTGCCATAAGAAGTGCATTTGGCAATACACTCAAGTGTCTATGCAATACTTCTTATGTGTCAGTTGTGTAAACACTTCCTAGACTTGAGATCCCAAGTTTTCTTATGTGTGGAGTGCTTTGGTTTGATTTCATCCCTACGGGTGCCTAACCAACAATGCCAAAACAAGATGCTTTTGGGTATAATATGAAGCATGTGAAGGCAAATGTAGCACCCCCTGATTTTTTGTATGAACTATGTAATGTAATGTGAAGGCAGGTGTATATGTTTAAGAGTTTAAGAGCTTAAGAGTATGCCTCTATCCATAGAGCAACGAATACGATATATAAGCATGTGAAGGCTCAAAATATTATTGTGCATGTGAAGGCTCAAAATATTATTATGCATGTGTTTGGCACATGAATGGTATAGTGCATTGTTTGGCAATTTGATAAATATGATGTTTAATGTAAATTATGCTAAGATTTAATTTTATACTATGTGACATAAAGCATAATGGGGATTTGGATTTGTGTGATAAGTGCATGCTTAAATATTAAGCATTCTTGATGAATTGAGGTGAAGATGATAATTGTGGCACTTAGAACACAAAACCTTGAAACTTAGCCAACATTTTGAGGAATGGGTGATAAATGTTGAATTTTGAAGTTTAGATCGAGATTTGATTGTGTGTTTGAGTATATGAATGAGGATTATGAGTTAATATAGTCATTTTGAAGTATGACTTAAAGGGGAAATGATTTTGGGTGTTAAGTTCACATTTTTGGAAGCTTGGGCGTAGGAAAAGTACAATTTAGGCAAGATGTATTGATACATTAGCAAATGTATCGATACATTCTTGGAAAAGATGAACATGTATCGATACATTGCCCCAATGCATCAATACATTTGAAGTAGGGAGCACCTAAGACCATTATGCTTGAAATTTATCAATACATTGCCTCAATGTATCGATACATTCATTCGAAATTAAGGCAAATGTATCAATACATTGCCAAATGTATCGATACATCAAAGAGAAAAGACAAAATTAAAAAGGAGTTTCAAGCCATTCCACCCCATTTTTCTCTCTCAACTCTTTCTCTCTTTCTCTCTCTACCCCTATGAAACCTTAAGCCGCCAAATGGCATTTGGAGCCCATTTAAGCTAGATCCAAGCTTGGGATATCGATCTAGGGGTAAGATTACATGTTTTTACTAATCGATTTTTGATTTAATCAATTAATAACCTCAGATCCAAATATTTTCAGATGTGGTCAAACTCTTTCTCCTTGAGTTTATTGGATATTTAAAGCCTAGATTTAGGCAATCCAGTTTCCAAGGTAAGGATTTAGCTCATTTGTTAGAAGAATGAGCATGTATATTGCATTTTGGTATTTTAAAAGCTGGGATATTTTCTAAAGCTAAGAAATAATTATGATTTTGATGTTTTGATGTGTCCAAGGGGAGAGTTGAAGGACGGTTGAAGGTTAAGAATCAGAGCTTGGCTATAGACACACCTTTAATTGTCAAAGTGAGTGGGTTTAAATAAAATGCATGTAATGCATAATGTACGATAGATGCGCTGCTATGGTATTAGAATGAAATATGTATGCCTAGACAAATGAACCTGGGCTAGATAACCATATATGTGTTAGTATAAGCCCTACAAGCCAATTTGTGGTTGTATGGGAATTGCAATTTTGAGATATTCATGCATGACATTTTGTTATTCATAATAACATTGAGGTAGTTCTTTATCCATAAGTTTGTAATTTAATTACTTTTTTTTACTTATGTAGATAAAGCCCGTGGAACTATATATGCCTTGCAAAGAAATTGTATTGGGATACAATTATGAGATCCTTATGCATTAAAAAATTGTTCCTAAAAGTTCCTGATCATTGTATTATTGAGACAGGGCACCAATAATGCTCAACGATTGGCACATGTTATGTACCTTACTTGTGAAGTAAGCAATCGCTTTCATAGGTTGAAGTATAAAGATACTTGGAACTAGCATGTGGGTGCTTGCCATAGGAGAGCGAGTTCACTGAACATGACCCGCCATGAGAAGTGCATTTGGTATTTCACTCAAGTGTCTATTCAATACTTCTCATGTGTCAGTTGTGTAAATACTCCCTAGACTTGAAACACCAGGTTGTCTTATGTGTGGAGTGCTATGTTTTGATTTCATCCCTATGGGTGCCTAACCAAGGATGCCAAAACAGGATGCTTTTGGGTATAGCATAAAGCATGTGAAGGCAGATGAGTGGTCAAGATAGGAATCATCACCCCAAGAAATTCAAGGGGAAATATCTCATTAGTTCTTGGTTGATATTAGCTTAATCAAATCCTTGGCCAAGGTGATTAGGAGATTATGAAATGAGTTTCATAAGTCTCCATAAAGCTAATGATCTAACTGCAAGAACAAATATGGAGATCAATAACAGTAGGCACTGCACCAATCTCTTATCATCTTCTAGATATATGATGAGGGAATGAATTACACTGAAAAAGTATACACTGAAAGGTTGTCAAAGAATCTTTTGACTCTCCTAACAATTGGGTGGCCATGATGCATTGCTAGATGACAATCATGGTCTATGGAATTGAATTAGTTAATTTAAAATTGAATGTGATTCATTTAAATTAATTAATTAATAATATTATAATTCAATTCCATTGCCAACATGTTAGGAACTTAATGGGTCACACACAAAGGTTACAATTTGGATTAAATTGAGAGTGTGATGATTTAAGTTAGACTTAAATCAAATTCTAGGTTTTAACTATTAAGGACCTAATTAAAAGAGTTTAATTAGGTATTGGTTAAATATTATAATTGTTATAATATTAAGGACTTATTTTGTAAATTTTAATAAGTTAAACTTAGATATAAATATCACATTATAGCCACTCTTTTTTTGTGGAGAAGGATTTTTCTCTTGAGTGCTGCCACTCTTGAGACGTTTATTTTCTTTTGAAAACTTCTCCTTTGATTCTTTACCAGAAATCAAAGAAGAAAAGAGGACAAATCGTTGTCCACTTGCTAGCGCGAGCCTGTGGCATAAAGCTCTCTCCTTGAGAAGGATCCGTTGCAATCATGTGTGCATCATTGGAGGCCAAGAGATTGAGTGGCTGGGATTCTTTCACACCAAAGGCGTTCGTGTTTTGTCACCAAAAGGAATCCATTTGATTACGATATCACTTGAAAAGGTACATTCTTTTTCTGATTTTATGTGGTACATAACTTTGCATTAAACAACCAAGGTGATCCAAAGGTAAGAGGCATGGTTTTATTTTTATTTCAACCCTTTTTATTCTGCTGTGTTGATGTTCTAATCATGCCGTTCCTAGCAGTGGTATCAGAGCCTCCCTTGGCTCGTTTTAATGCAAAGGTATGTCTTGTTATTGTTAATTTCAATTTTGATTGGATGTGAGGGATTTGGAAGAGAGCAAGTGTTAAATTTCGATTATGTTTTAAAGTAGTTTATCACATATTCGAGTTTTGATTTTTAATACTTATTTGTTTCAGCAACTAATCTTGTTTAAGTGTCTTAATTTTGCAGAACAATATGTGCATCAGATGCACAAAAGAGTTTAGCAAGAAAAGGATTCGAATTCATGGGAAACAAGATGCAGTTTGGTGATAGAATTCGATTCTGTCCAGATTTGCATGTGGTTTGATTTTCAGTTTTTAAAAGGGGTCTAAAAGCCTCCAAAAATTCTAAAAAAATTTGGAAGTAATCTATATTGAAATTGGTTCAATATGATTAATTACCAGCTGAAAATGGTGAAGGAAAGACCGTGAAATCATGGCTGAAACCATTGCTGCTAGCAGTAGTTTCAGGTCATGATTTTGCTGAGAAAGTCATCTTCAAAGAGTCCTAAAATTGTGCAATTGTTGTACCTTTTTGGATAAATTTTGAAGTTTGAATATGTTCAAAAGATGCCTGGAAAGATCACTAAAATAAAGGGATTTAATCCCTTGATTTATGCCATCATAATGCCACATATGCAACCCAAAAACTGCAGCTATGTACAGGATACAAAGGCTGCGTTTTTTTGGGGTTTTGACCAGCTAAATCAAGTCCAAAAGTTATGAAATTTTAATATGGAAAGGTTCCATATGTTAGCTGACCATGGTTAAAATTTGGGAATTAAATTCCCTGATTTGATACCGCATCAAGCCATAAAACTGTGACTGGTACACTGCTGTCAGAATTTTGTAAAGTCATGGTTTTTGGGATTTTAGTGTCATTTGCAGCCTAAATTGGTGCAATTAAAAACTCTAATTTACTAAACAATATCTTATGAAAAAGTTTCAGAAAGGTAAATTTTGATATATTTAAATTAGAGAATTTGATTCTGTCACGACCCGGTACTCTTATCGAGCCTATGACAACCGCCGCGATGTCCCGATAGACAATCATTACCTTGAATGCCAACTAAAATCTCGCAAGGCTTAATATCAGTTTTCACACCTCCCTTGTGAGCAATAATTACTAAATATCATATTTTAAAAGATTATAAGCTATTTTCAAATCAAAACAATAATAAAAAATATATATTTTGTCTCACAAGGGCATTTTGATCATTTTTCTCAAAAATTTTGAAACCTGCTGAAAATATAATATATAGGGGAAAATACACATTTCATAACTAAAAACAAGTTTTTATGTCTAAAACATTCATTTAGGGTGAAATTGTAGCTAATAGAATAAAATAAAAATATTAAATGAAATATTCTATTTTCTTATAAAACAATATTTATAGAACTCTGCATAAATAATTTTTGTAGCGTAAAAGCAAAATAAATCCATACATACAGTAACACAGATAACCAGAGTATGTAATTTAATTTTCAATGACGTGTGGGCCCCGAATGACCAAAAGTAACAAAGGCTGTGAACCTACAATTTCTGAGGAGGCAAGTCCAATAATAACCCTCAACGTAATCAGCTATTTACGGACTATCCTGATCTTGAAATGAGTGGAAAGGAAGGTGGTGAGTTTATATAAACTCAGTGAGTAAACAAATATCATCTAAAATATCTAAAGTCGAGTAAATGGAGACAACTTAAAATAGTTCATCGTACTATGATTCATAATGTTTCAAACTCATTTCAACTAAATAAAATAATTTCATTTCACTCAAATAATCAACATGGCTTATGAATTTCTTAAAAATTTGGCTCGTGCCAAAACTCATTCTCGAGGATACCTTGGTCGGGGCATCCAATCGAGTCCGCCAAGGCTATTAAAGAAAAGTTCATATACGCATAAAACACATTTTTACGTTTAAAGGCATAGTCGTTCCTTGGCATTGGCTGGGTTCACCCTCACGTGGTGGTTTAGCGTGTAGTGAACTCTAAAGCTTTACCTCAGGAGATACCTTTCGCACCTTTCGTACCGAGGAAAAATATAATCAGGTTTATTGTGCCCCTCTCTAATAGGCTGGTCCGCGGAAACCCACCACTGCAGTGACTAATCAATATCCCACCAAATCAATAAAAGTTTCGACAGCATGACATGACAATTATATTACTACCCAGCCTGTTAAGGCAAAGCAAACAGTTCATACAATTTCAACACAATTTCCAATTCAGCCATTCATGCCAATATCACCATAAGCCATTCAATTCAAACCATAAATTTACAACACAATCAAACAGTCTCCAATTACTCAATTTCTAAAATCATCATTCAATTTCAAAATGATTTATAAAACTCATTTCATTTAATCACATTTTACTTATAAAACATAAGGATTTAACATTTAAACTCATTTTTCTATAAAATCACAAAAACGAATAAACACTACTTTAGATAATTAAGACGATAATAAGGTTACTCACAATATCGAGAGTCGAAGTACTCCTAGTCCCGATCTTCGGGTATAATCTCCTTACCCTTATCGAAAGTTTCACCACCTAAACATAATGCACAACAAGCAATTTACTATATTTGTACTAAACCGTTATAAAACTAATTTAGGCTCTATATGAATGCATGAAATGGGATGCGAAATGTTCGGATTATTATTTAAATATGGTGTTCTACGTAGCTTCAATTATGTATCGAAATAAAATGGTATTGGCCTAATTCGATCTATACACCGGTTAATTGGCCAACACATCCAATTCAACTCCAATTAACTTGATTCCACTTGCAACACTCCAAGTCATCAATTACAAGTGAAATAATATGTAATATCACAAAAATCCATCATCAATATCTTCCTTGTAAAATTCGGCCATCAAAGGTTTAGTGTAGAACATGTAATTTTCATGCTTAATTTTTACACCTTACATCATAAAACAACTAAAAACACCTAAATAGCATGAAATTCATCTAAGTCCATTATACAATTTCTCTCTTGAAAATTTCAGTCAAGGAGTGTGGGTGAAGGGCATGAAATTTCTGGCTTGTTTTTCATGCTAAACTTCACCAAACAACTAAAAACACTAAGATACCTTGAAATCTAACCAAATAAATCATCAAATCTTCTCTCCCTAAATTCGGTCAGCCATGAATCCTTCATGAGATCTTAAATTTTAACCATGGTAATTGAAAAAGAATGCATAAGAAAGGTAGATCACAAGCTAGAATTAAGAAATTTTACCTTTACTTGCTTAATTCCTTGAAATCTAATGAATTTTCTCTTGATTTTCTTCTCTAGGGTTTGTTCTATGCTTTTTCCCTTTTGTTCTTGCCTTGGTCGGCCAAGAGAAATGAGATCAGAGAGTTTTAGTTGTGTTTATAAAGGAAAATATAATAATATTAAAGCTTGACACTTGTCACAATGTGATTGGTCCATACATAAAACTTAATAATTAAGCATTTCTTCTCCACCACATAAAATCCCTCAATTATCCAAAGTATAAAATGAATTTCATGGGTTTGACAAGTGTCAAGGTGGTGTAAAATTCTAAAAATTCTAATTACGTCCTTGTGGACAAGTGAAATGACCTTTTTGCCCTTGTGTTCAAAAAATTATCGAAATTAAAATTTTTCACTTCTCAAGCTCAAATTATGTTCCAAATAGTCAAACTTGATCAAAATTTCATCCACCATCCCAAATTTGCCATTGGGTGGAAAAATGACCATTTTACCCCCTACGTTATGAAATTCCAATTTAACTCCAAATCAATCCTCGAACTCCGAATCACCATATTAAGTCATTCTAAGATTCAATAACTCTCAATTGCATCTTAAAATCTTTATTTGAACTAGTTCGAGGCTTAAATCAACTTAGTTGTACCACTAGGTACACTACCGACTTTTGACGATTTTTTCAAGGTATTCAAGTATGCAAGCATGTTGTCAAATACATGAATGACATGGCAAGTATATTATAGGGCTGGGCTTGATAGATTCCTCAAAATAAGGATATCAGGATTTAATTAATCACATCCATAAATTTAGGAATTTGATTCCTACAAATATGGGAGTGTTATAAATATGGACAAGATAAATATCATGAATTAATTTCCTTCTTTTAAGAAGTGAAATTCGAATAGGACATTTAAATATAATTAAAGATAATGTTGTTTTAAATATTATATTTAAATTATCTAATGAGATTACATAATTGAAGACACATAATCTTTAATTTAAAAAGATTAGTAAAAGTTACTTAAAACGTTTAAAGATTACAAATTAAAAATGTTTTAATTTGTAATAATATTTTAATTATAATCCTAATGAGATTAGGAATGGATAATATTACTAATACTGATTAGTAAAGACTTTCCATACATGGAAGACAGTTTCCATACACGAAATTACAAAATGAACTCAAAATTAGTTGTACACTAATTTCGGATGCCTCATATGATTAACAATTAGAATAAGACATAGTTTTAATTTTATGTTCATGTGGATGAATGTATGTGGATGATTATGGACTAGGCCCAATATGATTGTGGATGTATGGTTAAATTGTATCATGGTATTTATTTATTAAATGAGGTCTTTGCACCCTGCCTTTCTCTTGATTTTCAGGGATTGTAAAATTCTTTCCTCACCTAACTCCCCTCGGATGTACCACGAGGTTTCTTTACTAAAATGTAATTAGTTACATATAAGTGTAGAATTAGGATTAGTTTAGGAGTTATTTTACAATTCGAAGATGAAGACCTAAAGGCTCCATGAAGATACGAGGAGGAAAATTACAACATGTTGTATGTTATCCCCTAGGTTTGACCAAGCTAATTTCCTTCAATGGCTCAAGGAAATTAGTATAGATAAAGTCCATAATCATCCAAAGTAGTATGCATGAGATAGATTTATTTATGCAATTAATAAATGCTATGCATGCAAATATGAGACCTTAACTAAGTTAAAAAAAAAAAAGAAAATCCCTCGGTAAATATTGAGTCACATGCCACACATGATTAAGTTGCCTTCCACCATATAGCAAGATAACCTGGCTACTCTTTTAATCGGAGACTTGTTGAGCACACTCAAGGTCACACTTTTACACGAGTATGTTTGAGCTATTGGTGGGTCTTACTCAACTAGTTTCATAATATTCGGATGCTTGGAAACTTGATTATTATGGAAACTAAAGGCAATGGCTAGGCGAAACATATATGATATGTTTAGCCAATGTGTTGTCACCTAGCTGATCTAGGAGTTGTATAGAGATACAATTGGTAAGCTCAGTTACCTATCTAATCTAGCTATCATGGCTTGTTGAGCACACTCAAGGCCATGACTAGATGGATGGGATCCTAGCCCATTAAGAGAATCCTAGTAGAGATCTCTCGAGGTGATATGGAAGGTTATCATCTTGAAGAAAATAGTGGGAGCAATCAATTTAAGATTTACTATCTCATCTTAATTGATTATAATACATGATTACTCATAAACATTTTTTAAATGTCTAGGTTGTTAGAATGCAAATACATATTACTTTGTGTGGCATACTTGATGTCATCATGAAATTTGAGCCAAAATATTTGGACTGGAATATCAAGTTGAGAAATGTACTCAAATATCTATTTAGAATAGATGTCATTAAGGAAGATATCCTTGCCTTCTTGACAAGGTCAAAGAATAAGAAACTTGTAGAAGTTTCATCTTTGACCATGTATATGATTGAAGTAAATCTATTTACTATTGATCCGTCATCATGGGTATTAGATACTGGATGTGGGTCACACTTATGTAATGACATAAAGGTGTTGGGAACGAGTAGAAGATTAACGAAAGGAAAAGTGGTCCTAAGAGTAGGTAATGGAGCAAAGGTTGTTGCATCGACTGTAGGGACAGTTACCATACCTTTACCTTCTGGGTTGATCTTAGAATTAAGAGACTGTTACTATGTTCCTTCCATATCTTGAAATATCATATATGTGTCATACTTGGCATTATATGATGATATGGAATTTTTCATTAAAGGTAATTGTTGTTTTTTCTTAAAGGGAAAGATGCATTATGGTGCAAGGACACATTCAAACGGTCTCTATATTCTTGATCCTAAGAGACCCATACTTAATATAGAGGTCAAGAAAGCAAAGAAAGATGATCCAAAACTATCCTACATCTAGCACTGTAGGCTTGGACACATCAATGAGACTAGCTTAACCAAGTTACACAAACAAGGTTACATCGATCCATTTAATTATGAATCTTATGGAACATGTAAGTGTTGTCTCCTTGGTTAGATGACCAAGTTGCCTTTCACTAAAAAGAGTGAACGAGCTGGGGTGTTACTAGGACTTGTACATTCAAATGTATGTGGTCCTATGAATACTAGTGCTAGATGAGGGTACTCCTACTTCATCACCTTCACAAATGACCATTCTCACTATGGTTATGTATATTTGATGAAATATAAATCTGAATCCTTTGACAAGTTCAAAGAATACAGAGCAAAGGTTGAGAAACAAACTAGGAAGAGTATTCTCACTCTTAGATCTGATCGAGGAGGAGAATATCTTAGCCAAGAGTTTCAAGATTATCTGAAAGAGAATGGGATTCTTGCACAATGGACTCCTCTAGCGACTCCACAGCACAATGGGGTATCTGAGAGAAGGAATTGAACATTATTGGACATGGTTTGATCCATGATGAGTCATGTAGATCTTCTTATTCTTTCTAGGGATATGCCCTAGAAACTACTGCTCGCATACTAAACCAAGTTCCTACCAAATCAGTTGATAAAACACCATATGAGATATGGAGTGGGAAAAGGCCCAACTTATCTTTTGCTAAGATTTGGGGATGTACTGCTTATGTGAAGCGTACAATGTCTGATAAGCTAGAAGCAAGATCAGACAAATGTAAATTTGTGGGATATCCTAAAGAAACACGTGAATATTATTTTTATAATCCCATTGAGCAAAAGGTGTTTGTCTCAAGGCATGCCACTTTCCTTGAGAAAGAGTTCTTAAATGAAAGGTCTAATGGGAGTAAAGTTGTACTCGAAGAAGTTTGAGACCCACAAATGGACATTCCATTGGAACTTGAACCTGAGATTGTGACATCTGACATACAACCACAATCTCAAGAGGCACAACCACTCAAAAGGTCTAGTAGAATACGTCAAGCTCTAAAGAGATATGGATTTCACTTGGAAAGGGACGCATTGCCCATAAATGATGAGCTTACAACCTATGAGGAGGCGATGTTAGACATCGATTCTAAGAAATGGCTAGAAGCCATGAAATCTGAAATAGATGCCATGGATACCAACCAAGTATGGACTTTGGTGGATCCACCTGAAGGGATAAAACCTATTAGGTGCAAGTGGGTCTTTAAGAGAAAGACCGATGTAGATGGCAAGGTGCAAACCTTTAAAGCTAGCCTAGGAGCAAAAGGTTACAAACAAAGACAAGGTATTGACTTTGAAGAAACCTTTTCACCAATTGCTATGCTTAAATCCATTAGGATTTTACTTGCAATTGTTGCATACCATGATTATGAAATATGGCAAATGGATGTAAAAACTGCATTCCTTAATGAAAACTTGTAAGAATAAGTGTACATGACACAACCTAAAGGTTTTATATCCAACGCTAATGCTAATAAGGTGTGCAAGCTTCAAAAGTCCATTTATGGACTTAAGCAAGCTTCTTGGAGTTGGAACATCCGTTTTAATGAAGCTGTAAAAGGGTTTGACTTCATCAAAAATGAGGATGAACCATGTGTCTATAAAAAGGTTAGTGGGAGTGCCATAATTTTCCTAGTGTTATATGTTGATGACATATTGCTCTTAGGAAATGATATATCATTGCTACAATCTACAAAGATTTGGCTATCCAAACAATCCTCCATGAAGGATTTGGAGAAGCAACTTACATTCTAGGAATAAAGATCTATAGAGATAGGTCTAAAAGGTTGCTAAGTCTTTCCCAATCCACATACATGACAAGGGCTAAAGAGGTTTAGCATGATGGAGTCTAAGAAGGGACACTTGCCTATGTCGCAAGGCATTTATCTCTCCAAGGACATGTGTCCAAAGAATCAAGAAGAGAGAGATCGCATGGATAAGATCCCATATGCTTTAGCAATAGGATCTATCATGTATGTGATGCTTTTCACTAGACCAGATGTATCTTATGCTCTAAGTGTCACCAGTAGATACCAAGCTAATCTTGGTGAAAGTCACTAGATAGTTGTGAAAAACATCCTGAAGTACTTACAAAGAACTAAGGATGTATTTCTGGTTTATGGAGGAGGTGAACTCCAAGTTAGGGTTTATACGGATGCAAGCTTTCAAACTGACAAAGATGATAGCAAGTCGCAAAGTGGATATGTGTTCACACTCAATGGAGGTGCAGTGAGTTGGAAGAGTTCCAACCAAGAGACGATTGCAGATTCTACAATCGAGGCCGAATACATCTCTACGTCTGAGGCAGCGAAAGAGGCAGTTTGGATTAAGAAGTTCATTACTGAACTAGATGTGGTTCCTAGCATTGTTGATCCAATACCTTTGTATTGTGATAACAATGGAGCCATTGCATAAGCAAAGGAACCAAGGTCTCATCAGACATCCAAACATGTATTGCGGCGTTATTGTGAGACCCTGTCAAGCTCGATTAAAAGACGATATTTTACCGAGTGGTACAGCTAAGTGAAATCGAGTCTTGAACTAGTTCAAATAGAAATTCTAAGAGGAATTTGAAAATTTTAAAACCAACAAAATGGCTTAGAATAGTGATTTGGAGTTCAAGGTCCAGTTTGGAGTCCATCAGAAAATTGACCAATTATGGACAAAACGGTCATTTTACCATTTGATGATAAAATGAAGATTTTTAGCCAAGATTTGATCACATTTGACCAAGAATAATTATATGAAATATAATTATAATTACTGGAGTATAAAATGATATTTAGCAGTGAAAAATTGGGATTCTCGATATTTATGGAGCACAAGGGCAAAATGGTAATTTTGCCACTAGAGGACTAAAAGGAAATTTTTTTTTTTAAACAATTTTTGCCCCATTTGGTTAATATTTATCAATATTAGTGTTATTTTAGGTTGAAAAGTAGAAATAATGAGATTCCGATACATTTCGGAGTATAGGGGCAAAATCGTAATTTTTTCGTCCCGGGGGCAAATCAGTAAAATTTTCACCCCAGAACTTGTCAAGACCAAGAGATTTTAATTGTGGTAGGATTGGATAAATACCAGAATATTTGTGGTGGAAAATTAAGAATAAAAGGTCAAAAAGTTAAAAATTGGGCCAATAAGCATGTGACACATGGCATGCTTGATTATTTTATTATTTTCTATAGAAATCAGCCCATTAAATCCCCAATTCCCTCACCATATTCGGCCTAGGCATCCAGCAACAAGAAAAAAAGGAAGAACAAAAGGAAAATCAAGAAAACCTAGGTGGAAATTCAAAGAAAAAGTGAAGAAATCAAGGAAACAAGCTAGGTAAGTTAAAATTTCTTTAATTCTCCTTGATACCTAGCTTACCTATGCTTTTGTTCTTGATTTCCATGGTTGAATATTGAGTTATCATGATGAATTCAATTCTGAAAAATGGGTATGGAAGAGGAATTGTTGTTGAAATAATTTGATTTTAGACTACGTTAGTGTTTAGGGATAGTTAAGCATGGTTATGAACAAAAACACAAAAGAAATATTCAATTTCTCTAGGGTTCCTTGTTGGCCGAACCATGAGGGCTGAATATCAATGGGGGATTATTTTTATTTCAAGGAAAATGGCTTGGAAAATGATGAATTAAGGTAAAACGGTTATGTAGAAAAAATTCGATGCTAGTGCACCAAATGACTAAATTTTTCTATAAGGAACTGTGAGGGTTCTAATGCTGAATTTGGCTTTATTTAAATGTATGTGGTAAATTAAGGTATTAGAAGAGAAATAAATTAATTTGGAGGTGATTTGGACACAATCGTCGATTAATAGGGTGATCGATCGAATTTAATCGATACCGTGATTAAGCAGTAATCGGACGTATTTTTGCATTTACATATCAAGCATTAGTAATTTAAATTAATTTATATCAATTTAGGGACAATATAGTAAATTCCATGACTTTGTTATTTGTCAAGGTGGTGAGACGTCCGGAAAAGGCAAAGGAATTGCTCTTAAAGACTATTAGTCTGAGTTCACCTGGAATCCGGATTTTCGACACTTGTGAGTGGACTGCCTATCAAAATTGTTTTGGGAATATGACTGTTTTGAACAAAGTGTTTGATTGATTTTATGCAATTTTTCATGAAAATGAATGCCTTGGGAACAAGCTTTTGAAAAAAAAAAGTTTATGTTATGAAATGTGGTTATTATGGATTTCTATGTGGCTGCATTATGTTGATATACATACATGCTTGAATATAATGTTGTGTAATTATGTTGACTCGACTATGTGCGAGTAGGGAGTGCGCATAAGCCGAGGATGACCCGGTTATGTGCGAGTAGGGAGTGCGCATAACCCGGTGATGACCTGGTTATGTGCGAGTAGGGAGTGCGCATAACTCGGTGAAGACTCAGCCATGTGCAAGTAGGGAGTGCGCATGAGCTGGTGATGATGATGATGAGCTGGTTATGATGATGATGGGTTGGTGAGATGATGATGATGGGTATATACGTATATATATACACATATGTAAATGTGTGTGTTATAGCAAATTGATGGATAATGATTTATGGTTGTAATGTACATAAAATTTGACACATTGTACTTTGAGAATTTTCATGAATTTTATGTTGATTTATTAGTTTAGCAGGATGGCTTTTTGTTGAGTGAGGAAAAAAGTTTCTCTTGTTGTTCCGTTTTCGCTGCAGCGAAATTCATGCTCGCTGCAGCGAGAAACTCTCGGGTTTGGAGGGGTTTTAAATAGGAATGAACTAAATTGCATTGTTTTGAAACAAGTGCTTCATGATTTTAAATTCTCCCTAATTGTTGCTTGTTCCCTTCCTTGTTCACTCACTGAGTATTGTACTCACGTTTTATAAAAATTCATGTTTTCAGATCAAGTGACTATTAGACCCTAGATCGAGGAGTCCCAGTAGTGCATCTCCTGGGTATGTGTCTGGCATTCGATTGTAATCCCTTTTATTGTAAATGTCTCCGCTGGAAGTCATGGGTCCTTTTGTATTATGAATACAATCTAACAATGTGAATATGTGTATGCAATGTAAATTGCTAAATACATGACTGGTATAATGCATGTATATTATTATCGATAATGCCGTTGTGTTTTGGCTATGTTCACACCCGAAAAAAAGTGTGTGTGTATGCATGATATGATAAATTTGTTAAGCAAAGGTAAATGGATAGGCTTGCTTGGGCTTAGTGAGCTATGCTCATTGAGCTCATGCGCCGGTCATGGCCTGGGAAATTGGGTCGTGACAATTACCATGTGATCAGGGAGATCATTGGAAGAGGAGACATTTGCATAGAAGGTATACCCACTGAGGATAATATTGCTGATCCTTTCACTAAAACACTGTCCAAGCAAAAACATAATCGTCATGTTGAGAACATTGGTATTAGATACATAGGCGATTGGCTTTAGTGCTAGTGGGAGATTGTTAGTATAAGCCCTTCAAGCCAATCTGTGGTTGTATGGGAATTGTAATTTTGAGATATTCATGTATGACATTTTGTTATTCATAATAACATTGAGGTAGTTCTTTATCCATAAGTTTGTAATTTAATTACTTTTTTATACTTATGTAGCCTGTGGAACTATATATGCCTTGCAAAGAAATTGTATTGGGATACCATTATGAGATCCTTATGCATTAAAGCATTGTTTCTAAAAGTTCCTGATCATTATATTATTGAGATAGGGCATCAATAATGCTCAAAGATTGGCACATGTTATGTTCCTTACTTGTGAAGTAAGCAATCATTTCCATAGGTTGAAGTATAAAGATACTTGGAACTAGCATATGGGTGCTTGCCATGGGAGAGCGAGTTCACTAAACATGACCGGCCATGAGAAGTGCATTTGGTATTTCACTCAAGTGTCTATGCAATACTTCTCATGTGTCAGTTGTGTAAATACTCCCTAGACTTGAGACACCAAGTTGTCTTATCTGTAGAGTGTTATGCTTTGATTTCATCCCTATGGGTGCCTAATCAAGGATGCCAAAACAGGATGCTTTGGGGTATAGCATGAAGTATGTGAAGGCAAATGAGTGGTCAAGATAGGAATCATCACCCTAAGTGATTCAAGGGGAAATATCTCATTAGTTCTTGGTTGATATTAGCTTAATCAAATCCTTAGCCAAGGTGATTAGGAGATTATGAAATGAGTTTCATAAGTTTCCATAAAGCTAATGATCCAACTGCAAGAACAAATATGGAGATCAATAACAGTAGGCACTGCACCAAGCTCTTATCATCTTCGGGATATATGTGAGGGAATGAATTACACTGAAAAACTGTACACTGAAAGGTTGTCAAAGAATCCTTTGACTCTCCTAACAATTGGGTGGCCATGATGCATTGCTAGATGCCAATCACGGTCTATAGAATTGAATTAGTTAATTTAAAATTGAATATGATTCATTTAAATTGATTAATTAATAATATTATAATTCAATTCCATTGCCAACATGTTAGGAACCTAATGTGTCACACACAAAAGTTGCAATTTGGATTAAATTGAGAGTGTGATGATTTAAGTTAGACTTAAATCAAATTCTAGGTTTTAACTATTAAGGACCTAATTAAAAGAGTTTAATTAGGTATTGGTTAAATATTATAATTGTTATAATATTAAGGACTTATTTTGCAAATTTTAATAAGTTAAACCTAGATATAAATATCACATTATAGCCACTCTTTTTTTGTGGAGAAGGATTTTTCTCTTGATTGCTGCCACTCTTGAGACGTTTATTTTCTTTTAAAAACTTCTCCTTTGATTCTTTGCTAGAAATCAAAGAAGAAAAGAGGACAAATCATTGTCCACTTGCTAGCACAAGTCTCTGGCATAAAGCTCTCTTCTTGAGAAGAATCCGTTGTAATCGTTTGTGCATCATTGGAGGCCAAGCGATTGAGTGGCTAGGATTCTTTCACACCAAAGGTGTTCGTGTTTTGTCACCAAAAGGAATCCATTTGATTACGATATCACTTGGAAAGGTACATTCTTTTTCTGATTTTATGTGGTACATAACTTTGCATTAAACAACCAAGGTGATCCAAAGGTAAGAGGCATGGTTTTATTTTTATTTCAACCCTTTTTATTCCGCTGCGTTGATGCTCTAATCATGTCGTTCCTAGTAATATGTGTATATATATATATATATATATGTGAATTGTGTGTGATTGTGTGTTGTGATATGAGCCACATGGGTGGCCTATGTGTGCCTAGACCAAGACATCTAAAGGCTATAAAGAACCCTTAGGAGTAAATTACCTTAGGTGAATGATATGTTGAGATGACTTGATTGAATGATGCCTTGAGACTTAAAGGCTCTTAGAACCTAACCTTTGGTTCTGTGCATGATCTGTTCTCCGCTTGTTGCTTTAGCATGCGAGTGGCTTTTTTCTCCTCTAGCAGCTTTGCCCTGAGCATGATCTGTTTCTCCACCGGTTGGCCACCAAGTGTGATTTGACTATGTCAAGGGGAGGACCACTCGTTAATTTGATTTGTGTATGACGTGAGATAGCCATGGAGAGGCTTAGATAAATGTCATATGAATATGATGTGATACTCCGATAACTAGAGTGTGCCAAGGAGAATGATGTGAATAACTTTAATCAACTTCAAGGGTAAGCCTATGATGTGTGTGATGATCTTTGGAGACATTAAGGATGCTGATATGCCCTCACATGGAGATTTAGGGATAATGATATGCCTTATGTTTGGAGATGTTTGTGGGATTATGTGGTTGCACCAAGAGTACAATATTTACATATATATAATTATATATGATTTTGTTTATTTGCACGACTCACTAAGGATTACAGTACTCACCCATTTGTATACCATGTACAGACAAATAGGCCACAGAGCTGTGTCGTAAAGGTCATCCAGTGACAGATCGATTTTGGCATCTAGTAAGTTCCCATCCGTTGTGACACTCCACTATGTCAGTCATAAGCTTCCACTCCGTACTTAATTTGTTGTGTATGTAAGCACGATGTGCCATATGAACTTATGTAAGGGTTTTTATGTACGAACCCATCTTGGATGGCCAACGTACGGCTCTATAAATATTTATATGAATCATATGCCAATGATAATGTAATATATTTGGTTTTATTGTGAATATTTGATTATGGAATCCCTTGGCTTTGAGTTACATGAAATTGACTCTAAGGCTTGCTCAGGTTTAGTGGGCTTGCTTGCTTGGCTCTCGTACCAGTCATGGACCCTGGATTTGGATCGTGACACAAAATGAGTGGTCAAGATAGAAATCATCACCTCAAGTGTTTTTAGAGGACATATCCTATCAGTTCTTGTTTAACATTAGCTTATTGAAGTTCTTAGCCAGGTGACTTGGAAACTATGAAAAGAGTTTCATATGTTGGTAGGGTTAATGATCTAATTGCAGAAATGAATATGGAGATCAACAAGAGTAAACACTGCACCATACTCTTATCATTTTTAGGATACATGATGAGGGAATGATTTACACTAGTATACTATACACTGAAACGTTGTCAAAGAATCCTTAGACTCTTTTAACAATTAAGTGGCCATCATGCATTACTAGATGCCAATATTGGTATATGAAATTCAATTAATTAATTGATATTACAATTAAATTTCATTACCAACTTGTTAGGAACCTAATGGGTCACACACAAAAGTTGCACTATGAATTAAATTGGGAGTGTGATGATTTAAGTTGGACTTAAATCATACTTTAGGTTTTCACTTTTAAGGGCTTAATTAAAATAGTTTAATTAAGTGTAAAGTCAATATTATAAATAGTTATAATATTAAAACCTTAATTGTAAACATGAAAAAAGGAAATTAATTTGATTTTAATTTTCAAGGGCTAAATTAAAAGTGTTCAATTAAGTAATTGGGCCAATATTCCTTTAATTGCAATTATAGGAGTTGTTTAACCTAGGTCTAAATATCAAATTTAACTACTTCTTGCAAAGGACTATGAAAACCCAGTTATCAAAATCAACCAAAAATTCTTTAGCTACCTCTCGTGGTTGAGAGAAAAATCTTTTGATGAATTTCTCTAGTGATCTGGCCTATAATGTGTGTAAGAAAAGGACAATTGTTGTCCACTCTACTAGCACAAAGAGTAGCTAAAAGCTCCTACCTTGCTAAAAGTTCAAGTGCAATTGAGTAGATACGGTTAAAGGCAAAATGCTTGGGTGGCTTGGGTTCTTCCTCCCTTTGTGGTGTACACTGGCTTAAGTAGAAACAAGAGTAGTGTCGTATCTTCTTTCAGTCAAGAGGATTTGCCATCATGATTATGGCATTACTTGGCTAGGTGATATTTTGATAACTATTCTTAAATTTTACTTGTATCAAAACCACCAAGGTGATCCATGGGTGGTGGCATTGCATGGTACGTTTAAATTTTTACTTCTCGCTGCATATGATAATTGTTATCTCTGAGTTTCATGTTATTCCAACAATGGTATCAGAGCATCCTTTGGCTCGTTTCAATACAAACGATGCCTCATTGTTGTTGATTCAATGTTTATATTTGATATGAGGTGTTTAGGTTTAAGCTAGTAAGGATTTAAAATTTTTAAAATTGTTTTAGAGTTGTTTCAATTGTCTGGACGGATTTAATTAGTGAATTTTAAATCTTAATTTTGGATATACTAATTTGAGTTTTGGTGTCTTGATTTTGCTAGATTAAGAAGTGCATAAGATGAAAAAATTAAATTCGCAAAATCATATCCAAGTTCATAATGTTTTGGTGTAGCTTAAGGGGCATAATTCTATTCTATCCAACAGTTGATATAGTTCAGTTTTTAGTACTAAAAAGGCAACTAATGGCCTTGAAAAATTTTAAAAAAATCATGAAAGCAATGTACTTTGGAATAGTTCCAATAGAGATTTCCGGCCAAAGGTGAATGGTGGTGCGATAGCCACAAAATCATGGCTAAAACCACTACTGCCAGCAGCTGTTTTAGGCCACGATTTTGACAAATTTTGGCAACTATAAAGGAGCCTAAATTTGTGCAATTAGTTGCACTTATTTTGAAATGCCTCATACTTTGATATGGTGATAAATAAAGTTGGTCGGATGCAAATTGAAGCATAATAAGGAACTTTGGGAACTAAAGAGACAAGATAAAATTTTTAGAATAAAATAATATTAAAATATTAATATTTAGTCGGATGTCGAAATCAATCATGAAGAAGGATCATATGGTTGATCCAAGTGGGGGAGAAGATGTCAAGCCTGACTCTATAAAATACTTGTCATGACATACATGTGGTGGATAGCATGTTTGCATGCTAGGAGAGTCTCGAAAAATCGACAAAAGTCGGTATTGTATTTGGAGGTACAATAAAGTTGATTTAAGCTTCGAACTAGATCAAATAGAGAATTTAAGATTAAATTAAGAATATTAAAGTCCCAGAATGGTTTAATATGGTGATTTGGAGTTCGAGGATCAATTTGGAGTCAAACCGAAATTTCACCATCGAAGGGCAAAATGGTCATTTGCCACCTGGGGAAACAATGAAAATTTTTAGAAAATATATTTGGCCCCATTTGACTTATTGGAGTATGATTTGAGTATTGGAGTATGATTTGAGGTTAAGAAGTGAAAAAAAATTATTCTTGGTATTTTTCGGAGCATAGGGGTAAAATGGTAATTTTGTCACCTCAGGGGCAAATTTGTAATTTTACACACCCGAAACTTGTCCAGCACATGGATTTTATCCAATATTATCATGGATAATTGAAGGAATTTAAGTGGTGGAGAGAGAAAGATTAATAGTTAAGAAATTAAAAATGGACCAATGGGATGGTGACATGTGTAAAGTTAATATCCATTTTTTTTTAGCTTTAAAATCAGTAAAAATCAGCTTATTTTCTCTTCATGTGGCTGGCCATAGCAAGAACAAAAAGAGGAAAAGAAAAACAAGAAACCTAGGTGGGAAAATTAAAGAAAAAGTGTGGGATTTCAAGGAATAAAGCAATCAAAGGTAAAATTTCTTGATTTTGACTTGTGATCTACCTTTCCCATGCTTTTCTCCTTATTTTCCATGGTTAGATTTCATGTTTTCATGGTGAATTCATGGCTGCCTAAATGGGTATGGAGAGAGAATGGAGTTAGATTGATTTGATTTTAAGTTATGTTAGTGTTTTTAGTTAGTTTAGCATATTTAGAAACAAAACAACAAGAATTCATTTTCCCCCATCACCATTATTGGCCGAATTTTCTAGGGAGGATATTGTGGCTGAAATTGATGATATTTCATGATATTTGGGTGATATTTGATGTTTGGTGAGGCTAGAAATTAAATGGGAAATTTTGGTATGAAAATCTGAATTTTTACCTAATGTGTAGACATGTGTGATTATTGATCCGGGACTGATAAATTGAATTTCATTCACAGTCACTGAGGTAATTTAGGTATAATTGGAGTGTAGAAAGTGAGAAGAATTGATTTGAAGTTAAATTGGAGATTTTAGCCGATTAGGCTGATTACAGTGTGATTTATATCGAATATCACATTTAAGTGATTAATCAGACATTTTGCATCCCATCGCATGCATTCATTTAGATTTAGAGAGCCTGAAATAGTTTATGACAAATTGACACAATTTATTGAAATTCATGTCATGTATGATGTATAGGTGGTGAGCCCTCTAACAAAGGTAAATAGATTGTGCCCGAAAATCGGGAATAGGAGTATATCGAACTCCTAGTACTGTGAGTAACCTTACCATCATTTTTATTATCTAAAGTATGTTTTTGATCAATTTTGATGAAATTTTATGAAAATGAAATTAAATGGTAAATCTTGAGTTTTACAAACAAAATGTATCTATATGAAAAGATGTTATAAATTGTTTTAAAATTGAATGATGATTTTGAAAAATAGAGTAATTGGAGACCACTTGTTATGAATTAAATTTATGAATCTAATGGCTTATGATAGTATTTGCATGAATGGCTGAATTGGTATTGGTGTTGAAATAGATGAAATGTGTATTTAGCCTTGAAAGGCTGTGAATTATAATAATTGTCATGTCATGCTAGAATGAATTTTATTGATTGGTGGATTATATATTAATTAAACACTGCAGTAGGAGGTTTATGTGGACCAGCCTTTTAGAGGGGCACGGTAAACCCCATTATATTCTTACCTCGAACAGAGAGGCGCGTAGGGTATCTCCTGGGGTAAATCTTAGGTTTTACTTCACGCCAAACCACCACGTGTAGGGGAACTCAGCCAACGCCAAGGAACGGTTGTGTTTTCTCAAACTAAAAATATGTTTTATGTGTATACAAAATTTTTAACATCCTTGGCGAGCTCGAGTGTACGCCTCTGATCAAGGTGTCATCGAGTATATTTGATGGCATGAGCCAACTATTTATGAAAGTCATAAGCCCTAATGAGAAATTAAATGAAATACAACCGTTTGCATGGGTTGGGATGAATTTTCAAATTGTGAAATACTTAAAATGATGGGATATTTTAATTGTCTCCTTTTACTCAGCTTTAGCTGATTTAAATGGTGTTTGTTTACTCACTGAGATTTTATAATCTCACCACCCTCATTTCCACCCATTTCAGGATCAGAGTAGGCTGTAGATATCTAGTTCCATCGGGAATTTCCATTAGATTGCATCTTCCAAACTATAGGTTCACAGCTTCTTTAATTCTAGTTATTATGGGCCCACTTGATATTGTAAATTTAATAGTTTATTGTGCTACAATATGAATGAATTTATTTTGTTTTTACGTTACAAAAACTATTTATGCATAACTCCAAAATTTCTGTTTATAAGAGAAAAAAATATTTTATTGAATATTTTGTTTTATCTTCATATTATATTCAAATAATTATAATTTCATTTTAAATAAAGGTTTTAGATGCCTAAACTTATTTTTAATTGTGCATTATGCGATTGGTACTTGTTTACTACATTTTTAACTAGTTTCGAAATTTTCAGTGAAAAATGACCAAAATGCCCTTATGAAGCAAAAATTTTTATTTTATCAGTTTTAAGTTGGAAATAGCTCAAAATCCTTTAGAACATAAAATTTGGCAACGATTACTCACCGGGGGAAAAGAGAAACTGATATTAAGCCTTGCGGGGTTCCGGTTGGCATTTCGAGAGATGAGTGCCCATCGGGGCACCGCAACGATTGTCACGAGCTCGAAGGTAGTTCCGGTTCATGACATATTTGCTGAAATTTTAAGTTTTTAAAGAGTTCAAATATTGCCAAAATTCAAACTTCAAAAATCAAGGGATTTGATCCCTAGGATTTTGGCATTGTCAATGCCATCTAAACAGCTAAAAACGTGAATGTGTCCAGCAGACATAGGTCACAGTTTTTGAATTTTTTGGGCAGCTTATGTCACGACTCGGAACTCCCCATCGGGCCCATGACAACCGTCGCGAAACCTCGACAGACATTCTCTATCCCGAATGCCGATCGAAACCTCGCAAGGCTCTTGTATCAGCTTTCGCACTTCCTCGGTGAGCAATAGTTATCAAATATTGTAATTCGAAGGATTACGAGTCATTTCCAAATCATAACATAACATTTTGTTTTCTGGCTCACAGAGGCATTTTCATCATTTTTCGTCAAAAATCTCAAAACTTGCTAAAAATGTAATAGGTAAGAAGAAAATATATATTTAGTGATTTAAAAACAAATTAAGTATCTAAAATGTTCATTTGAAGTGAAAATTTGACCATTTGAATATAATAAAAATATTCAATAAAATAAACTATTTTCTTGTAAAATAATTTTTTACAAAGCTATCGGTAAATAATTCTTATAGCGTAAAAGTTAATTATATTCATATATACTATAAAGCAAATAACCAAAGCATAAAATTACTTTTACAGAGACACGTGAGCCCACATCTAACCAAAATGTATCAGAAGCTGAAAACCTACAGCTTTTGTCGATTCAAGTCCAAATGAAGGTCCTTGTCAAAGTCAGCTAGCTATGGAATTCCCTGAGCTTGAAATGTGAGGAAATGAGGGTGGTGAGATCATAAAATCCCAATGAGTAAACAGACACCATCTAAACTATCTAAAGGCGAGTAAATGGAGACGAATTAAAATAAGTCATCATACTGTAATTTCATTACCTTTCAACTCATTTCACCTAAATAAACAAATAGGCTTATGATTTCCTGAAAAGCTTGGCTCGTGCCAAAAATTATTCTCATACTTAGTTATCAGGGATACCTTGATCGAGGGTTATCCCAACGGAGTCCGCCAAGGCTGTTAAATGTCTTTACATCGAAAATTTTAGCCATACCTTGGCGTTGGCTGAGTCTCACTCTCATGCGATGGTCCACGTGAAATGCACTCAAATCTTTACCTCAAGAGATACTTCATCCAACATCTCCCCCCGGAGGTAAATATATAATTGGGTTACTATGCCCCTTTCATAGGCAGTCCATGGAAACCCCCACCACTGCAATGACTATGGATTATTTTATCTACCACCTGATTTATAAAATCTTTTTCTGCATGACATGACAATTTATCGCAACCTACCCTCTCAAGGCTGAATACACAATACAAATAATTCTAACGCCAAAAATCAGTTTAGCCATTCATGCTCATATATTTTCATAAGCCATTCAATTTAAAACCATAAATTTACAACACAAGCAAGCAGTCTCCAATTAATCTATTTTCAAAATCAGTATTCAATTTTTCATAAAATTTATAAAATCATTTTATAAAATCACAATTTTTCCTAAAACATAGCAATTTACCATTTAAACCCATTTTTCATAAAATCACACAATTGTATAAAATTACTCTAGATAATTAAGATGATAATAAGTTTACTCACAGTTCTAGGAGTCGATGTACTCCTAATCCCAGTCTCCAAGCACAATCTCTGTACTTTTACCAGTGTAATTTACTCACCACCTGTAAAACCCGACCCTATAAACACATGTCATGACATACATGCACTAAGTAGCATGTTATTACGCTAGGAAAGTCCTAAGAATAGACGAAACCCGGTATTGTACATAACGGTACACTTGAGTTGATTTAACCTCGAACTAGTTCAAATAGGAATTTTAAGATGAAATTTAATATTTTACAGTCCAGGAATGACTAAAAATGATTGTTCGAAGTTCGAGGATTCATTAGGAGTAAAATTAAAAATTTTGATGTTTAGGGGTAAAATCGTCATTTTGCCACCTACGATAATAATTTGACCAAGATCAACTATTTGGAGTATAATTTAATGGTAGGAAGTGAAAAAGTTTAATTCTACTGATTTCTAGAGTGTAGGGGCAAAATCCTAATTTTACCACCCGCGAACAAAATTTGAGTTTTTGAGAGAATTTAGATCAAATTTGACAAATTGGAGAATGGTATGAGTATAAGGGATAAAAAATATGTCTATGGGCAATTTTTCAGTTTTTTGGGCAAAAATGTAATTTTTCACTTTTACAGGGGCAAAAGTGTAAATTTCAAAAATTACTCCACCGAGACTTTGGATAAGTCTAAGAATTTTATCTAAGTTATGGATATGTGGGACAAGTGTATGGTAAAAATTTGGAAACAAATGGATGAAATTTTAAAAATGGGCCAATGGGAAAATGACATGTGGCATTTTTTAATCAAAAGTCAGCCCATTTAAACCCCATTTTAAGTGCTGGCAGGCCATAAGGAAGAACAAGAGAGGAAATAGAGAGGAAAGGAAGAAAAAAAGAAAAACCAAAGAGAAACAAGAAAATTCAAAGGGGAATTCGCGTTTTTCGCCTGTTTATGCTTTTAACGGTAAGATTTTTCGATTTTAGCTTGATTTCTACCTTTCCTATGCCTTTATTTCCATTTAGCATGCTTGAGGAGAGGGATCAAAAAGTGATATCAAGGGCTGGACGAAATTCTAGGGGAGAGAAATTGAAATTTTTAGGTTGTGATTTTTAGTTAAATTGATAGTTTTAGTTAGTTAAATGTGTTTAGAAATTAAATTGGGCAAGAAATCATTAAATTTTCACAATACCCACCCTTGGCTGAATCTGCAATGAGGTACAATGATGATGATCTAAAATTTATTCTAAGAGAAATGAAGAGAAAATGATGAAAAAGGATTAAATGTGATAGAAAAACAAAGTAGAAAAATTTACCGAGTTAATGTCCCATTTTTGGCCGAATTTTCCAAGGTATGGAGTGAGCTGATTTTTTTGTTTTTAGAAGGTTATTGGCTGATATTTAATGGTTAGAAATGTTAGAGAGAGAATGGGATGATTTAGAACTAAAATGGAGCGCGTTAGCAATTTATCGGGCAATGTGCCAAAAATAGGTTAATACCGCGTTTAAGCCGTTTTTGGCTATTGCATTTCTTATCATGCATTAGTATAGGATTTAAGTCAAATATATAGTGATTTAGCATTAATGTGATGAATTGAATAAATTTTTGCAATGTGTCAAGGAGGAGAGCCTTCCGGTAAAGGCAAGAAAATCGTACCCGGTGAGTAGTTATCAAGGCACCTAGAAAGCTTTTAGTTTATACAAACGGTGAGTAAATTTATTATTATTGTAAATTATCTAGAGTTTATTTTTAAATGCCCTGTATGTATTTTATGAAATGAGAACGAGATTAAAACGGGTTTTTTGATGTTTTAGGAATAAATGTGACAAATAAAAATATATTGTATTGATTATGAAATTGAGTAATTGGAGGCTGCAAATTGACTTGAAAAATATATATTTTCCTAGGAATGGCTTATGAGAAATGAGTATATGTGGCTATATTTTGTGAGTGCATTGGGAAATTTATGTAAGTTGTTTTTACTATACAGGCTGGATAAATAAATAAAAGCCACGTTATACTGTCGAAATTTTATTAAAATTGGTGGGTTAGTCACTGCAGTGACGGGTTTCCGTGGACTGCCTATTAGAGGGGCACGGTAAACCCAGTTATATAGTTACTCCAGTTGTAGACGCGAGGAGGGTAACTCCCGGGGTAGTATTAGAGCTCACTTCATGTAGAACCCCCACGTGAATGTGTAACTCGACCAACGCCAAGGAACGGCTTGTTTTAAAAATAAAAATGTGTTTCACGTGTGAATATTTTGATACCCTTGGCGGACTCGGTTAGATGTCTCGGCCAAGGTATCCCTGAGGATTTGTTTTGGCTTGAGCCTTGTTTTAATAAAAGACATAAGACTTAACAACTGTTTTGGTAAATTACAAATATTTTATGGTTTAAGAAATAAATTGGAAACATTATGAAATGGGTTGAAATTTGTTGTTTAAACTTGCCTCCATTCTACTCGCCTTTAGATATTTATGATAATGTCTGTTTACTCATTGGGATTGCAAAATCTCACCCAACTCCTTTCTACCCATTTCAGGTTCAGTATAGACTGTAGATAGCTGATCTCATCGAGGACTACCATTGGATCTGCATTTTCCAAACCGTAGGTTAACAGTCCTCTTTACTTTTGTCTATTCGGGGGCCCTCTTGTTATTGTAAATTAAATTAAATATTTTGGCTTACTGTATTTCAGTATGTATAAATTTATTTAGCTTTTACGCTATAAACATTATTCACGTATAACTCTATAAATATTGTTTTATAAGAAAATAGAATATTTCCCTTAATATTTCTTTTATTTTCTTATTATATTCAAATAACAGTAATTTCATTTTAAATGAAGATTTTAGACTTTTAAACTCATTTTGAATATGAATTATGTGTTTTGTACTTGTATATTACGTTTTAGCCAGTTTCGAAATTTTTGAGAAAAAAATAACCAAAATACCCCTGTGTGGCGAAAATTTTATTTTGATTGTTTTTTACCTAAAATAGTGTATATTCTCTAAAAACTAAAAATTTAACAACGATTGCTCACAGGAAAGGAAAGAAACTGATATGTAAGCCTTGCAGGGTTCCGATTGGCATTCCGGATAATAAGTGTCAATCGGGACGTCGCAGCGATTGTCATGGGCCTGAGGGAGGTTCCGGGTCATGACAATTCGATTAGTATCAGAGCTTTTGGTTTTAAAGATAAGAGTTTTTGGTTTTAAAGTGGCTTTAAAAATTTACAATATCAGTGCGGCCCAGGATTAAGTTAGGTTAGGTTGAATAGAATGCATGCATTTTCATATAGAGCCTAAGGTTCCCTAAGATTGCTCGTTTTCTCTTATAAATTATTATACCTCCTCATCGCGGACGCCCACCTCTCATTAGATTGGTTGGGAGGGGAAAAGGTCGTTCCCAACGTCGTCAGTTAGATGCAGTAGGGGAAGAATCGGCTGCGTCTACCATTCGAGCAGCACTTGTTACTGGGCAGGCCGATAGTCCTCCACATCCTCCACCTCCTCCGCCACCTACTAGTATTCCCGTCATGCCTACTGAGGCAGCACAAGCATTGGCAGCTTTCTTTACCACAATGGCTGGTGGAGCTCAGACTAGTCAAGTTCCACCTATAGTACCACCAGTTACTCCTTTAGTTCCACCACCGGTACAGGATGTATCCATTTCCAAGAAGCTAAAGGAGGCTAGACAGCTCGATTGTGTGTCTTTCGCGGGTGAGTTGGATGCCACTATGGCAAAGGACTGGATTAATCAAGTTTCAGAGACTCTCTCTGATATGACATTAGACGACGACATGAAGCTGATGGTGGCTACGAGATTATTAGAGAAAAGGGCTCGTACTTGGTGGAATTCAGTGAAGTTTCGTTCCACTACTCCTCAAACGTGGTCTGATTTTCTCAGGGAATTCGATGGTCAGTATTTCACTTACTTTCATCAGAAAGAAAAGAAGAGAGAATTTTTGAGTTTGAAACAGGGGAATCTAACTGTAGAGGAGTACGAGACTCGTTTTAACGAGTTAATGTTATATGTGCCGAATCTGGTGAAATCTGAGCAGGATCAGGCTAGTTATTTCGAGGAAGGGCTCCGTAATGAGATTAGAGAGCAGATGACAGTGACTGGTAGGGAGCCGCATAAAGAGGTGGTATAGATGGCTTTACGGGCTGAGAAGCTCGCGACTAAGAATAGGAGGATTCGGACTGAGTTTGCAAAAAGGAGGAATCCGGGTATGTCTTCCAGTCAGCCAGTAAAAAGAGGCAAAGACTCAGTGATTTCAGGGAGTACTACTTCTGTTTCTGTGACATCTCCTCCACCTCCATTTCCACCATCACAACAGAGACCTTCGAGGTTTAGCAGATCTGCTATGACTGGTTCTAGGAAGAGTTTTGGAGGTTCTGACAAATGCAAAAATTATGAGAATTATCATAGTGGGCTATGTAGAGGGCCAACAAGATGTTTCCAATGTGGACAGACGGGTCATATTAGGAGTAATTGCCCACGGTTAGGACGAGCCACGGTAGTTGCATCATCTTCACCAGCTCACACTGATATGTAGATGAGAGATTCTTCTGGGTTACCACCGAGACAAGGAGTGGCCATACGGTCAGGTGTGGAGAGTAATACCCCGACACATCTACCTTCGAGACCACAGACTCGTACCTCGACAAGAGTTTTCACTGTGACAGAAAATGACACACGGGTCCGACCTGGAGCAGTGATAGGTACTATGTCTTTATTTGATAAAGATGCTTATGTTTTGATAGATTCTAGCTCAAATAGGTCTTATGTGAGCACCACATTTGCATCGATTGCTGATAGAAACCTGTCACCATTAGAGGAAGAAATTATAATTCACACCCCTTTAGGAGAAAAGCTAGTTAGAAACAGTTGTTATAGAGATTGTGGGGTAAAGGTAGGCGAGGAAGAATTTAGGGTGACTTAATTCCTCTAGAGATCTTGGATTTTGATCTAATATTAGGTATGGACTGGTTAACTGCACATCGGGCGAACGTGGATTGTTTTCGAAAGGAAGTTGTTCTTCGAAATTCAAAGGGAGCAAAGATTGTGTTTGTAGGGGAACGTCGAGTATTACCGTCCTGTGTAATCTCTGCCATCAAAGCTTCGAAATTAGTGCAGAAAGGGTATCCGACTTATTTGGCATACGTGATTGATACTTCAAAGGGGGAACCTAAGTTAGAGGATGTCCCAATAGTAAGTGAGTTTCCTGATGTATTTCCTGATGATTTACCGGGACTGCCTCCTAATCTAGAGCTTGAGTTCCCTATTGATTTACTTTCGGGTACCGCACCTATTTCTATCCCTCCATATAGAATGGCTCCGGCAGAGTTGAAGGAACTGAAAGTCCAGTTGCAAGATTTAGTGGATAAAGGTTTCATTCGCCCTAGCATTTCTCCTTGGGGAGCACCAGTCCTATTTGTCAATAAGAAGGATGGCAGTCTTCGATTGTGTATTGATTACCGTCAGCTGTACCGAGTGACCATCAAGAATAAATATTCTTTACCCGGATAGATGATCTTTTTGATCAATTACAAGGTGCTATGGTATTCTCTAAGATTGATTTGAGATCTAGGTACTATCAGTTGAGGATTAAGAAGCAGGATGTACCCAAGACTGCCTTCAGGACTCGTTATGGGCATTATGAGTTTCTGGTGATGCCGTTTGGTTTGACTAATGCCCCAGCAGTTTTATGGATCTTATGAACAGGGTGTTCCATCCATACTTGGATAAGTTTGTGATAGTATTCATAGATGACATCCTGGTTTATTCGAAGAATGATGATGAACATGCTGTCCATTTGCGCATTGTGTTGCAAACTTTGCGCGAGAGACAACTTTATGCCAAGTTCTCTAAATGTGAATTCTGGTTGAAGGAAGTGGTTTTCTTGGGACATGTGGTGTCTGGAGCTGAAATTTATATCGATCCCAAGAAGATTGAGGCAATCTTGCAATGGGAGCAACCGAGAATGGTAACTGAGATTCGCAGTTTCCTTGGCTTAGCTGGTTATTACCGGAGATTTGTTCAGGGATTTTCTTTGATAGCAGCTCCTCTGACTCGTTTGACTCGTAAAGGAGTTAAGTATGAGTGGGATGATGTTTGTGAGAATCGATTTCAAGAGCTAAAGAACCGGTTAATCTCCACTCCCGTCTTAACACTTCCTGTTAATGGAAAAGAATTTGTGGTATACAGTGATGCATCTAAGTTGGGATTAGGGTGCGTATTGATGCAAGATGAAAAAGTAATAGCTTATGCTTCCCGACAGTTGAAGAAGCACGAGACGAATTACCCTACCCATGATTTAGAGTTAGCAGCAGTGGTGTTTGCTTTAAAAATCTTGAGGCATTACTTGTATGGTGAGCATTGTTGGATATTTACGGATCACAAGAGTTTAAAATATTTGCTCACCCAAAAGGAGCTTAATTTAAGGCAAAGGCAATGGTTGGAGTTGATAAAAGATTATGACTTGGTGATAGACTATCATCCGGGAAAGGCGAACGTTGTAGCTAATGCCTTAAGTCGTAAGCCTTCAGAGTTGTTATTTTCCAGCATTAATAGAGATGAAATCTCTTGGGGTCTAGTTGAGAAATGGTGAGGATGGATCCTTATTGGCAAACTTCATTGTGCGACCTTCGTTACTTAATCAGATCAAGGACATTCAGAGGTCTGATGATGAGTTAAGAAAAGAAATTCAAAAACTGATCGATGAGGGAGTCAGTGAGTTCAGATTTGGAGAGGATAACGTCTTGATGTTTAGAGATCGAGTTTGTGTTCTTGAGGGAAACCAGTTGAGACAGGTGATCATGGAAGAAGCCCATTCATCTGCCTATGCATTACATCCCGAAAGCACCAAGATGTATAGGACTATCAGGGAGAATTATTGGTGGCCGGGTATGAAGCGAGACGTAGCAGAATTCGTAGCAAAGTGTCTCACATGTCAGCAAGTTAAGGCGTAGCATCAGAGGCCAGCAGGTACACTTCAATCTTTACCTGTTCCCGAGTGGAAATGGGAGCATGTAACTATGGATTTTGTTTTGGGATTTCCGCGGACACAGAAGGGAAAGGATGCTATCTGGGTGATCGTAGATCAGTTGACTAAGTCTGCTCACTTTTTAGCTGTCCATAGTACATACTTTATTGAGAAGCTAGCTCAGCTCTATATAGATGAGATTGTGAGGCTATATGGAGTTCCCATTTCTATAGTGTCAGACCGAGATCCTCGATTCACTTCTCGATTTTGGCCAAAATTTCAAGAAGCTCTTGGAACTAAGTTGAGATTTAGTAATGCTTTTCACCCACATACGGATGGTCAATCCGAAAGGACCATTCAAACCTTGGAGGATATGTTACAGGCTTGTGTCATTGACTTTATTGGGAGTTGGGACTAATATTTGCCATTGGTGGAGTTCGCGTATAATAATAGTTTTCAGTCTAGTATTGGGATGGCACCATATGAGGCTCTGTATGGAAGGAAGTGTCGAACTCTGCTCTGTTGGGATGAAATAGGTGAAAGGAAGTTAGTTAGTGTGGAATTGATCGAGCTAACTAATGACAAGATCAAGGTTATACAAGAGAGGCTAAAGGTAGCCCAGAATAGGCAAAAGAGCTATGCAGATAAACGGAGAAAAGACTTGGAGTTTGAGATCGATGATAGAGTTTTTCTTAAGGTTTCTCCTTGGAAAGGTAATAATTTGAATGCTTTGTGGTATTAAGTTTTATTTGATTATATTATTGTGGTAAATTATGATATCTTATTGGATAATGAAAGGTGTGATCCGGTTTGCAAAGCGAGGAAAGCTCAATCCGAGATACATTGGACCTTTTCGTATTATTGAAAGAATTGGGTCAGTGGCATATAGACTAGAACTACCTCCGGAGTTAGATCAGATCCACAACGTTTTCCATGTCTCCATGCTTAAGAAATATGTACCAGATCCCTCTCACATCCTAGAAGCACCTCTGATCGAGTTGCATGACGATTTGAAGTTCGAGGTGCAACCTGTGAGTATCTTGGATTGAAAGGATCGAGTACTGAGGAACAAGAGTATTTCAATGGTCAAAGTGTTGTGGAAAAGTGCTCGAATGGAGGAAATGACATGGGAAGTAGAGCATCAGATGAGGAACCAATACCCGTATCTATTTGTTGAATTTGGTGAGTGAAATTTTGAGGTCAAAATTTTATTTTAAGGGGGTAGAATTGTAAAACCCGACCCTATAAACACATGTCATGACATACATGCACTAAGTAGCATGTTATTACGCTAAGAAAGTCCTAAAAATAGACGAAACCCGGTATTGTACCTAACGGTACACTTGAGTTAATTTAACCTCGAACTAGTTCAAATAGGAATCGTAGGATGAAATTTAATATTTTATAGTCCAAGAATGACTAAAAATGATTGTTCGGTGTTCGAGGGTTCATTAGGGGTAAAATTGAAAATTTTGATGATTAGGGGTAAAATCGTCATTTTGCCACCTACGATAATAATTTGATAATGGAGTGAAATTTTTTACCAAGGTTAACTATTTGGAGTATAATTTAATGATAGGAAGTGAGAAAGTTTAATTCTGGTGATTTTTGGAGTGTAGAGGTAAAATCCTAATTTTGCCACCCGCGGACAAAATTTGAGATTTTGAGAGAATTTAGATCAAATTTGATAAATTGGAGAATGGTATGAGTATAAGGGATGAAAAATATGTCTATGGGCAATTTTTCAATTTTTTGGGCAAAAATGTAATTTTTTACTTTTACGGGGGCAAAAGTGTAAATTTCAAAAGATTCTCCACCGAGACTTTGGATAAGTCTAAGAATTTTATCTAAGCTATGGATATGTGGGACAAGTGTATGGTGAAAATTTGGAAACAAATGGATAAAATTTTTAAAATGGGCCAATGGGAAAGTGACACGTGGCATTTTTTAATGAAATAATATTATTTTAATGAAAAGCAGCCCATTTAAACCCCATTTTAAGTGCTGGCCGGCCATAAGGAAGAACAAGAGAGGAAATAGAGAGGAAAGGAAGAAAAAAAGAAAAACCAAAGAGAAACAAGAAAATTCAAAGGGGAATTCACGTTTTTCGCCCGTTTACGCGTCTAACAGTAAGATTTTTCGATTTTAGCTTGATTTCTACCTTTCCTATGCCTTTATTTCCATTTAGCATGCTTGAGGAGAGAGATCAGAAAGTGATATCAAGGGCTGGACGAAATTCTAGGGGAGAGAAATTGAAATTTTTAGGTTTTAATTTTTAGTTAAATTGATAGTTTTAGTTAGTTAAATGTGTTTAGAAATTAAATTAGGCAAGAAATCATTAAATTTTCACAATACCCACCCTTGGCTAAATCTGCAATGAGGTACAATGATGATGATCTGAAATTTATTCTAAGAGAAATGAAGAGAAAATGATGAAAAATGATTAAATGTGATAGAAAAACAAAGTAGAAAAATTTACCGAGTTAATGTCCCATTTTTTGCCGAATTTTCCAAGGAAGGGAGTGAGCTGATTTTGTTGTTTTTAGAAGGTTATTGGCTGATATTTAATGGTTAGAAATGTTAGAGAGGGAATGGGATGATTTAGAGCTAAAATGGAGCGCGTTACAATTTATCGGGCAAAGTGCCAAAAATAGGTTACTACCGTGTTTAAACCGTTTTTGGCTATTGCATTTCATATCATGCATTAGTATAGGATTTAAGTCAAATATATAGTGATTTAGCATTAATGTGATGAATTGAATAAATTTTTGCAATGTGTCTAGGAGGAGAGCCTTCTAGTAAAGGCAAGGAAATCGTACCCGATGAGTAGTTATCAGGGCACCTAGAAAGCTTTTAGTTTATACAAACGGTGAGTAAACTTATTATTATTGTAAATTATCTAGAATTTATTTTTAAATGCCCTATATGTATTTTATGAAATGAGAACGAGATTAAAACGGGATTTTTTATGTTTTAGGAATAAATGTGACAAATAAAAATATATTATATTGATTATGAAATTGAGTAATTTGAGGCTGCAAATTGACTTGAAAAATATATATTTTCCTAGGAATGGCTTATGTAAAATAACATGTTTTGAGAGGTTATAAACTATTTCCAAATCAAAACAATAGAAAAATATTTTTTGTCTCACAGCGGCATTTTGGTCATTTTTCCACACTAATCTAGAAATTCGCTAAAAATGTAGTATGCTGGTGCAAAACACATATTTCATAATCAAAAATAAATTTGGATGTCTAAAACATTCGTTTAAAATGAAATTATGACTATTAGAATAAAATAAAAATATTGAATAAAATACTCAATTTTCTCATAAAATAATATTTTTAAAACACTACGTAAATAATTTTTACAGCATAAAAGCAAAATAAATTCTTACATACAATAGTATAGTTAACTACAGTACGAAATTTAATTTACAGTGACATGTGGACCCCCAAATGACAAAAATAAATGAAGGTTGCAAACCTATAGTTTCTTTTTTTAGGAAGTAAAGCCAACTGTAGCCTTCGACGATACCAGCTATCTACAGTCTATTCCGAGCCTGAAATGGGTGGATGGGAGGGTGGTGAGATTATAAAATCCCAGTAAGTAAACAAACACCATTTAAATCAGCTAAAGCCGAGTAAAAGGAGACAATCAAAATATCCCATAACATTACGTATTTCACAATTTGAAAATTCATCCCAACCTATGCAAACGGTTGTATTTCATTTAATTTCTCATTGAGGCTTATGACTTTCATAAACATTTGGCTCATGCCATCAAATAGTACTCGATGACACCTTGATCAGAGGCGTACACTCGAGCTCGCCAAGGCTGTTAAAAATTCACATTTCGCATAAAACACATTTTTATTTCGTTTTGAAAACACAACCGTTCCTTGACGTTAGCGGAGTTCATCATCACGAGGTGGTTCGGCGTGACGTGAACTCTATTCATACCTCAGGAGATACCCTACGTGCCTCTCCGACCGAGGTACATATATATATCCAGATTTCGTGCCCCTCTAATAGGCTGCTCCACAGAACTCGCTCACTGCAACAAGCTAAACCCACCATACAATAAAATTCAACAATAGCATGACATGGCAATTATTTTATTCTACAGCCTCTCAAGGCAAATCAACAGTTCATACTTTTTAAGTACATTCACCAAATCAACTATTCATGCCAATATTGCCATAAGCCAACCAGTTAAACCATAAATTTACAATACATCAAGTAGTCTCCAATTACTCTATTTTCAAAATCGTCATTTAATTTCAAGACAATTTATAAAATCATTTCATTTAAACTCATTTTGTTTATAAACATAAAGATTTACCATTAAAACTCATTTTCATAAAATTTCACCAAAATCGAATAAAAACATACTTTAGATAATTAAAATGATGGTAAGGTTACTCACTTCACAATAGCGGGATTACTACGTCGCTATTGATTAGTATACGAGTACCATTATTCCTAATTGCCAATCATATACTTCGTCGGCACGCTTCCACAATAATTTTCCTAGCAACAATTTAAATCTAATATATTTAGTGCATCAATTCTACTTCTCTCTCTCATTTTATCATGAATATACATTATTTCTCCTCATTTCTTCCAATATTTTACCATTCAACTTAACACTCTCAACCAAATTATGCATCTAAATTCTTCCAACATCAATAATTCTTCACAACGAATCATTTAAAATTTCTTAACTTTATTCGAGCACTATTCATAAATTTCGTATTTTCTTCTTTACATTAGTCCTATGACACCTCCTAATAAAATATTTAAATGTTGTATTAAAGTAATTTAAATTTTATTTATATCACCAAATAACCAATGTATAATTAAATAAAATGAGCTAGCCACCATATAGTCTAATTTCACAATAAGCCATGGAGTAGAGTAAAGAAATTTTACCCAATTAGGCTAGGTTGGTCCAAGTTTCCATCTTCCTTTTCTTTTGGACTTTTCTTCCTTTATGGCTGTTGGGCTCTTTAATGATCTCTCCTCAATTTATTTCTATTGGGCCATGCCCATTTTTCTTTCTTGTTAGGTCATGCCCATTTTTTTTTCTTTCTTGTTCTTTTCTTTACTTTTCTTTCTTTCTCCCTTTCTTCATCGTCCAGCAACCCTTGATTGTCTTTCCTTTTCTTTTCTCACATGTACAAACCGTTCTTCCTCTCTCTCTCCCTCTCACCACCGGCCACACTTTCTAGCTTTTCAACCTTCAATTTTCAGCAGCTAAAGTTATTCATATTGGCTTCAAAATCAGCAGCTAAGCTGCTCTATTTATCCTCAAAAAAATCAGCAACTAAACTGCTCTATTTATCCTCAAAAAAATCAGCAGCTAAGCTGCTGCACTTTTCCTTCCAAAAATTAACAACCAAAACAACAACAATTAACCACCAAAACCACACCTTACAACCTTCAAAATCAACTGTAAAAATCTGCACTTTTCAGCCTCCAAAACCAGCAGCAAAGTTGCACTTTCCAACCCCCAAAATCAGTAGAAAAATAGCTCCTTTTCCTCTCTAAATGGTGGCAAAATCGGCCCCTCAACTCAACTCTCTCCCTCCTCTCACTCTCAGCTTTCTCTTATTTTTGTTTTTCTTTCTCTCGGCTACTTCTTTCTTGTTTCTTTCCTTTGTTGTTTTGTTTCTCTTTTACTCTCCCTCATAACTGACTTCTCTCTTCTTCTTTGTCTTCTTCACTTAACTCATTCAATTATATTTATATATATATATATATATATTTATATATATATATATATATTATTCCTTCATAAACCTTCCAAATTGTTCCAACATGACTGGCCCTCACAATTCTTTTTCTTCCTTCACCATTTTGCTCCACATGACCGACCCCCTCCATCTAACAAAGTAAAGAGTCTTTGACTCTTTTTATTGACCACATGGGCAGCTGCCCGTGTTGGTCTTCTAATATATATATATATATATATTATTTTTTTTATACTTATATTATTATTTCACTATTTATTTATTTTATTTCTTCCATTAATTTCACTATATAATCCTTCAATCTTTATGTTTTAAATTCGATCTCTTTGATGCGTCTAAAAATTTCAATTTTCATTTATCTTCCTTCTCTGTGCGTGTACCACCGAAATATAAAAATTACACCTCAACACGGTATTACCACAATATTTAAATATTTGCTTATCCTCGTTAGTTCGACTTAACAAAACACGCTTATTTCACTTCCGTCATTCATTTCTCCAAAAATTCACTTGTATTTCTTCTCCCCCACTTGGATCACCCATATGATCCTTCTTCATGACTGATTTTGACATCTGGCTAAATAATAATATTTTAATATTATTTTATTAATAAAATATTATTTTATTCTAAAAATTTTATCTTGTCTCCTTGGTTGCCAAAGTTCCTTATTATACCTCAATTGACCTCCGAATCATCTTTTTATCTCACAAATTCTCCTCCGATAAAATATTATTATTTTATTATTATTTCCTCACGTGCGAAATGTTTTATCATAAACTATTCCTTTCATCTTTTATCACTTTTAAACATTTTAATTGACCTCAATTTGCATCCGATCAACTTTATTTATCACCATATCAAAGTACGGGGCATTTCAATAAAGAGGCAAAGAAAGACAAGGAGATTACAAGCGAATTTTAAAGATTCTTATATGTAATCCCTAAGGTTTAACCAGCTAGTTTCCTTTCATGGCTCAAGGAAATTAGTATAGTTAAAGGCCATAATCATCCAAAGTAGTTTGCATGTGATAGATTTATTTTATGCAATTTAATAAATGTTATGCAATGTAAAGTAATATGCATGTGATTGATTTATTTTATGTTATTTAATAAATGTTATGCATGCAAAGATAAGACCTTAATAAAATTGAAAACAAAATCCCTCATTATATATTGAGTCACATGCCACACATGACCAAATTTCCTTTTACCATATAGAAAGATAACCTGGCTGCTCTTTTGATCGGAGACTTGTTGAACACACTCAAGGTCACACTTTTACATGAGTATGTTTGAGCTATTGGTGGGTCTTACTCAACTAGTTTCATAAAATCCAAATGCTTGGAAACATGATTATTATGGAAACTAGAGACAAAGGTAGGGCGAAACATATATGATATGTTTAGGCAATGTGTTGTCACCTAGTTGATCTAGGAGTTCTATAAATATACAATTAGTAAGCTCAGTTACCTACCTAATCCACTTATCATGGTTTGTTGAGCACACTCAAAGCCATGACTAGATAGATGGGATCTTAACCCACTAAGAAAATCCTAATAGAAATCTTTCGAGGTGACATGAAGGGTTATCATCTTGTAGAAAATAGTGACAGAGCTACGTAAAATTTTAAAACCTTGTTTTAAATAGTTTATGCATGTTATTTATCAATGGCTTTATCTATTTAAACATGTTTGTATACATTGCAAATGGCTAAAAAAATATGTCACTATGGTGCATCTTGGATACAAAGCAAACTCACTAGACCAAAACCCTTTTGAAATGTACCAAGACTTGAGAAATGTTCTCAAGCAAAAGGTTGTCTATCTACAGAAAGCTTTGCCATAAGCCCATGTTGAGGCAAATGGTGATAAAGAATGGGATGCTCAATAGACTCGTTAAGCCACATATGTGATGTTGACTAGTATAACTACAAATCTTCAAAAACAACATGTATGACTTTGCAATCAACAGAATTGTTCTATAATCAAGGTCATACATAAAGGTATGAGATAATATAGAAATTGTTTCTATGTGAGAAAATAAAAGATAGTTCTATTAAAAGAAAGATTTAAGGTTGCTAAGCTTTATGGTAAAGCTAGAGCAATGTGTTTATCATGGACTAAGTATCGACTTCGTTCCATAATTTCTATCAAATACAATTCATAATTAGGAGTCAGCTTCCATGAAATAGAATTTACATTGCCTTAATTATGAATTAGGAAGACAACCACTATAAGGGCACTAACTTGGAAATATTCTCAAACATCTTTATGGTAAAGATGGACAAATGAGGGACTAAAAATGTTTCCTTGGCAAACTTAAAGAAGAAGAACTTACAGAAGTTTCTAGTTTGCCAAAGTTTATGATTGAGCTAGAAGTTACTACTATTGTATTAACATCATAAGTATTCAATACTAGATGTTGAATGCATTTAAGTAATGACATAAAGCACAAAACAATAATAGTAAGTCAATGTTTAATATAAATGTCAAGACAATTGATTGCATATGATCTCGAATATGGCATTTGAGTCTTGGTCATTGAAGTAAGAATTAGAGTATGAAGATACTTAGATCCTTTTGATTGGGAATCATAAAGGAGCTAGTAATTCTTATATGACCAAATCACTTTTCATGTAAAAGTGAATGACTTGGTATGTTCAAAAGGTCTTATACATATAGATGTATACAAACCATTGAACATAAAATGCTATGGCAAATGTTCTTAATTCATTAAGTTTACACAAGACCAAATTGAGATTTTGTCTTGTATACTTAAAGAAATATAAGTTGAATTCTTGAAATGTTTAGAGAATTAAAATATAAGATCATATGAGCTATATAGTATGAAATACTTTTATTAAGATATGATCTTAGTGAAGATTACTCTTACTTAATAATTAGTCATTCAAAATATGAATTTAGATTTATGTGACATGGAACTTTCTTATGAATAGAATATAAAGATGTTTGTTTAAAGTAAAAAGCAAATTCATATAGTGATATGATTTGGTCCATATCACTCCAATATATATGTAGCCAATTATATTATTCCAAACTAATACAATTCCAAGCATACATTGAGATGTATGTATGTAACATCATGGAATATTTTAAAAAGTTCAAATATTACTCTCACAAAGGATCTTGGATTTTGTGGGAGCATGTGACACTAAGAAAGGAGTTTCTTTAGTATTACATCGTTACATTGAAATCTAACTCTTAAAATTTTGCATAAAGATGCATAATCATATGTATGAGAACTCCATGGATTTAGTAGGATACATTAGAGATGTATTATTCATATGGGATGAATCTATAAAATTTGTTTTTCGTTGGAGTTATACACTTTGTTCTATTAAATGGGATCCAAAGGGTTAGATTTAATAGAATGCACAAATGTACTTATCTCATACACATGAGGAGGTTAGTAGGAGTGAATACAATTATTTGGTGATACAATTACATGGGATGCAATGTGTATGCAAAAAAAGTGCCAAAATTTAAAAGAGGCAAATGGCACAATGAAAAGTGACATATGCATATGATGCATGCAGCATAGTTTAGTTGGAATGGTTTCAAAGAAAGAAAGAGGACTATGTACATGTATATGGTCAAAGTCATATACAACCTATTGAAGGCTCAAATAGAAGAATATTTAGATCATTAGTTCACGAAACTAATATAGGGTTCTAAACATTATGAATGTAACAATGAAGCCATACTAAAAGAACCCAAGTCTCATTAGATCTAGATATAGTTGTGAGACCCTGTCAAGCTCGATTAAAAGACGGTATTGTACCGAGTGGTACAACTAAGTTAAATCGAGCCTTGAACTAGTTCAAATAGAAATTCTAAGAGGAATTTGAAAATTTTAAAACCCACAGAATGGCTTAGAATAGTGATTCGGAGTTCAAGGTCCAGTTTGGAGTCCATCAGGAAAATTGACCAATTATGGACAAAACGGTCATTTTACCATGTGATGATAAAATGGAGATTTCTAGCTAAGATTTGATCACATTTGACCAAGAATAATTATATGGAATATAATTATGATTATTGGAGTGTAAAATGATGTTTAGCAGTGAAAAATTGTGATTCCCGATATTTTTAGAGCACAAAGGCAAAATGGTAATTTTGCCACTAGAGGACTAAACGGGAATTTTTATAAAATGATTTTTTTGCCCCATTTGGTTAATATTGATCAATATTAGTGTTATTTGAGGTTGAAAAGTAGAAATAATGTGATTTTGGTACATTTCGGACTATAGGGGCAAAATCGTAATTTTTTCACCCTGGGGGCAAATTGGTAAAGTTTTCACCCCAGCACTTGTGAAGAGCAAGGAATTTTAAATGTGGTAGGATTGGATAAATACCAGAATATTTGTGGTGGAAAATTAAGAAGATAAAGTCAAAAAGTTAAAAATTAGGCCAATAAGCATGTGACACGTGGCATGCTTGATTATTTTATTATTTTCTATAGAAATCAGCCCATTAAATCCCCAATTCTCTCACCATGTTCGGCCTAGGCAACCAGCAACAAGAAAAAAGGAAGAACAAAGGGAAAAACAAGAAAACCTAGGTGAAAATTCAAAGAAAAAGTGAAGAAATCAAGGAAACAAGCTAGGTAAGTTAGAATTTCTTTAATTCTCATTGATACCTAGCTTATCCATGCTTTTGTTCTTGATTTCCATGGTTGAATATTGAGTTATCATGATGAATTCAATTCTGAAAAATGGGTATGGAAGAGGAATTGTTGTTGGAATAATTTGATTTTAAACTATGTTAGTGTTTAGGGATAGTTAAGCATGGTTATGAACAAAAACACAAAAGAAATATTCAATTTCTCTAGGGTTCCTTGTTGGTCGAACAATGAGGGTTGAATATCAAGGGGGGATTGTTTTTATTTCAAGGAAAATGGCTTGGAAAATGATGAATTAAGGTGAAACAGTTATGTAGAAAAAATTTCGGTGCTAGTGCACCAAATGATCGAATTTTTCTATAAGGAACTGTAAGGGTTCTAATGCTGAATTTGGCTTTATTGAAATGGTATGTGGTAAATTAAGGTATTAGAGGAGAAATGGATTAATTTGGAGGTGATTTGGATACAATCGCTAATTAATCGGTGATCGGTCGAATTTAATCGATACCGTGATTAAGCGGTAATTGGACGTATTTTTGCATTTACATATCAAGCATTAGTAATTTAAATTAGTTTATATCAATTTAGGGACAATATAGTAAATTCATTGACTTTGTTATTTGTCAAGGTAGTGAGACGTCCAAAAAAGGCAAAAGAATTGCGCTTGAGGACTATTAGTCCGAGTGCACCCGAAATTCGGATTTTCAATATCGGTGAGTGGAGTTGCATTTCAAACTTGTTTTGGGGAATATGAAAGATTCTATCCAACTTGTCTTAGAAAATGTACCTTGGGAACAAGCTTTTAGTAAAATGATTTTATATTGTGAAAATGTGCTATAAAATGGTTTATGTGTTATCACAATATGATAAAATGCATGATATGCATTGGATGCTTCTTTGCATGTTGATTTGGACCCGGCTATGTGCGAGTAGGAGTGCACATAAGCAGTTGCTGACCCAGCTATGTGCGAGTAAGAGTGCACATAAGCAGTTGTTGACCCGACTATATGCGAGTAGGAGTGCACATAAGTCGTTGCTGACCCGGCTATGTGTGAGTGGGAGTGCACATAAGCCGTTGCTGACCCGGCTATATGCGCATAAGCCGTTGCATTTGAGATGATGATGATGGGATGGTGTGCATGTTGATGATGGGTTTATGGTTGTAAATGCAAATATGTAAGCGTTTGTTTTGTTGAAATTTTGGAAGTTTACATGTGTTACATGTTGCTATTGTTATTTTAGCAGGATAGCTTGTTTTAAGGGAAAAAGGGTTTGGAATAGTAGTTAGATGAAAATGGCCTTATTTTCAACCGGTGCATCATGATTATCAAATTTCCTAGTTGAGATTGCTTGTTCCCTTCTAATATTCACTCACTGAGTATTGTACTCACGTTTTATAAAAATTCATGTTTTTAGATCAGGTGACTGTTGGACCCTAGATCGAAGAGTCCCCGTAGTGCATCTTCTGGGTATGTGTCTGGCATTCGATAGTAATCCCTTTTATTATAAATGTCTCCGCTGGAAGTCATGGGTCCTTTTGCACTGTGAATATAATCTAACAATGTGAATATGTGTATGCAATGTAAATTGCTAAATACATGACTGGTATAGTGCATGTATATTATTATCGATAATGCCATTGTGTTTCGACTATGTTCACGCCCGAGAAAAGGTGTGTGTGTGTGTATGCATGATATGATAAATTTGTTAAGCAAAGGTAAACGGATAGGCTTGCTTGGGCTTAGTGAGCTATCCTCATTGAGCTCATGCGCTGGTCATGGCCCGAGAAATTGGGACGTGACAATAGTAATATGACATGATGTGATGTATGGACATCATGAAGATAGATAAAAGTAATTAACCACATTGAAGGGCATAAGCAAGTCTACATGGAGACACGATTGCTAGATGGATTGGATCCATACGATGAGGTAGCAATTGGCTTTGGATGAGCCCTACAGCCAATTAGGATTAGTTAAGGCTTGATTCCAATCATGAAACAATATCATTCATGTTGAATGATTAGAAGTTTTTCTTCATTAATAAAATGTTAATTATAATGGGTTATAAGTCTAATTGGATGAAGTTTATGAGATTAATATGCATTGCAAGAGAACTATAATAGGTTGTAGATATGAGATCCTTTTGCATCAAAGCATAATATTTAAATGTTCATGGTCGATGTATCATTGAGACTGGATATCAATGATGCCTAAAGATTGGTACATTATATGCTTCTTACTTGGGAAGTAAGTAACCAATCTCATAAGTTGAAGTCTAGAGATACTTGGAGCTAGAATGTAATTGTTTACCTATGAAAGCAAGTTCACTAAACATGACCTGCCATGAAAAGTGTATTTGGTAATACACTCAAGTGTCTATGCAATACTTCTCATGGGTCAGTTGTGTAAACATTCCCTAGACTTAAGACACTAAGTTGTCTTATGTGTGGAGTGATATTCTTTGATTTCATCCCTATGAGTGCCTAACCAAAGATGCCAGAACAGGATGCTTGTGGGTATAGTATAAAGCATGTGAAGGCAAATGAGTGGTCAAGATAAAAATTCTCACCTCAAGTGTTTTTAAAGGACATGTTCTATCAATTCTTAGTTGACATTAGCTTATTGAAGTCCTTGGCCAAGGCAACTTGGATTTATGAAAAGAGTTTCATAAGTCTCTATAAAGCTAATGATGTAACTATAAGAATGAATATGGAAGTCAATAAGAGTAGACACTGCACCATACTCTTTGTGAGACCTCGACCTTTATAGGCTAGTAACTAGGCATAGACGCAATAACACAAGCTAGGGGTAGTTTCATCATTTCCTTAGTAAGCCTCTAAAAGTAAGTTTTAAACAATATTAAGGCCTAAGTAGGCCTAAGGTATAAATGAATGATGAAAATATGGGTAAAATGAAGAAGGAAATAAAAATGATGATTTCCACAATAGGGGCAAAATGGTTATTTTTCATCTCGGGTCAAATTTTTAAGTTTTCATGAACCCGAGCATTTCTAGACCATTACGGACCTTGTCCCAGTGTCAAAAGAGTAAAAAGATTGCATAAAGGATTGGAGGAGAAGAAGTTAACTTGTGAGGGCATTTTGGTAATTTAAGTGGAGTGGATAAGCTTGGGCTATAAATATCTCTTTCTTCTAGTAGCTTCTTCTCCCATTTTCCAACAGTTTCTTCTTCTTCCTTCTTCTCTTTCACGTTGCTTTCATCCTCCATGGAAGCTTGATATGAAACCTCCATAACCTCTCTCAAAATAGCTCTAATTTTCAAGCTTTTGTGCACTTTTGCATAGAACCCTTGTACTCTTTCACTCTCTCACTTTAAAACCCTTGGAAAATCCTACTTCCATACTTTCTCTCACTAGCTAGGTGTTTAGAGAGAGAAAGAGAAAACTCCCATAATAGCTTGGAAAATTTTTGGAAAGAATTTCAAAGTTTCAAAGCTATCAAGGTGAGTAGTAAATTGGAGTTGAGTTTAAAGTGTTGAGAATATCTAGTAATTAGATTTGTGAGAGTTTATTTGTTGGGATTGTTATTCATTTAAGTGTGATTACAATATTGCAAACAATAGCCATTTAATGGTAGTTGGAAACTAGTTAAGAATGACTAGTATAACCCAATTTAGAAAATAATTTTGGAATAGTATTAATGCCAAGTTGGGGTAATGGTAATGTTGTTGTGCATGATAGGTCCCAACAAAGTCCCACAGCCTCAATTGGACCATTAGGGGAGTTAGAATCAGCTAAAGGCTCAACAAAATACCGGTGAGTGAACTTGCATTTCAAAATTATTTTGGGAATGTGAATGTATTAGCACAAAGCATTCAAACGATTTTATACAACTTTTCTAAAAACGAGTGCCTTGGGAACAAGCCCTTGATAAATTGTCTGTATGTTGTGAAATGTGGCTATTATGGATTCATGCAATACTACATTTTGTTGATATATATATACGAATATGTGTTATGTGATGATATTGACTTGGCTATGTGCGATGGGAGTGCGCATAAGCGGATGCTGACCCGGCTATGTGTGAGTGGGAGTGCACATAAGCCGATGCTGATCCGGCTATATGCAAGTAGGGAGTGTGCATAAGCAGATGCTGACCCAACTATGTGCGAGTAGGGAGTGCACATGAGCTGATGATGATGAGGTGGTGTGCATGGTGATGGATATATTTATATATATACATATATAGATATGTGGGTTATAGAAAGTTCATGAGTATGGTATATGGTTTTGCACATGTAAATCTTGCATGTTGAACTTTGGGAGTTATTATGCGTTTCATGTTGATTTTTGTCATGTTAGCAGGATGGTTTTTTTCTTGAAAGAAAGGAAACTTTTTCTTGCTGCTCTATTTCTCACTGCAACGAGATTCATTCTCGCTGCAAAGAGAAACTCTGGGGTTTGGAGGGGTAATGCTGGTCGAAATCTCGCTGCAGCGAGAAAGTTACTGTAGCATTTCACTGCAACAAGAATGATTCTCGTTGCAGCAAAAAACTTTTTGTTTTATGGTTGAAATTTCGCTGCAGTGAGAATAGATTCTCGTTGTAGTGAAAAACTTTTTGTTTTGCTCCTTGTTTTGTTCGATTGCTGTCCTATTTTCCACTTCTTTGGTATCATAGTTGAGCATGGACTTCTAACATTAAGAAATTAATTAGTTAAGTTTGAAATGAGGAGGTTTGGTGAGAAACCCTCGGCCAGTTGAGAAACCCTCTTTCGACTAATAACTTGAATCCAAACTTCACTACAGCAAAAATGCCTTTCCACTACAGTGAGGACCCGTCGTTTACTTGACTTGAATTGCATGAATGCTATTAAAGTTTTCACTCTTCAAATCCATTGTTGAGCATGGACTCTTTTCATCAAGTGATTTACTCATGAGGGGTTTTAATGAGAATGAAACTAAATAGCATTGTTTTGAAAATAAATGCATCATGATTTCTTTAAGTCTTCCCTATTGTTTGCTTGTTCCTTTCCTTGTTCACGAACTGGGTTTATTCTCATTGTTTTCAACTTCATGTTTTTATATCAATAGGCAATCGGTAACTAGGTCGAGGTGCCCTTGTATATTCGTTTCCTTGGTAGGTATCTCGGCATTCAGTAGCCGTACATCACTCGAGTCTCTCCATTGAAAATCGAGTCTCCTTTTGATATGTATAGACAAACCTGATGTAAATTATTAGAATACATGTTGTAGACAATACATGTATATTTTGACGGTTAATACCACTACGAGTTGGCAATGGTCATCATTATTTGAATTGAGATTGTAAAATATGACTTTAGTAATTTTGATGGAATGATAAACAAGTTTTATAGATAGGCTTGCTTAGGCTTGGTGGGCTATGTCCATTGAGTCCATGCGTCGGTCATGGCCCGAGATTTGGGTCGTGACACTCTTATCCTCTTTGGGATATATGATGAGGAAATGAATTACATGATAAACTGTACACTGAAAGGTTGTCGAAGAATCCTTTGACTTTCATAACAATTGGGTGGCCATAATGCATTGCTAGATGCCAGTCTTGGTCTATGGAATTGAATTAATTGATTACTATTATAATTTAATTCCATTACCAACTTGTCAAGAACCTAATGAGTCACACACAAAAGTTGCACTATGAATTAAATTGAGAGTGTGATGATTTAAATTGGACTTAAATCATACTCTAGGTTTTAATATTTAAATACTTAATTAAAATAGTTTAATTCAGTGTAAGGTCAATTGTGAGGCCTTGACCTCTCTAGGCTTGTAACTAGGTATAGACACAATAACACGGGCTAGGGGTAGTTTCATCATTTTCTCTAATAAGCTCCCAAAAGAAAGTTTTATGATATTTTAAGGTCTAAATAGGCATAAGACCGCATAAATAATGTGTAATGATGAAAACACGAAGAAAACTAGAAGTTTCAATAATTTTCACTATAGGGGCAAAATGGTCATTTTTACCTTGGGTCAAAATTTTTCAAGTTTCATAAACCCAAGCATGTCTAGACCATTATGGATCTTGTCCTAGTGTCAAAAGAGTAAAAAGATTGCATATAGGGGTGGAGAAGGACAAGCTAACTTACTAAGGGCATTTTCGTAATTTCTAAGGGAGTGGATAAGCTTAGGCTATAAATATCTTCTCCTTCCAACAGCTTCTTGAATTTCCAGCAGTTTCTTCTTCTTCTTCTCCTCCCAATTCACGTTGCTTCCATCCTCCATGGAAGCTTGATATGGAGCTTGCATAATTTTCTCTCTAGCTCTAGTTTTCATACCTTTGTGCCATTTTGACTAGAACCCTTGTATTCTTTCACTCTCTCACTTCAAAACCCTTGACAAATCTTATTTCCACACTTTCTCTCACTAGTTGGGCATTCTAGAGAGAGAAAGAGAGAATTACACCATTTGTTTGGAAGCTATTGGAAGAGAATTCAACTACAAAGAAACCCTAAGGTGAGTGATGAACCAAGCTTGATTTTTAGCTGTGAATAATGGCTAGTAATTGGGATTATGAGTTGTTTTATTGTTGATTATGTTCATTCCTTTTATAGTGATTAAGATAGTGAACATAGATAGCCATTTAAAGTGGTAATTGAAAGCTTGTTAAGGGATAGCTTTTAGGGTTTATAAGTATGAATTGACATTATGGTAATGTTAATTTGATGGTAAGTTCTAACGAGGCCCCATCATCCCAATTGGATCATTAAGGGAATTAGAGTCAACTAAAGGCTCAACAATATACCGGTGAGTGAACTGCCTTCAAAACTTGTTTTGGGAAATATAATGTATTTGCCACACATTTGAATGAATTATCAAGCTTTTCATAAAAACAAGTGCCTTGGGAACAAGCTTTTGCTAAATGGTTTTATGTTGTGATATGTGATTGCTTTGGCTTCATGCACTATTACAATATGATGATATAAATATATGTGTGTTGTGCATGATGATTGATATTACGTATGATGACTGTAACCATGTGTGTGCACGATGTAGGGGGATGCACATGTCGGTAATGATGGTGGTATGAGAGATGGATGATGATAGTGCTCGTGTGCACGATGTGGGGGGATGTACACGATGGCACTGATTGTGCACGATGTGAGGGAATGCACACGATGGCGCCGGCTATGTGCACGATGTGGGGGGATGTACATAAGCCGGGTGTGATTATGATGATATGGATGTTATTTATGTATGTATGCATATCTTTACTTATGAAATGAAAGAGCATGAAAATGATATATGATTGAAATGTATGTGAAACTTGATACATTGCACTTTAGGGATTTCATGTGTTTCATGTTGTCGGTGTCATTTTAACAGGATGGCTTTTATTGGGGGAATGGAAATCTTGTTCATGTTGCTCTATTCTCGCTACAGCGAAATTCATTCTCACTGCAACTAGAAACTCTCGGGTTTTTTAGAGCCTCACCAGTTTGGTTCTTGCTGCAGCAAAAATGCATTCTCGCTGCAACGAGAAAGGTACTGTAGCTACTCGCTACAGCGAGATTCATTCTCGCTGCAGCGAGAAACATTATGTTTTAGGACCAAAATTTTATATTCGCTACAATTAAAAACTTTTTGTTTTGTTTCCTTTTTGGTTTGGTCGCTGCTCCATTTTCCATTTCCTTGGTACCATAGTTGAGCTTGGACTTCCAACATTAAGGAATAAGTGAATTAAGTTTAAAATGAGTATGTTTGGTGAGAAACCCTCAGCCAGTTGAGGAACCCTCATTCGACTAATAACTTAATCCCAAAGTCACTGCAGCGAAAAGGCATTCTCGCTACAGCTGAAGATTCGTTGTCGCATTTGACTTGCTTTTGTATCATTGAAGCCTTCATTTTTCAAATTATTTGTTATTTATGGGTTCATTACTACCAAGTGATTAATTATTTAAGGGTTTAATGAGGGGTTTTCAATATGAATGAAATTAAATTGCATTGTTTTAAAATAAGTGCATCATGATTTTAAATTCTCCCTTTTGGTTGCTTGTTCCTTTCCTTGTTCACTCACTGGGTTTATACTCACCGTTTTCAACTTCATGTTTTCGGATCACGAGGCAGTCGGTAACTAGGACGAGGTGTCCTCGTAGACTTGTATCCATCTTTTGGTAGGTGTCTCAGCATTCAGTTGCTGTACATTCGTCCGAGTCCCTCCGCTGGAAGTCGAGTATTCTTTTGTTGTGTATAGACAAACCTAATGTAAATTATTAAGATACATGTTGTAGACAATGTATATACACTTGTTTAATATGCCAGTATGAAGTGGCAATGTTTAATATTACTTTGATCCTAAGTTAATAAATGTGACTTAGTAGTTTATGATGGAATGATGAACATGTCAAATTAATAGGCTTGCTTGGGCTTAGTGGACTACGTCCATTGGGCCCATGCGTCGGTCATGGCTCGAAATTTGGGTCGTGACATCAATATTATGAATAGTTATACTATTAAACCTTAATTGCAAACATGACAAAAGGAAATTAATTTGATTTTAATTTTCAAGGGCTAAATTAAAAGGGTTTAATTAAGTCACTGGACCAATATTATGATGGGTTATAATATTGGGCCCTTAGTTGCAATTATGGGAGTTGTTTAACTTAGGTATAAATATCACCTTTAACTACTTCTCACAAATGACTATGAAAACCTATTTATCAAAAACAACCAAAAATTCTCTAGCCATCTCTTGTGGTTGAGAAAAAAATCTTTTGATGAATTTCTCTAGAGTGATTGGCCTATACTGTGTGTGAAGAAAAGGACAATTGTTGTCTACTTGCTAGCATAAAGAGTAGTTAAAAGCTCGTACCTTGTTAAAGTTCCAGTGTAATTGTGTGGATACCGTTGAGGCTAAATACTTGGGTGGCTTGGATTCTTCCTCCCTTTGTGGTGTACACGAGCTTGAGTAGAAATAAGAGTAACGTCGTTTCTTCTCTCAATCAAGAGGTTTTTCCATCGTGATTATGATATCACTTGGCTAGGTGATATTTTGATTACTTTTCTTAAATTTTGTTTGTATTAAAACCACCAAGGTAATCCATGGGTGGTGGCACGGCATGGTATGTTTAAATTTTTATTTTCTACTGGTTATGATAATTGTTATCTCCGAGTTTCATGCCATTCCAACAATTGTAGCATTGCTTGGCATGATTATGTATAAATTCACCAAATGAGTTGCCTTTTCGTTTTCACGACCCGGAACTCTCATCGGGCCTGTGACAACCGTCGCGACGTCCCGATAAACATTCATTACCCATAATGTCAATCGAAACCTCGCAAAGCTTAACATTAGTTTTTCTCGTTTTCCTTGTTAGTATTAGTCACTAAAAATTATGTTTTGAGAGATTATAAACATTTTCCAAATCAAAACAATAGAAAAACAATTTTTTTCTCACAGGGGCGTTTCAGTCATTTTTCCTCAAAAATCTCGAAATCCGCTAAAAATGTAGTATGCTGGTGCAAAACACATATTTCATAATCAAAAATAAATTTGGATGTCTAAAACATTCGTTTAAAATGAAATTATGACTATTAGAATAAAATAAAAATATTGAATAAAATATTCAATTTTCTCATAAAACAATATTTTTAGAACACTGCATAAATAATTTTTATAGCATAAAAGCAAAATAAATTCATATATGTTGTAATACAGTAAGCCAGAGTATTTAATTTAATTTACAGTAACAAGTGAGCCCTCGAATAACCGAAAGTAAGAAAAATTGTGAACCTACAGTTTGAAGGATGCAAATTCAATGGTGGTCCTCGATGAAATCAGCTATCTATAGACTATCCTGAGCCTGAAATTGGTAGAAAGGAGGGTGGTGAGATTATATAATCCCAGTGAGTAAACAAATATCATCTAAAATATCTAAAACTGAGTAAATAGAGACAGATAAAATAATTTAATATATTGTAATTCATTACCTTTTAACTCATTTCAACCAAATAAAATCGATTCATATAAATCGAGTAATCAACATGGCTTATGAATTTCTTATAAGTTTTGGCTCATGCCAAAATCATTATCATACCCAGTTATCAGGGATGCCTTGATCAAGGGCTATCCCAACAGAGTCTGCCAAGGCTATTAAAAAGTTATGTACGCATAAATCATGTTTTTATTTTGAAAACATAGTCGTTCCTTGGCGTTGGCCAAGTTCACCCTTATGTGGTGGTTTTGCATGAAGTGAACTCTAAAGTGTTAACTCTAAAGTGTTAACCTTAGAAGTTATCCACCTATGCCTCTCATACTGAGGTAAGATATAATAGGGTTTACCGTGCCCCTCTAATAGGCTGGTCCACGAAAATTCGCCTACTGCAGTAAGCTAATTGATATCCACCAAATCAATAAAATTCCAACAGCATGACGTGGCAATTATTTTACAACACAGCATGTCAAGGCAAAACAACAGTTCATACATTTTCAGCACATTTACCAAATCTAGCCACTCATGCCCACATTATCATAAGCCATTCAATTCAAACCATAATTTACAACACAGCAATTAGTCTCCGATTACTCCATTTTCCAAAACCATCATTCAATTTCAAGACAATTTTATAAAATCATTTCATTTAATCACATTTTGCTTTTAAAACATAAAGATTTACCATTTAAACTCATTTTCCATAAAATCGCAAAAACGAATTAAAATTCTCTTCAGATAATCAAGATGATGATAAGGTTACTCACAATGTCTAGAGTGCGAATTTTTGAAGTACTCTGACTACTGGTCTTCGGATGCAATTTCCTTGCCTTTATCAGAGGACTCACCACCTTGACATAGTACAAAATCGAGAAACTTACTACATTGGTACTAAATTGAAATTAAACTAATTTAGACTACTAATGCATGATATGGAATGCAAAATGCACGAATAACCATCTAAACCCGGTATTGGCCTAATTCGTCTTATCACTAGATTAATTGGCCAACGCGTCCAATTTAGCTCCAAATTGCTCCATTTCTTTTCCAATACCTTAATTCACCAAACACAAGTCAAATAACCTAAAATTTGTCAAAACCATCTTTACTTTTCTTCTTAGAATTTTCGGTCAATAATGGTGCATTAACACCGTGATTTTTCCTACTACTTTTCCACACCATAATTCATCATTTTCTAACCAATTCTCTTAAAATAAAAAATCAAATTCATCCTCACTCAATACAAGGTAGGTTCGGCCATTGATGGGTGATGGGGAAAATGAATTCTTTTCTTGTTGTTTTGCTTCTAGACATGGTAAACTAACTAAAAACACTAACATAACTTGAAATCAAATCAATCCACATCATTCTCTCTCCATACCCATTCGGCTAGTCATGGATTCACCATGAAAACATGAAATTTAACCATGGAAAATAAGGAGAAATGCTTAAGGAAAATAGATTTCAAGTTTAAATTGAGAAATCCTACCTCTTTCACTTGTTTTCCTTGATTTTCCACACTTTTTCTCTTGAAATCCTGCACCTAGGGTTCTTGTTCTTTCTTTTCTTCCTTTGTTCTTCTTTGGCCGGCCATATGAATGAGAAATGGGCTGATTTTATGCTGATTTTTAAGCAAAAAAATAAAAAGATATAAATTTGACACATGTCACCATTCCATTGGTCCATGTGTCATACTTAGCCATTAAGCAATCTCTCTCTAACACTTAAATATCCTCAATTATCCATGATAATATTAGGTAAAATCCATGTGCTGGACAAGTGTTGGGTGGTGTAAAATTACAATTTTGCCCCTAGGAGGCAAAATGACTATTTTACCCCTATGATCGAAAAAATGTCAAAATTAAAATTCTTCACTTCTCAAACTCAAATTATACTCCAAATGATCAATCATAGTCAAAAATTTCATCCAACATTCCAATTTTTAACCTCGGGTGGCAAAATGACCATTTTGCCCTGAGGTCATGAAAATTCTAATTTGACTCCAAATCGGTCCTCGAACTCCGAATCACCATTTTAAGTCATTCTGGGGTTTTAAAATTCTCAATTTCATCTTAAAATTTCTATTTGGACTAGTTCGAGGCTTAAATCAACTTAGTTGTACCATTTGGTACATTGCCATCCTTTAACGATTTTCGAGGTACCCAAGTAAGCAAACATGGATTCTTATGTAAGAATGGCATAATAAACATATTGAAGAGTCGGGCTTGACATCGTTGATCAAAATTTAAGAGATCCTTTCGGGTTTCATGGTGGAGCATCTTATAGTTATAGATGTTTTTGGAGTCTCATGCTTTCTAATCCATAGTGGAAGCTAAGCTGATTTTTGGATCTTTTTTGCATGTACATAAGTTATAGTGTTTTCTATTTGATGGCTTGCCTATTAACTTGTTGGATTTGCCTTGTAGGTCTATGTTTAACTCTTTTGGAATTTATTCACTTGGAGAACTTTAGTTAGTCACATTGAGCATTGTATGCAATAATGTATACTCTTTCAATCATTTAGGCAAGTGTTCACTTTACCGATTTTTTAGCAAATTTAGCTATAATTTGTTACAAATAATTGCTAAACCAGTCAAAAAATAGGCAAAGAAATCTTTATCCAAATATTTTCATGATGGTGATTCTGTTTTTATTATTGAATTTGCATGCATATAAAAACATTGAACCTTTAAATCTTAATGAATATTTGAAAAATTTCTATGAATAGTTTTTATTTTGCTTTAAAACTTTACAAACTTGATTGGTGATATAAAACTCTGTGCTTATGTTTCAAAAAAAAAATTATCTTTGATTTTAGTAAGAAATTCTCTAACACTAGTCTAGCCTTCATTTCTGAGATGCAACATCTTCTAATCCATCTTGTATTTACTTGCAATAGCTGGATTTTGTTTTCCTTGCCTTTGGTTCCCTTTAGGTTGTATCCTCTTATCTTTTGTTTGATATTTTGCCTTGACTATAAGCTTAGTTTGGTCAAGCCTTGGATATTTTGTTGCATAAAATGGACAGTGGCTAATTGTTAGTAGTGGAATTTAATGTTATGACTTCAATTTGGTATGGAAATTTTTCATTTCTTGTTCAAAAAATGAAATCTTTGAATCTTTACTATATGCTTGTTTTTTTAGTATTATGATCATACATTTGGTTTTAAGATCTCTGTTCAAGATTTTATATATTGTTTTGAGCATGATCAAGGTTTTGGTTTGGTTTGGTTGTACGGTGATCTGAGTAATAGTGAAGACTTAGAGAAGCTTTCATCTAAGACATAGTATGTTAATTGGACATATATAATTTTTTCTATTTTTGGTTATTTGTGGTTTGATTATGTCATTGTACTATTAACATTTTTTCTAAATTTTAATCTCGTATCTTAATATCTATTTTGCTCTACAATTATGGTTTAACTTTCATAAATGATTTCAAATGAATATTATTTGACTAATGTTGTGGAATTGACTTCTCTATATCTAAAAAATGCCATAATTTTGATGTTGTCATCCATTTTGCTGGCCTTAAAGTTGTTCTTAGTTGCAATTGGCTTTAGAAAGTTCAAACAGGCATCAATCTCTTTTGGATGTTAAAATATAGGTTTAAGGTTGGCAAATTTTGAAATTATAAATAGATAATCAGTTCTTGGATTTCAAGGCTTGGCAAATTAGGGTTTTATATGAGCTTAGCTTGTATTTTGCAAAAACAATACTAGACCTATAGGTATATTATAAGTTTCCTTGTATAATGTAGGATGAATAGCAAGGATCATAATCCACCAATCAAGAATATTCACTACACTTAAATAAAATTGGACCCATTGAGCATTCACTATTGGACTTATAATATGCCTTGTAACTTTTGTCCCTTGTTGTTTAGATAAAGCAACACTGGCAATGCAGTTTGGTAACTACATTTTAATTTAGTGAAAATATGGAATTAGCTGCTTAGTAATTGCATTTTAATTTTAACGTTGTCCACAGAGTGTTCCCCCTAACTCCTCAAAAAAATAAAGTTTCAAGTTTAAGATAAAGAGAGGAAATGTGGGTTGGGGTGGTTGGGTGTGTGGTAATGTTGCTATTAAGATTTGGTACTTATCTATAGAACTCATTTCTTAAGTTCAAAAAGAACTAATGAAAGATGTTGTGATGAGTTGTGAGTTATATTCGACTACTTTAGCCATTCAGCATAAAGACATATATGTTCCACATAATTTTGTAACAGATCCAACACACACACAAATTCTTTTAAAATTCTATAGTGGAATAAATAGAGCGTTAATGGAAAATCTTGTTGATTTCTTAACTAAGAACTGCTCTTCAAGCTATCCTTATCAATTGGCATACGATTAATATTCTGAAGTCTTTGGTTTTTACATTCAATTTGTTTGGATTTCATTGTCTAGGTGAAATCAATTATATCAATAAAAGGGATTTAAAATCTTAAAATTTGCAATCTTCATTGAGTTTGTGCAAAATTGTCACTGACTTCTCGAGTATTGATAGTTAACCTCTAACCTAGTAATTTTTAGTTCCCTTTTTTTATTGAGAAAGCTAAAAAAAGAGTTTAGTTGGAATTATGTTTAGCATTCCCATCTCTTTTTCAAATTTTATTTATTACAGTGTAAGGTAGATATAAAGCATAAGATAAATCCCCTTTTATATATACTTTATTTATATATGTTTCATGCTTTTTTTTCACTCGATATATATTTTTTAGGTTGTGTTAGCAAATAACCATCCATCTATCAATAACGTATAATTCATAAGTTTTTTTTTAGGAAATGTGTAATTTTACATTATCACAGAAGTATGGTGAAAATGCATCTCTCAATCAGAATTTGATCCACATGCTTTAAATATTTTCCTTTGTTGGACTTTGATACTTTTTTTAGCGTGGCATACAATAGCACATTTAACATTATGTTTATATTTGTTTGACATTTTTAGATATTTTGTGTTTATAAAGATTTCTTATTGTATGAACTTGATTTTGAATTTAAGATTTTAATACATATTTTTCTTATAAATTTTGGATGTGAATTGTAGATGTTAATTAATAATTTATTTTCGAAATTTTAGTTGGTAATTTTCGTTAGAAAGGAATTACCGACGATACATTCTATCAAAAATTACTAACAGAAATTTCAATGGAATTTTTCGTTGGAAAAGTATTTCCATTGGAAATTTCGTGGAAATTTTTCAGCAAAATTCCATGTGAAATGCTTTTCTAACAGAATTCCATCAGAAATTTCTAATGGAATTCATACGAGACAATCAACAGATTATGTACTTTTTTTGATGAAATTTTTCATTGGAAATTTTTGAAGTTTCGACAAATTTCCAACGAAAAGTATTTCCGATGATGCTTTTAGCGATGAAATTTTCAATGGAATTTTTTTGTTGAAAAAAGGCATTTCCAACAAAATTTTAACTTTTTCCAATAAAAAATTTCGTCGAAAAAAGCTTGTTTTTTTGTAGTGCATAGTCAACTATACATTTAGTTAAATAGCTTTTGAAAAGGTCTTACTAAGAAGAAATACAATCATAGTCGACTAGAGTTCCTCCATAGTCAACTACACCGGTTCATACTCCATTTTCCAAAAAAGAAAATTAAAGTCCAATTCACCCCCCTCTTGGACATTCTTGTTACTTGATTTATTGAGTTACCACTTCTAACAATTGGTATCATAAATTTGGTCTCAATTTGCAAGTTTAAACATTTTGAGTAAAGATCCTTTGTTAGCTCTAAGAGGCAAAAATGAGATGAGAAATCAAATGTGCCAGAGTAAGGAGAAACAACTCAAAGATTGGATGTTCTCTTGACACACAAATTGAAAATAAGTGACTTCTATAATAAAAATCTCTTTGTGCTTTTAATTTTAAGAATTTTGTTTAGTTTCTTGAGATTGATTTGCTTGGCTTGGTTTTTAAAGTTGCTTGTCTCTTTTGACAGAAAATTATGGTTGCATATTCTTTCTTGGATATTGAGTGCATAAATATTTTTTTTTTAGCTTTATTGACAAATCTTGATTATGAAAAATTGATTTAAATATGATATATGTTACAAATTGCATGATCTTGGAGAAAGCATGAACATATGAGACTAAAACTATACACTTATATTTGAACTTGAATATATTATCATTTTACTTATTGATTTTACTTGATTGTGAAAAATTGTTTTGACAAAGTTTTCTCATGTTTTGTGAAATCGATTTCATATGATGTTTTTGAGGAAAAATGGTTTTTGAACATAATCTTGAACATGAAAGATTTGATAATGTAATATCATATGAGCAAATTTGATGAGTTACATTGTCATTCATTCTAGTTGTCTCAACAAAAAATTGAGTTTAGAGAGTTGACTTTTTTATTTCCTTGTATCTATGATAATTTGACCATTTAAACAATCTTGACTCATAATTTAGAACTTACGTGAATAGTTCAAATCAATTAAAGATGAGCTTAACATGAATTGACTACTTGAATTGATATGAAAAATGCTTGCCATCCTAGAGCTTATAGTGAGTTATGAATTGAACAAGTTTTGCCTCACGATGAAGAAATTTCTTTTGACTTATTCTTATTGAATGTGCATGATTGCTTGCAAGCTTGAATAGTTATAAAGGCATTTTTGGTACAAGATTGTGAAATATTTGAAAATGACCCTTGATATGCATAAATATGATTAATTATGCTCACTACACCTTTCATAAATCATTTAGAACATAATTAAATGAAATTGCATGACTTTGAGCTCATGATTTTACATAAAGCATGTCAAACTCAAATCTGATATGTTTCAAGTGCAAAGTTTTTGAAAAGAGAAATTAAATTTTTGTCAAATGATTTTCTTGCAAAAACTTCTTGATTTCATTTGATTGAATGTGGTTTATCTTTGATTTTCATGATATAGCTTGGTTGAACAAATTATTTTTGATATGTGCATTTATGCTTTATGAAATTGATTGAAAGTATTTTTTAAGCATGATCTTAAGCATTACAATTGGACGTTGGTATATGTAAAACTTTGACAAGTATGCCTTGTGTTGAAAATACTATTTTGACTTGTTCTTGATGAAATTAAATGCATGAGTAAATGCTTGAACTTGTTGATCCTATTATTACTCATGTGCTTGCATAGATAACATTATTTCTTAAGAATGAAATGTTCATATGGTTATATTGATTAAATCATTTTTTGAGAAACTAAAATGTTAAAATGCTTGATCTAGAATCAATTCTTGGAATATGTTTTATGATTGTGCTTAATTGATTATTTCAAAATTGATTCCTTGATTATGCATATAGAATTGGTTATGATGAACACATTGAACTTCATGAAAAATAATTTTAGTTCATCCATTATATTTGGTCAAGTCATATGATTACATGACATCTAACTTAGCTTGACCTTAATGTTTAAAGTCTAAAATTTAACTTGAGCTATGCATCTAAATATGAATTTGATTGTCAAGTTTGATCATGACATATCTTGTGATGACATAGTTAAAATATTTTTGAACATGCATTTAAATGTTAATTATGTCCTCCATGAGCTTAAATGTTTACATAATCTAAAGACTTTGTGTGCATCCTACTTGAGCTTATAGGTTACCAATTGAATGCTCGTTTCTTGAATCTTGATAATTGGTATTCATTGATGCTTAGATGCTTACTTTAAACATATTCATAAGTTGAATACTTGATTTTCATCATTCCATAACACTTAGCATCACTCATGAATTATGAGGGTTATTGAGAAATAGCATATATCTTGAACTTCAAATGCTTGCATCTTTTTGATAGATGTCTAAATATTCTTAGAAGAATAAATTCATACTTGCATGTCGTGGGTTAAATTGGAATCATGATTAGTGAAGATAGCCAAATTTTTCTTGCAATCATGCTTGCGCTTACTTTATCATAATATTCTTTTATATGATCTCAACATGTGCTAAAAGCTTTGGTAATGCTTCATTGATAATGATATCTCTCTTGATGTGAATATCCTCCTTGAATTGATAGTTTTATATATTATATGGAGAATATTTCTTGAAATACTTGTTGAAAATATTTTGGAAGAATGCTTGAATAGTTGATGATTGAAAGTGCTTAATGATGATATTCTATTGATATTTGATGACATGCACTTATTGTGGAAATTCTCTTTAAATTGTCACTTTTATATAAATTGGAGAATTCTTATGAAATGATTAATATTTCTTGGTTGATAAAGCTTGATGATGCTTAATAACTATACTTGATAAAAATTAAAGAATGCTTATTGATGCTTGAAAATGATTAGGAATGATACTTGATGATTAATGATACCTTGGACATTCCTAAGAACTACTTGCACATATATCTTGAAAATATGAGCATTTGATGCATTTGATGAAAATTCTTTTTAATACTTATACTCTTTTTGTTCCATGAATATTTGAGAATTAGGGAAATATATTGCTTACATATTTGAATGCTCATTTATTCTAAGTTCATGATTTCTTTCCCAATATTTAATCTATTAAGAATCTCCAACAATTTGTATTGAGCTTATGAATTCTTAAGGGGGAGTTATTCATTGCCATGACTCATTAATGTCATAAGTAATTGAGGTCTTTAATAACAAGGTTTGGTGAGAATTCAACGTTTGGTGTTCTTCACTACTGGTAATATCTTTCTAAACACCAAAATTGATATTGTGCTTTATATTGTTTCTCACTTAAACTTGAATGTTAAAATGCATGATTGGTATCAAGATTTGGGCATTCTTTACTGGCATCTAGCCTTAAATTTGCATCGAGCTTTACAATTGTTTCTTTTCATTTGAGCTTTAAATTGATCATATCCTTTTTTATTGGTTAGAGTTTTGCAAAAATGATTTGCTTGATATGCTTTATGTCTTTTAAAATAAGGGGAGCCTTCACTAGATTTTTACCAATTGATAAAATGAGCTATAAAATGATTCCATCCCTTAAAATTGAATTTAAGCTTATTTGCTTTTTCAAAAAGGGGAGATTTTACTCATATCTTTCAATTGGTATTTTGAGCCGTATATTGATCTTTAACACTTGACATTGGAGTTAAATATTAGTGATATTATGGAATATGTGCTTATTGAACATCTTTATGCTTATCTTTCTTGATAAATGATGCTTGACTGTGTTGAATGGCTATATTACTTGTTGAAATTGATTAAGGATATTGAGTGCATATATATGATGACTTGGTGGAATAAAGGTTTCCAATTCATGATGTTAATGCTTATATTCTTGATGACTTTAGTTAATTATTATTTCTTGAGCTTAAATGTTAATGCTCACACTTCTTAACCTTTTTGATTTAACAAAAAGAGGGACAAGATTTATGAGCAAATTTAATGAATATGATGAGGGGGAGAATTTAAAATTATTTCAAATGCAAATTATGCTCATGGTTTTGTCATATCAAAAAAAGGGAGATTGTTTACTTTAAAATGATTATGGTTTTGATTATGACAAAATGATTTAAATTTTCATTTGCATTACTTGAGTGATCCTTGATATGCTCTTGAAATGTTTTGACCCTCATGCACTTGTTCTTACATAATTACAAGCTTGATTTTTGAAGTTGTTGAACTATATCTATAAGCTTGTATAAGTTTTAGTTGTACAAGTATATAATCTCTTTAACATTCGTCTTTGAGGTGTTGAAGTTGCAAGATAGGATCACAAGCAGTACAGTTTATCTTAAAGCATTCAAAGATCATCAATCTACACTTCACTAAGCTTGCTACAAGTTAAGAAACTCAATCATCACTCAATATTTGATCTTCACAACACTAAGGTTACTTTTACAAGCTTGATTCTTGAAGTTATTGAACTATATATAAGCTTGTATAAGTTTTAGTTGTATGAGTTTATGATCATTCTAACATTCATCTTTGAGAGGTTGGGTTGCAAGATAAGGTCACAAGTGGTGGAGTTTATCACAAGGCATTAAAAAATCATCAATCTACATTTCATCGAGCTTGACATAAGTTAAGAAACTTAGTCATCACTCAATTCTTGATCTTCACAACACCAAGGTTACGCCATAAAGCTCACTCTCAACTCAACATTTGATCACAAGGAAAAAGCAAGGGAGTAGTTGAAGTTAAGTGCCAAAATATCAAGAAATCTTAGAGAAACAAAGCTCCAATCAATCTTTAGAGCAATGCAAGTTGATCCTATGGTGATAAATTATGCAAGTATGGCTAAGTGTGTATCTTGTACATGCCATGACATTTCAAGCATAATTCTCACTACAAAAATCCAATTGATGTGATTCCTAAACCATCGAAAAGTTAAGAGACAGGAATACAACTTTCATGTTTACCACTCCACCCAATTCAAATTAAATGAAGATTAAAATCATGTCAAAAAAGGCTAGACTGTTGTAGAAATAGCCATAGTCCACCTTATAACTCCTAGTCGATCCTAAGAAAGTAAGCACATGTAATCCAAGCTTTTATGAAGCCATAGTCAACCCTAAGCGAGTGGTAGTCGATTATAGCAAGCTAGATTTCAAAAATACAAGCTTTCTAGAAGAAGATCGATTAGAGAACTTTAATAGTCAACTACAAATGACCGTTAGACACAAAATTCCAAAGGAAAACAGCTAGTTTCTTGCTCTAATCACCTCCAACGACTCCAAGACTCTTTCAACTATAAAAAGGACCATTGGGAAGCATTTCAAGTTAAAGAAGAAGAAAGAAAAAGGGCCGAACTCTTGAAGATCATGGTCTTGAAAAGAAACAAGAGAAAACCAAGCAAAACCAAGCCTACTTGATTTTAAACCTTCTTTGTGCTTTCATTCTAATCTTTATATCCTATCTTTATACCCAATATTAGGTATTCTTCCTTCGTTGTACGCACTTAGTAAAATTTACCTTTTAAAGGCACTTTTGCTATTCTTGTAAAGGTTCTAACTTAGTCTTGAAAAGTTAGTGTATGGGTTTGTGGTGATCCCATTAAAACCATGAGTTTGTGATGAGCTCGGAAAAACTATGGTTTGTGGTGAACCTATTAAAACCATGGGTTATCGCTTGATCTCGGAAAAAACTGTTGTAAGGGTTATCACTTCCAATTAAAAAGCAAGAATCCTTTTAGTGGATTAGAAATTCCTTGGCATGCCAAGGGTGTGGATGTAGGCATTTAAGAAAGCTGAACCACTATAAATCCTTATATCTTCATTTTCTTTTTTATCATTGCTTTAAATTGCTGCACTTGACTTTGCAAAACTCTTTTTTCAAATTGCTTAAGCCTTGAATTGATACTCATCACAGAATTGATTTACCTTTTTGTTAAAAACATTTTTCATCATTACTTTTGTAACACCTCGTGACCTAAAACGGTGGTTAATACGACTTTAAGAACAAGATTAAGACTGATAAGGTTCAATTCAAGAGTTTAGGAGTGGTGAAGGAGGAATGGAATATTTTGAAATAAAATATTTCGTACGTAATAAAATAATAATATTTTATTAAGGTCATCGTTATGAAGTAAAAAGGAGCAATGGAGCTAAACTGAGATAAATTTAAATGTTATGGAACCTTGAAAGCCAAATGAAAATTTTTAAAATTTAATAATATTTTATTAGTAAAATATTATTAAAATAATATTGAGATATTTCTATTGTGAGTGATGGACAAACTCACATAATTTAAGCAATGAACTTAAGTGGGGGAGTTACAACATAATTTTGATGATTTGATGAATAAATATTATTTTATTGATTCTAGAATATGAATTTAATGAGTGAAATTTTAGTGATATGAGTATTAATAATAATATATGTGAGTTTGGAAGGAATGGAAACATGGAGAATTAATTGAGATAATGAGGATATGTGGGATAATGAAATGTGCATGTGGATTCACTATTACATGCAAAAAGGAGAAAGTTAGTGGAAAACATGTGAGACGCCCACCATGTGAAGTAAAAAGAAGAATAAGAATAAATCCTATTGCATGTAATAAGATTGGTGCATGAGTAGGCCAAATGAAGTAAAAAAGGGGAAAAATGCATGAAAGACTAATGGTTGCAATTAAGGTTGCTTTAAACATAAAATAATGGAAGAATGGAGGAATGGGAGGATATTGGTCATTGAGAGTGGTGGTTGGATAAGGACAATGAGAAAAGGATATTAAACCAATAAACTAAAAGGAAGATTGGTGCATGAAAAACTATTGGATAGTAAAGTGGTCCAATAGGAGACGTGAAGGAGTAAAAGGTGGGAAATAACTAAAATAAAAAGGAAAAGACAAGGAAAGCTTGGAGAACATTGGCAAAACTGCATCTGTGAGAGAAAAGAATGAGAGAATTTAGCCTTGTGGAGCTCCACCTGAGACGAAGAGAGAAAAGAAAAGAAAAGAGACATGCAAGGAAAGGCTCGACTTTTTGGAGAAAAATCTAAAGAAAACATGAGCTTTCCTTTCCTTTACTTTTGTTGAGTCTTGATATCTTATAATTCAAAGGGAACTTTAGAGATTTAAAGGAGATGCGTGGCTTGGTTTCAAGATCCAAGTGAGGAAAGGTAAGAATTGTGATTTTAGTTTGAATATGTTTTGAAAACCGGATGGTAACATAGGAAAGTGTTTGTGGCAACAAAGGTTTCCAAGATTCGAAAGAAATAGATGCATGCATGTCATCAACCTTTGGTTGAGCGGCGGATTTAAGCCTTGATGATCAAAACTTTGAGGCATATTAGAGATGCATGTAAAGTTCAAGCTATTCTAAAGGTAAGCAAGCAATGAGAATGGATTGTGCTATCTTTGATTCGGCTAAAGAGAATGTTTATACTAGTTATAATGTTTTGAAGAAAGTAAAGGATAAAGGATTATGCATGTAAAGATTTAAGACTTCTTGGGTAAAGTTGCTGCCCATATATAATTATGTTTGAGCATGAGATTAATTTTGAAATAAGAATAACTATAAAAGCATTAAGCTAGTGAGGGTAGCAAATGTGAGATAGAACAAATTGTCAAGTCATTAAGTATTTTGAGTTTAATTACTGGCAGTAAATTGACAATTAGAGAATAATTACTGTGGTGGTGCACCACAGGAGGTGACGGGTGACCGACAAGTAAAATTAGCAAGAGATGCACCCGAATCAATGGCGAAGTAGCATCTTGCCATTGTGAGGTGAGTAGGGGGTGTCTATTTCAAAAGTTCCATAAACTATATATTGACATACATATAATAAACGTTGCCGGTTTTCTTTAAATGCAATTGTGGATAGCATGAGTTGTTAGCTTCGGTAGGTGATTTTTAAATGGATTTGCAATCGGATTGTACTAGAATTATGGATAGAATGAGTTGGTAGAGTGCTAGGCACTTGTGAATGCTATGTTTTTTAGAAACATTTTGGTATATATAAAAGCTATATATGTAAAAGGTTTTAGAAACTGCAAAACAAGCTCTTTACCACGATTTATGTCAAAACATGCCTTACTTGTTTTTGTGATGTGCATTCATGAATAAACTTTATGCTCACCATGCTTGAATTTAATATTTCAACCTCATGCAAGGGTTTTACATCATGAATTCTTACAAACAGATTTATAACGTCACCGTGATTGGTATTTTGGAAATAGATTTAAAATAAGCTTTTGAAAACCCAATTCAGTTATAAATGGTTTTGTCAAACCAAGAGATTCGAGAGCAGGTCGATTGTCACATCAGGATAATGTGACCCTTGTGCACAAGTGAGCTTTAACTAAAGAACCTTTGGGTCACTGACGGACTGTTAGACATGGCTAGGCCACAGTCTGTGATACATATACGTGGCAGGGCCATAGGTTGATATACGTGGCTAAGGTACAAGTTGATATACGTGGATGCGACCATATGATTTCTCTGATGTTGGCCAACATCGTCAAGATTGCTATTGCTGTGGGAATCCGGTGGAGGGGGGCCTATCGGATGTTATTAAGTGGAAGCAGGTCCACGAGTTGATTATTACGGTAACCTATTCGAGAGTGATATCTCTTTGGTTTTCAAACACGAATCTTTCACATGATGAGAAATACAGGTTTTTTCGCAACTCCTTTAATTATACGATGATTTTGCGTTTAATACTTCAAGGATGAAATCATTTATAAGCTTGTGTATAAGCATTGACAATGCTTGATTTTACGGGAGCGTGCGTGCTTATGTTGGTTCCATTTTAAGTAAAGGATATTAAATGATTTCGACAGTAAAAGTCTTTCACTTGCACTGGTTTTAATACATTACTTGAAATGGTTATTTTGCATCACTATTCTTGGGTTTATATGTAAGGCACAAATGTTCCATTTGAGTTAAAATTGTTTATATATATATATTCTTATGTTTTTAATATTCAAATTTTCTATCTCTAGCTTGTTTCCCATCTACACCCTGCTCAAGAAACCGATGATCACTAAGTCTATGAGACTCACCCCCTTATCTTCCTTTTTTTGCAGATAAATGATCAGCTCGCGTGTATTGCCTCAGCACATTTTGACTCATTATGACATAGGTAATGGCATCTCTTAGATTTCCACTCCAAGTTGCTCCGCTACATAAAGGTCATATTGTGTAGAACGGTCAAAATTATAAAAATTATTAGTTTATTAGAATTGTATTGCTGAGAAACTTCGAGGTTGTGTAATGGATTTAAAATGTGATGTTTGAATGTATCTTGAAGCTTGCTAGAATTGGATATTGTTATCTAATTGCCGAATTTTGATTAAAGCTCTTAATCGGTTTAAGTAAATAATCGTATTTTACATAATTCAATAGAATTTTTAATAGTCACCACAAGGCGAAACGTTATAAGGAAATCCTAGTATTTTAATATACGTATTAAAATGTTCGATTTAGTTAACAAGAATTTCAACTAAAGTTTGTTTAGGATTTTGACAAATTCTCCCTCAAATCTTAGACGTCAATAACGATCGGAAAGAAGGCCGTTAAAACTTCTTAGTTATTCTTGAAAATATTTTTCTTGTATTATACTTAATTTATATTTGAAAAATATTTTAAATTTTTTTTAAAAGTGATCATTTGTCCATACTTAATAAAGTAAACTTTTTCAAGATTTGAACATTCATCATAATTCTCTTTGGAATTCTTCTTACAAGCTTCCAAAACAAATTTTGATCTAGGGTCGACTATCAAGCTTCCATAATTGACTATATATTTGATTAAATAGTTTTTGAAAAGGTCTTATTAAGAAAAAATATAATCATAGTCTACTAGAATTTTTCCATAGTTGATTACATTGGTTCATACTCCATTTTTTTAAAAAACTTTTAAAATTCAATTCACGCATCTCTTGAATATTCTTGTTACTTGATTCATTAAGCTAACAATTCTAATAAAATCCAAATCATAGCCACGTGAAAATAGCCTCAAAACCCTAATCGTGTCAAGAACCAAAAAGGCCAAAAAGCCCATGCATAGAAGAATCCACAAAAAACCAAAGAACCCAAAACACGGACAATAGATAAAAGAGAAACATAAACTAAAAAAAAAAAATGCTGCGCCGATCAATCTTGAATTATACTAATCTAAAGCCAAATGAAACAGGCATACAAGAAAAAGACCAAAACCAAATAACCTAGAAAACCCACAAAAATGAAAAAAAAAAAAGCCAACACAACTCAAAACGCAAAGAACATGCAGGAAAACCCAAAAAAATCCAAGGAATCCAAATCATAGCCACATGAAAGAACCTCGAAACCCCAACCTTGTCAAGAACCAAAGAAACCAAAGAACCCAAAGCACCGATGCATAGAAGAATCCCAGAAATCCAAAGAACCCAAAACACAAACAACAGATAGAAAATGTCTCAATATCCCAACCATTTCAAGAACCAAAGAAGCAAGAAAACCTAAAACATTAATCCATAGAACAACCGACAAAAAATCCAAAGACTAAAAATGTAGAGAACAAACAGAAAAGCCACCAAAATACAAGGAATCCAGACACATGGATGAAAACCCATAAAGACAACGAAAGAGAAGAACATTCGAGAAAGAATTGCAAACGGAAACCCACAAAGACCCTTGTATAGAGAGTAAAACCCCAAAACACCCTTAGACAGTATCTACAAAACTCGAAATACATCTTTGTCCAAATTACCAAAGCGCACCAGCCTCTTCTTTAAAATCCTGTAATACTCTCCATTCATCAACCGATTTACAATGTCAGGTGTCATATTCTGAAAACCTTTTGAAGGTTAAAATTATTGTAATTTGAATTATATTTTAATTTAGAAAAAGATAAAATTATATTTAATATATTTCATTTTATATTTTTGCTATGACTTGAGTTGGTTCTTTAATAAATTTATCACCGAGTCGGTGTCGTTTCACTCTTGAAACCAAACTCAACAATTAACACTAATGTACTAACTTATATTATATATTACATATCAGATTCCAAACTTGACCAGGCTTAAAATACTAAGTGGGACCTTTGCGTCCCTCTTCAGTCTTCCGCAGCAAGCTTCGCCCTCCCAAAACCAAAGTATAAATACAAAGGGTGTAGATTTTCTTTCTCTGGTAAGCCTAATACCCCAGGCCAGGCTCCATGGATATGGTAACAAGCTCATCCACGGCTGAAGTTGGGGAATCCTCTACTTCAAAACCCACCTCCCACTTCTGGGCTAAGCTTGGTACCTCCCCCAATTTCCCATTTTTCCTTTCCTTCCTTTTATTTCTTCTGTCATTTACTCAATTAATCTGTACTCAACAAAAATTCTGTTATGTTCTTTCATTCTAAACTTTGTTATGCGTATCTTTTGCATTGTATTTTCCAGTTATGCTTGTTTTTATGTATCATCTGTGTGTTTAAATTGAATTGGGAATTCTTCGTCGGATTTTGTTTTTCAATACCTGCACGTATACCAAGGGCATATCTTTGCTGAAATGTGAAACGTTCATTTCTGGCACAGCCCGAATTGGAATTTGTCCAACTCTCCACATGTTGGCTGCATGCTGTTTCAATCTTGAAATTATTAAATTTTTGTTGATTAAACAATTTGAGGGTCGTGTTTTAAATGAGTATAATTTTACTGTGGAAACAGGAATTTTATCTTCCATATCTCTGGAATATCTATTTGTTAGTGAAGTTAGATATCTTCTTCATATTGCATAAGCAGTGCATAAATTTAGGGCAGCACTTGGCTCTTCTTTGCTTTGACTATTTGAACAATTTCGTTATCTAGTTCATTTTACATCATCATTACCTTGAATGCTTGACTGCTTGCAATGATACATGCTATGATTGTATCATTGCTGGACATTATTAAACTACTATTGTTACTAATATTGGTATGAGTAGGATGATTCTGATATGAGTTCTCAAAGAATCAAATGCTGGATTTTGACGTGAAAATGCTTTTGTCTTATGATATGAAATTTTTGGTGACTTTTTACCATTAAGGGCTAGGATATTCATCAACTTTTATTTGTTGCAGTACCATTAGATGCACAACTTTCAGATGTTGAGATATGTTCAAATGAGATGATAGTAAGTTCACAGGTCACGTCCTCTTCTCAAGAGAAGCATGAATGGTGCAGAATAACAAGGAATCCGGATCTGTTAACAGCAATGATGAAAAATAAAAGGTATTTGCAATTGATGACTAGCCTATCTGTGGATTTATTTGTTTGGTAGCAATTCTTTAAATATCTATTGATAATGTAAAATAAAAAGTTCAGTAAAGTAACTAGATTTAGTAAAAACATTCTTTATAAATCATGAATAATGTGTGTGACTCAATCAAGTTACCTGTTCTAATCTCTAATGTTGGTCTTACAATAATCAAGAGAGGAAAATGGGTTTGCACAACTGCAACCAAACTCCTGTAGAATAGTGTGTGATAATGTATAGATCAATGTCATAATTCTATCTGCCTTTGCATTTGCCACATTTTTCAGTGCAAGTATTTCTGGAGACTATCGATTTCCGAACCTTTCAAAGTCTATATGATGCAGCACAATAGTTACATATACAGAGAAGTATGAACAAACGGTATCAATAGTAATAAAACTTCAAAGAACAATTGGGATATTCTCGAGTCACCACATGTAAGATGGCATCTTGCCACGCTCTAGAGAAATACAGCTGAAAACATCCTTCTTAAAATGAAAGATTGCATTTCTTTATATGGGGGTTCTAATAAGGCTAATTTTGAGTGGGTGACAACTAAAGAAGTACTCCTCATTATCATTAAAGTTATTGTATCTTTACTTAGTGTTAGAGTGCTACAAATGAGAGTAATCATCCTCAAGTGTCCTTAGCAAGGAAGTAGTAAAAAAACTTTAGGTTATAATTAGCAAAATAACTACTTGAAACTACAAAATATATCATGATAATAAATGAGTGCTTGTCTAAGCAAGTTCCCATGCAATCCTCTATAACTTATGCCAAATAAAAACTGGTTTTCTTATAAATTTGAAGGGTTTTTCCTGTCTTACAAATTTTAAAGCTTGATTAAGTGCTGTACACATAAGAACTTAAGTCCATCAATTTCTAGGTTTTCCAGGCTTTGTGTAATTAGCAAAATATTGTGTTCTGCGGACTTCCCAAACCCTGCCTACATCTTTTCTTCTATCTTTGGGTTTCTGTAGTGTTGGATGAGATAACTACACAAAGATTAGTGATGTAGTAATCATTTTATAATGCATCAACAGGTAAGGTTGTTTTGAAGTCCAATAAAGCATTTAAACCTGAATCTTCCTATGTAATCCGTGTTGCTCTAAGTACTACCCTTGTTAGACGCATTTGATACCACAAAGTGGGTATAGATATGGGGTATGACACTTCAAATGTAAGTAAAAAATTGACTGCATCTGTGTTAAGACATATGCACATGACCAGCATTGACATCCGAGTCTGATAAACATGGAATGCAGCTACTTGTTCTTTGAATATTTGATTTCTATATTAATTGTCTAGGAAGTCACAGATAACCCCAGAAGACCGGTTTGTTGTTCCCGTGGCTATTTTGATACTTACATCAAGAAGGAAACAAAATTTTGTCCTTGTGGAAGGCCAGGACTGTCTTTGGCTGCTATTTCATTGTTCAGTAATGAGAAGAGGAGCTTTTGCCTTCTCTTTTTTGCCAGAATGTTATGAATCTAAGTTGACTAAATAAATGTTTAGGAAACTGTAACTTCTGTTGCTGGCAAATATGTCCTTTCTTGAAGATGATACTTCTGCTGAATTATACTATTCCTAGCCTCATATATCTGCATCCTAGACCAGACAATTTCTTGGGCTTGGTGTGGGTATTTCTATATTATTTTGAGATATAATCTTTCTGATTCCTTTTGATGAAAAAGTAGAACTTCCCATTAAAATATGCCTTGCATTGAGGATACTTTGAGACACAAACATGTTTATATGCTTATTTTACATTGTAATAGACGTACTATGTCTTATTTATAACATCCAATGGATGAGTTGGGTACAGTGTTCTTCAGAAGCATTTAATTTTGGAAAGAGATAGCTTAATATAAAATGTAATTCCTAGGACACAGAATTTTAAAGTTATGGCTGTGATACCTTATCTCTAATTTTAAAGTCTTGAATGTACAATAATAAAACATGAAGTTTGGCCTTGCTAATTGAATGGACGAGATTTGTAGTTTGCCTTAATTATTCTTAAACAATATATTAGAAGTCTTTTTAAGTGGTAATCTGTATTTTAAAGTTTAAACCATGTTATCCTTAATTAGTTGCTAGATCCCTTGTATATCCTTTCTCATAAAGTATCCATATTACCTATTATGGTATGTCCCGTTGTAATCATCTCATATGAAGTTAATATGTTTATTCTTGTTGTATACAATTTGAAATCTTCTTTATGTAAAGTTTCTGGAGAATGGATTTCCTTGTGGATAATAATGTTTTAATTAATTGTCAATATCTGAGTAAATATGTCCCTCGTAGTACTCATCTTGTTTATTGACAGACAGTATGATATTTCTTGACCTCTTATGCTTGTCCATAATCTTGCTTATCGTATAAAAACGTGCATTGCAAGATAATATTTGTTTTTTTGTGGGATTCCTTCAAGAGGATCCCAGTTGGATCCCTTTGTTAAACTTAATTGTAATTCCTATAAAAACTGATTTTTTTTTATAATTTTCAAATTGATGAATGGACATAACTGGTGCGAAATTTTAATTTGACTGGTGATGTACTCATCATTCATGATAGTAATTATCCCATTTAACCTGTAAATTTTGTGTTCTATTTCTCCAATTACTACTGGATACAGGTATTTATTTTTACCTATTTCTCTTTTCTCCTACTGCAGTTCAAATGATATGCTTGTTGATGATGCTGTTGTCCAAAGAGAAGATGTTGTTGAAATAAAATGTGGAACTGAAATAGTTCTGGGTCCTAATAGAGAGGGTAAGCTTTAGTTTGATCTGATGGTTTTGTTTTCTTAACTGACTTTTTTTGACTGTTTAAATTCAACCAGCTAAATCGTTGTATAGATCACTCATTAATTCTTTTTTTTTTTTAATATTGTTGATTTTAATAGTAGTTTATGCAAACTGTGTATTATAGATTAAAATTGCTGATAAATATGATGCCTAGACCGCGAAGTGTTGAGTTTGTTTTCTGATTTCTGCTTTTTCAAATGAAAAGGAATTTTAGAGTTTAGTATGCTTTAATTTAAGGACATTGTGGACTGGGAGGGAGGCAGCCATTTTTCTCATGGCTCAAGGGCTCGTCCCTCCTCACAAAATGTGAAGTAATTCAGTTTAACTTTTGCAGTGGGAGCATATAACTGATGTCCTCCAGCTTAGAAGCTACTTCCCCTATGCAATATCCCCTTGTAGTAAAGGGAATGGTTGGGTTGAGTTAGGCCCTTAGGCTACGGTTTTATAAGAAATCTGATGAGTAGTTCTGTATACTTAATGAAGTAATCTGCTGGGCAAAGAAATACTTGAAGTTACATTAAATAATAGTAGTTTTATTTTAAATGATATAACGTGCTGGTGGGATTATGTCATGTTTTTCTCTTGTTGTTTCTAGGATATTTGAGCTACAAATTTAAACTAATGCCTGGTCCAGAAACCTGCAAAAGGCAATTGAAGGTGAATAAACATTAATCATGTAATATTTTTCTCTCATGTTCACTGTTGCATTCTTCGGTATGCTTATGGCATATATGTTTTGGTATTTGGTGTTTTTCAGATCTGTGTAGATGTTGAGCATGCAAAATGCAGCATCTGCTTGAATATATGGCATGATGTTGTCACTATTGCTCCTTGCCTTCATAACTTCTGGTTTGTAATTTATGTATTACTTATATAGTAAAATACATTGCCATAATTGATTTTGATTCTAGCTTCCTTCTATTGTATTTAGCAATGGATGCTTCTCAGAGTGGTTAAAGAGGTCACAGAAGAAACATTCAAGTGTGCTGTGCCCCCAATGTAGAGCTGTTGTACAATTTGCTGGAAGAAACCATTTTCTGCGGAATATTGAGGAGGTAGGATGTTGAATTGCCTCTTCTTTTCTATTTTTATTATTTGAGGTATTTTGGCTTGAATCATCCCGTAATATTAGTACCCTTTATCAGATATTCCAAAATTCTGATAACTGAAGAAATGCCATGGTGATGCAACTTCAGAATTCAGATTGCCAAAATAGATCATAGGTACTGTAATATGAGTAAGGAGTTAGTAATGTGAACATTACTTATAACTTCCTATGGATGTGCTTGGCTACTTTTCCGGTTCATTATTTTTTAATTATTGGTAATCGAGCAAATGCTAGTGACATTGAGATTGGGAGAAAATTAAAAGAATAAAAAGTTGTAGTTTACTTTTGCATGGCGAATAGAATAAACACCAATGGGCTTAGTTTTTGCTTGAACCAAAACCACAGAATAGTGTAGAAAATGTCTTGGTTTCAACCTTGAGAACACGCATGTGTGGGTGAAATAGGGGTAAATAGCATGGACGGTCCCTAATCTTCTATTGTGGTTACATTTTGGTCCTTAATCATTAAATTATTAAGTTTTAATCCTCAACCCTATTAATGGTTATCAGTCGTCTTTCTGTCAATTTGACCTGTCAAGATTGATAGAATGACATGCAAGTGGAATAAGTTGTTCTATGTAGGACCACTAGAGTGGAAAAGGGTTTAAAAAAAATGATTAATTAAAGATAAAAATTTCATAATTTTTTCTATTTTCTTTTCTTCCTCTCCTTTTCTTTTTTTCCTTTATTGTTTTCTCCTTTCTTCATCTTTTTCCTTCTTTTTTTGCATTGGTATGGTTAGATCTGAACAAATGTGCCGTTTTGGGCGGGGGGGGGGGGGGGGGGGGAAGCTGGGATGAGGGGAATCTAACTTGGTGGCGCTAGATTTGGCTTGACTAGCGCTGGTTTGTCTCCTTGGGGCTAGAATGCGCCATTGTGAGCCATATGGAATGGATACGGTCAAATCTGACCCTATTGTGCTTGAATCCTATTGTAGTGCACTGATTGGCACAAAGTTGGGGTGAAGTTGGCCCTATGTGTGTCGATCTATGTCTGGTAGGGCAATAGTTTGCCTTAATGCATTGATCAGTGCAAGAAAGGGCCAAATATGAAGTGACTCAATGGGCACTTACTAAGGCCATAGTTGGCCCAACGCACATTGATTAGTTATAAAGGCTGGATCTAGCCTTAATGTACTGGTGGCACCAAAAATGGCCCTTGCACACAACACATCCTTTTATGGCATCACATTCCTTGCTGGTGGGTTGGGAGTGTGGGAAGGCAAGAAAGAGGAAAAATAAAAAGGATAAAGGAAAGAAAATATAGCAAATATAAATAGCAGTGTCGTGCTTAGATGTAACCTCTACAGTTTTGACAAACCAAATAGACGGAAGGACTACATTCTAATAACTTTCAATTTTAGTAAGGTTGAGCATTCCATTGGACCAATATAAAACAATTAAAATGTTATCAACTTAGAAGTTCGAGGACCATCCATGCAATTTACCAAGTGCAATAGGTCTATTCTAGGTGGAATGGCTATTTCTCCATTTGCTTCAATTTTAGAGTTTGGCCCAGTTATTTATTGGAATGAGCTATGCTATGATGAACTTGAAAAAGCCATTTTGACACCTCCAATGTAATAGCTATTTCAAGTTCATAAAAAATAAAGTCCATGGCTAGATCTAATCATTGGCAGTGCCAAATTGCCTTGCCAATGGCCTCATCCAGCTGCTGGCAGTAGTGCCATTAGGCATTTGCTAAAGATGTCCAAGGGCCAGACTACCCGTGGAAGCTCATAGGCTTGGCATGTATCTTGTTGGGCTCAGGCATAGATTTTTAGACCCAAGCTTGGGTCGACTAGACCGGAGTAGATTATTTTATTAATAAATAATATTTTTATTTAAGTTTAATCATAAAATATAATAAAATAATTAAAAATTAATATACATCAATGTTTTATTATTTTAACAATAAAATAATATGTAAACAAGTGGCTTGGGTCAGGCTAGGTAGTCTTGGTAGGCCTGATGTGAGCTTGGCCAAGGACATTCTAGCACTTACTGACAACACCAATAGGCATGCCAATCCCTTGTTATCAACATTTGTAAACTATGAAATATGTAGTCACACTTCATCCTTTTTTCTGTTCCTAGGATTAGGTGTTTCATTATCATACTATCCATTCAGCATCAAACATTGCATAATTGTTGAACATCATTTTTCTTTTCTCTTAAATCTTTGCGAATGACCTGAAGGATCCAGACCCAGCTCTTTGAGCAAGGGGATGCACGCACTATCATTCAAACCCAACTCTTTAATTGTTTTTTCTGGTCAGTCTATCAATTTGTGTACTTTTACCCTATTGTTGTCTCAAGTTTTTTTTTCATTATTGTTGAAGATGAGCTGTTGTCTTTCCAAAACACCATTGCTAAGCAATCTAAGCATTTCAAGATGTCTAATGGGAAAGAGTTACTATCTCCTATTGATGAAAAATCTCCTAACTTGACCTCTAAGCATTGACTTTTTGCTTTATTTAGCTCTTATTGCTGCTTCTCTGCACTCTTTAATACCCTAATTTAAAAACTATCAAAACAACGTAATTAACTTTTAAGGCTTGGAGCTTTGCCATTTAGTTGACTAGAATCCTTTTGACTTCTCCACTACCATGGTGACAACCTTGAATAATTAGACTTCATTATCCCTAATTAATCAAATGCATAATGCCATTAGGAAGAGTTTGTAATGGATGCACTAATTATTCCTGTCACAAACAGTGAGGTATGAACTATGATGCTTGCCTCACTTATTCTCTTCCACCACCTATCTCAAAATCTCTTGGTGCATGCTTTCTCTCCCAGTAGATGTATTTATAGGTGGCCTAAGTTGACCAAACACGAAAACTTGACTGAATCCAACCAGACCCAACTCAGATTGACTGAAAAAATAGTCAATGAGCCTAAACTCGAAAGTATCCAAATCCAAAATAGCTTGAACTTAATGACTCAAATTGCAAATGATTTGAACCAAAATGGCTTGAAGTCATAACTTGGAAGGACCTGAGTCTATCAGATGATCTTATATAAAATGTGAAATGACCAAAGACAAAAATGTAATAACAATTAATTTTACTTTCTACTCATAAAATTGAATTTTCATTAAAATTAATGATCTACTAGAAATATTCCCACAAAGCTAATGGAGTTTGGTAAAATTAATATAGGAAATTAAAAGAATAAGAAAGACTAATTTGTTTCCTTTGAATAAAAAAAAAAAGAAGAAAAACTGAAACTAAAAGAAGCTGAGTTATTTGGGCGGCATTTTTTTTTTTTAAATCTTAGGACACAAACTGCCTGAACAGGGATGACCTGAACCTGAGAAAACCTAAACCGAAAAGAAGCCGAAGCTCAAAAGAATCAGACCTGAGATGAATTGAATCTGGAACTATCTGAACTCAAAGATACCTTGGTCAGAACCCACTCAAGCCCACCCTTTTGCCATCTCTAGATGTAGCATGACAGTTTCCTCATGTTACCAGAATGCTTAGTGCGCTTTAGAGCTGCTAGTGGATACTTCTTTGGACCTATTTTGTAATGATCAGAGGTCTCATTCACACATCATGTTCTTATCTTTTTGCATTTATGAGCACTTTAATGGTTTAAACTTGTGTTATTTTCCTAGAGTAGGATGTAATATTGTTTGTATTGTTTCGTTTTTATCTAATCAACTGCTTGTTTGTTCTGTCCAGGACATCCTGCGAGCGGATCCTTCACTGAGACGTTCAAATGAAGAAGTTGCACTTATAGACTCTTATGCAACTATAAGATCAAACCTTGTGAGTAGTTGCACTGAGTGTCATTGTCTGTCTTTTGTAATTTCTATGTTGTTTATTTGTATGATGATGTCACTGAGAATGCTATATACCCTCGAGTAGTAAGTGCTGGGATTAGGCAAATATGACATTTAATAATCCACATGCCTATAATATTGTTTGCATCTTAACCTATTGCTAACACCCCAATCCTTGTAACGTAGCTTTCACATTGTTGTGTAAGAACAAGAGTAAAGATTTTCCAATTTTAGATGCCGTATACAACCCAAAATGTAGTTTTGGTATATAATTGTTTGCTGGACTTCAGGGAGTTCTTTCAGCTGAAAATAGAGCAACAATGGCAACCTCTTCACGTTGGTAAACCAGTGATTAGTTTGTACCCACATCACCTTATAAAGTCCTTATTTTAGTTGGGAAAGCAGTAAGCAATGCCTTCAAGACTATCCTTGGATAATAATTAAAAATGCTATAAGCACCATAATGTATCTTTGTTGGGATATACATTAATAATTCTCTGATATCATCCACCAGTGTTGAGGTCCCCAGTAATTGCTTCTTACAACATTCAGCTTAGAAAGATGCTTCGTTCTTTTTATTTGCATGATATCTTGGTTTCTCTGGCAAACCTGCATGAATTATTTAGCTATAATCTAATCTGTCTATGATTTTTCTCTCCTGTTTTGTCTCTTATTCTTTGTACTTCTTACTATGCTAGGTCATTAGGTCCGGAAGAGGTATCCAAAGGAAAAGGGCTCAGGCGTTTTTGGATGAGGTGCTTGACAATGAAGAATATGATAGTCAGGAAAGCGATGATGCAGGGCCTCAATGCCCTCAGTGTGGTGAGATAAGTTTTACATTAGGACTTGTCTTTGGAAATCATATTCTTGATTTCTTTCTTTTATTTTCCCTTTTATACTATGCATATGCCCTTCTTTTGTTTCTCAGTCTTTAATAGTTCTATTGTTGCATTGCACCATTAGATGCCAATATTAAAAGCGAAAAATAACATCAACATCATGCTCTCTCTTTTTTTCCTCCTTTAATTAGTGTTTCTTACTTTTTATGACTTGCTGTAAATAATGAACTTAGCTCTTGATTGGTGTTTCTGTCTAATTCTTGCTTTATGTTTCTAATTTCTGGCATTTCCTTGTTTAATCTAACTGGTTAACTTGCAAATTTTAGGCTCTGAAATTGGTGGGTTTCAATGCAACCAGCACACCATTCATTTACAATGTCAAGTTTGTGGTGGAATGATGCCTTCTAGAGCTGATATGAGTGAACTACAACACTGTAAGTATTGGTGTGCAGGAGTGATAGAGCATGGAAAGCAGATACTTGACCTAAAGACTTTATTTAGTAATTCTGTTATTTTTTTTGTTAGGGTCTAGGGTTTATATGTACCTATGTTATTTCGGTTTCTAGGAGGTTTCGATTGTGAATATTTGAGATTTTGAGTATTGAACTTGTCTCCCTCTATTGATTCATTCTGGTTTTCCCTCCCCGATTCTTCTGTTTCCCTCCAATTTCCTCCGTCCCTCTAGTTTATTTTGTCTATCCTGGATTTTCCCTCTAATTTCTATTATATCTCTCTTTTTCCCTCCTTGTTCTACCTCGGGGAGTGTTTTTGGGTGCTTGTGTGGAATGCCTTCCTATCACTCCCTACCCCTCTTTCCTATCCTTCTTAGTACTAGACACCGAGTATGTTACTTGCTTGTAGTTCCTTGTTCAAGTTACTACTTAATTATTTTATTTTTGTATCAATTTAGTCCCTATACTGTTATTATATGTTCGACTAGATCCTTGAATTTTGATTTGTCTAAATTGTGTCCAAGTACATCAAAAAATTATGGTAATAAAGGAAAATTGATAACTCTATTACCTTTGAGCAAGTAGAGTTGTTGACAACTTGACATGGTTTGATTTGTTATAATTTATTAGCAGAAAAATTATTTTCTCTTCTTTTTTTTTTATCAATTTTCATCCAATTTGTTTCTTTTGTCATGAATGTTCATATTTCTCTTGGTCTCACCTCCAATTCTTCATCTCTACCAAATTCCAAATCCAACAAAATCAACAATGTATCTATTGTAACTCAAAAACTATTTTACATGAATTTCTCAAGAAAACCAATTTATAATTTCTGAAAGGAAACGTAATGCACCAAACCTAAAATATTGACGGACTACCTCAGTGAGTGGAGTACGCTTACATTGACATTTGTAATTCCTGGTCAGAGCCTCATGGGAATGTCTCTTGAAGTTCCAGCATAAACCTCTTACATCTTGTAAGAATTTTCAGTTCACTCTTGCAGGTATGGGATGTGATAGAACATTTTGTGGTGCATATTGGCATGCTCAAATGGTTACCAGAAGTGACTTTTATCCTGTGTGCAATAATGAGATTTTTAGACCGGTATATTCTGCTCATTGAAAACCCATTGACCTGACCTCCATGTCTATTAATTGTGGACAAAGTATGTGTCACTGTTGTCTTTGTTCTCTTGGCATGTGGTGTTTATTTACAGATGACTAATGTTGCACATGTCTAAAGCATGCCTCTAGCACAAGCAAGCCTGCCTTGCTGTTCTGTGTTACTTTCAGATTTGACATTCTTTGGAAATAAAAAGAGGTTTCATATATTCCAGCACAAGCATTTCTGTTATTCAAAGCAAAGTGTTACAACATTTTTGTTTCAACAGTACCCCCTTCCCTTTTCAAAAGAGGAGTTCTATGAAATTGACCGTCACTCCTCATTTTCTATAATCTCTCTCTCTCTCTTTCTCTCTCTCTTAGTTATAATACTTTTCTTTCCATACAAATAAATGTATTCTTCAGCAGACTTCTGGTTCTTGAGTGTTATGCTTTAGTTCTTAAAAGCCCTGTTATAATTGTTGCATTATTATTGCTTGAAAAGTTTCTCTTTATCTGTGTCTGCAAGACTTGCCCAATATCATATTTCTGTCATTTTATTGTGGGTGCCAATGTTTTGACATACAAAATTTATGATTTTTACTGATTCATATGGTTTACAGATTTCAGAGCACACTATCACTGGGATTCCTTTCTTGGCTCATGAAATGAATAGACATGAACAAGATGTATGGTAGTCTCTTTAACATATTATATTCCACTATTCTACTGCACCACTAGTATAGTTATGATTTGATGCACTTCTTTTTGCATAGATCACAGAGAGGTGTATTAGACAGACAGGGAGAACCTTGCAGGAAGTTGTTGCAGAATGGATTAGAAAGCTAAACAATAGGGAAATTGGTATGTTGATATTTTAACATTTTTTGTGCTTCGAATTTGGGTACTTTTATATTCCATGTTTCAACTCTTCTTTTTTCCCATATTGGAGTCATTTCAAAGTTGGGGAATGGGATTGCAACTTGGGAAAAATTGAATGCACAGCACATGCCTTTAACATACCCATGTTTGATACTAACACCCAGGTCTGGGTAACATATCTTGTATTGGTTCACCATCTTGTTTTTCATCTTTTAGTAAGTCAACCTTTCTTACACAGTATCCATTTTTTCCACAATTTCTATTAGGAATAATATGTGACCTGGTTAACAGCTACCCTTAACCGAAGTAATATTTTTAAGCTGTGGTTAAGATTATCTATATGATGAATACCTTTTTACAGCTGTGTTCCACTGACATTCTAAATAATGGATTCCTTGAACCTCTGCTTAAACTGTATTAGGGCAGGTTTCATGTCATCTAAAGATTCCTTGTCCAACAGCTTTAACATTATGAGGAAAGATCGGAAGACTATCCATCTAGGTGCCCTTAGTGGTCCATGTCATAATTTAGAGTTTCTTGTTCCTTTTTTTTTTTTTTTTGATGGTGCATCTAAGCTTGTGCCCTCTGTGAATGAAATGTGTTCTTGTTCAATTTATCTCTGATGGATGCTTTAGTAGAGAATTTCCTTGTAGTTCATTGCACATAGCACCAAGGTTATCAGTACCATAGTGGTAAGTGTTTCTGTTTCTCTTTTTTTGTTTGGCGTGTTTCTGTTTCTTTTAATATGTATTTCAATTTATCATTGCAGATTCATAATCGATTTAAAGTTTATATTTCAATAACATATCTATATATGCACTTTATACATAAATAAGAACCACAAGAAGAAAATTTGAATATTAACAACATTTAAAATCCTGCTATAAAAATTAAAAAGAAAGAAAAAGTAAAAATATCCATAATGGGTGATTTAAATTTACAAAATTAATTATTCTATAAAAGAATGTTTTTAGATTTCTTAATACCAACTAGTAATGTTCTAAGATTTCTTAATATCAACTAGTTGGCTACCTAATAGAAATGAATACATTCCATCGCAACACCGCTTGTCTCTTTGGCCCTGTTTGTTTTTCTGCTCTCTTCTCTAACTTCAGTGCAAAGTTCAAAGCCAACTTAGATACTCTACATTCTACTTAAAAGACCTCCCGTCTTTGAAATTGTTGATAACTATTGATATAGTCACTACTGAAGCTTGAACATTTGTAGTTGTGAGACATCTATTATGGCTCGCACATGGATAGGGAAAGAAATGCCTTCTATGAGATGGAAAAACCTGGAAGAGAAGAATTTATGACAGTCTTTTCTTAGATCATTTGGGATTCTGTAGAACATCGGTTTTCTAACTCTTCTTCGATATATTTGATACAAATTACTAAGAGAAAAAGGGCTGCCTTCTTTGACTGCATACTGAGTGAAGCACCATTTTTCCTCAAATTTACTCAAATAAGCTGATATGTCTGACACAAACCGTCACTAGTGGTGAATTTTTTAAACAAAATTAAGTTCATAATTTATCATTTTCTTTGAATTCAGATGTACTGTCCAGTAACAACCCTACCATTACGGTATTGACAACCATGCATAGCACTCAAAAGCCAATTGATCTCAATTTCCATACTTTTCTTCTATGATTGATGTTGATTTTCTTTTGATTTCACTTGCAACATGATAGATTTTCCAATTTAATAAACTTCTCTAATTTTGTCTGTGAGGGTAGTTTTCTGAAGGTAGTTTCACATGTTTTGCAGACCGAACAAGGATGCCACTCAATCATGCTGAGAGGATAACTGCAGCAACACATGTTTGCAGGTAGTTTTTGTCTTTGTTTGAAGCTTGTACCTCCCAGCCCTCCTATTTCCAGTTACCTAATAAGAAGCCCAAACCAATTGTAGGGTTTGTCTGTAGTATCTATTGGTCTGATATTTTTGCCTGCTTCCTTTTCAATAATTGGTGGTTACTAATAAATTCTTTTGTCCCTTATGATCTTTTCCCCTAGCAAATGTGCCATGTTGAAACATTTGTTCTTATCCATGTCTGAGGGAATGATGTGCCAAAATAGTTCAAATGGCCATTGGCATTGCCCTTTTAGGTTTAGAGTAGGTGGAGGTTGTTGCAAGTGTATTGAATAACTATATTCTTGACTAATAGAGAAATAGGAACCATTGGCAGCATACTAGTTGCCTTTACATTACAATCTTTGAGTGCATTTAGCATGGAGGATGATAGAGATGATATGATTCAGTTAGGGGGAGACAGGATTAGATGATATAATTCTGCCATATGTATGGTGTCTGCAAGATAAAAATTTTATCTTTGTCCATAATTGATGAGGATATGGTTAAATATAGGATCTATCTTTTTAAAATTTTTGTTATTGGTTTGGATTTGAAAATGTAATCAGTTAACCCTACAAAAAAGGTACAGTATTATTATAAATACAATTTTGTAGTGGTAAAAAGCAAATAAGGTTATGCTACACACAACCTTATCCCATAGGTTTAGTTTTTGTTTTTTTGAAAGTTCAATATGTATTAAAAATCTGAAGAACATCAGTTCTCCGTCAGAATAATTTTGCAAGGCATGCCCCTTACAAAAGACATTGAGGTATGCCCATGGGTTTAGTTTACTCTCTTTATAGAAGATTTGAATCAAAATGGTGACATGTTTAATTCTAGTTGCCCTTTTTGATTGCAGCACTTGTTATGAAAAGTTGGTCTCGTTTTTGTTGTATTGGTTCCGGATTTCAATTCCCAAATATGTAAGATTTTCCAAGTTTCATAGTTATGCATTATATGATCAAGTTGTTTATTAGATGTGATTCTGATTGGTTAGTATTTCTTTTTCAATTCCATTTTACTTACCCTGCCCATGTGACATTATAGCTTCTACCCCCTGATGCATTGCAAAGGGAAGATTGTTGGTATGGATATGCTTGTCGGACACAGCACCATAATGAAGAACACGCACGCAAAAGGAACCATGTATGTCGGCCAACTAGGGGTGCTAATGTTTAGGATGATTTTATGTACATAATAGCAATTAACAGTTATTTATGATGGTAGACCTTGGAAAGAAGGTAAAAATGGTACTTAATTCCCCCTCCCTATTTTGCTCCAAAAACATGCTTCTGCTGTTAAATCATTGATATTTTGGATGCTCTAATGTGAATTAAGGGTACAAAAGAGAGCTTCTTCTTCGTGTCTGAAGCATTTCGGTATATGCCCCCTGTTCAATTTTGTTCTAATCATCAGATAATAATTGGCTGTCGGCGTTACGTGTGGGGCATCTTTTATGATGCCTTTATTGTAAGAAAATGAGGTAATCAAAATCCTATTTTATGGTAGTGAGTTGAGGTGCAAGCGTGCATATCTACACTTAATCTATAACATACTTGAAGTGAAGCCCCAGGAGAACTTGTGATCACGTTTCTAGCATCTTTTATTGACATGTGGCTGATTTAGAAGAGATTTTGGGTTATTTTTGGTGGGGTCAATTGCATTTAGGATCGTGTATAGGGGACTTCTTTCTTCGGCTTCAGAAAAGGTCCGTTTGGTACCATTTCGATTGGATGTCTAATTGAATGACAAGTTTCCTTCAATTATAAGGTAGGAGAAAATGATGCTTTTCTTAATTGGAGAATATTCTTTTGTCAAAAACTAAAATAAAGAAAATAAAAAATTGAGTAGGAAATGACAGTCAAAAAAAAATTTCCAAATTTAGAGAAAAATTACTACCGATACAAAAATCTTACAAACATAGATAGGGTCTGCATAAAGAGTATAAATTATTGAAATAAATAGTAAGAAATGAATAGAAGTATAGTTTCAACAACAAAAGAAAGAAAATCAAAATTGAAAAGTAACAATCGCAAGTACTTTAAACATAATAACATGGAAAAGCAAATCGCAATAATATTGCATGTAGAAAAGGGGAAAACAAGACTCAAAATCTAAGATCTAGATTTAATGATTATTTAGAGCAACTAATTAAGTTGAAATATCACATCTTGAGTTTTTGGATCTTTTACTGGTAGTTTAATTGACAAAAACTACTCTTAGGAAGAAGTAGAGAAAAATTGTTTTGGAAAAAAAGAAATAACAAACCTCTAACAAAAGCTAAATTAAAAGTATCAAACTTAAAATTTTTGGATATTTTATTGATATATTGTTCTTGGAAAACGAAAAGGAAAGTGTGTTTTTTAAAAAATAAATATAAAAAATTAAAAAATAAACCAAAGGGAGGTGTAATTTGAATGAAAAAAAAAGCAAGAAATAGGGAATAATACATTCCAAAAAGAAAAAAAAAATAGGAACAAATGGTAGAAAACAAACAAGGAAGAGTTTGGTTTTAGAGAGATGAAGAAAATGGCGGTGGCTAATGTTTTAGAGAGAAGAAAGAAAGGAACAAATGGGATTTTGTTAGGGGCTTTTCATCATAAATACTATAATACAAAACAATGTCATTCAGAATCAAAAGATAAACGGGCTTAGTATGTTTAATACACATGCTAGAATTCAAAATGACACAATTTCAAATTAGAAAAAAATATTTGTACAATTTTACAGTTTTTTGAGGTCATTATGTGCGAAAGAGTTTAAAGGGTGAGTGTGTTTTAGTTGGATTATGTTAGTTTGGCAGATCCAATAAATAAATAAAAATGCTATGTGGATCTATGGTTATTGTTAAATTAGGAGAATGCTAGAATGGATAAGATAAAAAACAAATTAAAATTTTTATTATATTTATATGCAAATTCAATCTATATATTTAATAAAAAGTTTACCATTATTTTTCTTTCTTTTGTTCCAAATGTTGTTATAAAAGTTTTATAATTTACAATAAATTAAAATCATTTGATTTTTATATTTTAAAAATAAAAAATTACAATATTCACCGCATGATACAAAAAATCAACCATAAAACCTAATCTTAAAATATCAAATTTTCATTTTTACTTTTAGAATTTTGATATGGTCATCCTATTTTGTGTGCTGATAAAAAATCTTTTATGTTATAAATGATCCTTAGATTTATGAAAAATGAGTGAAAAAAATTTGAAGGAGAATAGTTGACCCAGCATGGTGGGGTCAAATTCTAGTGTATATTTATATTAGACTGCCAAAAAAACATAAAAACAGAAGATTTATAAAGACGAATGCATGGAATATCAAATAGTGTAGCAGTTGATAAGGTGTCGTGTGTGCTTGTGTGTATCTGTATGTGGCCAAAGCATCTGATAGGTTAGGTGGGGGAATTTGCTTCCATCTATTTGCCTTGAATTCACTATTGGTTAGCGACAACTCTTTCCTTTCTTCTCTTTTTCTTTTCTTGCCCTTTTCCTTTCTTTTTTTACCTACTGAACAAAGAAAAAAAAATGTCACTAGGCAATCAATTAGGGGACCCAATTGGTAAGCTTGCCTTCAATTGGAGTTGTCCTCACAGGGAGAACATGTTGAAGTTATATTGGAGTCTATTCTGTGCTATGCGCTTGGAGTACCTGTTGGGATTCAACCTTATGCTCAAATATGAAAATAATCAATAAGTTAAAAAATAACGTAATTGAAAAATAAACTAGTATTTAATTAGAGAAACAGTCGAATCCTACAAGATCAATGTTTTTGTTTTTCATGTAACTTTCAAATTAGTTATGAACATTTATAAGTTTAAGAGTTACATACCTTACTCAAGATATCGTAATCAAGAGCTAATTAAATCTAAAAGGCTTGTGATGGAACAAAAACTCGAAGACGGTCTAAAATCTTGCAATCGAAATTTTTGCTTTTTCACCTTTAGGATTTGCCAAATCTTCAGCCACTTAAATGTTTGGCCTCTAACAGTAATCCACATAGTGACTGAATAAGACCTTCTTGTGCTAGCAAGTTTTTGTTTCTAAAACAAAAAGACCAAAAGTTCTTACCGAATCTTATTTTTGTCAGACAAAGAAAACTATTTTTCTTTTCTTATTTTATTAAACGGTTGAGAAGTGGTTGGAGGCTTATAGTTTTAGTTTGCTAACATAATATATTTATATAGCCAAACTAAGTTATAAACCTAAATACAACAATTGTATTTTAATTTAATTAAGTCTTTTTGAACTTAATTAATTTTTACTTTATTTTGGTTTATTCTAATTAAGTCCAACTTAATTAATTATCCTTATTTAATCCCAATCATGTCACTTAATATGTGTGACCAATTAGGCTTCTAACATGTTAGCAATAAATATAAATCCTAATCAAATATCAATTTGATAATTGATTTATATTTATAGATCATGAGCGGCATCTAGTAATACATTATAACCACCAAAATGTTAGAGAATCAATTAAAGAATTTGACAAAGGCCTTCAGTGATGAGCCTTTCAATGCAATACAGTCCTCTTATCAGATATCCCGAATATGTCATAAAGCATGGTTCAATGTCTACTTATAACATTCCATATTATTTCTCATAATTCATGATTAACCTTATGAATTTAGGAAATTAACTTTCCTCCAATTCATCATGCTTTGGCCAAAGACTTAATACAAGTTAATCATGAATTGAGAACAAGTGAGATACATCCCTTCATATCACTTGGGGTGATAAGTCTTCTCTTGACAACTCATTCACCTTCGCATGCTTCGTGGCATACCCAAAAATACCTTATTTAGGCATTTGGTCACTTCCAAACCCCGTAAGGGTGAAATCAAAGTATATCATTCCCCATACAAGATGACCTAGTGTCTCAAGTTTGAGGAATAGTTGCACGACTATCAAATGCAAACATATTCCATAGACACTTGAGTGAAATACCAAATGGAGTTCTCATAAAAAGGCATGTTCAGTGAACTTTTTTTTTAATAAGCACCCACATGTTATCCTCAAGTATCCCATATACTTCAATCTATAAGATCGATTGTTTACTTCCCAAATAAGGAGGCTTAACATGTATCAATCTTTAAGCATTGTCAATGATTAGGAACAATTTTAGGAACATGGCTTTGATGCAAAGTGATCTCATAATTTTAACAACTTTACAATTCTCTTGTAAGGCTTTTATGTTCCATGGGCTTCATCCAATTAGTACTTAATAACTCTTTATTATTGCACTAACATGAAAGAAAACCTCTATCACATATAATAATGCGATTAAATATGCATTAAATGACAATATATATTTTTCTTGACCAATCCAATTGGCTCAAGGGCATATACCAAATTAACGTATCCAATATTAAACTCTTTCACTTAGCGATTGTGTCTCTACTAGGACAACTTAAATTGCAATATTTAGAAATATATTAATTTACATGTTTGACAATCCCCATTGTCATAATCGAAATCCTAATTTAGATCACAATGAGACTTTGATTCCATTATTATGGCTCTTATTGTTACTTTAACAACTCGAAATCATTTATTGGCTCATTAAACCAATTGTCCAAGTATCTCTTCTTTTGTATCCTAAACAAAAGGTTTGTATTCGATTATAGATATAATCATACAATTATCTCTTGTTTTGGAACCAATCCAATACAACTGCTCAATTATGACTTTATGTCACTTCTAACATTTAGGATTCTCTCTATGTTAAAGTCCTTTAACATGTAATCCTAAATTCTTTTGTTGAGTCTCTTTTTAGGCTTTAACTTTTTAGTCGCATTTTGTTTTTCTTAGATTGGTAAATGTATCTTATGCACTTTTAATGAGTAACTTATCTTACTCCCACTAACCTTATGATGTGCACAAAATATGGTTATCTTATTCAATGTGCTCAACTATTTTGAATTTATTACATTGAATAGAAATTATTATCCAATCATTAATGTTGGATTATTTAGCAGACTCATCTTATAAGAGTAGTGCAACAATTTGCATCCTACTAATGGTTTGTGTTTAATGGATGAATTATGCATCTTTATGTATCCCATTAAATCAATCTTATCTATTGGATTTCATAATTTCATGACCCTTGACCTTTAAAGTGTCATTAGCTCCCACTATTTCTATCAGGTATAAAAATCTTATCAAGTAAACTTATTTACTTTCTTTGGGGCATTATATCCATAACTTTTATGTATAGATACAAATTATAAGTTGTTCATCATGGGTTATGGGATGAAATCCTATCAAAGGTTAGTTCATGCGATGAACTTGGGTTGGAATGCTTTGTGATTCATCTCTTATGAATTCAATATGATAATCAATTGTTATTTAGTTCTAAATAATCTTAATTTAGATATTTTTTCTCAATAAGAATGCTCCTTGACTAAATATGTTCATAATCCTATTATGAATTCATTGAGTTATGACTCAATTTTATCTAATTAAACTCATTAATTTTCTCTTTGATTCATAATCAAAAGAAAAAATCTAACAATGATCTTATCATTATGACTTAGTATTGATTATCATATACGCAAGGTTATACTTAAGGATAAATAATTTAGAACAATTCCAAAATAAAATGAAATGTAATGTAAATATATAAATATATATAAGCTAAGCATCTCATGCTAGCAAAATATAAATTTATGTTTCCTAAACATAATATAAATATTTAGCCATAGGCCCAAAATCAAAACATCTCATCTTGGCAATCATGCCATGAAAACATTCTATGTTTTAAAATTATTTATTGATCCACAATCTAATCCAGGTCAACAAGCTTGATCACCATCAACTAAGGTTGTTGCCTTCATGGTCTTATTCTTCACTGCTCTTTGTCATTAGTTCCTTCCATATGTCATACATATTAAAACCATTAATAAAGAGTAAAGTATCATATACCAAGTAGTGAAAAATAAATCATCATAGGATTCATACCTGATGTGGAAACTTCCTTTTGTTTCTTCCTTTTGATGGATGCAAGATAATCCATGCAATTGTTCCTCTAATGTCCAAGTTTGCAGCAAAAATGGCATTTGTCATTGTCCTTGTCCTTCTTCACTCCTCTAGTAGGCTTCATACCTTTTGAAGTGATTCCTTTTCATCCTTGTCTTTCTTAGAAAATTTTCTTTTATTATTTTTATTTTTCTTAAAAGAGACAAGATGAACTGAAGGGTTCACCTTCGCAATAGTGTTCTTAGCCTGTGTGAGAATATTTAATAAGCCTGAAAGGGTTACCTCAATCTTGTTCACGTTGAAGTTCAACACAAATTGTGAGTAGCTCTTTAGTAACGAAGAAAGTACAAGGTCTATGCTCAAATCATGATCCATAACCCAACCCAACTGCTCAAGTTGATTGATATATCCTATCATCTTAAGAACATGAGGCCTTACTGGGCTTCTCTTAAACATCTTTCATTATAAAAATTCCCTTGAAATGTTGAATATCTCTGTGTGACTTTCCTTATAGAACATTTCTCTAAGGTTTAGGATAGTATCTAGAGCATTCATACCTTCATGTTGCTTTTGAAGATTTGGAGCCATACTAGCCTACATCACACATGTGGCTTGATCGAGATCATCCATATAAACTCTATAGGCTTCCTTTTCCTCATTTGTAGCATCATCGCTAAGTTCCTCAAGAACAGGACCATCTAGGACATAAGCTTTTTTCTTTTGTTTCAAGACAATCTTGATATTGTGAAACCAGTCAATGAAATTTGGGCCTGCCAACTTGTTTGCATCAAGTATGCTTCTAAGTGACAAACTATTCGCCATGATAGATTTATATCTTATATAAATCAACATATATGATTATAAGTCATTAATGCAGATTCTATAATCATAAAGGCAAGGTTTTAGAATCTTATATGATTATTCTCAATATTTTATCAAAATAATAGCCATCCTCTACTATTTTGAGAAATTTAACCTTTAAATTTCTTATTGAGCCAGGACCTTTTTCATCCCACCATGACCTTGAGTGACTCAACAAGCCATAATGAAATTAGTTAGGTAGATAACTTAGCTTACCAATTGTATCTTATATAACTCCTGGATCAGTTAGGTGACAACTCCTTGTCTAAATGTATCATATACATTTTCTCTAACTATACCTCTAATGTTAGTATAAGCCCTACAAGCTAATCTGTGGTTGTATGGGAATTTCAATTTTGAGATATTCATGTATGACATTTTGTTATTCATAATAACATTGAGGTAGTTCTTTATCCATAAGTTTGTGATTTAATTATTTTTTGTACTTATGTAGATAAAGCCCATGAAACTATATATGCCTTGCAAAGGAATTGTATTGGGATACAATTATGAGATCCTTATACATCAAAGCATTATTCCTAAAAGTTCCTGATCATTATATTATTGAGATAGGGCATCAATAATGCTCAAAGATTGGCACATGTTATATTCCGTACTTGTGAAGTGAGTAATCACTCTCATAGGTTGAAGTATAGAAATAATTGGAACTAGCATATGGGTGCTTGCCATAGGAGAGCGAGTTAACTGAATATGACCTATCATGAGAAGTGCATTTGGTACCTCACTTAAGTGTCTATGCAATACTTCTCATGTGTCAGTTGTGTAACTACTCCCTAGACTTGAGACACCGAGTTGTCTTGTATCTGGAGTACTATGCTGTGATTTCATCTTTACGAGTGCCTAATCAAGGATGCCAAAATAGGATGGTTTTGGGTATAGTATGAAGCATATGAAGGCAAATGAGTAGTCAAGATAGGAGTCATCACCCCAAGTGATTCAAGGGGAAATATCTCATTAGTTCTTGGTTGACATTAGATTAATCAAATCCTTGGCCAAGGTGATTAGGAGATTATGAAATGAGTTTCATAAGTCTCCATAAAGCTAATGATTTAACTGCAGGAACAAATATGGAGGTCAATAAGAATAGGCACTGCACCAACCTCTTATCATCTCCGAGATATATGATGAGGGAATGAATTACACTAATAAACTGTGCGCTAAAAAAGTTGTCAAAGAATCCTTTTACTCTCTTAACAATTAGGTGGCCATGATGTATTGCTAGATGCCAATCTTGGTTTATGGAATTGAATTAGTTAATTTAAAATTGAATATAATTTATTAAATTAATTAATTAATAAAATTATAATTCAATTCCATCGCCAATATGTTAGGAACTTAATGGGTCACATACAAAGGTTGTAATTGGATTAAATTGAGAGTATGATGATTTGAGTTAGACTTAAATCAAATTTCAGGTTTTAACTATTAAGGACCTAATTAAAAGAGTTCAATTAGGTATTAGTTAAATATTATAATTATTATAATATTAAGGACTTATTTTGTAAATTTTAATAAGTTAAACTTAGATATAAATATCACATTATAGCTACTCTTTTCAAAAGAGAAAAAAAAATTGTAGTTTCCCTTTTGAGTGCTCCCACTCTTAAGAAGTTTTTGAAAACTTCTCCTCTGATTCTTTGTTGGAAATCAAAGAAGAAAAGAGGACAAATCGTTGTCCACTTGCTAGCACAAGCCCGTGGGGTAAAGCTCTCTCCTTGAGAAGGATCCGTTGTAATCATGTATGAAACATTGCAGGCCAAGTGATTGAGTGGCTATGATTCTTTCACACAAAAGGTGTTCACGTTTTTATTACCAAAAGGAATCCATTTGATTATGATATCACTTGGAAAGTAAAACTTTTTGTGATTTTATATGGTGCTTAACTTTGCATTAAACAACCAAGGTGATCCAAAGGTAAGGGGCATGATTTTATTTTGTTTCATTTTTTTATTTCGTTGTATTGATGCTCTAATCATGCCGTTCTTAGCATCTAATACTATGCGGTTATATGTGACACATCCGAACAACATGGTACTAGTTGAGTAAGACCTACCAATAACTCACATGTACTCGTGTAAAAGTTTAGCCTTGAGTAACTCAAAAAGCCTCCAAATAAAAGAATAGCCTGGTTATCTTGTTATATGATGGAAGGCAACTTTGTAACTCAATATTTTAATGAGGGATTTTATTTATTAATTCATTAATTAAGGTCTCATTGATTAGGCATTGTTGACATGCATAACATTTATCGCATTTCACATATATCATATACATATACTGAAAAATAAATTTATCTCATGCCAACTACTAGGATGATTATGGACTTTACTAATTCTAATTTCCTCGAGCCATTAAGGAAATCAGTTGGTCAAATTCCTAGGAGATTTATACAAACATCGTCTTCAAGCTTTGCTTGTAATCTCCTTGAATCTCCATGGCGCCATTGGATCTCCATCTTCAAGTTACAAAAATTTTTCTATCTAACCCTAGTTTTACACTTTGATGTAACTAATTACATTTTATAATCAAGAAACCTCAAGTTACATTTGAGAGGAGTTAGGTGAGAAAAGAATTTAACAACCTAGAGAAAATAAAGGTAAGGCAGGGTGCGTAGACCCTATTTTAAAATAAATACCATGAGAAATAAATTTAACCATCCATGACTTAATCTTCTAAGGTCTAAGTTCATAATCATCCTCATGCTTTATAATCACAATCAAAAGCATAGAAATAAATGCAAGCTCAATATCACTTGGTGATCTTGTGTGTTATTTGAGAAAAGCATCAATTAATTCATTTAAAGTGCTAGACTCAAATTATGTAGTATTGTTTTATTTCAATTTAGTGTTTAAAAAATTCTCATTTTCAAACCACTTAAAGTAAACATTTTACTCCTTATTTCTTATTAGAAATTCATTGAAATAAAATTTTCCTTTTTAAGACTTTCCATTTTAATTCTTTCCATTATTAAAACTTCTTTTAATTTTGGAAACCTCTTTATTTTAGGTAAACTTCCTAAAATATATCTAAGAAAACATTTTAATTTCTATCATTTAGAACCTGGATTAGTTTCCTAAATTGTATGTTGTTCAAGTTACCTAAACGGTGACTAAACAAATTTTGGAAACTTCTAGCCAAACCAAAATTTTAAGGAAAGTTCAATGCTATCACATAACTTTAGAAATTTCTTCTAAAGTAGGAAACTATTTGTAATGACCGCTACTCGATCGAAACCTTTGTTGTAACAATGAACCCATTTCACCTTTCTTTTTAATTACTTGAACCATATATCACTTAGGTAACATAATTTAAACAATAGCCATCATAAATCAACTCAACCGTCATTCAACATGATTGTAAAAGTACATCAAGGTCTTTAGTATCCAACCATACATTTACATTAACATTATTTACAATCAAATTATGCTACAAAATGACTCGACCTCTAGTAGCTGAGTGACTCAGAATAAAATGCTATGAGATGCCTTTACCTATCTGCGGTGGACCATAAATGTCGATGATTGCACGTTAGGCTGATCATTATCTGCAAAAGGAAAATAAGGGGGTGAGTCTCACAGACTCAGAGATCATCGGCTCTGTGAGCAGGGCGTAGATGGGAAACAAGCATAAAGCAGATAAGTTTGAGCATTAAAAACATATGAATATGTATAAGCAATTTAAAATCAAATGGGGTATTTGTGCCTTACATTTAAACCCAAAAGCCATGATGCAAATAATAATTTCAAGTAATGTATTAAAATCAGTGTAAGAAAAAAATTTCTATCGTCGAAATCATTTAACATCTCTACTCACATCAAATCAGAATATTCACACACGCTCTTGTGAAATCAAATATTATCAAAGCTTATACACAAATTTGCAAATCGTCTCATACGTGAGGAGTTAAATCCAACATCATAGTATAAACAGGGGAGCTGGGAAAAATCTTATAGTTCTCACCATGCGAAAGAATACAAGTTTGAAAACCCAAAGAGATGCCACTCTCGAGTAAGTAATCGTAAATAAGAACCCGTGGACCCACTTCCATGTAATAACATCCGAGAGCTTTGCTCCATCAGATCCCACAGCCATGGGAGTCTCAACGATGTTGGCCGACATAGGAGAAATCAAGCGGTTGCAACTGCATATATCACTTGTGGCCTAGCCACGTATATCATCATGTGGCCTTGCCACGTATTATCATAGACTGTGGCCCAGCCATGTCTAATAGCTCGTCGGTGACCCAAAGGTTCTCTAGCTAGAGCTCACTTGTGCACAAGGATCATACTGTCCCGATGTGACATTCGACCTACTCTCGAATCTCCCAGTTTGATAAAACCGTTTAAAAATCACATTGGGTTCTCAAAACTCATTTCAAACAATTTCCAAACTATCAATCAAGATAACATGTTAAAACCTCTTTTTTTGTAAGACTTTTGCACTGTAAAACTGTCACGACCCGGAACCTCCCTCAGGCCCATGACAATTGCCGCGACGTCCTGATTGACACTCATTATCCGGAATGCCAACCGGAACCCCGCAAGGCTTACATATCAGTTTCTTTCCTTTCCTGTGAGCAATCATTGTTAAATATCAAGTTTTTAGAGAATATATACTATTTTAGATCAAAAACAATCAAAATAAAATTTTCGCCACACAGGGGTATTTTGGTCATTTTTCTCAAAAATTTTGAAACTGGCTAAAATGTAATATACAAGTACAAAACACATAATTCATATTCAAAATGAGTTTAAAAGTCTAAAATCTTCATTTAAAACGAAATTATGGTTATTTGCATATAATAAGAAAATAAAAGAAATATTAAGTAAAATATTCTATTTTCTTATAAAACAATATTTATAGAGTTATTCGTGAATAATTTTTATAGCGTAAAAGCTAAATAAATTTATACATACTTAAATACAGTAAGCCAAAATATTTAATTTAATTTACAATAACAAGAGTGCCCTCGAATAAACAAAAGTAAAGAGGACTGTGAACCTACGGTTTGGAAAATGCAGATCCAATGGTAGTCCTCGATGAGATCAGCTATTTACAGTCTATACTGAACCTGAAATGGGTGGAAAGGAGGGTGGTGAGATTATAAAATCTCAATGAGTAAACAAACATTATCATAAATATCTACAGGCAAGTAAAATGGAGGCAAGTTTAAACAACAAATTTCAACCCATTTTATAATGTTTCCATTTTATTTCTTAAACCATAAAATATTTGTAATTTACCAAAACAGTTGTTAAGGCTTATGTCTTTTATTAAAACAAGGCTCAAGCCAAAACTAATCCTCGAGGATACCTTGGCCGAGGCATCTAACCGAGTCTGCCAAGGGTGTTAAAATATTCACACGTGAAACACATTTTTATTTTTAAAACCAGTCGTTCCTTGGCGTTGGCCGAGTTACACATTCACGTGGGGGTTCGACGTGAAGTGAGCTCTAATACTACCCCAGGAGTTACCCTCCTCGCCTCTACAACCAGAGTAACTATATAACTGAATTTACCGTGCCCCTCTAATAGGCAGTCCATGGAAACCCGTCACTGCAGTGACTAACCCACCAATTTTAATAAAATTTCGACAGTATAATGTGGCTTTTATTTATTTATCCAACCTGCATAGTAAAACAACTTACATAAATTTTCCAATGCATTCACAAAATATAGCCACATATACTTATTTCTCATAAGCCATTCCTAGGAAAATATATATTTTTCAAGTCAATTTGTAGCCTCCAATTACTCAATTTCATAATCAATACAATATATTTTTATTTATCACATTTATTCCTAAAACATCAAAAATCCCGTTTTCATTTCATAAAATACATAAAGGGCATTTAAAAATAAACTCTAGATAATTTACAATAATAATAAGTTTACTCACTGTTTGTACAAACTAAAAGCTTTCTAAGCGCCCCGATCACTACTCGTCGGGGTACGACTTCTTTGCCTTTTCTGGAAGGCTCTCCTCCTAGACACATTACAAAAATTTACACAATTCATCATATTGATGCTAACTCACTATATAATTAACTTAAATCCTATACTAATGCATGGTATGAAATGCAATAGCCTAAAACGGCTTAAACGCGGTATTAACCTATTTTTGGCACTTTGCCCGATAAATTGCTAACGCGCTCCATTTTAGCTCTAAATCATCCCATTCTCTCTCCAACATTTCTAACCATTAAATATCAGCCAATAACCTTCTAAAAACAACAAAATCAGCTCACTCCCTTCCTTGAAAAATTCGGCCAAAAATGAGACATTAACTCGGCAAATTTTCTACTTTGTTTTTCTATCACGATTAATCGTTTTTCATCATTTTCTCTTCATTTCCCTTAGAATAAAATCAATTCATCATCATTGTACAGCATTGAGCATCCAGCCAAGAATGGGTATTGTGAAAATTTAATGATTTCTTGCCCAATTTAATTTCTAAACACATTTAACTAACTAAAACTATCAATTTAACTAAAAATCAAAACCTAAAAATTTCAATTTCTCTCCCCTAGAATTTCGTCCAGCCCTTGACATCACTTTTTGATCTCTCTCCTCAAGCATGCTAAATGGAAATAAAGGCATAGGAAAGGTAGAAATCAAGCTAAAATCGAAAAATCTTACCGTTAGACGCGTAAACGGTCGAAAACCGCGAATTCCCCTTTGAATTTTCTTGTTTCTCTTTGGTTTTTCTTTTTTTCTTCCTTTCCTCTCTATTTCCTCTCTTGTTCTTCCTTATGGCCGGCCAGCACTCAAAATTTGGGTTTAAATGGGCTGACTTTTCATTAAAATAATATTATTTCATTAAAAAATGCCATGTGTCACTTTCCCATTGACCCATTTTTAAAATTTCATCCATTTGTTTCCAAATTTTCACCATACACTTGTCCCACATATCCATAGCTTAGATAAAATTCTCAGACTTATCCAAAGTCTCGGTGGAGTAATTTTTTGAAATTTACACTTGCCCCCGTAAAAGTGAAAAATTACATTTTTGCCCAAAAAACTGAAAAATTGCCCATAGACATATTTTTCATCCCTTATACTCATACCATTCTCCAATTTGTCAAATTTGATCTAAATTCTCTCAAAATCTCAAATTTTGTCCGTGAGTGGCAAAATTATGATTTTGCCCCTACACTCCAAAAATCACCAGAATTAAACTTTTTCACTTCCTATCATTAAATTATACTCCAAATAGTTAATCTTGGTAAAAAATTTCACTCCATGATAAAATTATTATCTTAGGTGGCAAAATGACGATTTTGCCCTTGAATATCAAAATTTCTAATTTTACCCCAAATGAACCTTCGAACTCCGAACAATAATTTTTAGTCATTCCTGGACTATAACATATTAAATTTCATCCTAAAATTCCTATTTGAACTAGTTCGAGGTTAAATCAACTCAAGTGTACCGTTAGGTACGATATCGGGTTTCGTCTTTTCTTAGGTGCTTTCCTAGCATAATAACATGCTACTCAGTGCATGTATGTCATGACATATATTTATAGGGTCGGGTTTTATAAAAACCTTTGCATGAGGTTTAGATGTCAAATCAGCATGGTGAATACGAAATTCATTCATGAATGCACATCACACAATCAATAAGGCACATTTTGACATAAACAGTGTTAAAAAGCTTGTTTTCCCAATTTTTAAAAACCCTTTACATATATGTAGCTTATATATATATATATATATATATATATGTATTCAATGCCATTTTCAAAGTCATGGCATCCACAATTTCCTAGCATTTCTACCAGCTCATGCTTTCCACAATTTGCGTTTAAAGTAAACCAACATGTATATATATATAGGTACGGGAATTTTAAAATGGACACCCCTTACTCACTTTAGAATAGCGGGACGCTATGTCGCTATTGATTCGAGTGCGTATCTATCTAATTCTACTTGCCGATCACCCGTCAGTTCCTTCGACACGCGACCACAACACACTTTCCTCACTTACACATTTCCTAGCAACAATGCGAACCCAATATACTTAATTATTCATATGCATGGTAGTATATCAACCAATAAATCCTCAACCAAATTCATAGTTTTCATCAACATTATTCACAATCATATAACACACAATCATATATGGCAGCAACTTTACTAAAGAAGTCTTAAATCCTTGCATGCATAATCCTTATCCTTTACTTTCTTCAAACATTATATTCTCACAATGTCACGACCCGGAACCTCCCTCAGGCCCATGACAATCGCCGCGACGTCTCGATTGACACTCATTATCCGGAATGCCAACCGGAACCCCGCAAGGCTTACATATCAGTTTCTTTCCTTTCCTATGAGCAATCATTGTTAAATATCGAGTTTTTAGAGAATATATACTATTTTAGATCAAAAACAATCAAAATAAAATTTTCGCCACACAGGGGTATTTTGGTTATTTTTTTCTCAAAAATTTCGAAACTGGCTAAAATGTAATATACAAGTACAAAACACATAATTCATATTCAAAATGAGTTTAAAAGTCTAAAATCTTCATTTAAAACGAAATTACTGTTATTTGAATATAATAAGAAAATAAAAGAAATATTAAGGAAAATATTATATTTTCTTATAAAACAATATTTATAGAGTTATATGTGAATAATTTTTATAGCGTAAAAGCTAAATAAATTTATACATACTGAAATACAGTAAGCCAAAATATTTAATTTAATTTACAATAACAAGAGGGCCCCCGAATAAACAAAAGTAAAGAGGACTGTGAACCTACGGTTTGGAAAATGCAGATCCAATGGTAGTCCTGATGAGATCAGCTATCTACAGTCTATACTAAACCTGAAATGGGTGAAAAAGAGGGTGGTGAGATTATAAAATCCCAATGAGTAAACAGACATTATCATAAATATCTAAAGACGAGTAAAATGGATGCAAGTTTAAACAACAAATTTCTACCCATTTCATAATGTTTTCAATTTATTTCTTAAACCATAAAATATTTGTAATTTACCAAAACAGTTGTTAAGGCTTATGTCTTTTATTAAAACAAGGCTCAAGCCAAAACTAATCCTCGGGGATACCTTGGCCGAGGCATCTAACCGAGTCCGCCAAGGGTGTTAAAATATTCACACGTGAAACACATTTTTATTTTTAAAACAAGCCGTCCCTTGGCGTTGGCCGAGTTACACATTCACGTGGGGGTTCGACGTGAAGTGAGCTCTAATACTACCCCGGGAGTTACCCTCATCGCCTCTACAACCGGAGTAACTATATAACTGGGTTTACCGTGCCCCTCTAATAGGCAGTCCACGAAAACCTGTCACTGCAGTGACTAAACCCACCAATTTTAATAAAATTTTGACAGTATAACGTGGCTTTTATTTATTTATCCAGCCTGTATAGTAAAAACAACTTACATAAATTTCCCAATGCATTCACAAAATATAGCCACATATACTCATTTCTCATAAGCCATTCCTAGGAAAATATATATTTTTCAAGTCAATTTGCAGCCTCCAATTACTCAATTTCATAATCAATACAATATATTTTTATTTGTCACATTTATTCCTAAAACATCAAAAATCCCATTTTAATCTCGTTCTCATTTCATAAAATACATAAAGGGCATTTAAAATAAACTCTAGATAATTTACAATAATAATAAGTTTACTCACCGTTTGTACAAACTAAAAGCTTTCTAAGCGCCCCGATCACTACTCGTCGGGTACGACTTCTTTGCTTTTTCCGGAAGGCTCTCCTCCTAGACACATTACAAAAATTTACACAATTCATCACATTGATACTAAATCACTATATAATTAACTTAAATCCTATACTAATGCATGGTATGAAATGCAATAGCCTAAAACGGCTTAAACGCGGTATTAACCTATTTTTGGCACTTTGCCCGATAAATTGCTAACGCGCTCCATTTTAGCTCTAAATCATCCCATTCTCTCTCCAACATTTCTAACCATTAAATATCAGCCAATAACCTTCTAAAAACAACAAAATCAGCTCACTCCCTTTGTAAAACCCAACCCTATAAATACATGTCATGACATACATGCACTGAGTAGCATGTTATTATGCTAGGAAAGCACATAAGAAAAGACGAAACCTGATATTGTACCTAACGGTACACTTAAATTTATTTAACCTCGAACTAGTTCAAATAGGAATTGTAGGATGAAATTTAATATTTTATAGTCCATGAATGACTAAAAATGATTGTTCGGAGTTCGAGGGTTCATTTGGGGTAAAATTAGAAATTTTGATATTTAAGGGCAAAATCGTCATTTTACCACCTAAGATAATAATTTGATCATGGAGTGAAATTTTTGACCAAGATTAACTATTTGGAGTATAATTTAATGATAGGAAGTGAAAAAGTTTAATTCTGGTGATTTTTGGAGTGTAGGGGCAAAATCGTAATTTTGCCACCCATGGACAAAATTTGAGATTTTGAGAGAATTTAGATCAAATTTGAAAAATTGGAGAATGGTATGAGTATAAGGGGTGAAAAATATGTCTATGGACAATTTTTCAATTTTTGGGGCAAAAATGTAATTTTTGACTTTTACGGGGGCAAAAGTGTAAATTGCAAAAAATACTCCACCGAGACTTTGGATGTCAAGCCCGATCTTATAAAATACTTTCCATGTCATTCATATGATTGACAATATGCTTGCATACTTGGAAAGCCTTGAAAGAAAAATCGTTAAAAGACGACAATGTACCAAATGGTACAATTAAGTTAATTTAAGTCTCGAACTAGATCAAATAGAGAATTTAAAATGAAATTAAGAATATTAAAGTCCCAGAATGGTTTAATATGGTGATTTGGAGTTCGAGGATCAATTTGAAGTCAAACTAGAATTTTTACTGTCCAGGGGCAAAATGGTCATTTGCCACCCAAGGACACAATGGGAATTTTTAGAAAAGAATTTTTTTAGCCCCATTTGACTTATTGGAGTATGATTTGAGTATTGGAGTATAATTTGAGGGTTTGGCAGTGAAAAAGTTTAATTCCAGTGATTTCTAGAGTGTAGGGGCAAAATCGTAATTTTGCCACCCGCAGACAAAATTTGAGATTTTGAGAGAATTTAGATCAAATTTGACAAATTGGAGAATGGTATGAGTATAAGGGATGAAAAATATGTCTATGTGCAATTTTTCAATTTTTGGGGCAAAAATGTAATTTTTGACTTTTACGGGGGTAAAAGTGTAAATTTCAAAAATTACTCCACCAAGACTTTGGATAAGTCTGATAATTTTACCTAAGCTATGGATATGTGGGACAAGTGTATGGTGAAAATTTGGAAACAAATGGATGGCTAGAATTTAAGGAATTAATAAAACATTAAAAAAATGAATAAAATAATATTATATTATTTTAGCCTTTAAAAAGGTAAAAATTCCGGAATTCTCATCTTCTTCAGCTGTCCAAACCAGGGGAGAAAAGGGGAAAAAAAAAACAAGAATCCTACCTGAAAAATTTGGAGAAAATCAAGAGAAATCAAGAAATCAAGCATTAAAAAGGTAAATTTCATTGATTTTCCTTGTGATTTTCACTACCCATGCATTTTTTTCTCATTTTCATGCAAAATTAGAAAGTGGGTATGGACACCCATGCTGGCCAAACCTCCATGGATGAGTTTTGAGCTTGATTTTTGGTTGATTTTAATTGAATTAAGTGATTTTAGTTAAGTTATATTGAAATGTAGCAAAAATAAGCTAGAAATATAATTTTCTCCCATTGAAACCCATTATGCTGAATTTTCTAGGGGAATATTGGCTGCTGATCTTGATGGTTATTTGAGGAATTATGATGAATAATGATGAATTATGAGCCTAGAAAAATAATGGAAATTTTCGGAGCAAAGTTACAAATTTTTACCCACTAGGGGTATTTTCGTAATTTGTTATCGGGACTGATAATTTGCACCACACTGAGGGACATTAAGTCAATTTGGGTGCAATTGAGGTATAGAAACTGAAAAAAATTAATTTGGAGTTTAAACGGACGCGTATATCAATTTATCGGGTAAAAGATCGAAATAGGCTAACACCGCATTTAGGCAAAAATTTAGACATTTTTGCATTCCATATCAAGCATTAGTAGTCTAAATTAGTTTAATTTCAATTTAGTACCAATGTGGTGAATTTCTCGATTTTGTATTGTGTCAAGGTGGTGAGTCCTCTGATAAAGGCAAGGGAATTGCACCCGAGGACCAATAGTCTGAGTATTTCGAAAATCCTCACTCTAGACACGGTGAGTAACCTTACCATCATTTTAATTATCTAAAGTATGTTTTTATTCGGTTTTGGTGAATTTTATGAAAATGAGTTCAAATGGTAAATTTTTATGTTTTGTAAACAAAATGAGTTTAAATGAAAATATTTTATAAATTGTCTTGAAACGAAATAACGATTTTGAAAATAGAGTAATTGGAGACCACTGATATGTTGTAAATTTAAAATTGAATTAATGGCTTATGTTATTGTATTGGCATGACTGGCTGGGCTGTGTTTTTATGAATTATATGAATCGCTTTATTTCACCCTTGCAGGCTGGGTAGTAATATATTAGCCCTGTCATGCTGTCAAAATTTTATTGTATGGTGGGTTTGACCTGCTGCAGTGGGCTGGATTCTGTGGACTAGCCTATTAGAGGGGCACGGAATCCTGTTATATTTTTACCTCGGTTGGAGAGGCGAGTAGGGTAACTCCTGAGGTATAACTTTTAGAGTTCACTTCACGCCAAACCACCTCGTGAAGGGGAACTCGGCCAACGTCAAGGAATGGCTATGTTTTCAAAATAAAAACATGACTTTCTAATAGCCTTGGCGGACTCAGTTGGGATAGCCCTCGGCCAAGGTATCCCAAATAACTGAGTATGATAATAATTTTTGGCATGAGCCAAGCTTTTTAAGAAATTCATAAGCCATACTGATTACTTGCTTTAAATAAATTGATTTCATTTGGTTGAAATAAGTTGAAAGATGATAAATTACAGTTTGATGAAATGTTTTAATAGTCTCCTTTTACTCGACTTTAGATATTTTGAGTGATGTTTGTTTACTCACTGGGATTTTATAATCTCACCACCCTCATTTCCACCCATTTCAGGTTCAGAATAGATTGTAGATAACTGATATCGGCAAGGATTACAGTTGAACTTGCCACATCCAAAGACTGTAGGTTCATTTCTTTTGATACTTTTGGTCATTCGTGGGCCCACGTGTCACTGTAAATTAAATTCTATACTTTGGTTATCTGTATTACGGTATGTAAGAATTTATTTTGCTTTTACGCTATAAAAATTATTTATGCAGTGTTCTTAAAATATCGTTTTATGTGAAAATTGAATATTTTATTGAATATTTTTATTTTATTATAACAGTCATAATTCCATTTTAAACGAATGTTTTAGACATCCAAAATTATTTTTGATTAAGAAATATGTGTTTTCCACTTACATACTATATTTTTAGATGATTTTTGAGATTTTTGGGATAAATGACAAAAATACCCCTGTGAGACGGAAATTAATATTTCATTTGTTTAAGTTGGAAATAGTTTAAAATCTTTTAAAATGTGGTATTTGGAAACAGTTACCCACAGGGGAAATGAGAAGCTGATATTAAAGCCTTGCGGGGTCTCGGTTGACATTCCGGGTAATGAATGTAAATTGAGACGTCGCGGCGGTTGTCACGGGCTCGATGGGAGTTTCGGGTCGTGACATTGGATGAGTCTGAGAATTTTATCTAAGCTATGAATATATGAGACAAGTGTATGGTGAAAATTTGGAAACAAATGGATGAAATTTTAAAAATGGGCCAATGGGAAAGTGACACATGGCATTTTTTTAATGAAATAATATTATTTTAATGAAAAGTCAGCCATTTAAACCCAAATTTTGAGTGCTGGCCGGCCATAAGGAAGAAAAACAGAGGAAATAGAGAGGAAAGGAAGAAGAAAAGAAAAACCAAAGAGAAACAAGAAAATTCAAAGAGAAATTCGCGATTTTCGACCGTTTACGCTTCTAACGGTAAGATTTTTCGATTTTAGCTTGATTCCTACCTTTCCTATGCCTTTATTTCCATTTAGCATGCTTGAGGAGAGAGATCAAAAAGTGATATCAAGGGCTGGACGAAATTCTAGGAGAGAGAAATTGAAATTTTTAGGTTTTGATTTTTAGTTAAATTGATAGTTTTAGTTAGTTAAATGTGTTTAGAAATTAAATTGGGCAAGAAATCATTAAATTTTCACAATACCCACTCTTGGCTGGATGCTCAATGCTGTACAATGATGATGAATTGATTTTATTCTAAGGGAAATGAAGAGAAAATGATGAAAAACGATTAAACGTGATAGAAAAACAAAGTAGAAAATTTACCGAGTTAATGTCCCATTTTTGGCCGAATTTTCCAAGGAAGGGAGTGAGCTGATTTTTGTTGTTTTTAGAAGGTTATTGGCTGATATTTGATGGTTAGAAATGTTGGAGAGAGAATGGGATGATTTAGAGCTAAAATGGAGCGCGTTAGCAATTTATCGGGCAAAGTGCCAAAAATAGGTTAATACCGCATTTAAGCCGTTTTAGGCTATTGCGTTTCATACCATGCATTAGTATAGGATTTAAGTTAATTATATAGTGATTTAGCATCAATGTGATGAATTGTGTAAATTTTTGTAATGTGTCTAGGAGGAGAGCCTTCCGGAAAAGGCAAAGAAGTCGTACCCGACGAGTAGTGATCGGGGCGCTTAGAAAGCTTTTATTTTGTACAAACGGTGAGTAAACTTATTATTATTGTAAATTATCTAGAGTTTATTTTAAATGCCCTTTATGTATTTTATGAAATGAGAACGAGATTAAAACGGGATTTTTGATGTTTTAGGAATAAATGTGACAAATAAAAATATATTGTATTGATTATGAAATTGAGTAATTGGAGGCTACAAATTGACTTGAAAAATATATATTTTCCTAGGAATGGCTTATGAGAAATGAGTATATGTGGCTATATTTTGTGAATGCATTGGGAAATTTATGTAAGTTGTTTTACTATGCAGGCTGGATAAATAAATAAAAGCCACGTTATACTGTCGAAATTTTATTAAAATTGGTGGGTTAGTCACTGCAGTGACGGGTTTTCGTGGACTGCCTATTAGAGGGGCACGGTAAACCCAGTTATATAGTTACTCCGGTTGTAGAGGCGAGGAGGGTAACTCCTGGGGTAGTATTAGAGCTCACTTCACGTCGAACCCCCACGTGAATGTGTAACTCGGCCAACGCCAAGGGACGGCTTGTTTTTAAAAATAAAAATGTGTTTCACGTGTGAATATTTTAACACCCTTGGCGGACTCGGTTAGATACCTCGGCCAAGGTATCCCCGAGGATTAGTTTTGGCTTGAGCCTTGTTTTAATAAAAGCCATAAGCCTTAACAATTGTTTTGGTAAATTACAAATACTTTGTGGTTTAAGAAATAAATTGAAAACATTATGAAATGAGTTGAAATTTGTTGTTTAAACTTGCCTCCATTTTACTCGCCTTTAGATATTTATGATAATGTCTGTTTACTCATTGGGATTGCAAAATCTCACCCAACTCCTTTCCACCCATTTCAGGTTCAGTATAGACTGTAGATAGCTGATCTCATCGAGGACTACCATTGGATCTGCATTTTCCAAATCGTAGGTTCACAGTCCTCTTTACTTTTGTTTATTCGGGGGCCCTCTTGTTATTGTAAATTAAATTAAATATTTTGGCTTACTGTATTTCAGTATGTATAAATTTATTTAGCTTTTACGCTATAAAAATTATTCACGTATAACTCTATAAATATTGTTTTATAAGAAAATAGAATATTTCCCTTAATATTTCTTTTATTTTCTTATTATATTCAAATAACCGTAATTTCGTTTTAAATGAAGATTTTTGACTCTTAAACTCATTTTGAATATGAATTATGTATTTTGTACTTATATATTACGTTTTAGCCAGTTTTGAAATTTTTGAGAAAAAAATGACCAAAATACCCTTGTGTGGCGAAAATTTTATTTTGATTGTTTTTGATCTAAAATAGTAAATATTCTCTAAAAACTCGATATTTAACAATGATTGCTCACAGGAAAGGAAAGAAACTGATATGTAAGCCTTGCGGGGTTCCGGTTGGCATTCCGGATAATGAGTGTCAATTGGGACGTCGCGGCGATTGTCATGGGCCTGAGGGAGGTTCCGAGTCGTGACAATTCTATTGGTATCAGAGCTTTTGGTTTTAAAGATCAAAGTTTTTAGTTTTAAAGTTGTTTGAAAAATTTACAATATCAGTGTGGCCCCGGATTAAGTTAAGTTAGGTTAGGTTGAATAGAATGCATGTATCTGCATATAGAGCCTAAGGTTACCTAAACTTGCTCGTATTTTTTATAGATTACAATGCCTCCTAGACGCGGACGTCCACCTCTCACTAGATCGGTTGGGAGGGGAAAAGGTCGTTCCCAACGTCATCAGCCAAATATAGTAGAGGAGGAATCAGCTGCATCTGCCATTCGGGCAGCACCTGCTGCTGAGCAGGCCGATAGTCCTCCACATCCTCCATCTCCTCAGCCACCTACGGGTATTCCCGCCATGCCTACTGAGGCAGCACAAGCATTGGCAGCTTTCTTTGCAGCAATGGCTGGTCAAGCTCAGACTGGTCAAGTTCCACCTGTAGTGCCTCCAACTACTCCTTTAGTTCCACCACCAGTACAGGATGTATCCATTTCCAAGAAGCTGAAAGAGGCTAGGCAATTGGGTTGTGTATCTTTCACGGGTGAGTTGGATGCCACTGTGGCAAAGGACTGGATTAATCAGGTTTCAGAGACACTCTCTGATATGAGATTAGACGACGACATGAAGCTGATGGTGGCTACGAGATTATTAGAGAAGAGGGCTCGTACTTGGTGGAATTCGGTGAAGTCCCGTTCCGCTACTCCTCAGACATGGTCTGATTTTCTCAGGGAATTCGATGGTCAGTATTTCACTTATTTCCATCAGAAAGAAAAGAAGAGAGAATTTCTGAGTTTGAAACAGGGAAATCTAACTGTAGAGGAGTACGAGACTCGTTTTAACGAGTTAATGTTATATGTGCCAGATCTGGTAAAATCTGAGCAGGATCAGGCCAGTTATTTCGAGGAAGGGCTCCGTAATGAGATTAGAGAGCGGATGACAGTGACTGGTAGGGAGCCGCATAAGGAGGTGGTACAGATGGCTTTACGAGCTGAGAAGCTCGCAACTGAGAATAGGAGGATTCGGACTGAGTTTGCAAAAAGGAGGAATCCTGGTATGTCTTATAGTCAGTCAGTAAAAAGAGGCAAGGACTCAGCGATTTCAGGGAGTACTACTTCTGTTTCCGTGACATCTCCTCGACCTCCATTTCCACCATCACAACAGAGACCTTCGAGGTTTAACAGATCTGCTATGACTGGTTCTGGGAAGAGTTTCGGAGGTTCTGACAGATGCAAAAATTGTGGGAATTATCATAGTGGGCTATGTAGAGAGCCAACAAGATGTTTCCAATGTGGACAAACGGGTCATATTAGGAGTAATTGCCCACGGTTAGGACGAGCCACGGTAGTTGCATCATCTTCACCAGCTCGCACTGATATACAGAGGAGAGATTCTTCTGGGTTGCCACCGAGACAGGGAGTGGCCATACGGTCCGGTGTGGAGAGTAATACCCCGGCACATCCACCTTCGAGACCACAGACTCGTACCTCGACAAGAGTTTTCACTGTGACGGAAGATGAGGCACAAGTCCGACCTGGAGCAGTGACAGGTATTATGTCTTTATTTGATAAAGATGCTTATGTTTTGATAGATTCTGGCTCAGATAGGTCTTATGTGAGCACCACATTTGCATCAATTGCTGATAGAAACTTGTCACCATTAGAGGAAGAAATTGTAATTCACACCCCTTTAGGAGAAAAGCTAGTTAGAAATAGTTGTTATAGAGACTGTGGGGTAAGGGTAGGCGAGGAAGAATTTAGGGGTGACTTAATTCCTCTAGAGATCCTAGATTTTGATCTAATATTGGGTATGGACTGGTTAACTGCACATCGAGCGAACGTGGATTGTTTCCGAAAGGAAGTTGTTCTTCGAAATTCGGAGGGAGCAGAGATTGTGTTTGCAGGGAAACGTCGAGTATTACCGTCCTGTGTAATCTCGGCCATCAAAGCTTCGAAATTAGTGCAGAAAGGGTATTCGACTTATTTGGCATACGTGATTGATACTTCAAAGGGGGAACCTAAGTTAGAGGATGTCCCGATAGTAAGTGAGTTTCCTGATGTATTTCCTGATGATTTACAGGGACTGCCTCCTGATCGAGAGCTTGAGTTCCCTATTGATTAACTTTCGGGTACCGCACCTATTTTTATCCCTCCATATAGAATGGCTCCGGCAGAGTTGAAGGAGTTGAAAGTACAATTGCAAGAGTTGGTGGACAAGGGTTTTATACGCCCTAGTATATCTCCGTGGGGAGCACCGGTTTTATTTGTGAAAAAGAAAGACGGTACACTTCGGTTATGTATCGATTACCGACAGCTTAACAGAATGACCATTAAGAACAAGTATCCGTTACCGAGGATTGATGATCTTTTCGATCAATTACAGGGAGCTACAGTGTTTTCCAAGGTTGATCTAAGGTCTGGGTATCATCAGTTGAGGATTAAAGAACAAGATGTACCCAAGACAGTGTTCAGGACTCGGTACGGTCATTATGAGTTCTTGGTCATGCCTTTCGGGTTAACTAACGCACCGGCAGCTTTTATGGATCTCATGAATAGGGTGTTCCACCCTTACTTGGACAAGTTTGTTATTGTGTTCATTGATGACATACTGGTTTACTCGAGAGATAATGATGAGCACGCTGCCCACTTGCGTATAGTATTACAAACTTTGAGGGAAAGACAGTTGTATGCAAAGTTTTCGAAGTGTGAGTTTTGGTTACAGGAAGTGGTATTCTTGGGACACGTAGTATCGAGAACTGGAATATATGTTGATCCTAAGAAAGTAGAGGCAATTTTACAATGGGAGCAACCTAAGACAATGACGGAGATTCGTAGTTTCCTCGGATTAGCCGGTTATTATCGGAGGTTTGTTCAGGGGTTTTCCTTAATAGCAGCTCCTTTGACCCGTCTAACTCGTAAGGGAGTTAAGTTTGTGTGGGATGATGTTTGTGAGAATCGATTTCAGGAGCTAAAGAACCGGTTAACCTCCGCTCCCGTTTTAACACTTCCTGTTAATGGTAAGGGATTTGTAGTATATAGTGATGCCTCAAAGTTGAGGTTAGGGTGCGTATTGATGCAGGATGAAAAAGTTGTGGCTTATGCTTCTAGACAGCTAAAGAGGCATGAAGCAAATTACCCTACCCATGATTTAGAGTTAGCAGCAGTGGTGTTTGCTTTAAAAATCTGGAGGCATTACTTGTATGGTGAGCATTGTCGGATATTTACGGATCATAAGAGTTTAAAATATTTGCTCACCCAAAAGGAGCTTAATTTGAGGCAAAGGCGATGGTTGGAGTTGATAAAAGATTATGACTTGGTGATAGACTATCATCCGGGAAAGGCGAACGTTGTAGCTGATGCCTTAAGTCGTAAGTCTTCATCGTCTTTAGCAGCACTTCAGAGTTGTTATTTTTCAGCATTAATAGAGACGAAATCTCTTGGGGTCCAGGTGAAAAATGGTGAGGATGGATCCTTATTGGCAAACTTCATTGTGCGACCTTCGTTACTTAATCAGATCAAGGACATTCAGAGGTCTGATGATGAGTTAAGAAAAGAAATTCAAAAACTGACCGATGGGGGAGTTAGTGAGTTCAGATTTGGAGAGGATAACGTCTTGATGTTTAAAGATCGAGTTTGTGTTCCTGAGGGAAACCAGTTGAGACAAGCGATCATGGAAGAAGCCCATTCATCTGCCTATGCATTGCATCCCGAAAGCACCAAGATGTATAGGACTATCAAGGAGAATTATTGGTGGCCGGGTATGAAACGAGACGTAGCAGAATTCGTAGCAAAGTGTCTCGTATGTCAGCAAGTTAAGGCGAAGCATCAGAGGCCAGCAGGTACACTTCAGTCTTTACCTGTTCCCGAGTGGAAATGGGAGCATGTAACTATGGATTTTGTTTTGGGATTGCCGCGGACACAGAGGGGAAATGATGCGATTTGGGTGATCGTAGATCGGTTGACTAAGTCCGCTCACTTTTTAGCTGTCCATAGTACATACTCTATTGAGAAGCTGGCTCAGCTCTATATAGATGAGATTGTGAGGCTACATGGAGTTCCCGTTTCTATAGTGTCAGATCGAGATCCTCGATTCACTTCTCGATTCTGGCCGAAATTTCAAGAAGCTCTTGGAACCAAATTGAAATTTAGCACTGCTTTTCACCCACAGACGGATGGTCAGTCAGAAAGGACTATCCAGACCTTGGAGGATATGTTACGGGCTTGTGTCATTGACTTTATTGGGAGTTGGGACAGACATTTGCCATTGGTGGAATTTGCTTACAACAATAGCTTTCAGTCTAGCATTGGTATGGCACCATACGAAGCTTTATATGGAAGGAAATGTCGTACTCCACTTTGTTGGGATGAAGTGGGTGAAAGAAAGTTAGTGAGTGTGGAATTGATCGAGCTAACTAATGACAAGATCAAGGTTATACGAGAGAGGCTAAAGGTAGCCCAGGATAGGCAGAAGAGCTATGCAGATAAACGGAGAAAAGACTTGGAGTTTGAGATCGATGATAAAGTTTTTCTTAAGGTTTCTCCTTGGAAAGGTAATAATTTGAATACTTTGAAGTATTAAATCTTATTGATTATACTATCATGATAAATTATGGTGTTTTATTGGATAATGAAAGGTGTGATTCGATTTGCGAATAGGGGAAAGCTCAACCCGAGATATATTGGACCATTCCGAATAATTGAAAGGATTGGACCAGTGGCTTATCGGTTAGAATTACCTCCAGAGTTAGATCGGATCCACAACGTTTTCCATGTCTCCATGCTTAAGAAATATGTACCAGATCCCTCTCACGTCCTCGAAGCACCTCCGATCGAGTTGCATGACGATTTGAAGTTCGAGGTACAACCTGTGAGTATCTTGGATCGAAAGGATCGAGTACTGAGAAACAAGAGTATTTCAATGGTCAAAGTATTGTGGAAAAATGCTCGAATGGAGGAAATGACATAGGAAGTAGAGCATCAGATGAGGAACCAATACCCGCATCTATTTGTTGAATCTGGTAAGTGAAATTTTGAGGTCAAAATTTTATTTTTAGGGGGGTAGAATTGTAAAACCCAACCCTATAAATACATGTCATGACATACATGCACTGAGTAGCATGTTATTATGCTAGGAAAGCACATAAGAAAAGAAGAAACCTGATATTGTACCTAACGGTACACTTAAATTTATTTAACCTCGAACTAGTTCAAATAGGAATTGTAGGATGAAATTTAATATTTTATAGTCCATGAATGACTAAAAATGATTGTTCGGAGTTCGAGGGTTCATTTGGGGTAAAATTAGAAATTTTGATATTTAAGGGCAAAATCGTCATTTTGCCACCTAAGATAATAATTTGATCATGGAGTGAAATTTTTGACCAAGATTAACTATTTGGAGTATAATTTAATGATAGGAAGTGAAAAAGTTTAATTCTGGTGATTTTTGGAGTGTAGGGGCAAAATCGTAATTTTGCCACCCATGGACAAAATTTGAGATTTTGAGAGAATTTAGATCAAATTTGACAAATTGGAGAATGGTATGAGTATAAGGGGTGAAAAATATGTCTATGGACAATTTTTCAATTTTTGGGGCAAAAATGTAATTTTTGACTTTTACGGGGGCAAAAGTGTAAATTGCAAAAATTACTCCACCGAGACTTTGGATGAGTCTGAGAATTTTATCTAAGCTATGAATATATGAGACAAGTGTATGGTGAAAATTTGGAAACAAATGGATGAAATTTTAAAAATGGGCCAATGGGAAAGTGACACATGGCATTTTTTTTAATGAAATATTATTATTTTAATGAAAAGTCAGCCATTTAAACCCAAATTTTGAGTGCTGGCCGGCCATAAGGAAGAAAAACAGAGGAAATAGAGAGGAAAGGAAGAAGAAAAGAAAAACCAAAGAGAAACAAGAAAATTCAAAGAGAAATTCGCGGTTTTCGACCGTTTACGCGTCTAACGGTAAGATTTTTCGATTTTAGCTTGATTCCTACCTTTCCTATGCCTTTATTTCCATTTAGCATGCTTGAGGAGAGAGATCAAAAAGTGATATCAAGGGCTGGACGAAATTCTAGGAGAGAGAAATTGAAATTTTTAGGTTTTGATTTTTAGTTAAATTGATAGTTTTAGTTAGTTAAATGTGCTTAGAAATTAAATTGGGCAAGAAATCATTAAATTTTCACAATACCCACTCTTGGCTGGATGCTCAATGCTGTACAATGATGATGAATTGATTTTATTCTAAGGGAAATGAAGAGAAAATGATGAAAAACGATTAAACGTGATAGAAAAACAAAGTAGAAAATTTACCGAGTTAATGTCCCATTTTTGGCCGAATTTTCCAAGGAAGGGAGTGAGCTGATTTTTGTTGTTTTTAGAAGGTTATTGGCTGATATTTGATGGTTAGAAATGTTGGAGAGAGAATGGGATGATTTAGAGCTAAAATGGAGCGCGTTAGCAATTTATCGGGCAAAGTGCCAAAAATAGGTTAATACCGCATTTAAGCCGTTTTAGGCTATTGCATTTCATACCATGCATTAGTATAGGATTTAAGTTAATTATATAGTGATTTAGCATCAATGTGATGAATTGTGTAAATTTTTGTAATGTGTCTAGGAGGAGAGCCTTCCGGAAAAGGCAAAGAAGTCGTACCCGACGAGTAGTGATCGGGGCGCTTAGAAAGCTTTTATTTTGTACAAACGGTGAGTAAACTTATTATTATTGTAAATTATCTAGAGTTTATTTTAAATGCCCTTTATGTATTTTATGAAATGAGAACGAGATTAAAACGGGATTTTTGATGTTTTAGGAATAAATGTGACAAATAAAAATATATTGTATTGATTATGAAATTGAGTAATTGGAGGCTACAAATTGACTTGAAAAATATATATTTTCCTAGGAATGGCTTATGAGAAATGAGTATATGTGGCTATATTTTGTGAATGCATTGGGAAATTTATGTAAGTTGTTTTACTATGCAGGCTGGATAAATAAATAAAAGCCACGTTATACTGTCGAAATTTTATTAAAATTGGTGGGTTAGTCACTGCAGTGACGGGTTTCCGTGGACTGCCTATTAGAGGGGCACGGTAAACCCAGTTATATAGTTACTCCGGTTGTAGAGGCGAGGAGGGTAACTCCTGGGGTAGTATTAGAGCTCACTTCACGTCGAACCCCCACGTGAATGTGTAACTCGGCCAACGCCAAGGGACGGCTTGTTTTTAAAAATAAAAATGTGTTTCACGTGTGAATGTTTTAACACCCTTGGCGGACTCGGTTAGATACCTCGGCCAAGGTATCCCCGAGGATTAGTTTTGGCTTGAGCCTTGTTTTAATAAAAGCCATAAGCCTTAACAATTGTTTTGGTAAATTACAAATACTTTGTGGTTTAAGAAATAAATTGAAAACATTATGAAATGAGTTGAAATTTGTTGTTTAAACTTGCCTCCATTTTACTCGCCTTTAGATATTTATGATAATGTCTGTTTACTCATTGGGATTGCAAAATCTCACCCAACTCCTTTCCACCCATTTCAGGTTCAGTATAGACTGTAGATAGCTGATCTCATCGAGGACTACCATTGGATCTGCATTTTCCAAATCGTAGGTTCACAGTCCTCTCTACTTTTGTTTATTCGGGGGCCCTCTTGTTATTGTAAATTAAATTAAATATTTTGGCTTACTGTATTTCAGTATGTATAAATTTATTTAGCTTTTACGCTATAAAAATTATTCACGTATAACTCTATAAATATTGTTTTATAAGAAAATAGAATATTTCCCTTAATATTTCTTTTATTTTCTTATTATATTCAAATAACCGTAATTTCGTTTTAAATGAAGATTTTTGACTCTTAAACTCATTTTGAATATGAATTATGTATTTTGTACTTGTATATTACGTTTTAGCCAGTTTTGAAATTTTTGAGAAAAAAATGACCAAAATACCCTTGTGTGGCGAAAATTTTATTTTGATTGTTTTTGATCTAAAATAGTAAATATTCTCTAAAAACTCAATATTTAACAATGATTGCTCACAGGAAAGGAAAGAAACTGATATGTAAGCCTTGCGGGGTTCCGGTTGGCATTCCGGATAATGAGTGTCAATTGGGACGTCGCGGTGATTGTCATGGGCCTGAGGGAGGTTCCGGGTCGTGACACCCTTCCTTGGAAAATTTGGCCAAAAATGGGACATTAACTCGGTTAATTTTCTACTTTGTTTTTCTATCACGTTTAATCGTTTTTCATCATTTTCTCTTCATTTCCCTTAGAATAAAATCAATTCATCATCATTGTACAGCATTGAGCATCCAGCCAAGAGTGGGTATTGTGAAAATTTAATGATTTCTTGCCCAATTTAATTTCTAAACACATTTAACTAACTAAAACTATCAATTTAACTAAAAATCAAAACCTAAAAATTTCAATTTCTCTCCCCTAGAATTTCGTCCAGCCCTTGATATCACTTTTTGATCTCTCTCCTCAAGCATGCTAAATGGAAATAAAGGCATAGGATAGGTAGAAATCAAGCTAAAATCGAAAAATCTTACCGTTAGACGCGTAAACGATCGAAAACCGCGAATTTCCTTTTGAATTTTCTTGTTTCTCTTTGGTTTTTCTTTTTTTCTTCCTTTCCTCTCTATTTCCTCTCTTGTTCTTCCTTCTGGCCGGCTAGCACTTAAAATTTGGGTTTAAATGGGCTGACTTTTCATTAAAATAATATTATATCATTAAAAAATGCCACATGTCACTTTCCCATTGGCCCATTTTTAAAATTTCATCCATTTGTTTCCAAATTTTCACCATACACTTGTCTCATATATTCATAGCTTAGATAAAATTCTCAGACGCATCCAAAGTCTCGGTGGAGTAATTTTTGAAATTTACACTTTTGCCCCCGTAAAAGTCAAAAATTACATTTTTGCCCCAAAAATCGAAAAATTGCACATAGACATATTTTTCATCCCTTATACTCATACCATTCTCCAATTTGTCAAATTTGATCTAAATTCTCTCAAAATCTCAAATTTTGTCCGTGGGTGGCAACATTACGATTTTGCCCCTACACTCCAAAAATCACCAGAATTAAACTTTTTCACTTCCTATCATTAAATTATACTCCAAATAGTTAATCTTGATCAAAAATTTCACTCCATGATCAAATTATTATCTTAGGTGGCAAAATGACGATTTTGCCCTTGAATATCAAAATTTCTAATTTTACCCCAAATGAACCCTCGAACTCCGAACAATCATTTTTAGTCATTCCTGGACTATAAAATATTAAATTTCATCCTACAATTCCTATTTGAACTAGTTCGAGGTTAAATCAATTTAAGTGTACCGTTAGGTACAATATCGGGTTTCGTCTATTCTTAGGTGCTTTTCTAGCGTAATAACATGCTACTCAATGCATGTATGTCATGACATGTATTTATGGGGTCGGGTTTTACACACAACATCAAATCTCACAACCAATAGAGGCATTTTTCCTAACCCATAATCATATAGCATAAACAATCAAGGATTAGGCCATAATTTGTCTTACCTTTCCTTAATAATTTAACTTGAACTAAAACCAAGAAATCTCAAGCTCCTTGGTAGCGTAATCTCATATTTCTTGCGAATCACCAACATACATGGTTTCCTTGGCACCCCACATGGTATTCTTTTGCTGCTACAAACATTTTCACACATTATAATCAGTTCAAAAAGTATGCGTTCAACCAAACTAATAATTTCTATCTTCCTTACCTTGAAATCTCCAAGCCAAACTACCAAAATCTCTTTAAACTTCAACAATGGTGTGTGGGTGGGGAAGAACACCTCTTGGTTTTCTCTTTTCTTCTTCTTTCAAGCCGATTCTCTTTCTTTCTTTCCTCTCCTCTCGGGTGGAAGCTCCACAAGGCCCTTTCCTCTTCATTTCTCTTCCAAATGGGCGGATCTCTCATGGAACTCACTTGTTTTCTTCACCTTCTTCTTCTAAAACCCGAGCCCCTCCTTGCATGTTTCTTTTCTTTTTTTCTCCTTTCTCTCTTCTTCTTTGTTATGGGCGGACCTCTCAAGGCAAATGCCTTGAAAATGGCTTTCACTTTCTCATTTTGCCGGTATAAGGGCTGATTGCTCAAAGTCATTCTTTTTCTATTATTTTCTTTCCTTTTCTCTTTACTTTTCTTTCATAGGCGGATTGCCCAGAGCTTAATAACTTTTGGCATATTTCTTTTATCTTTTATGTGGTTAAAATCACAAGGCAAAAGCTTTTAAAACCTTTTCACCCGCCACCTCACTTTTCATTCTTTATTTCTTGATTTCTTTATTCCATGCACCACTTTTATATTATATTTTATTTAGTCACTCTTTGACCCATTCAAGTCACATGCAATCCACTTTCTTCTTTCTTCATTTGACCACCAATGCACCAATCACATTACATGCAAATAAATTTTAGTCTTATTCTTTCTTTTTCTTCACATGGTGGGGGTCCCACATGTTCCCCACTAACTTCTCTTTTTTCGCATGCAATGATTTGCATGTAATAATGAATTTCACATGTACATCTCATATTCCACATAATCTAACCTTCCTTGGTTAGTAAATGTCGTCCATTTAACTTCAAATATTAAAATTTGCACATAGGTCCTTAAATTTTTCTTTATTTACCTTGTGACCTTCCAAACTTTCATCCTTTACAATTTGGTCCTTCCAACATTTCTTAAACTCTAATTTCCTTCTATCTTCCTTCCTTTACACGTGTACAAACAAAATATAAAATTTGCACTTCACCAAGGCATCACTATAATATTTAAATATATACTTACCCGTTTTTGCTCTATTTAATAAAGGCACACGAGCCCTGTTAATGCCTTTTTTCTTCGAAATTCTTTCTTATTTCTTCTCCCCCACTTAGATTAGTTATATAATCCTCCTTCATGACTAATTTCAACAACAGTTAAAATATTAATATTTTAATATTATTTTATTAATAAAATATTATTTTATTTTAAAATTCTCCACTTGTCTTCTCGGGACCCAAAACGTCTTATTTTGTCCTGGTTCACTTCTGAATCACCTTTTAACTCGCTAATTCATCTTTTATAAAAATATTACTATTTAATTACTATTTTCTCGCATGCGGGATATTTTATTTCAAACTATTCATTTCACCCTTCACTGCTCCTTGGCATTTAGATTTAAGCCAATCGACCCTTCACCTTGTCGATAAGGTCGTATTGGCTCCTATACGAGAGTATGGGGTGTTACACTATTTATTATGAATTTCTCAAATTAAAATATTATCCTTAATTTTATGAATTTCTTTTAAAGTAAGAAACAGTTTCTTATTCTTTATGAATCACCCAAAATTAAAATTCTATTATTAATTTTAGCAATTACTTTTAAAGTAGGAAACAATTTTTTATTTTTTATGAATCACCCAAAATTAATATAGATGGCATTTAAGTGCTTTTAAAACTTCATAAATCATGAGTCAAACTAATGAAAAAGCTGCTGGAAATTTCCAGCAAGTGTGTTTAACAATTAAACACAAAATTCATGAAGAATTAAGCCACCAAAACCGATCATAATTGCCCAAAATTTTCTGCATTGAATCTTTGTTGTTTTGGAACTCGAAAACATGATTTTTATGAACCTTTTTCATACTAAATCAAGTTTGGCTGAAGCATGTAGTAATTTAATTTGATAAAACTAATTTTAACAATTAAAAACTACTCAAAACACTTGCCTAGAGTTAGTAAAAAATAATTAGCACATTTGTCCCCAAAACACCTCTAAACTATTCAGTTTTAACTTGGCTTCGCAAGCCTTTTAATCCATTCATTAATTCTTCAACTAAACATGATTTTAAATCTTCTAAAACATGTTTTAATGAATTAATTACATGCTGTCTAGATTTGAATTAAAATAGAAAAACAAATTTTAAAGAAAGCCTTTAAAATTGATAAATACCAAATCAACACACAAACCAATCCTAGTGATTATCACCAAGAATTCAGCATGCAAAATTACATGAAAAATATCAAACAAAGGCTCTAATACCACTACTGGGATTCGACCTCATGCTCAAATGTGAAAATAATCAATAAATTAAAAAAATAACACAACAAAAAAATAAACTAGTATTTAATTAAAGACACAGTCGAATCTTACAGGATCAATATTTGTGTTTTTCATGTAACTTCAAATTAATTATGAACACTCATAAGTTTAAGAGTTATATACCTTACTCAAGATATTGTAATCAAGAGCCAATTAAATGTAAAAAGCTTGTGATGGAACAAAAACCCAAAAAAAGAATAAAACGGTCTAAAATCCTGTAATCGAAATTTTTGCTTCTTCACCTTTAGGATTTGTCAAATCTTCAACCACTCAAGTGTTTGGCCTTTAACAGTAATCCACACAGTGACTAAATAAGACCTTCTCAAAGGTAAGATTTTTACTTGTGTTAGCAAGTGTCAAGCCCTACTCCATTATATACTCATCACAACATCCATATACTTGATGACACATCTGCATGTTAGAATGCCTTAGAAATAGTTAAATAATCGGTATCGTAACTAGTTATGCAATTAAGTTAATTTAAAGCTTCGAACTAGTTCAATTAGGAATTTTAAGATGAAATTGAGAATTTTAAAACCCCAGAATGACTTAATATGGTGATTTGGAGTTCGAAGATTAAATTGGAGTCAATTAGGAATTTTCATACCCTAGGGGCAAAATGGTAATTTTGCCACCCGAGGGCAAATTTGGAAAGTTGGATAAAAATTTTGATCAAGTTTGACCAATTGGAGTATAATTTGAGATTGAGAAGTGAAAATTTCAATTTCAAGCATAAGGGTAAAAAAGTCATTTTTTGAGACCACAAGGGCAAAATTGGAATTTTACGATTTTACACCACCATGACATATGTCAAGCTCCAGAATTTTACCTATTATTATTTTATGCTATGGATTAGAGCATTTGTGGTGGTGAGAAAAGGCTTAAAAATTAAGTTAAAACAAGCGGACCAATAAAAAGGTAACATGTGTCAAAAATTAAATATTTTTATATTGCCATTTAAAAACCAGCCCATACTCTTCCACTCAGAATTTGAAGGCCGACCAGCACCTGCAGAAAAGAGAAGAAAAGAAAAGAAAAACCCTAGGGAGGAAAAACTAAGGAAAATTTATTGAAATTTCAAGAAATTGGTGATTAAGATTTTTAATCTTAAGCTTGAAATTTATTTTGCCCAATCATTCTTTTCCATTTTTCATGAATTAAATTCAAGTTTTCATGAGGGTCAATATGCTGGCCAAATTTAGAGAGAGAAAGTTGGTGATGAATTTAGTTGAATTTCAAGGTAACTTAGTGTTTTTAGGTGTTTAGTAACATTTAGTATGAAAATTAAGTAAGAAATCCACATGCCCATTATAGAACCTATCTTGTTTGAATTTTATGGGTGAGGTTTGATGATGAACTTGGTTGTTTTTCATGCCCTTTAGATTGTATTTGGTGCTTAGGAATACCAGAAATCAAAAACGGGTACCGAAAAATTTTACTCCTGTTAGTTAGCAATTTGCACAATTATGAGGGATATTTTGGTAATTTCACTTAGAATAGAATTTTATTGAAGTGTGTGGAATTTTGGGGAGTATTGAAAGTGCAATAAATTAATTGGAATCGAATTGGACGTTTAGACCGATTAAGTAGTGTATAGTGCGCGATAGGCTGAACACCTCCCATTTCATTGCATGCATTCATATAGAACATAAAATAGTTTGTGACAATTTAGCATAAGTATATTAAATTTTCTGTTGCACATTATGTATAGGTGGTGAGCCCTCGGATAAGGGCAAAGGTATTGCACCCGAGGATTGAGACTAGGAGTGTTGTAAATTCCCATCAAAGTGAGTAACCACTGTTCATCTTATCTATCTAGAGTATTTTTACAATCGTTTTAATGATTTTAAGAATATTGAACCTAAATGAATTCTATGTTTTATGACTAATAATCGATTTAAGGAATAAGGTTTATGACTTATTTTACAATTCAATAATGTTTTTGAAAATGTGAGTATGTGGAGACCAATCTTTGATGTTGCTTATATATTTAAGTTTACGTACCTATGTTTAGAATTGATGATTTATGAACTGATACATGATGACATATGTGGTTGGGTTTTTGTGTTGTGAAATATATTAAACTGTTTGTTTTCCTTTGACAGGCTGGGTAGTATTATGTTAGCCACATTATGCTGTCAAAATTTTATTGATTGGTGAGTTATTTAATTAGCCACTGCAGTAGGCGGGTTTTCGTGGACCAACCTATTAGAGGGGCACGGTAAACCCCGTTATATTTACCTTAGTATGAGAGGCGCGAAGGATATCTCCTAAGGTACGATAGAGTTCACTTCACGCCGAACCACCACTTGAGGATGAACTCTGCCAACGCCAAGAGATTGCTAAACTATGTTTTTATGAGTAGTTGTTAACTTAATAACCTTGGTGGACTCGGTTGAATGCCTCAGCCAAGGTATCACCGAGTATGATTTTTGGCATGAGCTAAGTTTTTAAGAAAATCATAAGTCGTGATGTGTATTATAATGAAATGTGTTGTTTTATATGATTTGAAACAAGTACAAAATATTGTGGATTATGGTATGATGAAAAGTTAACTGTCTCCATTTACTCGGTTTTAGAAGTTAATGACGGACTTTGTTTACTCACTGAGTTTATGAAAACTCACCCTTTCTTTTTAACCATTTCAGGTTCAGGATAGTTTGTAGGCAATCGATTTCATCAAGGATTTCTTTTGGACTTACTTCCTTGGAAATCGTAGGTCTACATTCTTGCACACTTTTGGTTATCTCGGGGTCCATATGCCACTATAGGATAATTTTGAATACCTGGTTTACTGTATCACTATGTGTATGAATTTATTTTGTTCTTACGCTACTAATTAGCTAACTTTTCACTCCAAATGGATGATTTAGATTACAAAAATTTATTTTTGATCGAAAATGGATATCTTTCTACCATATGTTGTATTTTTATCAAGTTTCAAAATTTTTAGGTAAAAGCGACCAAAATACCCCTATGTGGCTAAAATTTCATTTTGATTATTTTTGATCTAAAATAGTTTATATTCTCTTAAAACTCGATATTTAGTAACTATTGCTCACAGGAGAAGTGAAAAACTGATGCAAGAGCCTTGCGAGGTTTCTGTTGACATTCCGGGTAATGAATGTCTACTGAGACTTTGCGACGGTTGTCACGGGCTTGAAGGGAGTGCCGAGTCGTGACAGCAAGTTTTTGTTTCTAAAACAAAAATACCAAAAGTTCTTGCCGAATCTTATTTTGGTCAGACAAAGAAAACTATTTTTTTTCTTATTTTATGAAACTGTTGAGAAGTGGCTGGAGGCTTAGAGTTTTAGTTTGCTAACATAATATATTTATATACCCAAACTAAGTTATAACCCTAGATACAACAATTGTATCTTAATTTAATTAAGTCTCTGTGAACTTAACTAATTTTTCACTTTATTTTGGTCTATTCTAATTATGTCCAACTTAATTAATTATCCTTATTTAATCTCAATCATGTCACTTAATGTGTGTGACCCATTAGGCTTCTAACATGTTGGCAATAAATATAAATCCTAATCAAATATCAATTTGATAATTGATTTATATTTATAGATCATGAGCGGCATCTAGCAATACATCATGACCACCCAAATGTTAGAGAGTAAATTAAAGAATTTGACAAAGCCGTTCAGTGATAAGCCTCTCAGTGCAATACGGTCCTTTCATTAGATATCTCGGATATGTCCTAAAGTATGGCTCAGTGTCTATTTGTAACATTCCATATTAGTTATTATAATTCATGATTAACTTTATGAATTTAGGAAATTAACTTTCCTCAAATTCATCATGCTTTGGCCAAAGACTTTATACAAGTTAATCAAGAATTGAGAACAAGTGAGATACATCCCCTCATATCACTTGGGGTGATGAATCCTCTTTTGACATTCATTCACTTTCGCATGTTTCATGGCATACCTAAAAACACCCTGTTTAGGCATCTGGTTGTTTCCCAACTCGTAAGGGTGAAATCAAAGTATATCATTCCCCATACAAGATGGTCTGGTGTCTCAAGTCCGAGGACTAGTTGCACAATTATCAAATGAGAACATATTCTATAGACACATGAGTGAAATGCCAAATGGAGTTGTCATAGCAGGTCATGTTCAGTGAACTTGTTATTTAATAAGCACCTACATGTTATCCTTAAGTATTCCATATACTTCAGTCTATGAGATCGATTGTTTACTTCCCAAGTAAAGAGGCTTAACATGTATCAATCTTTGAGCATTGTCAATGCCCTATCTTGATAATATAATGACCAGGAATAATTTTAGGAACATGGCTTTGATGCATAGTGATCTCATAATTGTAACAACTTTACAATTCTCTTGCAAAGCTTTTATGTTCCATGGGCTTCATCCAATTAGTACTTAATAACTCCTTATTATTGCATTAACATGAAAAAAATCCTCTATCACATATAATTATACGATTAAATATGCACTCAATGATAATATATGTAATACCCCGCGCCCTCGTTGGACACAAATAAGACCTTATTTGTCATGACCCGGAACACCCATCGGGCTCATGACAAACGCTCTGACGTCCCAATAAGCACTCATTACCCGAAATGTCAATCAAAACCCTGCAAGGCTTAGCATCAGCTTCCGCATCTCCCCAGTGAGCGACAATTATTAAATCTCGCATTTCAAGAAATCATAAGTCTTTTCCAAATCAAAACAATAAAATATTATTTTCTGGCTCACAGGGGCATTTTCATCATTTTTCTTCGAAAACACCAAAACCCGTCAAAAACATGGTGTAAAAGATAAATATGTTCATACATACTTTAAATCAAATAACTAAAGTATAAAATTACTTTTACAATGACACGTGGGCCCCCAACTAACCAATAAGATGCGAGTCTGTGAACCTACAATTTTGTCGATGCAAGGCTAACTGAAGTCCTTGATGCAATCGACTATCTACTGGCTATCCCGAGCCTGAAATGTGAAGAATTGAGGGTGGTGAGATTATAAAATCCTAGTGACTAAACAGACACCATCTAAAATATCTAAAGGCGAGTAAATGGAGATGAATTAAAATATTCTTTTCCAATATATGTTTCATAACATGAATATTCAGTTTACTCAATTAATCAACATGGCTTATATATCTCACAAAACTTGGCTCCTGCCAAAATCATTCTCGCGGATACCTTCGTCAAGGTATCCCACTGAGACCGTCAAGACTGTTAAAAATTCATATTTCGCATAAAACACATTTTTCATTGAACATCACAGCCGTTCCTTGGCGTTGGCTGAGTCTCACTCTCACATGGTGGTTAACGTGAAGTGCACTCAAAAAGCCCACCTCAGGAGATACACTACGCGCCTCTACGACCGAGGTGAGAATATAACGGAGTTTACCGTGCTCCTCTAATAGGCTGGCCCACGGAACCCCGCCACTGTAGTAGCTAATCTTTTATCTACCACTTGATTTATAAAATCTTTTTACTGCATGACATGGCAATTTATTGCAACCTAGCCTCTCAAGGCTGAATACACAGTACAAATAATTCTAACACCAAAATCAATTTAGCCATTCATGCTCATTTATTATCATAAGCCATTCAATTTAAAACCATAAATTTATAACACAAGCAGGCAGTCTCTAATTACTCTATTTTCAAAACCAGTATTCAATTTTCTAGAAAATTTATAAAATCATTTTATAAAGTCACACTTTCTCTTAAAACATAGCAATTTACCATTTAAACCCATTTTTCATAAAATCACACAATTGTATAAAACTACTCTAGATAATTAAGACGATAATAAGTTCACTCACAGTTCTAGGAGTCGATGTACTCCTAATCCCAGTCTCCAAGCACAATCTCTGTACTTTTACCAATGTAATTTACTCACCACCTATCCACAATGTACAATACATAATTCACCACATCAATGCTTGACCATTATAAAATCAATTCAAGCTTGGTGTATATGCATGATATGATATGCAACTTATCCGACTACTGCTTAAATGTGGTGCTGACCTAATTCGGCCTATTACTTGATTAAATCGATATACGCGTCCGTTCAAACTCCAAATTAATTTTTTTCAGTTTCTATACCTCAATTGCACCCAAATTGACTTAATGTCCCTCAGTTTGGTGCAATTTATCAGTCCCAGCAGCAAATTATGAAAATAGCCCTAATGGGTAAAAATTCGTATTTTTGCTCTGAAAATTCTCATTATTTTTCTAGGCTCATAATTCATCATTATTCATCATAATTCCTCAAATAAACATCAAGATCAGCAGCCAATATTCCCCTAGAAAATTCGGCATAATGGGTTTCAATGGGAGAAAATTATTTCTCTAGCTTATTTTTGCTATATTTCAATATAACCTAACTAAAATCACTTAATTCAATTAAATCAACCAAAACTCAAGCTCAAAACTCATCCATGGAGGTTTGGCCAGCATGGGTGTCCATACCCACTTTCTAATTTTGCATGGAAATGAGAAAAAAATGCATGGGTAGTGAAAATCACAAGGAAAATCAATGAAATTTACCTTTTTAATGCTTGATTTCTTGATTTCTCTTGATTTTCCCCAAAATTTTCAGCTAGGGTTCTTATTTCTTTTCCCCCTTTTTTTCTTCTGGTTTGGACAGCTTGAAGAAGATGAGAATTCTGGAAATTTTGGCCTTTTTAAAGGCTAAAAAAATATAATATTATCTTATTCATTTTTTTATTTTATTAATTCCTTAAATTCTAGCCATCCATTTGTTTCCAGATTTTCACCATACACTTGTCCTACATATCCATAGCTTAGGTAAAATTCTCAGACTTATTCAAAGTCTTGGTGGAGTAATTTTTGAAATTTACACTTTTGCTCCCGTAAAAGTCAAAAATTACATTTTTGCCCTAAAAACTGAAAAATTACCCATAGACATATTTTTCATCCTTTATACTCATACCATTCTCCAATTTGTCAAATTTGATCTAAATTGTCACAAAATCTCAAATTTTGTCCTCGAGTGGTAAAATTACGATTTTGCCCCTACACTCCAAAAATCACCGAAATTAAACTTTTTCATTGCCAAACTTTCAAATTATACTCCACTAAGTCTAATATAATCAATCTTAATCAAATGGGATAAAAAAAAGCTTTTTTTTTTTTGAAAATTCCATATTCGTCCTCAAGTGGCAACTTACCATTTTGCCCCTAGATAGTGAAAATTTCGGTTTGACTCCAAATTACCATTTTGCGTCATCCCTGAACTGTGAAACTCTTAATTTCACCTTAAAATTCCTATTTGAACTAGTTCGAGGCTTAATCGACTTAATGGTACCATTAGGGGTAATATCGTCTTTTAACGAGTTCTCGAAATTCCTAAATATGCAAACATTCGATTGAGCATGTAAATGGTGTCATAATTATTTTATAGAGCAGGGTTTGACATTATTGATCAAACGTGTCACGACCCGGAACTCCCATCGAGCCCGTGACAACCGCTGCGACGTCTCAATTTACATTCATTACCCAGAATGTCAACCGAGACCCCGCAAGGCTTTAATATCAGCTTCTCATTTCCCCTGTGGGTAGCTGTTTCCAAATACCACATTTTAAAAGATTTTAAACTGTTTCCAACTTAAACAAATGAAATAATAATTTCCGTCTCACAGGGGTATTTTTGTCATTTATCCCAAAAATCTCAAAAATCATCTAAAAATATAGTATGTAAGTGGAAAACACATATTTCTTAATCAAAAATAATTTTGGATGTCTAAAACATTCGTTTAAAATGGAATTATGACTGTTATAATAAAATAAAAATATTCAATTTTCACATAAAACGATATTTTAAGAACACTGCATAAATAATTTTTATAGCGTAAAAGCAAAATAAATTCTTACATACCGTAATACAGATAACCAAAGTATAGAATTTAATTTACAGTGACACGTGGGCCCCCGAATGACCAAAAGTATAAAAAGAAATGAACCTACAGTCTTTGGATGTGGCAAGTTCAACTGTAATCCTCGCCGATATCAGTTATCTACAATCTATTCTGAACTTGAAATGGGTGGAAATGAGGGTGGTGAGATTATAAAATCCCAGTGAGTAAACAAACATCACTCAAAATATCTAAAGTCGAGTAAAAGGAGACTATTAAAACATTTCATCAAACTGTAATTTATCATCTTTCAACTTATTTCAACCAAATGAAATCAATTTATTTAAAGCAAGTAATCAGTATGGCTTATGAATTTCTTAAAAAGCTTGGCTCATGCCAAAAATTATTATCATACTCAGTTATTTGGGATACCTTGGCCGAGGGCTATCCCAACTGAGTCCGCCAAGGCTATTAGAAAGTCATGTTTTTATTTTGAAAACATAGCCATTCCTTGACGTTGGCCGAGTTCCCCTTCACGAGGTGGTTTGGCGTGAAGTGAACTCTAAAAGTTATACCTCAGGAGTTACCCTACTCGCCTCTCCAACCGAGGTAAAAATATAACAGGATTCCGTGCCCCTCTAATAGGCTAGTCCACAGAATCCAGCCCACTGCAGCAGGTCAAACCCACCATACAATAAAATTTTGACAGCATGACAGGGCTAATATATTACTACCCAGCTTGCAAGGGTAAAATAAAGCAATTCATACAATTCATAAAAAACATAGCCCAGCCAGTCATACCAATACAATAACATAAGCCATTAATTCAATTTTAAATTTACAACATATCAGTGGTCTCCAATTACTCTATTTGCAAAATCGTTATTTCGTTTCAAGACAATTTATAAAATATTTTCATTTAAACTCATTTTGTTTACAAAACATAAAAATTTACCATTTGAACTCATTTTCATAAAATTCACCAAAACTGAATAAAAACATACTTTAGATAATTAAAATGATGGTAAGGTTACTCACCGTGTCTAGAGTGGGGATTTTTGAAATACTCAGACTACTAGTCCTCGGGTGCAATTCCTTTGCCTTTATCGGAGGACTCACCACCTTGACACAGTAAAAAATCGAGAAATTCACCACATTGGTAGTAAATTGAAATTAAACTAATTTAGACTACTAATGCTTGATATGGAATGCAAAAATGTCTAAATTTTTGCCTAAATGCGGTGTTAGCCTATTTCGGTCTTTTACCCGATAAATTGATATACGCGTCCGTTTAAACTCCAAATTAATTTTTTTCAGTTTCTATACCTCAATTGCACCCAAATTGACTTAATGTGCCTCAGTGTGGTGCAAATTATCAGTCCCGATAATAAATTACGAAAATACCCCTAGTGGGTAAAAATTTGTATTTTTGCTCCGAAAATTTCCATTATTTTTCTAGGCTCATAATTCATCATTATTCATCATAATTCCTCAAATAACCATCAAGATCAGCAGCCAATATTCCCCTAGAAAATTCAGCATAATGGGTTTCAATGGGAGAAAATTATATTTCTAGCTTATTTTTGCTATATTTCAATATAACTTAACTAAAATCACTTAATTCAATTAAAATCAACCAAAAATCAAGCTCAAAACTCATCCATGGAGGTTTGGCCAGCATGGGTGTCCATACCCACTTTCTAATTTTGCATGGAAATGAGAAAACAATGCATGGGTAGTGAAAATCACAAGGAAAATCAATGAAATTTACCTTTTTAATGCTTGATTTCTTGATTTCTCTTGATTTTCTCCAAATTTTTCAGGTAGGATTCTTGTTTTTTTTTTTCCCTTTTCTCCCCTGGTTTGGACAGCTGAAGAAGATGAGAATTCCGGAATTTTTACCTTTTTAAAGGCTAAAATAATATAATATTATTTTATTCATTTTTTTAATGTTTTATTAATTCCTTAAATTCTAGCCATCCATTTGTTTCCAAATTTTCACCATACACTTGTCCCAAATATCCATAGCTTAGGTAAAATTCTCAGACTTATCCAAAGTCTTGGTGGAGTAATTTTTGAAATTTACACTTTTATCCCCGTAAAAGTCAAAAATTACATTTTTGCCCCAAAAATTGAAAAATTGCCCATAGACATATTTTTCATCCCTTATACTCATACCATTCTCCAATTTGTCAAATTTGATCTAAATTCTCTCAAAATCTCAAATTTTGTCCGCGAGTGGCAAAATTACGATTTTGCCCCTACACTCTAGAAATCACTGGAATTAAACTTTTTCACTGCCAAACCCTCAAATTATACTCCAATACTCAAATCATACTCCAATAAGTCAAATGGGGCTAAAAAAAATTCTTTTCTAAAAATTCCCATTGTGTCCTTGGGTGGCAAATGACCATTTTGCCCCTGGACAGTAAAAATTCTAGTTTGACTTCAAATTGATCCTTGAACTCCAAATCACCATATTAAACCATTCTGGGACTTTAATATTCTTAATTTCATTTTAAATTCTCTATTTGATCTAGTTCGAGACTTAAATTAACTTAATTGTACCATTTGGTACATTGTCGTCTTTTAACGATTTTTCTTTCAGGGCTTTCCAAGTATGCAAGCATATTGTCAATCATATGAATGACATGGAAAGTATTTTATAAGATCGGGCTTGACAAAACGAATGATCGTTTGATGTGAATTGGCGTGTTAAAGAGCGATAAAGGATGAAAGGAACGTTATATAATAAAATGCTTTGCGCATGCAGAAACAATAATTAAATAATAATATTTTTGTTGGAGAGGAATTAGTAAGCTAAAGGATGATTTGGAAGTACACCGAGATGTAATGATGTGTTTTGGGACCAAAGAAGGCAAGTGAAAAATTTTAAAATAAAATAATATTTTATTCAATAAAATAATATTAAAATATTAGTATTTTATATGTTGTTGAAATTAGTCATGAAAAAATGAAATATGACTAATTTAAGTGGGGGAGATGAAGTAAAGAAGAATTTTGAAGGGAAACGACGATAATTGCGTTAACGTGATTTTATTAAATCAAGCTAACACGTGTCAGTAAATATTTAAATATTATGGTGACACCGCGTTGAAGTACAATTTTGATATTTTGATTGTACGCATGTAAAGGAAAGAGATAGATGAAAAATTAGAATTTTTAAACGCATCGGAAAGATCGAATTTTAAAATGTGAAAGTTGGAGGGTTATGTGGTAAATAAAATAAATCAAGGATTAAATGCAAATGTTAATTGAAGTTAATAAATATATATATATATATAATAATATAAATATAGGTGAACAAAAGGGCAGCGGCCCATGTGATCAATATGTAACTTAAATATATATATATATAGAAACAATAATAATAAGAGAAGAGAATGGTGGTGGCCGGCCAAGTAATATACAAGAGATGAAAAAGGGAAAGGTAAGGAAAAGTCAAAGAAAGGCATGGGTTCATGGGAGAAAAGGATAGGATACATTAATAAAGAATAAAGAAAGTAAAGAAAGGAAAAGGAAGGTGGGGGCCGGCCATGTGAGGAAAGAAAAAGGAAGAAAGACACAAAAGAAAAAAAACAAAGAAAACAAAAGAGAAGAATGTAGAAATGATGGTGGGGGCGGCCATGTGAGATGAAAGAAAAGATAAAAAAGAAAAGAAAGAAGTCGATTTTGAGGGAGAGCAAAAGAAAAACAAAGGAAAAAGGAAAGAAAAATCGTGGGAGAGGAAGAAAGAAATTAAGAGAAAAAGGGAGAGAAAGAACCGCGGGAGAGGAAGAGAAAAGAGAATGGTTTTACTGCACTTTGAGGGAGGAAAAGAGAGTTTTTGCTGCAATTTTTGGAGGAAGAAAAAGCTAAAAATTTTGAGGTAAGAAAGCTGATTTTTTTTTAGGTTAATTGCTGGAATTTTTGAGGTTTTAATGGTTAATTTTGGCTGTTGAAAATTTGAGCTGTTTGTTACCAATTTGTGTAGAAAAATTAGAGTTGTTTGTTGCCAATTTGTGCAGGAAAATTGGACAGCATTGTGCTGCCAATTTGAGGGAGAAAAGGCAGCTTGGTGCTGCCAAATTTTTGAGGAAAAGAAAGCTGAAAGTGCTGCCACCGGAGGAGGAAGAATACGAGACAAGAAGAAGAAACGTGGAAGAGAGAAAAAAGAAAGAAAAAGAAAAGAGAAGAAATAAAAAAATAAATGGGCATGGCCCAATAGAAAATAAGTGGGCATGGCCCAATAGGAAATAAAAATAAACGGGCTTAGCCCAAATAGGAAAAATGGAGAAGCCCATGGAGAAGGCCCAAAGGTCATAAAGAAATGAAAAAAGCCCAATGGTAAGTTAATGTTATATTTTAAGGTTTATGGGCAGTTTAATATTGTGCATATTTTGGATGAAAAATATGCAATTTGCTTAAGGAATTTTTAATTAAGTTGCTACTCATACAAATGTGTGATTAAGTATAGTGAGTTTAAATTGTTGCTAGGAAAGTTTGTTGCGTAGGCATGCCGAATGAAGTATGTGACCGACAAATAGGAATAATTATATACGCGTATGAATCAATAGTGAAGTAATATCCCACTATTATGAGGTGAGTAGGGGGTGTTAATTTTAAAAATTCAGTATATATATACATGTACGTATATATTACGTGAAGTGCAAAATTTATGGAGAGCATGCGTTGATAGAATTTTAAGGAATTGTGGGTGCAAGTTATTTTTAGAAATCATTTGGAATATATATATATATATATATATATATATATATATATATATATATATATATATATATATATATATATATATATATATTAGATGTAAAGTGTTTTAAACTGGGAAACAAGCTTTTCGAAAAGATTTACATCAAAGGAAATTATGCCTTATTGTTTGTGTGGTGTGCATTCATGAAATTTATTACATATTCACCATGCTATTTTGATACAAAATATCATGCAAATATTTACAATGAACATTTTACGAATAAAGAGTTTTAACGTGATGTGGGGACCGATATTTTGAGAAAGATTTAAAATATTCCCTTGAAGATCAAATTTGAATTCTTTTAAAAGGTGATTTCATTTTAACCAAGAAATTTAAGAGTAATTGGAGACTGCTACTTGTTGTGTTATAAATTGTATTTTGAATCGAATAGCTTATGATAATGTGGGCATGATTGGCTGGATTGGTAAATGTGTTGAAAATGTATGAACTGTTGATTTGCCTTGAGAGGCTGTAAAATAAAATAATTGCCATGTCATGCTATTGCAAATTTTATTGTATGGTGGGTTTAGCTTGCTGCAGTGGGCGGGTTCTGTGGACCAGCCTTTTTGAGGGGGCACGAAATCAGGGTATATTCTTACCTCGATTGAAGAGGCGTGTAGGGTAACTCCCGAGGTACAACTTTAGATTTCACATCATGCCAAACCACCATGTGAGGGTGAACTCAGCCAACGCCAAGGAACGACTATGTTTTCAAAATAAAAATATGATTTATGCATACATGACTTTTTAACAGCCTTGGCAGATTTTGTTGGGATAGCCCTAGGCCAAGGTATCCTTGACAACCGAGTATGAAAATGATTTTGGCACAAGCCAAGTTTTTAAGAAAGTCATAAGCCATGTTGTTTATTTTTGACAAAACTGTAATGGTTTTATATGGTGAGTTGAAATAAGTTTTAACATTATAAATTATATTTCTCTGCATGGTGAAAATGGAATTAAACGATTTTTCACAGCTCCTCTTTTTGTTTATCTGTGAAATGAATCTGTAATTCCTCGCATATGGGGCGAGTTATGATTTGTGCATGATTTTAAATATTATTTGGTTTCGCGAGAGCTTGCTAAATTTTATTGATTTGATTCGAAAATGATGATTACTATATTTTGATGCAAAAAATTTTATTACCTCGATTATTTATACTTTATAAGAAATTCTCGATTTTTATATAAGGCACAAACCCTCGTTTGAAACGAACTGCTTTTATAATCTTGCATTTTTATATTCAACTAATCTATCGTTTGCTTGTTTTCCATCTATGCCCTACTCACTGAGTCGATGATTATCACTGAGTCTATGAGACTCACAACCCTTTTTATCCCCTTTTGTAGATAGGGATCGGCCTAGAGTGTAGTCAGTGACGCGTTCGGTTCACCGTGAATAGGCAAAGGCATCTCCTAGCAATTTATTCTAAGTCGCTCCGCTGTTAGAGGTCAAGTAGTAGTATTTTATTTATTAAGTTGTAAACGAATTCTAAATTTTTATATAAGCATTAATTTGGAGATTATAGATTTTAATGCATATACTTACGAATAAAAGAAAAAAGTTTGTATTGATTTTTATATTTATGGTTCAATTTAGTATATGAAAGTATCAATGTTATATGGTGATTGAATGTAGTGGATTAACGAGTAAATTCTAGACAGGTGTCAAAACCTGTTCTATAAAATAATTACAACGTCATTTACATGCACAATAGAATGTTTGCATATTTAGGAAGTTCGAGGAATCGTTAAAAGACGATATTGCTCCTAATGGTACCATTAAGTCGATTAAGCCTCAAACTAGTTCAAATAGGAATTTTAAGGTGAAATTAAGAGTGTCACGACCCGGAACCTCCCTCAGGCCCATGACAATCGCCGCAACGTCCCGATTGACACTCATTATCCGGAATGCCAACCGGAACCCCGCAAGGCTTACATATCAGTTTCTTTCCTTTCCTGTGAGCAATCCTTGTTAAATATCGAGTTTTTAGAGAATATTTACTATTTTAGATCAAAAACAATCAAAATAAAATTTTTGCCACACAGGGGTATTTTGGTCATTTTTTCTCAAAAATTTCAAAACTGGCTAAAACGTAATATACAAGTACAAAATACATAATTCATATTCAAAATGAGTTTAAAAGTCTAAAATCTTCATTTAAAACGAAATTACGGTTATTTGAATATAATAAGAAAATAAAAGAAATATTAAGGGAAATATTCTATTTTCTTATAAAGCAATATTTATAGAGTTATACGTGAATAATTTTTATAGCGTAAAAGCTAAATAAATTTATACATACTGAAATACAGTAAGCCAAAATATTTAATTTAATTTACAATAACAAGGGGGCCCCCGAATAAACAAAAGTAAAGAGGACTGTGAACCTACGGTTTGGAAAATGCAGATCCAATGGTAGTCCTCGATGAGATCAGCTATCTACAGTCTATACTGAACCTGAAATGGGTGGAAAGGAGTTGGGTGAGATTTTGCAATCCCAATGAGTAAACAGACATTATCATAAATATCTAAAGGCGAGTAAAAAGGAGGCAAGTTTAAACAACAAATTTCAACCCATTTCATAATGTTTTCAATTTATTTCTTAACCCATAAAATATTTGTAATTTACCAAAACAATTGTTAAGGCTTATGTCTTTTATTAAAACAAGGCTCAAGCCAAAACTAATCCACGGGGATACCTTGGCCGAGGCATCTAATCGAGTCCGCCAAGGGTGTTAAAATATTCACACGTGAAACACATTTTTATTTTTAAAAACCAGCCGTTTCTTGGCGTTGGCCGAGTTACACATTCACGTGGGGGTTCGACGTGAAGTGAGCTCTACTACTACCCCAGGAGTTACCCTCCTCGCCTCTACAACCGGAGTAACTATATAACTGGGTTTACCGTGCCCCTCTAATAGGCAGTCCACGGAAACCCGTCACTGCAGTTACTAACCCACCAATTTTAATAAAATTTCGACAGTATAACGTGGCTTTTATTTATTTATCCAGCCTGCATAGTAAAACAACTTACATAAATTTCCCAATGTATTCACAAAATATAGCCACATATACTCATTTCTCATAAGCCATTCCTAGGAAAAAATATATATTTTTCAAGTCAATTTGTAGCCTCCAATTACTCAATTTCATAATCAATACAATATATTTTTATTTATCACATTTATTCCTAAAACATCAAAAATCCCGTTTTCATTTCATAAAATACATAAAGGGCATTTAAAAATAAACTCTAGATAATTTACAATAATAATAAGTTTACTCACAGTTTGTACAAACTAAAAGCTTTCTAAGCGCCCCGATCACAACTCGTCGGGTACGACTTCTTTGCCTTTTCCGGAAGGCTCTCCTCCTAGACACATTACAAAAATTTACACAATTCATCACATTGATGCTAAATCACTATATAATTAACTTAAATCCTATACTAATGCATGGTATGAAATGCAATAGCCTAAAACGGCTTAAAAGCGGTATTAACCTATTTTTGGCACTTTGCCCGATAAATTGCTAACGCGCTCCATTTTAGCTCTACATCATCCCATTCTCTCTCCAACATTTCTAACCATTAAATATCAGCCAATAACCTTCTAAAAACAACAAAATCAGCTCACTCCCTTCCTTGGAAAATTCGGCCAAAAATGGGACATTAACTCGGTTAATTTTCTACTTTGTTTTTCTATCACGTTTAATCGTTTTTCATCATTTTCTCTTCATTTCCCTTAGAATAAAATCAATTCATCATCATTGTACAGCATTGAGCATCCAGCGAAGAGTGGGTATTGTGAAAATTTAATGATTTCTTGCCCAATTTAATTTCTAAACACATTTAACTAACTAAAACTATCAATTTAACTAAAAATCAAAACCTAAAAATTTCAATTTCTCTCCCCTAGAATTTCGTCCAGACCTTGATATCACTTTTTGATCTCTCTCCTCAAGCATGCTAAATGGAAATAAAGGCAGAGGAAAGGTAGAAATCAAGCTAAAATCGAAAAATCTTACCGTTAGACGCGTAAACGGTCGAAAACCACGAATTTCCCTTTGAATTTTCTTGTTTCTCTTTGGTTTTTCTTTTTTTCTTCCTTTCCTCTCTATTTCCTCTCTTTTTCTTCCTTATGGCCGGCCAGCACTCAAAATTTGGGTTTAAATGGGCTGACTTTTCATTAAAATAATATTATTTCATTAAAAAATGCCACATGTCACTTTTCCATTGGCCCATTTTTAAAATTTCATCCATTTGTTTCCAAATTTTCACCATACACTTGTCTCATATATTCATAGCTTAGATAAAATTCCCAGACTCATCCAAAGTCTCGGTGGAGTAATTTTTGCAATTTACACTTTTGCCCCCGTAAAAGTCAAAAATTACATTTTTGCCCCAAAAATTGAAAAATTACCCATAGACATATTTTTCATCCCTTATACTCATACCATTCTCCAATTTGTCAAATTTGATCTAAATTCTCTCAAAATCTTAAATTTTGTCCGTGGGTGGCAAAATTACGATTTTGCCCCTACACTCCAAAAATCACCAGAATTAAACTTTTTCACTTCCTATCATTAAATTATACTCCAAATAGTTAATCTTGGTCAAAAATTTCACTCCAAGATCAAATTATTATCTTAGGTGGCAAAATGACGATTTTGCCCTTGAACATGAAAATTTCCAATTTTACCCCAAATGAACCCTCGAACTCCGAACAATCATTTTTGTCATTCTTGGACTATAAAATATTAAATTTCATCCTACAATTCCTATTTGAACTAGTTCGAGGTTAAATCAACTCAAGTGTACCGTTAGGTACAATATCGGGTTTCGTCTTTTCTTATGTGCTTTCCTAGCATAATAACATGCTACTCAGTGCATGTATGTCATGACATGTATTTATAGGGTTGGGTTTTACAATTCTACCCCCCTTAAAATAAAATTTTGACCTCAAAATTTCACTTACCAGATTCGACAAATAGATGCAGGTATTGGTTCCTCATCTGATGCTCTACTTCCCATGTCATTTCCTCCATTTGAGCATTTTTCCACAATACTTTGACCATTGAAATACTCTTGTTTCTCGGTACTCGATGCTTTCGATCCAAGATACTCACAGGTTGTACCTCGAACTTCAAATCGTCATGCAACTCGATCGGAGGTGCTTCGAGGACGTGAGAGGGATCTGGTACATATTTCTTAAGCATGGAGACATGGAAAACGTTGTGGATCCGATCTAACTCCGGAGGTAATTCTAACCGATAAGCCACTGGTCCAATCCTTTCAATGATTCGGAATGGTCCAATATATCTCGGGTTGAGCTTTCCCCTCTTCGCAAATCGAATCACACCTTTCATTATCCAATAAAACACCATAATTTATCATGATAGTATAATCAATAAGATTTAATACTTCAAAGTATTCAAATTATTACCTTTCCAAGGAGAAACCTTAAGAAAAACTTTATCATCGATCTCAAACTCCAAGTCTTTTCTCCGTTTATCTGCATAGCTCTTCTGCCTATCCTGGGCTACCTTTAGCCTCTCTCGTATAACCTTGATCTTGTCATTAGTTAGCTCGATCAATTCCACACTCACTAACTTTCTTTCACCCACTTCATCCCAACAAAGTGGAGTACGACATTTCCTTCCATATAAAGCTTCGTATGGTGCCATACCAATGCTAGACTGAAAGCTATTGTTGTAAGCAAATTCCACCAATGGCAAATGTCTGTCCCAACTCCCAATAAAGTCAATGACACAAGCCCGTAACATATCCTCCAAGGTCTGGATAGTCCTTTCTGACTGACCATCCGTCTGTGGGTGAAAAGCAGTGCTAAATTTTAATTTGGTTCCGAGAACTTCTTGAAATTTTGGCCAGAATCGAGAAGTGAATCGAGGATCTCGGTCTGACACTATAGAAACGGGAACTTCATGTAGCCTCACAATCTCATCTATATAGAGCTGAGCCAGCTTCTCAATAGAGTATGTACTATAGACAGCTAAAAAGTGAGCGAACTTAGTCAACCAATCTACGATCACCCAGATCGCATCCTTTCCCCTCTGTGTCCGCGGCAATCCCAAAACAAAATCCATAGTTACATGCTCCCATTTCCACTCGGGAACAGGTAAAGACTGAAGTCTACCTGCTGGCCTCTGATGCTCCGCCTTAACTTGCTGACATACGAGACACTTTGCTACGAATTCTGCTACGTCTCGCTTCATACCCGGCCACCAATAATTTTCCCTGATAGTCCTATACATCTTGGTGCTTCCGGGATGTAATGCATAGGCAGATGAATGGGCTTCTTCCATGATCGTTTGTCTCAACTGGTTTCCCTCAGGAACACAAACTCGATCTCTAAACATCAAGACGTTATCCTCTTCAAATCTGAACTCACTGACTCCCCCATCGGTCAGTTTTTGAATTTCTTTTCTTAACTCATCATCAGACCTCTGAATGTCCTTGATCTGATTAAGTAACGAAGGTCGCACAATGAAGTTTGCCAATAAGGATCCATCCTCACCATTTCTCAACTGGACCCCAAGAGATTTCATCTCTATTAATGCTGAAAAATAACAACTCTGAAGTGCTGCTAAAGACGATGAAGACTTACGACTTAAGGCATCAGCTACAACGTTCGCCTTTCCCGAATGATAGTCTATCACCAAGTCATAATCTTTTATCAACTCCAACCATCGCCTTTGCCTCAAATTAAGCTCTTTTTGGGTGAGCAAATATTTTAAACTCTTGTGATCCGTAAATATTCGACAATGCTCACCATACAAGTAATGCCTCCAGATTTTTAAAGCAAACACCACTGCTGCTAACTCTAAATCATGGGTAGGGTAATTTGCTTCATGCCTCTTTAGCTGTCTAGAAGCATAAGCCACAACTTTTTCATCTTGCATCAATACGCACCCCAACCCCAACTTTGAGGCATCACTATATACTACAAATCCTTTACCATTAACAGGAAGTGTTAAAACGGGAGCGGAGGTTAACCGGTTCTTTAGCTCCTGAAATCGATTCTCACAAACATCATCCCACACAAACTTAACTCCCTTACGAGTTAGACGAGTCAGAGGAGCGACTATCAAAGAAAATCCCTGAACAAATCTCCGGTAATAACCAGCTAAGCCAAGGAAACTACGAATCTCCGTCACTGTCTTAGGTTGCTCCCATTGTAAGATTGCCTCAATCTTCTTGGGATCGACATAAATTCCAGCTCCAGACACCACATGTCCCAAGAAAACCACTTCCTTCAACCAGAATTCACATTTAGAGAACTTGGCATAGAGTTGTCTCTCGCGTAAAGTTTGCAACACAATGCGCAAATGGACCGCATGTTCATCATCATTCTTCGAATAAACCAGGATGTCATCTATGAATACTATCACAAACTTATCCAAGTGTGGATGGAACACCCTGTTCATAAGATCCATAAAAACTGCCGGGGCATTAGTCAAACCAAACGGCATCACCAGAAACTCATAATGCCCATAACGCGTCCTGAAAGCAGTCTTGGGTACATCCTGCTCCTTAATCCTCAACTGATAGTACCCAGATCTCAAATCAATCTTAGAGAATACCATAGCACCTCGTAATTGATCAAACAGATCATCTATCCGGGGTAAAGGATATTTATTCTTGATGGTCACTCGGTTCAGCTGACGGTAATCAATACACAATCGAAGAGTGCCATCCTTCTTCTTGACAAATAGAACTGGTGCTCCCCAAGGAGAAATGCTAGGGCGAATGAAACCTTTATCCACTAAATCTTGCAACTGGACTTTCAGTTCCTTCAACTCTGCCGGAGCCATTCTATATGGAGGGATAGAAATAGGTGCGGTACCCGGAAGTAAATCAATAGGGAACTCAAGCTCTCGATCAGGAGGCAATCCCGGTAAATAATAAGGAAATACATCAGGAAACTCACTTACTATCGGGACATCCTCTAACTTAGGTTCCCCCTTTGAAGTATCAATCACGTATGCCAAATAAGTAGGATACCCTTTCTGCACTAATTTCGAAGCTTTGATGGTTGAGATTACACAGGACGGTAATACTCGACGTTTCCCTACAAACACAATCTCTGCTCCCTTCGAATTTCGAAGAACAACTTCCTTTCGAAAACAATCCACGTTCGCCCGATGTGCAGTTAACCAGTCCATACCCAATATTAGATCAAAATCCAGGATCTCTAGAGGAATTAAGTCACCCCTAAATTCTTCCTCGCCTACCCTTACCCCACAGTCTATATAACAACTGTTTCTAACTAGCTTTTCTCCTAAAGGGGTGTGAATTACAATTTCTTCCTCTAATGGTGACAGGTTTCTATCAACAATTGATGCAAATGTGGTGCTCACATAAGACCTATCTGAGCCAGAATCTATCAAAACATAAGCATTTTTATCAAATAAAGACATAGTACCTGTCACTGCTCTAGGTCGGACCTGTGCCTCATCTTCCATCACAGCGAAAACTCTTGTCGAGGTACGAGTCTATGGTCTCAAAGGTGGATGTGCCGGGGTATTACTCTCCACACCGGACCGTATGGCCACTCCCTGTCTCGGTGGCAACCCAGAAGAATCTCTCCTCTGCATATCAGTGCGAGCTGGTGAAGATGATGCAACTACCGTGGCTCGTCCTAATCGTGGGCAATTACTCCTAATATGACTCGTCTGTCCACATTGGAAACATCTTGTTGGCTCTCTACATAGCCCACTATGATAATTCCCACAATTTCTGCATCTGTCAGAACCTCCGAAACTCTTCCCAGAACAAGTCATAGCAGATCTGCTAAACCTCGAAGGTCTCTGTTGTGATGGTGGAAATGGAGGTCGAGGAGATGTCACGGAAACAGAAGTAGTACTCCCTGAAGTCGTTGAGTCCTTGCCTCTTTTTACTGGCTGATTAGAAGACATACCAAGATTCCTCTTTTTTGCAAACTCAGTCCGAATCCTCTTATTCTCAGTCTCGAGCTTCTCAGCTCGTAAAGCCAACTGTACCACCTCCTTATGCGGCTCCCTACCAGTCACTGTCATCCGCTCTTTAATCTCATTACGGAGCCCTTCCTCGAAATAACTGGCCTGATCCTGCTCAGATTTCACCAGATCCGGCACATATAACATTAACTCGTTAAAACGAGTCTCGTACTCCTCTACAGTTAGATTCCCCTGTTTCAAACTCAAAAATTCTCTCTTCTTTTCTTTTTGATGAAAATAAGTGAAATACTGACCATCAAATTCCCTGAGAAAATCAGACCATGTCTGAGGAGTAGCGGAACGGGACTTCACCGAATTCCACCAAGTACGAGCCCTCTTCTCTAATAATCTCGTAGCCACCATCAACTTCATGTCGTCATCTAATCCCATATCAGAGAGAGTCTCTGAAACTTGATTTATCCAGTCCTTTGCCATAGTGGCATCCAACTCACCCGTGAAAGATACACAACCCAATTGCCTAGCCTCCTTCAGCTTCTTGGAAATGGATACATTCTGTACTGGTGGTGGAACTAAAGGAGTAGTTGGAGGCACTACAGGTGGAACTTGACCAGTCTGAGCTTGACCAGCCATTGCTGCAAAGAAAGCTGCCAATGTTTGTGCTGCCTCAGTAGGCATGGCGGGAATACCCGTAGGTGGCTGAGGAGATGGAGGATGTGGAGGACTATCGGCCTGCTCAGCAGCAGGTGCTGCCCGAATGGTAGATGCAACTGATTCCTCCTCTACTGTATCCGACTGATGACGTTGGGAACGACCTCTTCCCCTCCCAACCGATCTAGTGAGAGGTGGGCGTCCGCGTCGAGGAGGCATAATAATCTATAAGAGAAAACGAGCAAGCTTAGGGAACCTTAGGCTCTATATGAAAATGCATGCATTCTATTCAACCTAACTTAACTTAATCCGGGGCCACACTGATATTGTAATTTTTTAAAACCACTTTAAAACCAAAAACTCTTATCTTTAAAACCAAAAGCTCTTATCTTTAAAACCAAAAGCTCTGATACGAATCGAATTGTCACAACCCGGAACCTCCCTCAGGCCCATGACAATCGCCGCAACGTCCCGATTGACACTCATTATCCAGAATGCCAACCGGAACCCCGCAAGGCTTACATATCAGTTTCTTTCCTTTCCTGTGAGCAATCATTATTAAATATCGAGTTTTGAGAGAATATTTACTATTTTAGATCAAAAACAATCAAAATAAAATTTTTGCCACACAGGGGTATTTTGGTCATTTTTTCTCAAAAATTTCAAAACTGGCTAAAACGTAATATACAAGTACAAAATACATAATTCATATTCAAAATGAGTTTAAAAGTCTAAAATCTTCATTTAAAACGAAATTACGGTTATTTGAATAAAATAAGAAAATAAAAGAAATATTAAGGGAAATATTCTATTTTCTTATAAAACAATATTTATAGAGTTATACGTGAATAATTTTTATAGCGTAAAAGCTAAATAAATTTATACATACTGAAATACAGTAAGCCAAAATATTTAATTTAATTTACAATAACAAGGGGGCCCCCGAATAAACAAAAGTAAAGAGGACTGTGAACCTACGGTTTGGAAAATATAGATCCAATGGTAGTCCTCGATGAGATCAGCTATCTACAGTCTATACTGAACCTGAAATGGGTGGAAAGGAGTTGGGTGAGATTTTGCAATCCCAATGAGTAAACAGACATTATCATAAATATCTACAAGCGAGTAAAAAGGAGGCAAGTTTAAACAACAAATTTCAACCCATTTCATAATGTTTTCAATTTATTTCTTAACCCATAAAATATTTGTAATTTACCAAAACAATTGTTAAGGCTTATGTCTTTTATTAAAACAAGGCTCAAGCCAAAACTAATCCTCGGGGATACCTTGGCCGAGGCATCTAACCGAGTCCGCCAAGGGTGTTAAAATGTTCACACGTGAAACACATTTTTATTTTTAAAAACCAGCCGTTCCTTGGCGTTGGCCGAGTTACACATTCACGTGGGGGTTCGACGTGAAGTGAGCTCTACTACTACCCCAGGAGTTACCCTCCTCGCCTCTACAACCGGAGTAACTATATAATTGGGTTTATCGTGCCCCTCTAATAGGCAGTCCACGGAAACCCGTCACTGCAGTGACTAACCCACCAATTTTAATAAAATTTCGACAGTATAACGTGGCTTTTATTTATTTATCCAGCCTGCATAGTAAAACAACTTACATAAATTTCCCAATGCATTCAAAAAATATAGCCACATATAGTCATTTCTCATAAGCCATTCCTAGGAAAAAATATATATTTTTCAAGTCAATTTGTAGCCTCCAATTACTCAATTTCATAATCAATACAATATATTTTTATTTATCACATTTATTCCTAAAACATCAAAAATCCCGTTTTCATTTCATAAAATACATAAAGGGCATTTAAAAATAAACTCTAGATAATTTACAATAATAATAAGTTTACTCACAGTTTGTACAAACTAAAAGCTTTCTAAGCGCCCCGATCACAACTCGTCGAGTACGACTTCTTTGCCTTTTCCGGAAGGCTCTCCTCCTAGACACATTACAAAAATTTACACAATTCATCACATTGATGCTAAATCACTATATAATTAACTTAAATCCTATACTAATGCATGGTATGAAATGCAATAGCCTAAAACGGCTTAAACGCAGTATTAACCTATTTTTGGCACTTTGCCCGATAAATTGCTAACGCGCTCCATTTTAGCTCTAAATCATCCCATTCTCTCTCCAACATTTCTAACCATTAAATATCAGCCAATAACCTTCTAAAAACAACAAAATCAGCTCACTCCCTTCCTTGGAAAATTCGGCCAAAAATGGGACATTAACTCGGTTAATTTTCTACTTTGTTTTTCTATCACGTTTAATCGTTTTTCATCATTTTCTCTTCATTTCCCTTAGAATAAAATCAATTCATCATCATTGTACAGCATTGAGCATCCAGCCAAGAGTGGGTATTGTGAAAATTTAATGATTTCTTGCCCAATTTAATTTCTAAACACATTTAACTAACTAAAACTATCAATTTAACTAAAAATCAAAACCTAAAAATTTCAATTTCTCTCCCCTAGAATTTCGTCCAGACCTTGATATCACTTTTTGATCTCTCTCCTCAAGCATGCTAAATGGAAATAAAGGCATAGGATAGGTAGAAATCAAGCTAAAATCGAAAAATCTTACCGTTAGACGCGTAAACGGTCGAAAACCGCGAATTTCCCTTTGAATTTTCTTGTTTCTCTTTGGTTTTCCTTTTTTTCTTCCTTTCCTCTCTATTTCCTCTCTTTTTCTTCCTTATGGCCGGCCAGCACTCAAAATTTGGGTTTAAATGGGCTGACTTTTCATTAAAATAATATTATTTCATTAAAAAATGCCACATGTCACTTTTCCATTGGCCCATTTTTAAAATTTCATCCATTTGTTTCCAAATTTTCACCATACACTTGTCTCATATATTCATCGCTTAGATAAAATTCTCAGACTCATCCAAAGTCTCGGTGGAGTAATTTTTGCAATTTACACTTTTGCCCCCGTAAAAGTCAAAAATTACATTTTTGCCCCAAAAATTGAAAAATTGCCCATAGACATATTTTTCATCCCTTATACTCATACCATTCTCCAATTTGTCAAATTTGATCTAAATTCTCTCAAAATCTCAAATTTTATCCGTGGGTGGTAAAATTACGATTTTGCCCCTACACTCCAAAAATCACCAGAATTAAACTTTTTCACTTCCTATCATTAAATTATACTCCAAATAGTTAATCTTGGTCAAAAATTTCACTCCAAGATCAAATTATTATCTTAGGTGGTAAAATGACGATTTTGCCCTTGAACATGAAAATTTCCAATTTTACCCCAAATGAACCCTCGAACTCCGAACAATCATTTTTGTTATTCTTGGACTATAAAATATTAAATTTCATCCTACAATTCCTATTTGAACTAGTTCGAGGTTAAATCAACTCAAGTGTACCGTTAGGTACGATATCGGGTTTCGTCTTTTCTTATGTGCTTTCCTAGCATAATAACATGCTACTCAGTGCATGTATGTCATGACATGTATTTATAGGGTTGGGTTTTACAAAGAGTTTCACAGTTTAGGGATGACTCAAAATGGTAATTCGGAGTTTAAGAATCAATTCAGAGTCAAACCGAAATTTTCACTATCTAGGGGTAAAATGTCATTTGCCACCTGGGGACAAAATGAGAATTTTTAGAAAAGATTTTTTGGCCCCATTTAACTTATTGGAGTATGATTTGAGTATTGGAGTATAGTTTGAGGGTTTGGCAGTGAAAAAGTTTAATTTCAGTGATTTTTGGAGTGTACGGGTAAAATCGTAATTTTTCCACTCGCGAACAAAATTTGAGATTTTGAGAGAATTTAGATCACATTTGACAAATTGGAGAATGGTATGAGTATAAGGGATGAAAAATATGTCTATGGGTAATTTTTCAGCTTTTGGGGCAAAAATGTAATTTTTGACTTTTATAGGGGTAAAAGTGTAAATTTCAAATATTACTCCACCAAGACTTTGGATAAGTCTGATAATTTTATCTAAGCTATGGATATGTGGGAAAAGTGTATGGTGAAAATTTGGAAACAAATGGATGGCTAGAATTTAAGGAATTAATAAAACAAAAAAAAATGAATAAAATAATATTATATTATTTTAGCCTTTAAAAAGGCCAAAATTTCCAGAATTCTCATCTTCTTCAAGCTGTCCAAACCAGGAGAAAAAAAAAGGGGAAAATAAATAAGAACCCTAGCTGAAAAATTTGGGGAAAATCAAGAGAAATCAAGAAATCATGCATTAAAAAGGTAAATTTCATTGATTTTCCTTGTGATTTTCACTACCCATGCATTTTTGTTCTCATTTTCATGCAAAATTAGAAAGTGGGTATGGACACCCATGCTGGCCAAACCTCTATGGATGAGTTTTGAGCTTGAGTTTTGGTTGATTTTAATTGAATTAAGTGATTTTAGTTAGGTTATATTGAAATATAGCAAAAATAAGCTAGAGAAATAATTTTCTCCCATTGAAACCCATTATGCCGAATTTTCTAGGGGAATATTGGCTGCTGATCTTGATGTTTATTTGAGGAATTATGATGAATAATGATGAATTATGAGCCTAGAAAAATAATGGAAATTTTCAGAGCAAAAATATGAATTTTTACCCACTAAGGGTATTTTTGTAATTTGCTATCGAGATTGATAATTTGCACCACATTGAGGGACATTAAGTCAATTTGGGTGCAATTGAGGTATAGAAACTGAAAAAAATTAATTTGGAGTTTAAACGGACGTGTATATCGATTTAATCGAATAATAGGCCAAATTAGGTCAACACCCCATTTAAACGGTAGTCGGATAAGTTGCATATCATATCATGGATATACATCGAGCCTGAAATAGCTTATGACTGTTAGAAACAATTTAATTGGAATATGTGTCATGGATTATGGCTAGGTGGTGAGCCATTGGATACGGGTAAAGGACTGTACCCGCGGACTAAAAATGGGAGTATTTCTACTCCTAATATTGTGAGTGAACTTATTATCGTCTTAATTATCTAGAGTAGTTTTATACAATTATGTGATTTTATGGAAAATGGGTTTAAATGGTAAATTGCTATGTTTTAGGAGAAATTGTGATTTTATAAAATGATTTTATAAATTTTCTGAAAAATCGAATACTGGTTTTGAAAATAGAGCAATTGGAGACTGCTTACTTGTGTTATAAAATTATGATTTGAATTAAATGGCTTGCGATAAATTGGCATGATTGACTGAATTTATACTTGTGTTGAAAAATATGAACTATCTGTTTTGCCTTGATAAATTTGTTAGTAATGTAATTGCTATGCTATGCCATTGAGATTTGATCAATTGGTGGATTAAAGATTAGCTACTATAGTGGTGGGGGGTTCCGTGGACCAGCCTATTAGAGGGGCACGGTAAACTCCTTTATATTCTCACCTTGGTCGTAGAGGCGCGTAGGGTATCTCCTGAGGTGGGCTTTTTGAGTGCACTTCACATTAACCACCACGTGAGAGTGAGACTCAGCCAATGCCAAGGAACGGCTGTGATGTTTAACGAAAAATGTGTTTTATGCGAAATATGAATTTTTAACAACCTTAGCGGTCTCAGTGGGATACCTTGACAAAAGTATCCGCGAGAATGATTTTGGCAGGAGCCAAGTTTTGTGAGATATATAAGCCATGTTGATTAATTGAGTAAATTGAATATTCATGTTATGAAACATATATTGGAAAAGAATATTTTAATTCGTCTCCATTTACTCGCCTTTAGATAGTTTAGATGGTGTCTGTTTACTCATTGGGATTTTATAATCTCACCGCCCTCAATTCCCCACATTTTAGGCTCCGGATAGCCGGTAGATAGCCGATTGCATCAAGGACTTCAGTTAGCCTTGCATCGACAAAATTGTAGGTTCATAGACTCGCATCTTATTGGTTAATTGGGGGTCCACGTGTCATTGTAAAAGTAATTTTATACTTTAGTTATTTAATTAAAAGAATGTTTGAACATATTTAGCTTTTACACCATGTTTTTGGCGGGTTTTCGATATTTTTGAAGAAAAATGACGAAAATGCCCATGTGAGCCAGAAAATAATATTTTATTGTTTTGATTTGGAAACGACTTATGATTTCTTGAAATACGAGATTTAATAACTGTCACTCACCGGGGAGGTGCAGAAGCTGATATGAGAGCCTTGCGAGGTTTCGATTGGCATTCGGGGTGAAAAATGTCTATCGAGGCTTCGTGGCGGTTGTCACGGGCCCGATAGGGAGTTTCGGGGTGTGACACAGGCTTGTTCAAGACTTGGCGGGTCTTTTCCGGAAGTCTTGGACGTCGGCAGCGACCGAGGAGAGGTCGTTGCAATATATATTCCTTAACCAATCGAATTGGCTTAAGGGCATATACCAACAGTACAATCATTTTATATATGAACAAAATCTGAAATTACCTTATATTAATAATAAGAATAATTGTCTAAGAACTAAAGGTGAATCAAAGTATATGTCATTGTAAAAAACCAAAAGACATTTACATCAAATAAATTCAAAATGAACATGTTTAATATCTTTCATTGTGGTATCATCAGAAGAGAAGGCAGGTTGGATAGACTTTAGGTTAAGTTGGTTCCAAATGCTATTGCTAGTATGTTTATATGATGCCTTGTCAGTCTCTTTTTTTGGCTTTTTCCATACATTGTAACAAAATAAGTTGTACTATAATTTTAAGTTAGGATTTTGTCATTTGTGTTTTTGTGTGAATTTAAAGTATATAATGAGGTTAAGATTGGTCATCCTTGGTTTTGGATTGTTTGAGTGGTGATTCTCCTAGAAAAGTTGTTTTGACACTTGTGCACTAATTGGTGGTGTGAGAATGGTTTCTTCAAGTGAATTTGTGGGATCAATGGTTGACTTTCTTGGTGTTTTTTTTGGGAAGATTTTTCTTCGAAATTATGGGTTCTTGTAGAGATTCTTGGGATTCATCTGTTGGAGCAATTGATGATTTAGATGCATTGATATCAGTTTGTTCTATATGTGTTGAAGTTGATGAGGATTGATTTGGGATTTCATGGCAGTCAAAGGGCTTGTAGTTGGTAACTTCAGTTTTCATTTCTCTTGAAGTTAAACCTTATTATTAATGTTCATGTTTGATTTTTCAGTGTTTTCACTGGACCGGGGAGAGTTATTTATCAATGCTTGTGATTGTTTCCAGTTTAGCAATTAATACTTTTACTAGTTTTTTTGCCAAAAGCAACAACCTTCATCTCTCTAGTGTTGTCTTCAATAATAGTTTACTAGAAATGTATGGTTTTGCAAATTTTATAAATAGTTAATGTTAAAAATTTAGTACAAAAATTTAAATTAGTTGATGTCTAGAATTGTTTATTAATGTTATTAATTTTTAGTATTATAATTGTTATTGATTGTTTAAAGAAAAAATAAAATAATTTATTTGTTATGATACGAATTTAAAATAATAAATTATATTATAATACACAGTAATGTATTAAAATAAATAAAAAAATTGTGTTAATTTATAATTTAAAAAGCAAGAATAAAAAAGATGAATGGTTATTGGAAAATCAGTGAATATTCTGTTATCATGTATAAAAAAGGGTTTTTTTAAGAAATTTTTCTAAATAGAAGAATTTTTGTAATTTTCATTTATATTTCTATTTTTGCCTTTGGATGTTGGGCGTGATTAATTGGATAGCATATCAAAACATACAATCAAAATGAATTAAAAATTTAAAGTTGAATAAAAATAATAAAGAGCTATAAGTTGAAAAAGAGTCATTTCACCATTGACAACAACCTACAAAGACCAAAACTTTTAATATAATCATAAGATACTAAGATTTTGATAGAGGTCAATCACAAAGCAATTGACCTATTGCAGCAAAATATTCCTCAGAGTACCATTTCTCCAAATTCTTATCATTAGTAAAGAGAGATAGTTAAACCAGTTTCTTTCACCCCTTTCATTCTCCTTGCTAAAATGTGATAATACGTCATTTGCAAAATTAGAAACAACCATACTTCTATAAAAGTAGTATATATAAATTACTGCATGTACCTTGGAATTAACAGAAGCAAGAAATGACATAGTGAGAATGAGATAAAAATTATTCCATCTCCAAGCTTCGATTGTGAGGATCAACATTTTGGTGTAATTTTCATGCCACTGACTAAGTACTTTGCATTCATAGTACAGAGGGCTGTTAGTTGAAAATATGTTTGCCACTTACCTTCATTCACTTGGATATGAAATTATTTATAAAGTCAAAACTCATAATGCTATCATGTGAAATGAGCATGGTATGGGCTATAGCATAACCTAATGGATCAGAAAATAATAAACTTTGGAAGTGGAACTATTACTTTCAAGATCCCTAAAAATGTTAACCTTGATTCTAAGGTCTTGGTTACGGTGCCCAATAAAGGGTTGTAAAGCACTAATAACATAGCATAAGTTTCCAAATTTTTTGTACCTAAGTTTCCAAATTTTTTGTACCTCGATGCATAATAACTTGTCTTGCACTCCTACAATATTCCACAAAAGACAATAGTATTGAGGCTAGTAAGATAGGTTTTGTTTTATTAAGGCTTAATTGTAAAATAACGAAGTTAACCTTATAGAAAGATATCAGCAACATTTATAAAATAATGATATTCTTCTTATTCTTTGCTGATGACGTCAATGTCGATATGTGATCTCACCCCTACAATATTGCAGCATCAGCAAATCCTAAGAAAATAGAAACTTTTCCAGTTTGTATTTCCTAAAAATTAGCGTAAGGTAGAAAAGGATCTAGAAAGGGATGTGAAATACCTCTAGAAATGTGTTCTATAGCTTCACAAGAATCATTAGAAAGATGAAACTATAGAAGAAAAGTCAAACAAAAATGAAAATACAGTAAAACAAATGACTAAAAATTATCCTTTTGTGAGAATTTATCATGCAGGAAACAAATTTTATACCAATAATTATCACGATCTGTATGTTAACAGTTATAAAATTTATTTTATTTAATAGTGCGTTCTTTTCCAGTTGTATCATTTTAACAGCAGTTGTGTTATGAAGGAATGGTCCAAATTTCGACTGGAAGAAATCGTTTTTATTGCTAAAGGAAAAAGAGGTCGACCTGCAATTTGTGAAACACAATGAATCCAAATGAGCTATGGTGGTTGTAGATCTTCTAGTGTAAAAATAAAGGATCTTTTTGCAAGCATGACATTGATTTTTTGTATACCTTTGTTTATCGGCCAATTCTACCCTTAACAGTGAAAACAATTTTTTCTAGGCAAAAATGGACCATCAATGATAGCAGAAATCGTTAGTGAATTTAACAAATTCTAGAAAACATGGGTTGATGGTAAGAATTAGTAGTATATTTATTTAAGATGTTAATGACAATGTAGTATCAAAAAAATTATTTATTTATTAAATGATTTACTTCTAGTAGGTCAAGTAAGTCAAATATATCAAAATGGGTAATGATTAATCTTTTTTCGTATGTTGGTAAATCTTTTAGCTTTAAAATGAAAATAAATGAACAAGAAAGGTGTAATACCCATACTTAGATATGGTGGCTAATAAAGCTTATCGGATGCCAATAGAGGTTAATTAGAATGTTTAAAAGTGATGAAAGGTGAAAAGAATATTCTAGAGTAAAACATTTCGCACGTGAAGAAATAACAATTAAATAATAATTTTTTTATTGAGGATGAATTAACGATATAAAAAAACGAGCATAATAAGACATTTTGGGTGCCAAGGAGACAAGTGAAAAATTTTGGAATAAAATAATATTTTATTAATAAAATAATATTAAAATATTAATATTTTATTAAGTGTTGAAATTTTCCATGAAGAAGGAGTATATGGTCAATCTAAGTGGAGGAGAAGAAAAACAAGGAAATTTCAGAGAAAAATGAATTTAACGGGGCTCGTGTGTATTTATTAAATAAAGCTAGCGCGGGTAAGCAAATATTTAAATATTGCAGTGATACAGCGTTGAAGCATAAATTTGACATTTTATTGGTACAAGTGTTAAGAAAGAAAAATGGAAAGAAATTATAATTAAAAGATTGTGGGAGGATACAATTAAAAAGGGTGAAAACCTTGGAGGGCAAAATGATAATTTTATCATTAGTTTGGTCAAAGCTTCCAAGAAAGCTTTGACTCTTCATCTTTGACTCTTCATCCTTATCCCATGACCGGTTCTTATCTTCAGAAGCTTTGACTCTTCATCCTTATCCCATGACTGGTTCTTATTTTTATCGAAAAGATATTTTTTTCTTCTTCCTCACCCATCCAACGCCATTTCATTTCACCTCCATGAAAATCAAATTTTTTTTTCATTCGATTTTCCTTGTTTTCTTTTCATTTCCTTTCTTTTCTTACTTCTTTCTTCTCCTAACTTCTTGGGCACCAAACCTGCAGCTTCTAACCCCATTTTCCAGCAAAACCAAACCCTTGGAGAGAGAAGGAAAAATCTCTCTTTCTTTCCTTTATTTTCTATTTCTACTCTACCATCACCGACACTTGAATTTTCAACTTTAAATCTCCATTTTTAAGGCTAAAAGGTATATATTTTCAACTCTTGAAATTTATGAATTTATGGGTTATATTTTCAGATTTTATTTCCTAATTGCTTCAAATTCTGTTTCTTGGAAATATTAGGTTTTTGTTAATCTTTAGGCCTCCAAGTTCACCAAGGTAAAGAACATTTAAATTGAAATAGTTGATATGATGGGTTTGAGAATTAGATTAGAATTCTAGGTTAAAAATTAGGCTAGAATTTAGTTTATCAAGAGTATGCTTATTAGAATTACTAAGTTTAAATTTATGATATATTTGAAGCTATTATTGTTTATTGGCAATTATAGGTTTTAATAGTATTTCGAGACTACTTGGATTAAGATCTTGTGGGTGCTAGTCTTGTTAGGTGACATTGTTAAAGTGAGTGAGCTTGCATTAAATTTTTTTTGGAAAATACATATGTGTTGGGATAAAGCACTTAAATGATTTTATTTTATTTTTTCCTCTAAATCATGCTTGGGAACAAGCTCTTGATGAAACGTTTTATGTTGTAAAATGTGTAATGTGATGAACCCATGTGTTCCTATATTCTGATGATATATATGTTATGCTTTGAATGATAATATTGTGTGATAATTGTAACCATGCATGGGCGGTGTGGGAGTGCACATGCCGGTGATGACGGGTGATTCTAGTTATGTGCGGTGTGGGAGTGCACATGAGCTGATGAGCCGGTGGTTGTATACATGTTTACACATACCATAGAAATGTTAGAGAAAATATTATGTGATTGCAATAAATGTTGAATGTTGAAATTTGAAATTGTTTCCAAATTGATTTTCAATGCAACGGAAAAAAAAAAGACACTCTGTTTTGCTTGTCTTGCTCGAATATTTACTGTGGTTTTCACTTTTTGATTTCATTATGGATCATAGATCCTTCAACACTAAGGGGTTAAATAATGAAAGGTTGAATTAAGGGGTTTTATGAGAAATTAAACTAAATGGCATTGTTTTTAACATAAGTGCATCATGATTTCTAAACTTTTCTTATCGTTTGCTTGTTCCCTTCCGATGTTCACTCACTGGGTTTATACTCATTCTCTTTAAACTTCATGTTTTAGGTTTTCTAGTTTGGAGATGATTGGATCGTAGGTCGGGGTGCTCCTTCTTATCCATTTTTGGTAGGTTTGCCATGACACTATACGGGAGCACCTAAGCCCAGAGTCACTCCACTGATGGTCAAGGTCTAATTATGTGTATATGTATTCTTGATATGAATTACTAAGATTAATTTGGCAAGCTATCTAAGTACATTATGATTGATGATGCTCTTATGAGTACATACTTGGGTTTTATGAATTGTTTTTAAAGAAATTATTATTTGAACATTATGAATTATAGATCTTAAAGGAATGTGGATGTTAAGTGGGCTAAAATATAGGTTCATATAGAAAGGCTTACTAGGGCCTAGTGGGCTGTGCCTGTTGAGCTTTTGCGTTGGTCATGGCCCAGAAATTAGGCTGTGATAAAGTTGGTGTCAGAACTCTAGGTTTAGTTGAGTTTTAGAGAATCTTGTGTCTATCAACGGAGTTGTGGGAGTCTGTGTAGAGTCTCATCCTTGGATTGTGGGTGCGTAACCCAAGCTTAGGACGGGAGGCTACATAGGCCCCTAATTCATTAGAAACCTACCTATTGCTATGATGTATAAATGGCTTAGTAATTGCTGCTTGGTTGCGTATAGATTTGGAAGTGCGCCTGTTGCACACGCCATGTTTAGAGGCCACAGTAGTCCGGATGCCCCTCATAGTACTAGCGAGGGATCGTTAAATTCCACTACTAGAGGCCAGTGGCACCTTGATCTAGGTAATCAGGAAAGTGGCCAGTCCCAGATTCCTATTGGATGGATTCCACTGGGATTGGAAATAATGTTTCGTAGTGGGGAAAGTCTCGAAAATAGTGAGAGCCTTGAAAGTGAGGCAAACACTGAGACTTGGGAAGGCGTAAAAAAATTTTTTTTTGGTAATGTTTGAGGAAAAGATGAAAAAGGCAATTGCAAGAAGAGTTTATCGTCCTAGGAAGGTATCTGCTGTCTGAAACTTTCCTCCTAGATGTGGAAGAGGTGCTGCACCTACTAGTAGGGAGGAATGCATAAGAATACAGCAAGCTTGGATTAAGGATAATATGGGGAAACCTTATGAGATAAAAGAGGATCCGGAAAAGGATCCGTCGATGTGTTCTGATCAAGGCGACGATGATCCTAATGACGTTTAATATTTTCGTTGAATTTCATATTACTTTAAGTCTAGGTTGACGTGGTGTAAATGAAGTAGTAGTAGCAATCTGTATAAAGGATTTAAGAGTTGGCTTTTATGTTTATATGACTCAAACGAATTATGAAGTAGTTATTCTAGTGACTTGGTGCGTATTGGAGTCTTCATGCCTGACTGATGTAGATTAGCAATATAATGATTGGGGAAAGATATTCACCTTAGTGGGTGGTTAGTCGCTTTAGGCAATTATTGAAGGTTGACTTAAAAAGTCATTAATGATTCAAGCAACTACAAAACTTAACGATAAATATGTTTTGCAGTCTTATGAAATGGTTACCAATAAACGTGATGGGCTTTTGAGTGGTAACCTTAGCTTTTAACAAGGTATAAAATGCCACTTGAATTGATAGTGTTTATTTGGAATTATCATTTATCATGGTATGTGGATTTTTGACATGATTTCGAATATGAAAATAAATAAATAAAGTCCTAGTTTATGGGGCAAGTTGTATCAAAGACGTTGACTTTCGAGTAAACACATTGAACTAGGGGACTATGTTATAATAAGAGAGTTCAATGTGTCGTAAGTGCATGGGATATCATGAGATAGTGTGTAAGGCCAACAATCAATCGTAGGATTATGGAACTAGAAATCTTAATTACAGTTACAATTTTGAAAGGATATGGGAGAAATCCATGAGATTATAGGTGATACTTTGAATGGTTAACGTGCTTAATGTCGAGGATTCTAAACTTAAGTATGGAGGTAATTATAACCCGATATGCTTGTGGATGAGAAATGTTAAAGGATATATGTTGGATAAACAGGAAATGGGTCGAAATGATAACTAATTGGTCAAGTGGTTGTAGTGTATAAGTAGCCCCTGAAGAGTTGTGCAATGCACATGTCACAACCCGATACTCCCTTCGAGCCCATGACAACCGCGCGATGTCTCGATAGACATTCATTACCCGGAATGTCAATCAAAACCTCGCAAGGCTCTTGCATCAATTTTACGTCTCCCCTGTGAGCAATAGTTACTAAATATCATGTTTTAAGGGAATATAAACTATTTTTAAATCAAAACAAACAAAAAGTAATTTTTACCACACAGGGGTATTTTGGTCTTTTTTACTTGAAAATTTTGAAACCTGGTGAAAATACAGCATACGATCAAAAAATATACATTTCTTATCTAAAAATAATTTTAGTTATCTAAATCATCCATTTAAAATGAAATTATGGCTAATCAAACTAAATAAAAATATTAAATAAAATATTCTATTTTCTTATAAAACAATATTTATAGAATCCTGCATAAACAATTTTTGTAGCGTAAAAGTAAAATAAATTCATATATATAATAGCTGTAAAACCCGACCTTATAAACACATGTCATGACATACATGCACTGAGTAGCATGTTATTACGCTAGGAAGGTCTTAAGAATAGACGAAACCTGGTATTGTACCTAACGGTACACTTGAGTTGATTTAACCTCGAACTAGTTTAAATAGGAATCGTAGGATGAAATTTAATATTTTACAGTCCAGGAATGACTAAAAATGATTGTTAGGAGTTTGAGGGTTCATTTGGGGTAAAATTGGAAATTTTGATGTTTAGGGGCAAAATCGTAATTTTACCACCCGCAGACAAAATTTGAGAGAATTTAGATCAAATTTGACAAATTGGGGAATGGTATGAGTATAAGGGATGAAAAATATGTCTATGGGCAATTTTTCAGTTTTTTGGGCAAAAATGTAATTTTTCACTTTTACGGGGGCAAAAGTGTAAATTTCAAAAATTACTCTACCAAGACTTTGGATAAGTCTGAGAATTTTATCTAAGCTATGGATATGTGGGACAAGTGTATGGTGAAAATTTGGAAACAAATGGATGAAATTTTAAAAACGGGCCAATGGGAAAGTGACACATGGCACTTTTTAATGATTTAATATTATTTTAATGAAAAGTCAGCCCATTTGAACCCCATATTAAGTGCTGGCCAACCATAAGGAAAGAACAAGAGAGAAAATAGAGAGGAAAGGAAGAAAGAGAAAAACAAAGGAAAACTAAAAAATTCAAAGGGGAAATCACGTTTTTCGTCCGTTTACGCATCTAACAGTAAGATTTTTCAATTTTAGCTTGATTTCTACCTTTCCTATGCCTTTATTTCCATTAAGCATGCTTGAGGAGAGAGATCAAAAAGTGAAACCAAGGGCTGGCCGAAATTCTAGGGGAGAGATTTTGGAATTTTTAGGTTTTGATTTTTAGTTAAATTGGTAGTTTTAGTTAGTTAAATGTGTATAGAAATTAAATTGGGCAAGAAAGCATGAAATTTTTACAATACCCACCCTTGGCTGAATATGCATTCATGTACAATGATGATGAACTGATTTTTATTCTAAGAGAAATGAAGAGAAAATGATGAAAAATGGTTAAATGTGATAGAAAAACAAAGTGAAAAATTAACCGAGTAAATGTCCCATTTTTGACCGAATTTTTCAAGGAGGAAAGTGAGCTGATTTTGGTGATTTTAGAAGGTTATTGGCTGATATTTAATGGTTAGAAATGTTGTGGAGAAAATGGGACAATTTAGAGCTAAAATGGAGCACTTTAGTAATTTAACGGGTAAAGTGCCAAAAATAGATTAATACCGCGTTTAAGCCGTTTTAGGCTATTGCATTTCATACCATGCATTCGTATAGGATTTAAGTCAATTATATAGAGATTTAACATCAATGTGGTGAATTGGGTAAATTTTGCAATGTGTTGAGGAGGATAGCCTTCCGGTAAAGGCAAGGAAGTCGTACCCGACGAACAGTGATCAGGGCACCTAAAAAATCAGTTAATTTGTACAAACGGTGAGTAAACCTATTATTATTGTAAATTATCTAGAGTTTATTTTTAAATGCTCTTTATGTATTTTATGAAATGAAAATGAAATTAAAACGGGATTTTTGATGTTTTAGAAATAAATGTGACAAATAAAAATATATTGTGTTGATTATGAAATTGAGTAATTGGAGGCTGCCAATTATTTTGAAATATATATTTTCCTATGAATGGCTTATGAAATATGAGTATATGTGTCACGACCCGGTACTCCCCTCGAGCTCTTGACAACAGTCGTGGTGTGTCACGACCCGAAACTCCCCATCGAGCTTGTGACAACCGCCGCGAAGCCTCGACAAACATTCTCGCCCCGAATGTCGATCGAAACCTCGCAAGGCTCTCGTATCAGCTTTCGCACTTCCCCAGTGAGCAATAGTTATCAAATAATCAAAATACGAAGGATTACAAATCATTTCCAAATCATAACATAACATATTGTTTTTTTTTCTTTTTTTTTTGGCTCACAGGGGCATTTTCGTCATTTTTGTCGAAACCCTCGAAACTTGCTAAAAATGTAGTAGGTAAGCCGAAAATATATATTTAATGATTTAAAAAAAATTAAGTATCTAAAACGTTCATTTGAAGTGAAAATTTGACCATTTGAATATAATAAAAATATTCAATAAAATAAACTATTTTCTTGTAAAATAATTTTCATAAAACTATCGGTATATAATTCTTATAGCGTAAAAGATAATTATATTCATATATACTATAAAACAAATAACCAAAGCATAAAATTTCTTTTATAGTGACACGTGGGCCCACATCTAACCAAAATGCATCGAAAGCTAGAAACCTACAGCTTTTACCGATTCGAGTCCAAATGAAAGTCCTTGTCAAAGTCAGCTAACTATAGAATTACCCGAGCCTGAAATGTGAGGAAATGAGGGTGGTGAGATTATAAAATCCTAGTGAGTAAACAGATACCATCTAAACTATCTAAAGTCGAGAAAATGGAGACAATTAAAATAAATCATCATATTGTAATTTCATTACCTTTCAACTCATTTCAACCAAATAAAATCAATCCATAAAAATCGAGTAATCAACTTGGCTTATGAATTTCTTAAAACTTTGGCTCGTGCCAAAACTCATACTCAGTGATACCTTAAGCAGGGCATCTAACCGAGTTCGCCAAGGCTGTTCAAATTTTGTATATACTTAAAATATATTTTAGTTTGAGAAAATACAGCCGTTCCTTGGCGTTGGCTGAGTTCCCCTTCACGTGGTGGTTTGGCGTGAAGTGAACCCTAAGCTTTACCCCAGGAGATACCCTATGCGCCTCTCCGTTCGAGGTAATAATATAATGGAGTTTACCGTGCCCCTCTAATAGGCTGGTCCACGGAACCCCCTTTGCAGTAAATAATTAATATAATCCACCAATCAATAAAATTCATTCTAGCATGACATGTCAATTTATCGCAACCTAGCCTCTCAAGGCTGAATACACAGTATAAATAATTCTAACACCAAAATCAGTTTAGCCATTCATGCTCATTTATTATCATAAGCCATTCAATTCAAAACCATAAATTTGCAACAAAACTAGCACTCTCCAATTACTATATTTTCAAAATCAGTATTCAATTTTTCAGAAAATTTATAAAATCATTTTATAAAATCACATTTATTCAAAAAGCATAACAATTTACCATCTAAACCCATTTTTCATAAAATCACACAATTGTATAAAACTACTCTAGATAATTAAGACGATAATAAGTTCACTCACTATTCTAGGAGTCGATGTACTCTTAATCCCAGTCTCAAAGCTCAATCTCTGTACTTTTACTAGTGTACTTTGCTCACCACGTATCCACAATGTACAATACATAATTCACCACATCAATACTTGACCATTATAAAATCAATTCAGGCTCGGTGTATATGCATGATATGATATATAACTTATCCGACTACAACTTAAATGCGGTGCTGACCTAATTCGGCCTATTATCTCCAATTTAACTCCAAATCAATTCTTCTCACTTTCTACACTCCAATTATAACTAAATTACCTCAATGACTGTGAATGAGATTCAATTTATCAGTCTCGATAGCAAATTACAAAAATACCCATAGCGGGTAAAAAATCGTATTTTTGCTCCGAAAATTCTCATTATTTTTCTAGGCTCATAATTCATCATTTCTTAACCAATTCTCCTAGAATGAAAATCAAATTCATCCTCACTCAACACATGATAAATTCGGCCATTAATGATTGTGGGAGAAAATAAATTCTTTTCTTGTTGTTTTGTTTCTAAATATGCTAAACTAACTTAAAACACTAACATAACTTAAAATCAAATTAATCTAACAAGTTTCTCTCTCCTAACCCATTTTTTCAGAATTGAATTCATCATGAAAACATGTAATTTAATCATGGAAAATAAAGAGAAATGCTTGGGAATAAGAAAACTCAAGCTTAATAGAAAAATCTCACCTTTTTCACTTAATTTCCTTGAAAATTCACACTTTTTCTTTGATTTTCTCTCTCTAGGGTTTTGTTTTTGTTTTCTCTCTCTTCTTGCTGGTTTGGCCGGCCATGGGGTGGAAGATGAGCTGATTTTTGTGCCTTTTAAAAAGGAAAGTAATAAATTAATAAAGGCATGACACGTGGCATCATGTCATTGGCCCGTTTTTAAAACTTTAAAAATTTTAATCCTTTTTATCTCCACCACACAATTAGTCAATGGTCAAAATGAGGATAAAGGAAGACCATGTGCTGGAAAAATGTCCTGGTGGTGGAAAATTACAATTTTGCCCATGGGGTGGTAAAATTACCATTTTACCCTTTTACTCCAAATTATACCGAAATTAAAATTTTTCACTTCTAAACCTCAAATCTTACTCCAATAAGTCAAATTATACTCCAATAAGTCAAATGGGGCCAAAAAAATCTTTTCTAAAATTCCCATTTTCTCCCCAAGTGGCAAATGACCATTTTGCCCTTAGATAGCGAAAATTTTGATTTGACTCCAAATTGATCCTCGAACTCTGAATCACCATATTAAACCATTCTGGGACTTTAAAATTCTTAATTTCATCATAAATTCTCTATTTGATCTAGTTCGAGGCTTAAATCAACTTTATTGTACCTTTAGGCACAATACCGACTTTTGTAAATTTTTCGGGACTCTCCTAGCATGCAAACATGCTATCCATCACATGTATGTCATGATAAATATTTTTATAGAGTCGGGCTTGTCATCTTCTCCCCCACTTGGATCAACCATATGATTCTTCTTCTTAATTGACTTCGACATCAGGCTAAATATTAATATTTTAATATTATTTTATTAATAAAATATTATTTTATTTTAAAAATTTTATCTTGTCTCCTTGGTACCCAAAATACCTTATTATGCCTCACTTGACTTCCAAATCGCCTTTTATCTCACAAATTCTCCTCCGATAAAATTATTATTATTTTATTATTATTTTCTCACTTGCGAAATATTTTATCCTAAACTACTCCTTTCATCTTTTATCACTTCTAAACATTTTAATTGACCTCAATTTGCATTCGATCAACTTTATTTATCACCATATCAAAGTATGGGTTATTTCACGGTGTCTCGGTAGACACTCATTGCTCGGAATGTTAACCCGAGACCTCGTAAGGCTTTACTATCAGTTTCTCATTTCCCTTGTGAGCAACCATTATCAAATATCGTGTTCTAAAAGATTTTAAATTGTTTCCAACTTAAAATAAATAAAATATTAATTTTCGTCTCACAAGGGTATTTTGGTCATTTTTCTCAAAAATTTCGAAACTGGCTAAAATGTAATATACAAGTACAAAACACATAATTCATATTCAAAATGAGTTTAAAAGTCTAAAATCTTCATTTAAAACGAAATTATGGTTATTTGAATATAATAAGAAAATAAAAGAAATATTAAGTAAAGTATTCTATTTTCTTATAAAACAATATTTATAGTTATACGTGAATAATTTTTATAGCGTAAAAGCTAAATAAATTTATACATACTATAATACAGTAAGCCAAAATATTTAGTTTAATTTACAATAACAAGAGGGCCCTCGAATAAACAAAAGTAAAGAGGACTGTGAACCTACCGTTTGGAAAATGCAGATCCAATGGTAGTCCTCGAGGAGATCAGCTATCTACAGTCTATACTGAACCTAAAATGGGTGGAAAGGAGGGTGGTGAGATTATAAAATCCCAATGAGTAAACAAACATCATCATAAACATCTAGAGTTGAGTACATGGAGACAATAAAATAAATCATCGTAAACTGGGTCACAGCATTAGAATACATTTCATTTAAAATACGTAAAGAGGCTTATGAATCTCATAAAAACTAGACTTGTGCCATAAATCCATTTTCAAGGACACCTTGGCCGAGGCATCCTACCGAGACCGCCAAGGCTATTAAAATTCACATTTCACATAAATCATGTTTTTGTTTTGAAAACATAGCCATTCCTTGGCGTTGGCTGAGTTCCCCCTCACGTGGTAGTTTGGCGTGAAGTGAACCCTAAGCTTTACCCCAAGAGATACCCTACGCGCCTCTTCGTTCGAGGTAAGAATATAATGGGGTTTACCGTGCCCCTCTAAAAGGCTGGTCCACAAAAACCCCATACTGCAGTGATTAATTAATATATAATCCACCATACAATAAAACTCAATAACATGATATGGCAATTTTGTAATTCGTAGTCTTTCAAGGCAACCAAACAATTTGTATTTCAATACAATTGCCAGCTAGCTAATCATGCCCGATTTATCATAAGCCAATCAATTTAAACAATCAAATTGCCACAATTAACAGTCTCTGTGTACTCTATTTTTCAAAATCACTATTAATTTCAAAACAATTTATAATATAATTTCATTGAAACACATTTATTCATAAAACATGAAAATTTACCTTTTTAAATTCCTTTTTCCATAGAATTCATGAAATCATCTAAAAACCACCCTAGATAATTAAAATGACAGTAAGTTTACTCACAATGTCTAGAGTGCCGATTCTCGAAATACTAAAACTACTGGTCCTCGGATGCGATTCCCTTGCCTTTATCGGAGGACTCACCAACTTGACACAGTACAAAATCAAGAAATTCACCAAATTGGTACTAAATTGAAATTAAACTAATTTAGACTACCAATGCATGATATGGAATGCAAAAATGCACTGGTAACTATCTAAACCCAGTACTGGCCTAATTTGTTTTATCACCCGATTAAATTACTAACGCGTCCAATTTAATCCCAAATTACTCCAAATTGTTCCAATTCTTTTCCAATATCTTAATTCACCAAATTCAAATCAAATAACCTAAAATTTAGCAAAACTATCTTCACTTTTCTTCTTAAAATTTTCGGCCAATAATGGTGCATTAACATCGTGATTTTTCCTACTACTTTTCCACACCATAATTCATCATTTCTTAACCAATTCTCCTAGAATAAAAATCAAACTCATCCTCACTCAATACATGGTAAATTCGGCCATTAATGGTTGTGGGAGAAAATAAATTCTTTTCTTGTTGTTTTGTTTCTAAATATGCTAAACTAACTAAAAACACTAACATAACTTAAAATCAAATTAATCTAACAACCTTCTCTCTCCTAACCCATTTTGATCAGCCAACAATTCATCATAAAAACATGTAATTTAAGCATGGAAAATAAGGAGAAATGCTTAAGGAAAATGGATTTCAAACTTAAGTTGAAAAATCCTACCTTTTTCACTTGTTTTCCTTGATTTTCCACACTTTTTCTCTTGAAATTCCTCACCTAGGGTTTGTTCTTCCTTTCTTTCCCTCTCTTCCTTGCTTGGCCGAATATTTGGAGAGTAATGGGCTGATTTATGCTGATTTTTAAGCTAAATAATAAATTATCCTAAGCTTGACACATGGCATTTTCTTATTGGTCTATTTTTAAAATTTTAAAAATTTAAACATTTTATCTCCACCACATGATTAGTCAAAGGTCAAAAATGAGGATAAAGGAAGACCAGGTGCTGGAAAATTATCTTGGTGGTGGAAAATTATAATTTTGCCCATGGAGTGGCAAAATTACCATTTTACCCCTATACTCCAAATTATACCGAAATTAAAATTTTTCACTTCTATACCTGAAATCATACTCCAATAAGTCAAATGGGGCCAAATAAATCTTTTTTAAAAATTACCATTTTGTCCCCAGGTGGCAAATAACCATTTTACCCCTAGATAGTGAAAATTTCGATTCGACTTCAAATTGATCCTTAAACTCCGAATTACCATTTTGAGTCATCCTTGGACTGTGATGATCTTAATCTCACCTTAAAATTCCTATTTGATATAGTTCGAGAATTAAATCAACTTTGTTGTACCTCTAGGTACAATACCGACTTTTGTAAATTTTTCGGGACTCTCCTAACATGCAATCATGTTATCATCACATGTATGTCATGACTAGTATTTTATAAAGTCGGGCTTTACAATATGTGGCTATATTTGATAAATTGCATTGAGAATTTATGTAAGCTGTTTTTACTATGCAAGCTGGGTAAATAAATAAAAGCCACGTTATACTGTCGAAATTTTATTAAAATTGGTGGGTTTAGTCACTGCAGTGACAGGTTTTCGTGGACTGCCTATTAGAGGGGCACGGTAAACCCGGTTACATAATTACTCCGATTGTAGAGGCAAAGAGGGTAACTCCCGGGGTAGTATTAGAGCTCACTTCACGTCGAACCCTCACGTGAATGTGTAACTCGGCCAACGCCAAGGAACGACTTGTTTTAAGAATAAAAATGTGTTTCATATGTAAATATCATAACTACCTTGGCAGACTCGGTTAGATGCCTCGGCCAAGGTATCCCTGAGGATTAGTTTTAGCTTGAGCCTTGTTTTAATAAAAGTCATAAGCCTTAACAACTATTTTGGTAAACTACAAATATTTTAGGGTTTAAGGAATAAATTGAAAACCTTATGAAATGGTTTGTAATTTGTGTTTAAACTTGCCTCCATGTTACTCGCCTTTAGATATTTATGATAATGTCTGTTTACTCATTGAGATTGAAAACTCTCACCCACCTCCTTTCCAAACATTTCAGGTTTGTGGTAGCTTGTAGATATCCTATTTTGTCGAGGATTCCAATTGACATCTCTACCTCACAGATAGTAGGTTACTATCACTAGTACTTGGTGTATTCATGGGCCACTTGTCATTGTAATTATTATTGTACATTATAAATTTGTAAATTATTGTATGTATGAATTTATTTTACTTACACGTGTTTCTATAAATATTGTTTTATATAAAAATGCTATATTTTGGTCTTTTGATTTACTTGAGCCGGAAACGACTGGTAATTGTTTAAAACGGAATGTTTAAAAATGATTGCTCACAAAAAAGGCAAGAAATTGATATGTAAGCCTTGCTGGGTTTCGATTGGCATTCCAGGCAATGAGTGTCAATCGGGACGTCACGACGATTGTCATGTGCCCAAGGGAGGTTCTGGGTCGTGACAATAGCACACTAAACCAGGTATACAAAAATATTCTACAATGACATGTGGGCCCCAATATAACTGAAAATATACAAGACTGTAGACCTTCGATTTCTAAGGATGCAATCCAAAAGCAACCCTTGACAAAATCGACTGTCTACAAACTATCCTGAGCCTAAAATGAGTAAAAAGAAAGGGTGAGTTTTTATAAACCCAGTGAGTAAACAAAGTTTATTTACAACATCTAAAGCCGAGTAAATGGAGACAGTTAAATCATTCCATCATAATATGATTCATAACATTTAAAACTCATTTTAATTTATATAAAACAATTACATTTCATTGAAATAATCAACATGGCTTATGATTCTCTTAAAAACTTGGCTTGTGCCAAAACTCATACTCGGAGACACCTTGGCCCAGGCATCCAATCGAGTCCGTCAAGGATGTTGAAACGACATATACCCATAAAACATGTTTTTACTTTTAAAATATAGCCATTCCTTGGCGTTGGCTGAGTTTCATCCTCACGTGGTGGTTCGGCGTGAAGTGAACTCTAAACTTACCTTAGGAGATACCCTCCGCGCCTCTCATACTAAGGTAAAATATAACTGGGTTTACCGTACCCCATATATCAAACACAAGTATATAATCTCCACTTACTCAATTTTCAAAATCAGTATTCAATTTCAAAACAAGTTATAAATCTCATTTCATTTAGCCAACACTTCAATTATAAAACATAATAGTTTACAATTTAAGTTCATTATTCTTTAAAATCATAAAAACGAGTATAAATTACTTTCGATAGTTAAGATGAAAGTATGATTACTCACAATAATGGGAGTTTGGAGTACTCCTATTCTTGGTCCTTGGGTACGATATCTTTACTCTTATCAGAGGGCTCACCTCCTATACATAATACATGACACGTAATTCAATATATTTGTGCCAAACTGTTATAAAACTATTTCAGGCTTTATATGAACGCATGAAATTGAATGAGAATTGTTTGAATAATCACTTAAAGATAGTGTTCTATGTGGGTTCAATTATGATCGGACTGAATTTGTATTCGACCTAACTCGAACTATACACTATTGAATTAACCAAAACATCCAATTCAACTTCAAATATATTCATTACACTTCCAATATTCCAAATACACCAAAGTACCTCAATGAGTTTGATTGTGACTTAATTCATCATAACTGAAATTCATTCTAATTCCGAACTAACATGCTAATCAGTGTTAACACAGTCCAATAAATCCATCTACATCATTAGGAATCAAATCCAAGTCCATTTACTATAATTTTCTCATTATTGTTCAAGTCGTTTCCTAAAGGAATTATACTTTTCGATAGTCGTTTTCTACATCCGATACCATAAATCATCAATTACGAGCTAAAAAACATGAAATACAACAAAATCCATCATCAACATGTCATCTATAAAATTTGGCCAAAGAGGGTTGTTGAAGGGCATGTGATTTTCTTGCTTGTTTTTCATACCAAACATCATCAAACAACTAAAAACACTAAGATATCATGAAATCTAGCAAAATCCATCATCAAAACCTCTCTCCCTATGTTCGACCAGCAATTATTCCCTCATGAAACTTGTGTTTCATCCATAGAAAATGAAAAAGAAAGCATGGGAAAGGTAGATCTTAAGCTAAAATTGAAAATCTTACCTTTGATTGCTTTGTTCTTTGAAATTCAAAAAATTTCTCTTGAATTTTCCTCTCTAGGGTTTGTTTCTATTCTTTTCTCTTTGTTCTTTGCTTTTGCCAGCCATGAAGAATGAAATGGGAGAGTTTATGTTGAGTTTATAAAGGAAATTATAAAAATATTAAAACTTGACATGTGTCACTATGCGATTGGTCCATGGTTAAAACTTAACAATTAAGCATTTTCTCACCCCTACATGTAATCTCTTAATTATCCAAAGTATAAAATAATAATAGGTAAAATTCATGGGCTTGACAAGTGTTATGGTGGTGTAAAATTCTAAAAATTCTAATTACGTCCTCGTGGACACGTAAAATGACTATTTTGCCCTTATGTTCGAAAAAATGTCGAAATTAAAATTTTAATTTTCTCAAATTCAAATCATGCTCCAATTAGTCAAACTTGGTCAAAAATTTCATCCAACATTCCAATTTAACCGGAGGGTGGCAAAATGACCATTTTGCCCCTACGTTATGAAAATTCCTAATTTGACTCCAAATTAATCTTCGAACTCCAAATCACCATATTAAGACATTCTAAGGTTTAATAACTCTCAAATATATCCTAAAATCTCTATTCAAACTAGTTCAAGGTTTTAATTGACTTAATTGTACCACTAGGTACAATACTGACTTTTAACGATTCTCCGAGGCATTCAAGTATGTAGACATGCTATCAAGTACATGAATGACATGGCAAGTATATTATAGAGCTGGGCTTGACAGCACAAAAGAAGAAAAATGCATGTAAGTCTTTTAATTGTTTCTTATGAATGTACGATGGGTAGTAAGGATGGAGGCACATGATGCCATGACATTATAAAATGATAATTTGACACAAATATAGACCAATTGAGGTAAATTATGGAAATTGGGAAAGATGAATTCTTGATTTAATAAGGATTGTGAGTATAAAGTGTGGAGAAATATGAACTATTTTCATAGTTTTTGTATTAAAATTCAATAAATTATTTGAGTTACAGGACAAGAAAGACAATTAATTATGGATGGTAAGAATTGTGGGATGCCATAAATAGTGAATAATTATGTGTGTGGTGTTATATATATATATGGTAAAGTCATTACACAATATGGAAAGGATGTCCTAAGGTCGGACTTAATGTGTCACGACCCAAATTCTAGGCCATGACCGGCGCATGGACCCAATGGGCATAGCCCACCAAGCCCAAGCAAGCCTATTTATATAATCCTACTCATCATTCCATTAATTATTCTTAAAGTCACCTTTCATATTTCCAACCTATAAGTACCTAATTAATGTGCTATAGCAATCAAAAACTGCATTTCACATTAACCAAAAATAATGTTAACCATTGCCAACTTGTGGTGGCATTACCAATCACAATATACATACCTTGTCTAAGACACCTATCTTAATACTTTACATCACATGAACGTATTCATAAACAAAATGACTCTTGACTTCCAGCAGAGTGACCTAGGCGGAGGTTCAGCTATTGAATGTCAAGATACCTACCTAGGAGACGAATCTACATGAACACCTCGACCTAGGTTCCGACTGCTTCCTGATCTGAAAACACGAAGTTAAAAACAATGAGTACAAACTCAGTGAGTGAATCTAAGAAGTGAACAAGCAATGATAAGGGAGGTTTGAAAATCATGATGCACTTATTTGATAACAAGGAAATTTAGTTCGAGCTCTTAATAAAACCCCTCCATTAAACCTTTGGTTATTAAATCATTTAATAATGAAGGAATCATGTTCAACATGAAATCGGAAAGAGAGAAAATTTCCAACAATTATCTAAGCAAGACAGCGTAATAGATAGATTCTCACTGCAGCGGAAAGGCATTCTTGCTGCAGCGTATTTTAGGTACATATCATCATCTGTAAGAGTGTTCCTCTCAACTGCACAAGGGTTTCTCGTTAAAACCTCTAATTTCAAACTAGATAAATTAATCTTTTGACATTGGAAATTCATGATCAACCATGATGTTAAAGAAGTGGAAAAAATGGCCGAAATTAACAATGCCAACATACAACCTAATCACAAATATTTTAATAAACTTTGTATAACATACATATATACATATACATACTTCAGCATGCATATCACCGCCGCTTCACCCAGCTCATGTGTAACCCCTACATCGCGCACATAGTTGGAGTCATTGTGTTCACCCCCACATCGCGCACAACTATGTCATCCTCCACACTCCCACACCTTGTCATTACCGGCATGTGCAACCCTGACATCGCGCACACGCACGGTTATATTCATTACACAATATTATCTACCAATGTACTATACATTTATATATTTCAACATATAAAGGGATTTCACAAATTCATTACAATCACATCTCACAACGCAAGGAAAACGTTTCGTTAAAGGCTTGTTCCCGCATGCAATTTGAAGAAAGGACGATTTAAACAATTCAAGTGATTTGTTCAAACGTATGTACATCTACCCAAAACCTTTTAGTGCAGGTTCACTCATCGGTATTTGTTAAATCTTTACCCAATTCCAACTTCCTCTAATAGTCCAAGTGGGGCAGTGGAGCTTCGTTGGAACCTATCATCATAATAGCATCACAATTAACTCAATTCACATAAATATAGTTCTAGAAACTATCTCCTAAATCATGTTCTGCTAGTTATTCCTAACTAGTTTCCAACTACCATTAAGTGGCTATCTATTTTCACTATTCTAATCACACTAAAATGAATAAATCACCTTAACTACAAAACACTCATAGATCTAACCACCAGCCACTCTCAACAACTAAAAATATCAACTCAATTTCAATACTCACCTTGCTAGATTTGTAATTGGATTCCTCTTCAAGAATTCCCAAACTATTATAGAAAGTCTTTCTTTCTTTCTCTAAAACACCTAAATAGTGAGAGAAAGTATTAGTTTAAGACTTTGGAGGGTTTTTAAGGTGAAAGAGTAAAAGAGCACAAAGGGCTTGTGAAAAAGTGCATAAAAGCATGAAATTTGAGACTAACTTGAGAGAGTTATGGAAGCTTGAAGAGAACTCCCATGGAGGATGAAGAAACATGAGATGAAGAGAAAGATGGGAAGAAGAAGCTGCTGGAAAAAAATGAAGAAGGCTATTGGAGAGCAGATATTTATAGTTAAAGCTTTTCTAATTTTTCATGCAATTACAATAATGCCCTTAACAAGACCACTTGTCTTCCTCCTTTTCTTGTGCGATCTTTTTACTCTTTTGACACTAGGAAAAGGTCCAAAATCCTCTAAAAGAGGTCTCTTAAGTAGCCCCCAAAATCCGTAGCTTTAAAAATCCCCTAAGCTTGTTATTTTTGGAAATTACGATGAGGGTCGCGACTCTCAATTTCCAACGCCTCAGCACTTAAATGTTCTATCCAAATCTATTCTTTTGGGGTAGTACTTTCACTTCGACAAAGATTTTGACCACCTTCCCATTAGAACTAGGCAAATTGGTAAACATCAAAGTTGTAGTCCTGCCTCTTAACTTTCAAATGATTCAAAAATCATGTTATTTGGACTTCTGTAGTGGGAGATATGCTTGAAAAACCAAAACATATGTAAATAGAGCAACAGCCCATTATGCACTTTTCTTCACCAATTGAAATCGCTTTTTAATCCTACTCCTATAACGACATAAAATAATTATAAGTAACATAAAACTAGCATCATTAGCTCAAATTAAACCTTTAAACATCTGTTCTACCTCTAGTTACATGTCTATGAAGGTCGAGGTTTCACATAATGATTGATGATAAGTGTTAAAAGATAATATGAGTTGAAAGTATTAACTTGGCCTAGTGCATATGATAAGCAAAGAGAAGATACACATGCTTATAGAAATTGTGGTATAGGCTTAGAGGAAAGCCATGTGGCTGAAAATGATTAGAGTAGTAATCTTAAAGGTAGAAGAGTTGCTTGATAAAGTAAATTCTAATAGCTACAACGTCGCAACGCTGACTGCTTAACATTGCCGTGTTAAAAACCTCTTATGGTTAAAAAGTTTGAGCAAATTGTGAGTGGCATGATGATACATTTACAAGCCGAATTATGCTCATTAATCTTGATGTTGAGCATTGTATTTAGAGTTTTAAATGCTTTAGAAAAGTGTTTATACGAGTGAATTGAAAAGTTTCTTTATTGCCTTATGTATTGGCTTGTAAGTAAAAGAGTAGTTAGAGAGTTCTTGAGATGGCTACATTAAGATCAATTACCATGTGAAGTATTAAGATGAACAATATGTTGACTAAAGTCAAATCCTAAGAAATAAAGGAGACAAGATATTAAGCCTTGTTAAAGGCTATGGAAAAAGTGAGTGAAAAGTTAGATGAATGTATGAGACATTGACAAGGGATGTCAATACTAAGTGATGAAATTGTGAATGAAGGATTACAAGGGTGGCATAGCAAATGAGTTAATATAAAGTATTGCTATGAGGATTTCCAAATCTTGTCTTGACTTAGTCGAATGGAAAGGATTACTAACAACACAAGGCCAATTATGTGGCATGGTAGAAACCCATGAAGATAAATTGAGGTATGAATAAATGAGCATGCATTTAAATATCTTGGTGAATAAGTGCATGCCTTTTGGAATGATATGCTTGGAATATTAAAGAGCAAATAAGTGATTAAGTGTTTCGGGAATGTATGAACATCCTTGAGAAGGAATTCCCAATCGTACACGACAAGTTTAATATGTGGGATTTTGAAACTTGCTAAGGGGCCTAACGGCTAAACCACGAGTTATGTGATCATATGTGGTAAGACATAAGTTTAAGGTGGGTATCTGCAAGGAAATACTTAAAAGGTGTCACGACCCGGAACCTCCCTCGGGCGCATGACAATCGCCGTGATGTCCCGATTGACACTCATTGCCCGAAATGCCAATCGGAACCCCGCAAGGCTTACATATCAGTTTCTTACCTTTTCTGTGAGCAATCGTTTTTAAACATTCCGTTTTAAACAATTACCAGTCGTTTCCGGCTCAAGTAAATCAAAAGACAAAAATATAGCATTTTTATATAAAACAATATTTATAAAAACACGTGTAAGTAAAATAAATTCATGCATACAATAATTTACAAAGTTATAATGTACAATAATAATTACAATGACAAGTGGCCCATGAATGCACCAAGTACTGGTGATAGTAACCTACTATCAGTGAGGTAGAGATGTCAACTGGAATCCTCGACAAAATAGGGTATCTAGAAGCTACCACAAACCTGAAATGTTTGGAAAGGAGGTGGGTGAGATTTTGCAATCCCAATGAGTAAACAGACATTATCATAAATATCTAAAGGCGAGTAACATTGAGGCAAGTTTAAACACAAATTACAAACCATTTCATCAGGTTTTCAATTTATTCCTTAAACCCTAAAATATTTGTAATTTACCAAAATAGTTGTTAAGGCTTATGACTTTTATTAAAACAAGGCTCAAGCCAAAACTAATCCTCGGGGATACCTTGGCCGAGGCATCTAACCGAGTCCGCCAAGGTAGTTTTGATATTTACATATGAAACACATTTTTATTTTTAAAACAAGCCGTTCCTTGGCGTTGACCGAGTTACACATTCACGTGGGGGTTCGACGTGAAGTGAGCTGTAATACTACCCCGGGAGTTACCCTCCTCGCCTCTACAACCGGAGTAATTATGTAACCGGGTTTACTGTTCCCCTCTAATAGGCAGTCCACTGAAACCCATCACTGCAGTGACTAAACCCACCAATTTTAATAAAATTTCGACAGTATAACGTGGCTTTTATTTATTTACCCAGCTTGCATAGTAAAAACAGCTTACATAAATTTCCAATGCAATTTATCAAATATAGCCACATATACTCATATTTCATAAGCGATTCATAAGAAAATATATATTTCAAAATAATTGGCAACCTCCAATTACTCAATTTCATAATCAACACAATATTTTTTTATTTATCACATTTATTTCTAAAACATCACAAATCCCATTTTAATCTCGTTTTCATTTCATAAAATACGTAAAGAGCATTTAAAAATAAACTCTAGATAATTTACAATAATAATAGGTTTACTCACTATTTGTACAAATTAATTGATTTTTTAGGTGCCCCGATCACTGTTCGTTGGGTACGACTTCCTTGCCTTTACCGGAAGGCTCTCCTCCTAAACACATTGCAAAATTTACCCAATTCACCACATTGATGTTAAATCTCTATATAATTGACTTAAATCCTATACTAATGCATGGTATGAAATGCAATAGCCTAAAACGGCTTAAACGCAGTATTAACCTATTTTTGACACTTTACCCGTTAAATTGCTAACGCACTCCATTTTAGCTCTAAATTGTCCCATTTTCTCCACAACATTTCTAACCATTAAATATCAGCCAATAACCTTCTAAAATCACCAAAATCAGCTCACTTTCCTCCTTGAAAAACTTGGTCAAAAATGGGACATTTACTCAGTTAATTTTCCACTTTGTTTTTCTATCACATTTAACCATTTTTCATCATTTTCTCTTCATTTCTCTTAGAATAAAAATCAGTTCATCATCATTGTACATCAATGCATATTCAGCCAAGGGTGGGTATTGTGAAAATTTCATGCTTTCTTGCCCAATTTAATTTCTATACACATTTAACTAACTAAAACTACCAATTTAACTAAAAATCAAAACCTAAAAATTCCAAAATCTCTCCCCTAGAATTTCGGCCAGCCCTTGGTTTCACTTTTTGATCTCTCTCCTCAAGCATTCTTAATGGAAATAAAGGCATGGGAAAGGTAGAAATCAAGCTAAAATCAAAAAATCTTACCATTAGACAAGTAAACGGACAAAAAACGCGATTTCCCCTTTGACTTTTCTAGTTTTCCTTTGTTTTTCTCTTTTCTTCCTTTCCTCTCTATTTTCTCTCTTGTTCTTTCCTTATGGCCGGCCAGCACTTAATATGGGGTTTAAATGGGTTGACTTTTCATTAAAATAATATTAAATCATTAAAAAGTGCCATGTGTCACTTTCCTATTGGCCTATTTTTAAAATTTCATGCATTTGTTTCCAAATTTTCACCATACACTTATCCCACATATCCATAGTTTAGATAAAATTCTTAGACTTATCCAAAGTCTTGGTGGAGTAATTATTGAAATTTACATTTTTGCCCCCGTAAAAGTGAAAAATTACATTTTTGCCCAAAAAACTGAAAAATTGCCCATAGACATATTTTTCATCCCTTATACTCATACCATTCCCCAATTTGTAAAATTTGATCTAAATTCTCTCAAATTTTGTCTGCGGGTGGCAAAATTACAATTTTGCCCCTAAACATCAAAATTTCTAATTTTACCCCAAATGAACCCTCGAACTCCGAACAATCATTTTTAGTCATTCCTGGATTGTAAAATATTAAATTTCATCCTACAATTCCTATTTGAACTAGTTCGAGGTTAAATCAACTCAAGTGTACCGTTAGGTACAATACCGAGTTTCGTCTATTCTTAGGACTTTCCTAGCGTAATAACATGCTACTCAGTGCATGTATGTCATGACATGTGTTTATAGGGTCGGGTTTTACAAAAGGAATCCTACTATGAATCTTGTGAACAAGCATTAAGTTATGTGGTTACAAAAGGGGCGCCGTAAGCTGAAAATGATACTCACATTGACATTGAGAGGTACTTGAAAAGAACCTTGCTTCAAGTCTTATAATTTCAAGTACATATAGTCAATTGGCTAAGGGAGAATAATGTTATATTAGGATGAAAAAGTAGTGCAAAAGATGAGTGAAGGTAACCTTCATAATGAAGTCAAATAATGAAAACCTTCTAATGTATTATGGAAATTGGAATTCAGAAATGCTTGAGGCATGCATGATTCAGATGAGTCTAAGTTTTAAGTGACTAACTAATATGAAATTGCAATAAGGATATAATATGTATGTTAGAGGTATGAAAGATGATTGAGAAAAAAGGATGACTTTTAGGGATTATGGTATTACATAAGATGTAATGATCTAATAAAGATGAATCTTTGAAGGATCAATGAGATTATAAAGATGAATCTAATAATAGTGTATGGGGCTAAGATGAATGAATGAATGTCGAGAAGTTTGACAAGGAATGAAGTAATAAGATGGTGATTAGGTATACATCAGTAAGTATAAAAATGTGATCGAAATTGGTATGATTAAGATGGAGTTATGGTTCAAATTTAATGATGGTGATATAACGGCATACTCGACATCTTAAAATAAGAGATAATGATCAAGAAGTGTCAAGCCCGACCTTATAAAATACTTGCCACGACATTCATGTGATTGACAGAATGCTTGTATACTTGGAAAGCCCCGAAAAATTGGCAAAAGTCGGTAGTGTACCTAGAGATGCAACTAAGTTGAATTAAGCCTCAAACTAGATCAAAGAGAGATTTTAAGATGAAATTGAAAATTTTAAAGTCCCAAAATGACTTAAAATGGTGATTCGGAGTTCGAAGACTGATTTGAGTCAAATTGGAATTTTCATGACCTAGGGGCAAAATGGTCATTTTGCCACCCGAGGTTAAGATGTGAGTGTGGGATCAAATTTTTGACTAAGATTGATCATTTGGAGTATAATTTGAGTTTGAGAAGTGAAAATTTTTAATTTCGACATTTTTTGAGCCTAAGGGTAAAATAGTCATTTTGCCACCTTAGGGGCAAAATGGTAATTTTACACCACCCAACACTTGTCCAGCATATGAATTTTACCCAATATTATCATGGATAATTGAGGAAATTTAAGTGGTGGATAAAGATTGCTTAATGGGTAAGTATGACACATGGACCAATGGAATGGTGGCATGTGTCAAATTTTCATTCATTAAATATTTGGCTTAAAAATCAGCACATAAACTTTCCCAACTCATTTCTCTTGGCCGGCCAAAGGAAGAAAAGGGAAGAAAAGAAGAAGAACAAAAACCTAGCTAAGAAATTCAAGAGAAATTCACAAAATTTCAAAGAATCAAGTGATAAAAGGTAAAATTTCTTGATTTTGACTTGTGATTTACCTTTCCCATGCATTCTTTTGCACTTTCCATGGTTGAATCACATGGTTTCATGATGGGTCTCTTGCTGGCCGGACATGGGGGGAGGAGTTTTGATGCTTGATTTGGTTAGATTTTAAGATATGTTAGTGTTTTTAGTTAGTTAATGATGTGTAGCATGAAAAACCAACAAGAAAAATTCATTTTCTCCCATCACCCATCATTGGCCGAATTTTCCATGTGGAATATTGATGATGATTTTGATTTTTATTTCAAGTGAATTGATGAGAAAATGATGAATTATGGTGAGAAAATCGAGTAGGAAAAATCATAGTGTTGATGCACTCACCATGGCCGAAATTTCCAAGAGAAAATGTGAAGATAATTTTGCTAAATTTTATGCTATTTGACTTGTGTTTGATGGTTTGGAGAATTAGAAGAAAAAATGAAGTTAATTGGAGTTGAATCAGACATATTGGCCAACAAATCGGGTGATAGATCGAATTGGGCCAATATCATTTTATTTAGATACACAATTGAATTTGTGTAGAACACCGTGTTTAGATGATGATCCAAATAATTTGCATTCCATTTCATGCATCCATATAGTTTTATAACGGTTTAGCACCAATGTGGTAAATTGCTTGGTTTTGCATCATGTCTAGGTGGTGAATCCTCCCTTAATGGCAAAGAAATTGTACCCGAGGATCGATAGTCAGAGTACTCTAGAAATTCGACTCCTGAAATAATGAGTAACCCTATTATCATTTTAATTATCTAAAGTGGTTTTTATCCGATTTTGTGAATTTTGTGGAAAATGAGTTTAAATGGTTAATTTTTAGATTTTATAAACAAAATGTGTTTAAATGAAAGGATTTTATAAATTGTCTTGAAATTGAATAATGGCTTTGAAAACAAAGTAACTGGAGACCATTTGATGTGTTGTAAATTGATGGTTCTAATTGATGGCTTATGATAATGTGTTGGCATGACTAGCTGGAATTGTGGCTCTGTTTTACATTTACAGGCTAGGTAGTATAATATCAGTCATGTCATGCTGTCAAAATTTTATTATATGGTGGGTTTAGCTTGCTGCAGTGGACGGGTTCTGTGGACCAGCCTATTAAAAGGGCACTAAATCTAGTTATATATATGTACCTCAGTCGGAGAAGCGCGTAGGGTATCTCCTGAGGTATGGTTAGAGTTCATGTCACGCCGAACCACCTCGTGATGATGAACTCCCTTAACGCCAAGGAACGACTGTGTTTTTCAAATTAAAAATATGTTTACGTGTATACGAAATTTTTTACAGCCTTGGCGGACTCGATTAAATGCCTCGACCAAGGTATTCCCGAGAATGATTTTGACAGAAGCCAAGCTTTTAAGATACTCATAAGCCATGTTGACTATTTAAATGAAATGAATGTTTGTGTTATGAAATGCATATTTAGATGAAATATTTTAATCGTCTCCTTTTACTCAACTTTAGATATTTTGAATGATGTTTGTTTACTCACTGGGATTTTATAATCTCACCACCCTCTTTTCCACTCGTTTCAAGCTCAATATAGTCTGTAGATAACTAATATCGTTGAAGGCTACAATTAGCTTTACTTCCTCAAAAACTGTAGGTTTGCAGCCTTCATTCATTTTTGTCATTTAGGGGTCTACATGTCACTGTAAATTAAATTTCATACTCTAGTTATCTGTACTACTGTATGTAGGAATTTATTTTGCTTTTACGTTGTAAAAATTATTTACGTAGTGTTCTAAAAATATTATTTTATAAGAAAATAGAATATTTTGTTTAATATTTTTATTTTATTCTAACAGTCATAATTTTACTTTAAACGAATGTTTTAGACATCTAAATTTATTTTTGATTTTGAAATATGTGTTCTGCACTTATATACTACATTATTAGCTGGTATCGAAATTTTCAAGAAAAATGACCAAAATACCTCTATGAGACGAAAATTAATTTTTTTATTGTTTTAAGTTGGAAATAGTTTAAAATCTTTTAGAACGTGATATTTGGCAACGATTACTCACAGGGGAAAATGAGAAACTGATATTAAAGCCTTGTGGGGTTCCGGTTGGCATTCCGGATAATGAGTGTCTATTGGGACACCACCGCGATTGTCACGAGCTCTAGGGGAGTATCGGGTCGTGACATGAAGGGTACCGTCGATTTGATTCTAACAGATGATAACAGACATAAGTGAGATATTCTAGTCGAATTGGAGGTAAACGAGATGAATAAATCAAAATTCCCCATAAGGAAGGAATGGAATAAGATTATAGAATGAGATTAATAGCCAGACACCAATGTGAATTCGAGGACGAATTCTATTTAAGTGGGGGAGACTGTAATACCCGTACTTTGATATAGTGGCTAATAAAGCTTATCGGATGCCAATTGAGGTTAATTACAATATTTAAAAGTGATGAAATGTGAAAGGAATATTCTATAGTAAAATATTTTGCACGTGAAGAAATAACAATTAAATAATAATATTTTTATTGAGGATGAATTAACGATATAAAAAAAGTGATTCGAAAGTGAATCCAAGCATAATAAGACATTTTGGGTGCCAAGGAGACAAGTGAAAAATTTTAAAATAAAATAATATTTTATTTAATAAAATAATATTAAAATATTAATATTGTATTCAGTGTTGAAAATTTTCCATGAAGAAGGAGTATATGGTCAATCTAAGTGGGGGAGAAAAAGAATGAGGAAATTTCATAGAAAAATGACGTTAATGGGACCCTCGTGTCTTTATTAAATAAAGCTAGTGTAAGTAAGCAAATATTTAAATATTATAGTGATATCATGTTGAAGCATAAACTTGACATTTTATTGGTACAAGTGTTAAGGAAGAAAAATGGAAAGAAATTGAAATTAAAAGATTGTGGGAGGATACAATTAAAAAAGGTGAAAACCTTAGAAGGCAAAATGATAATTTTACCATTAGTTTGGTCAAAGCTTCCAAAGAAAGCTTTGACTCTTCATCCTTACCCCATGACCGGTTCTTTTCTTCACCAAAAAGATATTTTGTTCTTCTTCTTCCTCACCCACCCAAAGCCATTTTCATTTCACCTCCATGAAAATCAATTTTTTTTTCATTGATTTTCCTTGTTTTCTTTTTATTTCCTTTCTTTTCTTACTTCTTTCTTCTCCTAACTTATTGGGCACTAAACTTGCAGCTTCTAACCCCATTTTCCAACACAACCAAACCCTAAGAAAGAGAAGGAAAAAATCTCTCTTTCTTTCCTTTATTTTTTATTTGTACTTTACCATCACCGGCACTTGAATTTTCAACTTTAAATCTCCATTTTTAAGGCTAAAAGGTATATATTTTCAACTCTTGGAATTTATGAATTTATAGGTTATATTTTCAGATTTTATTTCCTAATTGCTTCAAATTCTTTTTCTTGGAAATATTAGGTTTTTGTTAATCTTTATGCCTCCAAGTTCACCAAGGTAAAGAACTTTTAAATTGAAATAGTTGATATGATGGGTTTGAGAATTAGACTAGAATTCTAGGTTAAAAATTAGGCTAGAATGTAGTTTATCAAGAGTATGCCTATTAGAATTATTAAGTTTAAATTTATGATATATTTGAAGCTATTATTGTTTATTGGCAATTATAGGTTTTAATGGTATTTCGGGACTACTTGGATTAAGATCTTGTGGGTGCTAGTCTTGTTAGGTGGCATTGTTAAGGTGAGTAAACTTGCATTAAATTATTTTTGAGAAATACCTGCATTGGGATAAAGCACTTAAATAATTTTATTTGATTTTTTTCTCTAAATCATGCTTGGAACAAATCCTTGATGAAACGTTTTATGTTGTAAAATGTGTAATGTGATGAACCCATGTGTTCCTATATTCTGAGGATATATATGTTATGCTTTGAATGATAATATTGTGTGATAATTGTAACCGCGCGTGTGAGGTGTGGGAGTGCACATGCCGGTGATGACGGGTGATTCCAGCTATGTGAGGTGTGGGAGTGCACATGAGCTGATGAGCCGGTGGTTGTATACACGTTTACACATACCATAGAAATGTTAGAGAAAATATTATGTGATTGCAAGGAATGTTGAATGTTGAATGTTGAAATTGTTAATTATTTCCAAATTGATTTTCAATGCAACAAAAAAAAAAAAGGACTTTGTCTTGCTTATCTTGCTCAGATATTTACTGTGGTTTTCACTTTTCGATTTCATTATGGATCATGGATCTTTCAACACTAAGGGGTTAAATAATCAAAGGCCGAATTGAGGGGTTTTACGAGGAATTAAACTAAATGGCATTGTTTTTAACATAAGTGCATCATGATTTCTAAACTTTCCTTATCGTTTGCTTGTTCCCTTCTTATGTTCACTCATTGGGTTTATACTCATTCTCTTTAAACTTCATGTTTTAGGTTTTCTGGTTTGGAGATGATTGGATTGTATGTCGGGGTGCTCTTTCTTATCCATTTTTCAGTAGGTTTGCCATGACACTATATGAGAGCACCTAAGCCCAGAGTCGCTCCGCTGACGATCAAGGTCTAATTATGTGTATATGTATTCTTGATGTGAATTATTAAGACTAACTTGGCAAGCTATCTAAGTATATTATGATTGATGATGCCCTTATGAGTACATACTTGGGTTTTATGAGTTGTTTTCAAAGAAATTATTATTTGAACATTATGAATTATAGATCTTAAAGGAATATGGATGATAAGTGGGCTAAGGTACAGGTTCATATATAAAGGCTTGCTAGGGCCTAGTGAGTTGTATCTATTGGGCCCTTGCATCGGTCATGGCCTAGAAATTGGGCTGTGGCAAAATGTGAAATATGTCAGGGCACTTGACAGATATGCTTACTACCTACCTTAACACCAAGCCATAAATAACAGCAAAAGCTGCAGAAGGGAACAATAGACATACGTTAATGGTAATTCAAGCCTTGATGGAATTAATATTAAAGATTCATTCATTAAAGACATCATATAAGCAAAAGCTTAGCTCAATTTCCTGTTTGTATGCTGGTGCACTCAAAACTTAAACTTGTCTTTATTATAACTAATTCACATAGACAGCAAAAAATAAAGAGAAGGATAAAAAATAAAATAAAGAGAAGAAAAAGACAAAAATTCCATACTTGAAAGCCATCGAAATAGTAACTGAAAGTTGAAAGTTATGCCAATGCAACAAAAAAAGAAATATGAAAGCACAAAACAAAAATGAATATAAGTTGTACCATATTCAGAACAAAAATCAATATAGCCCTTACAGTGATCTCTTGAGAAAATGAGAGGACAAAAGCAATGGCCATAAGTATGTTATAAGATAAAGAAGGGAAAGTATAATTCAGTTGTCCAATTGAAGCCAAGGGTTGTTGCTGAAAAGATACTGAATGAAACTTGTGACATGGAAGCAATCAAAACAAAAATGGAACAAATCTTAGAAAAACAACTAATTTAACAATCAATGATTTTTCCATATTGATTTTTATTGACAAAGCCATATCAAAAATGATTTATTTATAAAAATTGTATACAAATATTACAAGCCCACAACACAAAAGCTATCACGACCCGGAACCTCCCTCAGGCCCATGACAATCGCCGCGACGTCCCGATTGACACTCATTATCCGGAATGCCAACCGGAACCCCGCAAGGCTTACATATCAGTTTCTTTCCTTTCCTGTGAGCAATCATTGTTAAATATCGAGTTTTTAGAGAAGATTTACTATTTTAGATCAAAAACAATCAAAATAAAATTTTCGCCACACAGGGGTATTTTTGTCATTTTTTTCTCAAAAATTTCAAAACTGGATAAAACGTAATATACAAGTACAAAATACATAATTCATATTCAAAATGAGTTTAAAAGTCAAAAATCTTCATTTAAAACGAAATTACGGTTATTTGAATATAATAAGAAAATAAAAAAAATATTAAGGGAAATATTCTATTTTCTTATAAAACAATATTTATAGAGTTATACGTGAATAATTTTTATAGCGTAAAAGCTAAATAAATTTATACATACTGAAATACAGTAAGCCAAAATATTTAATTTAATTTACAATAAAAAGAAGGCCCCCGAATAAACAAAAGTAAAGAGGACTGTGAACCTACGGTTTGGAAAATGCAGATCCAATGGTAGTCCTCGATGAGATCAGCTATCTACAGTCTATACTGAACCTGAAATGGGTGGAAAGGAGTTGGGTGAGATTTTGTAATCCCAATGAGTAAACAGACATTATCATAAATATCTAAAGGCGAGTAAAATGGAGGCAAGTTTAAACAACAAATTTCAACCCATTTCATAATGTTTTCAATTTGTTTCTTAAACCATAAAATATTTGTAATTTACCAAAACAGTTGTTAAGGCTTATGTCTTTTATTAAAACAAGGCTCAAGCCAAAACTAATCCTCGGGGATACCTTGGCCGAGGCATCTAACCGAGTCCGCCAAGGGTGTTAAAATATTCACACGTGAAACGCATTTTTATTTTTAAAAACCAGCCGTTCCTTGGCGTTGGCCGAGTTACACATTTACGTGGGGGTTCGACGTGAAGTGAGCTCTAATACTACCCCAGGAGTTACCCTCCTCGCCTCTACAACCGGAGTAACTATATAATTGGGTTCACCGTGCCCCTCTAATAGGCAGTCCACGGAAACCCGTCACTGCAGTGACTAACCCACCAATTTTAATAAAATTTCGACAGTATAACGTGGCTTTTATTTAGTTATCCAGCCTGCATAGTAAAACTACTTACATAAATTTCCCAATGCATTCACAAAATATAGCCACATATACTCATTTCTCATAAGCCATTCCTAGGAAAATATATATTTTTCAAGTCAATTTGTAGCCTCCAATTACTCAATTTCATAATCAATACAATATATTTTTATTTGTCACATTTATTCCTAAAACATCAAAAATCCCGTTTTAATCTCGTTCTCATTTCATAAAATACATAAAGGGCATTTAAAATAAGCTCTAGATAATTTACAATAATAATAAGTTTACTCACCGTTTGTACAAACTAAAAGCTTTCTAAGTGCCCCGATCACTACTCGTCGGGTACGACTTCTTTGCCTTTTCTGGAAGGCTCTCCTCCTAGACACATTACAAAAATTTACACAATTCATCACATTGATGCTAAATCACTATATAATTAACTTAAATCCTATACTAATGCATGGTATGAAATGCAATAGCCTAAAACGGCTTAAATGCAGTATTAACCTATTTTTGGCACTTTGCCCGATAAATTGCTAACGCGCTCCATTTTAGCTCTAAATCATCCCATTCTCTCTCCAACATTTCTAACCATTAAATATCAGCTAATAACCTTCTAAAAACAACAAAATCAGCTCACTCCCTTCCTTGGAAAATTCGGCCAAAAATGGGACATTAAGTCGGTTAAGTTTCTACTTTGTTTTTCTATCACGTTTAATCATTTTTCATCATTTTCTCTTCATTTTCCTTAGAATAAAATCAATTCATCATCATTGTACAGCATTGAGCATCCAGCCAAGAGTGGGTATTGTGAAAATTTACTGATTTCTTGCCAAATTTAATTTCTAAACACATGTAACTAACTAAAACTATCAATTTAACTAAAAATCAAAACCTAAAAATTTCAATTTCTCTCTCCTAGAATTTCATCCAGCCCTTGATATCACTTTTTGATCTCTCTCCTCAAGCATGCTAAATGGAAATAAAGGCATAGGAAAGGTAGAAATCAAGCTAAAATCGAAAAATCTTACCGTTAGACGCGTAAACGGTCGAAAACCGCGAATTTCCCTTTGAATTTTCTTGTTTCTCTTTGGTTTTTCTTTTTTTCTTCCTTTCCTCTCTATTTCCTCTCTTCTTCTTCCTTATGGCCGGCCAGCACTCAAAATTTGGGTTTAAATGGCTGACTTTTCATTAAAATAATATTATTTCATTAAAAAATGCCATGTGTCACTTTCCCATTGGCCCATCTTTAAAATTTCATCCATTTGTTTCCAAATTTTCACCATACACTTGTCCCACATATACATAGCTTAGATAAAATTATCAGACTTATCCAAAGTCTCGGTGGAGTAATTTTTTTGAAATTTACACTTTTGCCCCCGTAAAAGTAAAAAATTACAATTTTGCCCCAAAAATTGAAAAATTGCCCATAGACATATTTTTCATCCCTTATACTCATACCATTCTCCAATTTGTCAAATTTGATCTAAATTCTCTCAAAATCTCAAATTTTATCCGTGGGTGGCAAAATTACGATTTTGCCCCTACACTCCAAAAATCACCAGAATTAAAATTTTTCACTTTCTATCATTAAATTATACTCCAAATAGTTAATCTTGGTCAAAAATTTCACTCCATGATCAAATTATTATCTTAGGTGGCAAAATGACGATTTTGCCCTTGAACATCAAAATTTTCAATTTTACCCCAAATGAACCCTCGAACTCCGAACAATCATTTTTGTTATTCTTGGACTATAAAATATTAAATTTCATCCTACAATTCCTATTTGAACTAGTTCGAGGTTAAATCAATTTAAGTGTACCGTTAGGTACAATATCAGGTTTCATCTATTCTTATGTGCTTTTCTAGTGTAATAACATGTTACTCAATGCATGTATGTCATGACATGTATTTATAGGGTCTGGTTTTACAATTCTACCCCCCTTAAAATAAATTTTGACCTCAAAATTTCACTTACCAGATTCGACAAATAGATGCGGGTATTGGTTCCTCATCTGATGCTCTACTTCCCATGTCATTTCCTCCATTCGAGCACTTTTCCACAACACTTTGACCATTGAAATACTCTTGTTTCTCAGTACTCGATCCTTTCGATCCAAGATACTCACAGGTTGTACCTCGAACTTCAAATCGTCATGCAACTCGATCGGAGGTGCTTCGAGGACGTGGGAGGGATCTGGTACATATTTCTTGAGCATGGAAACATGGAAAACGTTGTGGATCCGATCTAACTCCGGAGGTAATTCTAACCGATAAGCCACTGGTCCAATCCTTTCAATGATTCGGAATGGTCCAATATATCTCGAGTTGAGCTTTCCCCTCTTCGCAAATCGAATCACACCTTTCATTATCCAATAAAACACCATAATTTATCATGATAATATAATCAATAAGATTTAATACTTCAAAGTATTCAAATTATTACCTTTCCAAGGAGAAACCTTAAGAAAAACTTTATCATCGATCTCAAACTCCAAGTCTTTTCTCCGTTTATCTGCATAGCTCTTCTGCCTATCCTGGGCTACCTTTAGCCTCTCTCGTATAACCTTGATCTTGTCATTAGTTAGCTCGATCAATTCCACACTCACTAACTTTCTTTCACCCACTTCATCCCAACAAAGTGGAGTACGACATTTCCTTCCATATAAAGCTTCGTATGGTGCCATACCAATGCTAGACTGAAAGCTATTGTTGTAAGCAAATTCCACCAATGGCAAATGTCTGTTCCAACTCCCAATAAAGTCAATGACACAAGCCCGTAACATATCCTCCAAGGTCTGGATAGTCCTTTCTGACTGACCATCCGTCTGTGGGTGAAAAGCAGTGCTAAATTTCAATTTGGTTCCGAGAGCTTCTTGAAATTTTGGCCAGAATCGAGAAGTGAATCGAGGATCTCGGTCTGACACTATAGAAACGGGAACTCCATGTAGCCTCACAATCTCATCTATATAGAGCTGAGCCAGCTTCTCAATAGAGTATGTACTATGGACAGCTAAAAAGTGAGCGGACTTAGTCAACCGATCTACGATCACCCAGATCGCATCCTTTCCCCTTTGTGTCCGCGACAATCCCAAAACAAAATCCATAGTTACATGCTCCCATTTCCACTCGGGAACAGGTAAAGACTGAAGTGTACCTGCTGGCCTCTGATGCTCCACCTTAACTTGCTGACATACGAGACACTTTGCTACGAATTCTGCTACGTCTCGCTTCATACCCGGCCACCAATAATTCTCCCTGATAGTCCTATACATCTTGGTGCTTTCGGGATGTAATGCATAGGCAGATGAATGGGTTTCTTCCATGATCGCCTGTCTCAACTGGTTTCCCTCAGGAATACAAACTCGATCTTTAAACATCAAGACGTTATCCTCTCCAAATCTGAACTCACTAACTCCCCCATCGGTCAGTTTTTGAATTTCTTTTCTTAACTCATCATCAGACCTCTGAATGTCCTTGATCTGATTAAGTAACGAAGGTCGCACAATGAAGTTTGCCAATAAGGATCCATCCTCACCATTTTTCAACTGGACCCCAAGAGATTTCATCTCTATTAATGCTGGAAAATAACAACTCTGAAGTGCTGCTAAAGACGATGAAGACTTACGACTTAAGGCATCAGCTACAACGTTCGCCTTTCCCGGATGATAGTCTATCACCAAGTCATAATCTTTTATCAACTCCAACCATCGCCTTTGCCTCAAATTAAGCTCCTTTTGGGTGAGCAAATATTTTAAACTTTTATGATCCGTAAATATCCGACAATGTTCACCATACAAGTAATGCCTCCAGATTTTTAAAGCAAACACCACTGCTGCTAACTCTAAATCATGGGTAGGGTAATTTGCTTCATGCCTCTTTAGCTGTCTAGAAGCATAAGCCACAACTTTTTCATCCTACATCAATACGCACCCCAACCCCAACTTTGAGGCATCACTATATACCACAAATCCCTTACCATTAACAGGAAGTGTTAAAACGGGAGCGGAGGTTAACCGATTCTTTAGCTCCTGAAATCGATTCTCACAAACATCATCCCACACAAACTTAACTCCCTTACGAGTTAGATGGGTCAAAGGAACTGCTATTAAGGAAAACCCCTGAACAAACCTCCGATAATAACAGGCTAATCCGAGAAAACTACGAATCTCCGTCACTATCTTAGGTTGCTCCCATTGTAAAATTGCCTCTATCTTCTTGGGATCAACATATATTCCAGTTCTCGATACTACGTGTCCCAAGAATACCACTTCCTGTAACCAAAACTCACACTTCGAAAACTTTGCATACAACTGTCTTTCCCGTAAAGTTTGTAATACTATACGCAAGTGGGCAGCGTGCTCATCATTATCTCTCGAGTAAACCAGTATGTCATCAATGAACACAATAACAAACTTGTCCAAGTAAGGGTGGAACACCCTATTCATGAGATCCATAAAAGCTGCCGGTGCGTTAGTTAACCCGAAAGGCATGACCAAGAACTCATAATGACCGTACCGAGTCCTGAACGCTGTCTTAGGTACATCCTGTTCTTTAATCCTCAACTGATGATACCCAGACCTTAGATCAACCTTGGAAAACATTGTAGCTCCTTGTAATTGATCGAAAAGATCATCAATCCTCGGTAACGGATACTTGTTCTTAATGGTCATTTTGTTAAGCTGTCGGTAATCGATACATAACCGAAGTGTACCGTCTTTCTTTTTCACAAATAAAATCGGTGCTCCCCACGGAGATATACTAGGGCGTATAAAACCCTTGTCCACCAACTCTTGCAATTGTACTTTCAACTCCTTCAACTCTGCTGGAGCCATTCTATATGGAGGGATAGAAATAGGTGCGGTACCCGGAAGCAAATCAATAGGGAACTCAAGCTCTCGGTCAGGAGGTAGTCCAGGTAAATCATCAGGAAATACATCAGGAAACTCACTTACTATCGAGACATCCTCTAACTTAGGTTCCCCCTTTGAAGTATCAATCACGTATGCCAAATAAGTCGAATACCCTTTCTGCACTAATTTCGAAGCTTTGATGGCCGAGATTACACAAGATGGTAATACTCGACGTTTCCCTACAAACACAATCTCTGCTCCCTCCAAATTTTGAAGAACAACTTCCTTTCAGAAACAATCCACGTTCGCTCGATGTGCAGTTAACCAGTCCATACCCAATATTAGATCAAAATCCAGGATCTGTAGAGGAATTAAGTCACCCCTAAATTCTTCCTCGCCTACCCTTACCCCACAATCTCTATAACAACTGTTTCTAACTAGCTTTTCTCCTAAAGGGGTGTGAATTACAATTTCTTCCTCTAATGGTGACAAGTTTCTATCAACAATTGATGCAAATGTGGTGCTCACATAAGACCTATCTGAGCCAGAATCTATCAAAACATAAGCATCTTTATCAAATAAAGACATAGTACCTGTCACTGCTCCAAGTCGGACCTGTGCCTCATCTTCCGTCACAGCGAAAACTCTTGTCGAGATACGAGTCTGTGGTCTCGAAGGTGGATGTGCCGGGGTATTACTCTCCACACCGGACCGTATGGCCACTCCTTGTCTCGGTGGCAACCCAGAAGAATCTCTCCTCTGTATATCAGTGCGAGCTGGTGAAGATGATGCAACTACCGTGGCTCGCCCTAACCGTGGGTAATTACTCCTAATATGACCCGTTTGTCCACATTGGAAACATCTTGTTGGCTCTCTACATAGCCCACTATGATAATTTCCACAATTTTTGCATCTGTCAGAACCTCCGAAACTCTTCCCAGAACCAGTCATAGCAGATCTGCTAAACCTCGAAGGTCTCTGTTGTGATGGTGGAAATGGAGGTCGAGGAGATGTCACGAAAACAGAAGTAGTACTCCCTGAAATCGCTGAGTCCTTGCCTCTTTTTACTGGCTGACTAGAAGGCATACCAGGATTCCTCTCTTTTGCAAACTCAGTCCGAATCCTCTTATTCTCAGTTGCGAGCTTCTTAGCTCGTAAAGCCATCTGTACCACCTCCTTATGCGGCTCCCTACCAGTCACTGTCATCCGCTCTCTAATCTCATTACGGAGCCCTTCCTCGAAATAACTGGCCTGATCCTGCTCAGATTTCACCAGATCCAGCACATATAACATTAACTCGTTAAAACGAGTCTCGTACTCCTCTACAGTTAGATTCCCCTGTTTCAAACTCAAAAATTCTCTTTTCTTTTCTTTTTGATGAAAATAAGTGAAATACTGACCATCAAATTCCCTGAGAAAATCGAACCATGTTTGAGGAGTAGCGGAACGGGACTTCACCGAATTCCACCAAGTACGAGCCCTCTTCTCTAATAATCTCGTAGCCACCATCAGCTTCATGTCGTCATCTAATCTCATATCAGAGAGTGTCTCTGAAACCTGATTAATCCAGTCCTTTGCCATAGTGGCATCCAACTCACCCGTGAAAGATACACAACCCAATTGCCTAGCCTCCTTGACCAGTCTGAGCTTGACTAGCCATTGCTGCAAAGAAAGCTGCCAATGCTTGTGCTGCCTCAGTAGGCATGGCGGGAATACCCGTAGGTGGCTGAGGAGATGGAGGATGTGGAGGACTATCGGCCTGCTCAGCAGCAGGTGCTACCCTAATGGTAGATGCAGCTGATTCCTCCTCTACTGTATCTGGCTGATGACGTTGGGAACGACCTCTTCCCCTCCCAACCGATCTAGTGAGAGGTGGGCGTCCGCGTCGAGGAGGCATTGTAATCTATAAAAAAATACGAGCAAGTTTAGGTAACCTTAGGCTCTATATGCAGATGCATGCATTCTATTCAACCTAACTTAATCCGGGGCCACACTGATATTGTAATTTTTTAAAACCACTTTAAAACCAAAAACTCTTATCTTTAAAACCAAAAGCTCTGATACCAATAGAATTGTCACGACCCGAAACCTCCCTCAGACCCATGACAATCGCCTCGACGTCCCGATTGACACTCATTATCCGGAATGCCAACCGGAACCCCGCAAGGCTTACATATCAGTTTCTTTTCTTTCCTGTGAGCAATCATTGTTAAATATCGAGTTTTTAGAGAATATTTACTATTTTAGATCAAAAACAATCAAAATAAAATTTTCGCCACACAGAGGTATTTTGGTCATTTTTTTCTCAAAAATTTCAAAACTGGATAAAACGTAATATACAAGTACAAAATACATAATTCATATTCAAAATGAGTTTAAAAGTCAAAAATCTTCATTTAAAACGAAATTACGGTTATTTGAATATAATAAGAAAATAAAAGAAATATTAAGGGAAATATTCTATTTTCTTATAAAACAATATTTATAGAGTTATACGTGAATAATTTTTATAGCGTAAAAGCTAAATAAATTTATACATACTGAAATACAGTAAGCCAAAATATTTAATTTAATTTACAATAACAAGAAGGCCCCCGAATAAACAAAAGTAAAGAGGACTGTGAACCTACGGTTTGGAAAATGCAGATCCAATGGTAGTCCTCGATGAGATCAGCTATCTACAGTCTATACTGAACCTGAAATGGGTGGAAAGGAGTTGGGTGAGATTTTGTAATCCCAATGAGTAAACAGACATTATCATAAATATCTAAAGGCGAGTAAAATGGAGGCAAGTTTAAACAACAAATTTCAACCCATTTCATAATGTTTTCAATTTGTTTCTTAAACCATAAAATATTTGTAATTTACCAAAACAGTTGTTAAGGCTTATGTCTTTTATTAAAACAAGGCTCAAGCCAAAACTAATCCTCGGGGATACCTTGGCCGAGGCATCTAACCGAGTCTGCCAAGGGTGTTAAAATATTCACACGTGAAACACATTTTTATTTTTAAAAACCAGCCGTTCCTTGGCGTTGGCCGAGTTACACATTCACGTGGGGGTTCGACGTGAAGTGAGCTCTGATACTACCCCAGGAGTTACCCTCCTCGCCTCTACCACCGGAGTAACTATATAACTGGGTTTACCGTGCCCCTCTAATAGGCAGTCCACGGAAACCCGTCACTGCAGTGACTAACCCACCAATTTTAATAAAATTTTGACAGTATAACGTGGTTTTTATTTAGTTATCCAGCCTGCATAGTAAAACAACTTACATAAATTTCCCAACGCATTCACAAAATATAGCCACATATACTCATTTCTCATAAGCCATTCCTAGGAAAATATATATTTTTCAAGTCAATTTGTAGCCTCCAATTACTCAATTTCATAATCAATACAATATATTTTTATTTGTCACATTTATTCCTAAAACATCAAAAATCCCGTTTTAATCTCGTTCTCATTTCATAAAATACATAAAGGGCATTTAAAATAAGCTCTAGATAATTTACAATAATAATAAGTTTACTCACCGTTTGTACAAACTAAAAGCTTTCTAAGTGCCCCGATCACTACTCGTCGGGTACGACTTCTTTGCCTTTTCTGGAAGGCTCTCCTCCTAGACACATTACAAAAATTTACACAATTCATCACATTGATGCTAAATCACTATATAATTAACTTAAATCCTATACTAATGCATGGTATGAAATGCAATAGCCTAAAACGGCTTAAATGCGGTATTAACCTATTTTTGGCACTTTGCCCGATAAATTGCTAACGCGCTCCATTTTAGCTCTAAATCATCCCATTCTCTCTCCAACATTTCTAACCATTAAATATCAGCTAATAACCTTCTAAAAACAACAAAATCAGCTCACTCCCTTCCTTGGAAAATTCGGCCAAAAATGGGACATTAAGTCGGTTAATTTTCTACTTTGTTTTTCTATCACGTTTAATCATTTTTCATCATTTTCTCTTCATTTTCCTTAGAATAAAATCAATTCATCATCATTGTACAGCATTGAGCATCCAGCCAAGAGTGGGTATTGTGAAAATTTACTGATTTCTTGCCAAATTTAGTTTCTAAACACATTTAACTAACTAAAACTATCAATTTAACTAAAAATCAAAACCTAAAAATTTTAATTTCTCTCTCCTAGAATTTCTTCCAGCCCTTGATATCACTGTTTGATCTGTCTCCTCAAGCATGCTAAATGGAAATAAAGGCATAGGAATGGTTGAAATCAAGCTAAAATCGAAAAATCTTACCGTTAGACGCGTAAACGGTCGAAAACCGTGAATTTCCCTTTGAATTTTCTTGTTTCTCTTTGGTTTTTCTTTTTTTCTTCCTTTCCTCTCTATTTCCTCTCTTCTTCTTCCTTATGGCCGGCCAGCACTCAAAATTTGGGTTTAAATGGCCGACTTTTCATTAAAATAATATTATTTCATTAAAAAAAATGCCATATGTCACTTTCCCATTGGCCCATCTTTAAAATTTCATCCATTTGTTTCCAAATTTTCACCATACACTTGTCCCACATATCCATAGCTTAGATAAAATTCTCAGACTTATCCAAAGTCTCGGTGGAGTAATTTTTTTGAAATTTACACTTTTGCCCCCTTAAAAGTAAAAAATTACATTTTTACCCCAAAAATTGAAAAATTGCCCATAGACATATTTTTCATCCCTTATACTCATACCATTCTCCAATTTGTCAAATTTGATCTAAATTCTCTCAAAATCTCAAATTTTGTCCGTGGGTGGCAAAATTACGATTTTGCCCCTACACTCCAAAAATCACCAGAATTAAACTTTTTCACTTCCTATCATTAAATTATACTCCAAATAGTTAATCTTGGTCAAAAATTTCACTCCATGATCAAATTATTATCTTAGGTGGCAAAATGACGATTTTACCCTTGAACATCAAAATTTCTAATTTTACCCCAAATAAACCCTCGAACTCCGAACAATCATTTTTGTCATTCTTGGACTATAAAATATTAAATTTCATCCTACAATTCCTATTTGAACTAGTTCGAGGTTAAATCAATTTAAGTGTACCGTTAGGTACAATATCAGGTTTCGTCTATTCTTAGGTGCATTTCTAGCGTAATAACATGTTACTCAATGCATGTATGTCATGACATGTATTTATAGGGTCGGGTTTTACAAAAGCAATCACAAACAAATGATGAACGTAATAATGGAACAAATGGCAAAAATACCTCAATGTTACAAACAAAAGCAGTCAAGATTGTAGAGAGATGGGAAGGAAAAAAAGGAAAACCAATTAAACAGTAGAAAAGAGGAAAACTTTCGCAAGAATGAAAGTCAAAGCTAACATTAAATATCTTGACTTTTAAAAGATTAATTAGGCATGATTTGTACTAACAGTTATTATATGAATAGCATATCGAGAATGGATGTTTCTGGAAATTAGAATAACAACAATTTGATTCAATAAAAGATGAATAAAGTTGAACCAAATAATGGATTGAATTTAAGAAGTCAATTTTGTGAAAAACCTTTACAAAATCTAGTTATAGTGTAAAGCCCGACCTTATAAAATACTAGTCATGACATACATGTGATGATAGCATGATTGCATGCTAGGAGAGTCCCGAAAAATTTACAAAAGTCGGTATTGTACCTAGAGGTACAATAAAGTTGATTTAATCCTCGAACTAGAGCAAATAGGAATTTTAAGGTGAGATTAAGATCGTCACAATCCAAGGATGACTCAAAATGGTAATTTGGAGTTTGGGATCAATTTGGAGTCAAATTGGAATTTTCACTATCTAGGGGTAAAATGGTCATTTGCCACCTGGGGACAAAATGGTAATTTTTAGAAAAGATTTATTTGGCCCCATTTGACTTATTGGAGCATGATTTGAGTATTGGATTATGATTTGAGGTTTAGAAGTGAAAAATTTTAATTTTAGTATAATTTGGAGTATAGGGGTAAAATGGCAATTTTACCACTTTAGGGGAAAAATTGTAATTTTCCACCACCAGGACAATTTTCCAGCACATGGTCTTCCTTTTTCCTCATTTTTGACCTTTGACTAATCATGTGGTGGAGATAAAATGTTTAAATTTTTAAAATTTTAAAAATAGACCAATAAGAAAATGACATGTGTCAAGCTTAGGATAATTTATTATTAACTTAAAAATCAGCATAAATCAGCCCATTACTCTCCAAATATTCGGCCAAGCAAGGAAGAGAGGGAAAGAAAGGAAGAACAAACCCTAGGTAAGGAATTTCAAGAGAAAAAGTGTGGAAAATCAAGGAAAACAAGTGAAAAAGGTAGGATTTTTCAACTTAAGCTTGAAATCTATTTTCCTTGAGTATTTCTCCATATTTTCCATGCTTAAATTACATGTTTTCATGATGAATTGATGGCTGATCAAAATGGGTTAGGAGAGAGAAAGTTGTTGGATTGATTTGATTTTAAGTTATGTTAGTGTTTTTAGTTAGTTTAGCATATTTAGAAACAAAACAATAAGAAAATAATTTATTTTCTCCCACAAACATTAATGGCCGAATTTACCATGTATTGAGTGAGGATGAGTTTGATTTTTATTCTAGGAGAATTGGTTAAGAAATGATGAATTATGGTGTGGAAAAGTAATAGGAAAAATCACGGTGTTAATGCACCATTATTGGCCAAAAATTTTAAGAAGAAAAGTGAAGATAGTTTTGCCAAATTTTAGGTTATTTGATTTGAATTTGGTGAATTAAGATATTGGAAAAGAATTGGAACAAATTGTTGTAATTTGGGATTAAATTGGACACGTTAGTAATTTAATCGGGTGATAAAACGAATTAGGCCAATACCGGGTTTAGATAGTTACCAGTGCATTTTTGCATTCCATATCATGCATTAGTAGTCTAAATTAGTTTAATTTCAATTTAGTACCAATGTAGTGAGTTTCTCGATTTTGTATTGTGTCAAGGTGGCGAGTCCTCCGATAAAGGCAAGAGAATTGCATCCGAGGACCAGTAGTTTGAGTATTTCGAGAATCACTCTAGATATTATGAGTAAACTTACTGTCATTTTAATTATCTAGGGTGATTTTTAGATGATTTCATTAATTCTATGGAAAAATGGATTTAAAAAGGTAAATTTTCATGTTTTATGAATAAAGGTGTTCCAATGAAATTAATTTATAAATTGTTTTGAAATTAATAGTGATTTTGAAAAATAGAGTACACGGAGACTGTTAATTGTGGCAATTTGATTGTTTAAATTGATTGGCTTATGATAAATCGAGCATGATTGGCTAGTTGGCAATTGTATTGAAATAAGAATTATTTGGTTGCCTTGAAAGACTGCGAATTACAAAATTTTCATATCATGTTATGGAGTTTTTATTGTATGGTGGATTATATATTAATTAATCACTGCAGTAGGGGGTTTTTGTGGACCAGCCTTTTAGAGTGGCACAGTAAACCCCATTATATTCTTACCTTGAACGGAGAGGCGCGTAGGGTATCTCCTGGGGTCAAGCTTAGGGTTCACTTCACGCCAAACCACCACGTGAGGGGGAACTCAGCCAACGCCAAGGAACGGCTATGTTTTCAAAACAAAAACATGATTTATATGAAATGTGAATTTTAATAGCCTTGGCGATCTCGGTAGGATGCCTCGGCAAAGGTGTCCCTGAGAATGGATTTATGGCACAAGCCTAGTTTTTATGAGATTCATAAGCCTCTTTACGTATTTTGAATGAAATGTGTTCTAATACTGTGATCCAATTTACGATGATTTACTTTATTGTCTCCATGTACTCAACTCTAGATGTTTATGATGATGTCTGTTTACTCATTGGGATTTTATAATCTCACCACCCTTCTTTCCATCCATTTCAGGTTCAATATAGACTGTAGATAGCTGATCTCATCGAGGACTACCGTTGGATCTGCATTTTCCAAATCGTAGGTTCACAGTCCTCTTTACTTTTGTTTATTCGGTGGCCCTCTTGTTATTGTAAATTAAATTAAATATTTTGACTTACTATATTATAGTATGTATAAATTTATTTAGCTTTTACGCTACAAAATTTATTTACTTATAACTCTATAAATTTTATTTTATAAGAAAATAGAATATTTTACTTAATATTTCTTTTATTTTTCTTGTTATATTCAAATAACCATAATTTCGTTTTAAATGAAGATTTTAGACTTTTAAACTCATTTTGAATATGGATTATATGTTTTGTACTTGTATATTACATTTTAGCCAGTTTAGAAATTTTTGAGAAAAATGACCAAGATACCCCTATGAGACGAAAATTAATATTTTATTTGTTTTAAGTTGGAAACAGTTTAAATTCTTTTAGAACACTATATTTGACAATGGTTGCTCACAAGGGAAATGAGAAACTGATAGTAAAGCCTTGCGAGGTTTCGGGTTGACATTTCGGGCAATGAGTGTCTACTGGGACACCGCGGCGGTTGTCACGGGCTTGAGGGGAGTATCGGGTCGTGACAATTCGATTGGTATCAGAGCTATTGGTTTTAAAGATCAAAGTTTTTAGTTTTAAAGTTGTTTTAAAAATTTACAATATTAGTGTGGCCTCAGATTAAGTTAGGTTAGGTTGAATAGAATGCATGCATCTACAAATAGAGCCTAAGGTTACCTAAACTTGCTCATATTCTTTTATAGATTATAATGCCTCCTCGACGTGGACGCCCACCTCTCACTAGATCGGTTGGGAGGGAAAAAGTTCGTTCCCAACGTCATCAGCCATATACAGTAGAGGAGGAATCAGCTGCATCCACCATTCAGGCAGCACCTGCTGCTGAGCAGGCCAAGACTCCTCCACATCCTCCATCTCCTCCGCCACCTACTAGCATTCCCGCCATGCCTACTATAAAACCCGACCCTATAAACACATGTCATGACATACATGCACGGAGTAGTATGTTATTAGGCTAGGAAATCACATAAGAATAGACGAAACCCGATATCGTACCTAACAGTACACTTGAGTTGATTTAACCTCGAACTAGTTCAAATAGGAATTGTAGGATGAAATTTAATATTTTATAGTCCAAGAATGACTAAAAATAATTGTTCGGAGTTCGAGGGTTCATTAGGGGTAAAATTGAAAATTTTGATGTTTAGGGGCAAAAATCGCCATTTTGCCACCTAAGATAATAATTTGATCATGGAGTGAAATTTTTGACCAAAATTAACTTTTTGGAGTATAATTTAATGATAGGAAGTGAAAATTTTCAATTCCGGCAATTTTCGAAACATAGGGGCAAAACAGTAATTTCGTAGTCCTGGGGTAAAAACCGTTATTTTCACCACCCAAAACTTGTCAAAATCATAAGATTTATTTATTTTTGGTATAAACAACTATGGTATGTTAAGTGGTGAAAAATTGAAGTTTAAAAGACAATTTTAAAAATGGGCCAATGGGAAAGTGACACATGGCACTTTTTAAATGATTTAATATTATTTTAATGAAAAGTCAGCCCATTTAAACCCCATTTTAAGTGATGGACGGCCATAAGGGAGAACAAGAGAGAAAATAGAGAGGAAAGGAAGAAAAAAAAATCAAAGAGAAACAAGAAAATTCAAAGGGGAATTCGCGTTTTTCGCCCGTTTAATCGTCTAACGGTAAGATTTTTCGACTTTAGCTTGATTTCTACCTTTCCTATGCCTTTGTTTCCATTTACCATGCTTGAGGAGAGAGATCTAAAAGTGACATCAAGGGTTGGCCGAATTTCAAGGGGGGAGAAATTGAAATTTTTAGGTTTTGATTTTTAGTTAAATTGATAGTTTTAGTTAGTTAAATGTGTTTAAAAATTAAATTGAGCAAGAAAGCATTAAATTTTCACAATACCCACCCTTGGCCAAATCTGCAATGAGGTACAATGATGATGATCTGATTTTTATTCTAAGAGAAATGAAGAGAAAATGATGAAAAATGGTTAAATGTGATAGAAAAACAAAGTAGAAAATTTACCGAGTTAATGTCCCATTTTTGGCTGAATTTTTCAAGGAGGAAAGTGAACTGATTTTGATGATTTTAGCAGGTTATTGGCTGATATTTAATGGTTAGAAATGTTGGAGAGAAAATGGGACGATTTAGAGCTAAAATGGAGCGCGTTAGTAATTTATCGGGTAAAGTGCCAAAAATAAGTTAATACCGCGTTTAAGTCGTTTTAGGCTATTGCATTTCATACCATGCATTAGTATAGGATTTAAGTCAATTATATAGTGATTTAGCATCAATGTGGTGAATTGGGTAAATTTTGCAATGTGTTTAGGAAGAGAGCCTTCCGATAAAGGTAAGGAAGTTGTACCCGACCAACAGTGATCGGGGCACCTAGGAAGCATTTCATCTGTACAAACGGTGAGTAAACCTATTATTATTGTAAGTTATCTAGAGTTTATTTTTAAATGCTCTTTATGTATTTTATGAAATGAAAACGAGATTAAAATGGGATTTTTGATGTTTTAGAAATAAATGTAACAAATAAAAATATATTGTGTTGATTATGAAATTGAGTAATTGGAGGCTACCAATTGTCTTGAAAAATATATTTTCTTATGAATGGCTTATGATATGTGAGTATATGTGGCTATATTTTATAATTGCATTGGGAATAGAATGTAAGCTGTCTTTTACTATGCAGGCTGGATAAATAAATAAAAGTTACGTTATACTGTTGCAATTTTATTAAAATTGGTGGGTTTAGTCACTGCAGTGACGGGTTTCTGTGGACCGTCTATTAGAGGGGCACGGTAAACCCGGTTTCATAGTTACTCTGGTTGTAGAGGCGATGAGGGTAACTCCCGGGGTAGTGTTAGAGTTCACTTCACGTTGAACCCCCACGTGAATGTGTAACTCGGCCAACGCCAAGGAACGGCTTGTTTTCAAAACTAGAATGTGTTTAACATGTAAATATCTTAACAACCTTGGCGGACTCGGTTAGATGCCTCGACCAAGGTATCCCCGAGGACTAGATTTTGGCTTGAGCCATGTTCTTAATAAAGGTTATTGTCACGACCCGAAACCTCCCTCTAGCCCATGACAACTGCCGCGACGTCCCGATTGACACTCATTACCCGGAATGCCAATCGGAATCCCGCAAGGCTTACATATCAGTTTCTTTCCTTTCCTGTGAGCAATCGTTGTTAAACATCCCATTTAAAACAATTTATTGGTCGTTTCCGGCTCAAATAAATCCAAAGATAATTTTTTTTAAAAGGATTTATAGACAAATATCACTATTCAAAATATTGATTAAAATATAGCATTTTTATATAAAACAATATTTATAGAAACACGTGTAAGAAATCTTTTGTAATGTGTAAGTAAAATAAATTCATACATACAAAAATTTACTAAGTTATAATGTACAATAATGGTTACAATGACAAGTGGCCCAAAATACACCCAGTGTTGGTGCTAGAAACCTACTGTCTGTGTGGTAAAGATGTCAACTAGAATCCTTGAAAAAATAGGGTATCTACAAGCTACCACAGACCTGAAATGTTTGGAAAAGAGGTGGGTGAGATTTTGCAATCCCAATGAGTAAACAAACATTATCATAAATATCTAAATGCGAGTAAAATGGAGGCAAGTTTAAACAACAAATTACGAACCATTTCATAATGTTTGCAATTTATTTCTTAAACCATAAAATATTTGTAATTTACCAAAACAGTTGTTGAGGCTTATGTCTTTTATTAAAAACAAGGCTCAAGCCAAAACTAATCCTCGGGGATACCTTGGTCGAGGCATCTAACTGAGTCTGCCAAGGTTGTTATAACATTTACATGCGAAACACATTTTTATTTTTAAAACAAGCTGTTTCTTGGCGTTGGCCGAGTTACACATTCACGTGGGGGTTCGACGTGAAGTGAGCTCTAATACTACCCCAAGAGTTACCCTCCTCGCCTATACAACCAGAGTAACTATATAACTGGGTTTACCATGCCCTTCTAATAGGCAGTCCATGGAAACCCGTCACTGTAGTGACCAACCCACCAATTTTAATAAAATTTCGACAGTATAACATGGTTTTTATTTATTTATCCAGCCTGCATAGTAAAAACAGCTTACATAAATTTCCCAATAAACTTACAAAATATTGCCACATATACTCATATCTCATAAGCCATTCATAGGAAAATATATAATTTTCAAGACAGTTAACAACCTCAAATTACTCAATTTCATAATCAACCCAATATATCTTTATTTGTCATATTTATTTGTAAAACATCAAAAATCCCGTTTTAATCTCGTTTTCATTTCATAAAATACATAAAGAGCATTTAAAAATAAACTCTAGATAATTTACAATAATAATAAGTTTACTCACCGTTTGTACAAAGTAAAAGCTTTCGAGGTGCCCCGATCACTGTTGGTCGGGTACTACTTCCTTGCCTTTACTGAAAGGCTCTCATCTTAGACACATTGCAAAATTTACCCAATTCACCACATTGATGCTAAATCACTATATAATTGACTTAAATTCTATACTAATGCATGGTATGAAATGCAATAGCCAAAAACGGCTTAAACGCGGTATTAACCTATTTTTGGCACTTTACCCGATAAATTGCTAACGCGCTCCATTTTAGCTCTAAATTGTCCCATTCTCTCTCCAACATTTCTAACCATTAATTATCAGCCAATATTCCTCTAAAATCACCAAAATCAGCTCACTCTCTTCCTTGGAAAATTCGGCCAAAAATGGGACATTAACTCGGTTAATTTTCCACTTTGTTTTTCTATCACATTTAACCATTTTTCATCATTTTCTCTTCATTTCTCTTAGAATAAAAATCAGATTATCATCATTTTCCCTCATTGCAGATTCGGCCAAGGGTGGGTATTGTGAAAATTTAATGCTTTCTTGCCCAATTTAATTTCTAAACACATTTAACTAACTAAAACTATCAATTTAACTAAAAATCAAAACCTAAAAATTTCAATTTCTCCCCCATTGAAATTCATCCAACCCTTGATGTCACTTTTAGATCTCTCTCATCAAGCATGCTAAATGGAAACAAAGGCATAGGAAAGGTAGAAATCAAGCTAAAGTCGAAAAATCTTACCGTTAGACTCGTAAACGGGGCGAAAAACACGAATTCCCCTTTGAATTTTTTCTAGTTTCCCTTTATTTTCTTTCTTTTCTTCCTTTCCTCTCTATTTCCTCTCTTGTTCTTCCTTATGGCCGGACATCACTTAAAATGGGGTTTAAATGGGCTGACTTTTCATTAAAATAATATTAAACCATTAAAAAAATGCCATGTGTCACTTTCCCATTGGTCCGTTTTTAAAATTTCATCCATTTGTTTTCAAATTTTCACCATACACTTGTCCCACATATCCATAGCTTAGATAAAATTCTCAGACTTATCCAAAGTCTTGGTGGAGTAATTTTTGAAATTTACACTTTTGCCATCGTAAAAGTCAAAAATTACATTTTTGCCCCAAAAACTGAAAAATTGCCCATAGACATATTTTTCATCCCTTATACTCATACCATTCTCCAATTTGTCAAATGTGATCTAAATTCTCTCAAAATCTCAAATTTTGTCCACGGGTGGAAAAATTACGATTTTGCCCCTGAACATCAAAATTTTAATTTTTCCCCAAATGAACCCTCGAACTCCGAACAATCATTTTTAGTCATTCCTTGACTATAAAATGTTAAATTTCATCCTACGATTCCTAGTTGAACTAGTTCGAGGTTAAATCAATTCAAGTGTACTGTTAGGTACAATACCGGGTTTCGTCTATTCTTAGGGACTTTCCTAGCATAATAACATGCTACTCAGTGCATGTATGTTATGACATGTATTTATAGGGTCGGGTTTTACAGTTATAAACCTTGACACTGTTTTGGTAAATTACAAATGTTTTATGGCTTAAGAAAGAAATTGAAAACCTTATGAAATGGTTTGTGATTTGTTGTTTAAACTTGCCTCCATTTTACTCGCCTTTAGATATTTATGATAATGTCTGTTTACTCATTGGAATAGCAAAATCTCACCCACCTCCTTTTCAAACATTTTAGACCTGTGGTAGCTCGTAGATATCCGATTTTGTCGAGGATTCCAGTTGACCCCTCTATCCCACAGACAGTAGGTTACTATCACCAATACTGGGTGTATTTATGGGCCATTTATCATTGTAATTATTATTGTACATTATAACTTTGTAAATTATTGTATGTATGAATTTATTTTATTCTCACACTACAAAAATTATTTATGTATAGTTTTATAAAAATTGTTTTATAAGAAAATGAAATATATTATCAAATATTTTTATTTAGTTTGATTAGCTAACTTTTCACTCTAAATGAATGATTTAGATTACAAAATTTTATTTTTAATTAGCAGTGGATATTTTTCTACCATACATTGTATCTTTATCAGGTTTCAAAATTTTTTGATAAAAATGACCAAAATACCTCTATGTGGCAAAAATTTTATTTTGATTGTTTTCAATCTAAAATAGTTTATATTTTCTTAAAACTTGATATTTAACAACGATTGCCCACAAGAAAGGCAAGAAACTGATTCGTTGGCCTTGCGGGGTTTCGATTGGCATTTAGGATAATGAGTGTCAATCGAGACATCGCGGCGGTTGTCATGGGCCCGAGGGAGGTTTCGAGTCGTGACACCTACTGAGGCAGCACAGGCATTGGCAGCTTTCTTTACCACAATGGCTGGTCAAGCTCAGACTAGTCAAGTTCCACCTATAGTGCCTCCAGCTACTCTTTTAGTTCCACCACCGGTACAGGATGTATCCATTTCCAAGAAGTTAAAGGAGGCTAGATAGCTCGGTTGTGTGTCTTTCGCCGAAGAGTTGGATGCCACTATGGCAAAGGACTGGATTAATTAGGTTTCAGAGACTCTCTCTGATATGGGATTAGATGACGACATGAAGCTGATGGTGGCTACGAGATTATTAGAGAAGAGGGCTCGTACCTGGTGGAATTCGATGAAGTTCCATTCCACTACTCTTCAAACATGGTCTGACTTCCTCAGAGAATTCAATAGTTAGTATTTCACTTATTTCCATCAGAAAGAAAAGAAAAGAGAATTTCTAAGCTTGAAACAAGAAAATCTAATGGTAGAGGAGTACGAGACTTGTTTTAACGAGTTGATGTTATATGTGTCGGATCTGGTGAAATCTGAGCAGGATCAGGCTAGCTATTTCGAGGAAGGGCTCCGTAATGAGATTAGAGAGCGGATGACAGTGACTAGTAGGGAGCCACATAAGGAGGTGGTACAGATGGTCTAGTCAGCCAGTAAAAAGAGGCAAGGACTCAGCGACCTCAGGGAGCACTACTTCTATTTTCGTGACATCTCCTCGACCTCTAATTCCACCATCATAGCAGAGACCTTCGAGGTTTAGCAAATCTGCTATGACTGATTTTGGGAAGAGTTTCGGAGGTTTTGACAAATGCAGAAATTGTGGGAATTATCATGTTGGGCTGTGTAGGGGGCTTGCACTATGTTTTCATTGTGGTCAACAGGGTCATATTAAAAGTTATTGCCCACAATTAGGACGAACCAATGTAGGTGCATCATCTCCACCAACTCGTACTGATATACAGAGGAGAGATTCTTCTGGGTTACCACCGAGACAGGGAGTAGCCATACGGTCTGGTGTGAAAAGTAATACCCCAACACATCCACCTTCGAGACCACAGACTCGTACTTCAACAAGAGTTTTTGCAGTGACAGAAGATGAGGCATGGGTCCGACTTGGAGCAGTGATAGGTATTATGTCTTTATTTAACAAAAATGCTTATGTTTTGATCAATTCTGGCTCAGATAGATCTTATGTGAGTATGACATTTGCATCAATTGTTGATAGAAACCTATCACCATTAGAGGGAGAAATTGTAATGCATACCCCTCTAGGAGAACAGTTGATTAGAAATACTTGTTATAGAGATTGTGGGGTAAGGGTAAGTGAGGAAGAATTTAAAGGTGACTTAATTCCTCTAGAGATCTTGGATTTTGATTTAATATTGGGTATGGACTGGTTAATTGCACATCAGGCAAACGTGGATTGTTTCCGAAAAGAAGTTGTTCTTCAAAATTCGGAGGGAGCAAAGATTGTATTTGCAAGGGAACGTCGAGTATTACCGTCTTGTGTAATCTCGGCCATCAAAGCTTCGAAATTAGTGCAAAAACAGTATCCGACTTATTTAGCACATGTGATTGATACTTCAAAGGGGGAACCTAAGTTAGAGGATGTCCCAATAGTAAGTGAGTTTTTTTATGTATTTCCTGATGATTTACCGGGACTACCTCTTGATCGAGAGCTTGAGTTCCCTATTGACTTACTTTCGGGTACTGCACCTATTTCTATCCCTCCATATAGAATGGCTCCGGCAAAGTTGAAGGAACTGAAGGTCTAGTTGCAAGATTTGGTGGATAAAGGTTTTATTCGCCCTAGCATTTCTCCTTGGGGAGCACCAGTCCTATTTGTCAAGAAAAATGATGGCACTCTTTGATTGTGTATTAATTACCGTTAGCTGAACCGAGTGACCATCAAGAATAAATACCCTTTACCCTAGATAGATGATCTTTTTGATCAATTATAAGGTGCTATGGTATTCTCTAAGATTGATTTGAGACCTGGGTACTATCAGTTGAGGATTAAGGAGTAGGATGTACCCAAGACTGCCTTTAGGACGTGTTATGGGCATTTTGAGTTTCTGGTGATGCCGTTTGGTTTGACTAATGCCCCAGCAGTTTTTATGGATCTTATGAATAGGGTGTTCCATCCATACTTGGATAAGTTTGTGATAGTGTTCATAGATGACATCCTGGTTTATTCAAAGAATGATGATGAATATGCTGCCCATTTACGCATTGTGTTGCAAACTTTGCGCGAGAGACAACTCTATGCTAAGTTCTCTAAATGTGAGTTCTGGTTAAAGGAAGTGGTTTTCTTGGGACATGTGGTGTCCGGAGCTGGAATTTATGTCGATACCAAGAAGATTGAGGCAATCTTACAATGGGAGCAACCAAGAACGGTAACGGAGATTCATAGTTTTCTTGGCTTAGCCGATTATTATCGGAGGTTTGTTCAAGGATTCTCATTGATAGCTACTCCTCTGACTCGTTTGACTCGTAAAAGGGTTAAGTTTGAATGGGATGATGTTTGTGAGAATCGATTTTAGGAGCTAAAGAACTGGTTAACCTTCACTCTCGTCTTAATACTTCCTGTTAATGGAAAAGAATTTGTGGTATACAGTGATGCATCTAAGTTGGGATTAGGGTGCGTATTGATGCAGGATGAAAAAGTAATAGCTTATGCTTCCCGACAGTTGAAGAAGCATGAGACGAATTACCCTACTCATGACTTGGAGTTAGCAGCAATAGTCTTCACATTAAAGATTTGGAGACATTATTTATATGGTGAGCGTTGTCGGATTTTTATTGATCATAAAAGCTTGAACTATTTGCTCACGTAGAAAGAGCTTAATTTGAGACAGAAACGATGGTTGGAGTTGATTAAGGATTACGACTTGGTGATTGATTATCATTCGAGAAAGGCAAATGTTGTAGCAAATGCTTTAAGTCGTAAATCCTCATCTTCATTAGCAGTACTTCAGAGTTCTTATTTTTTGATATTGCTTGAGATGAAATCTCTAGGGATCTAGTTGAATAATGGTGAGGATGGAACCCTACTTGCTAGTTTCATTGTGAAACCTTCATTGTTGAATGAAATCAGAGAATTGCATAAATCTGATGATTGGTTGAAACGGGAAGTTCAAAAGCTGCAAGATGGAGAAACTAGTGAGTTTAGACTAAGCGATGATGGTACTTTGATGCTTAAAGACCGAATTTGTGTCCCTAAGGATGATCAATTGAGACGAGCTATTTTGGAGGAAGCTCATTCTTCCGCCTACACTTTACATCCAGGAAGCACCAAGATGTATCAGACTATTAAAGAAAGTTATTGGTGGTCGGGTATGAAACGAGACATAGTAGAGTTTGTAGCGAAATGTCTCACATGCCAACAGATCAAGGCGGAGCATCAAAAATCGTCAGGTACTCTTCAGCCTTTACCGATTCCTGAATGGAAGTGGGAACACGTGACTATGGACTTTGTATTGGGTTTGCCGCAGACACAGAGTGGGAAGGATGCTGTTTGGGTGATTGTGGATAGATTGACTAAGTCCACCCATTTCTTGGCTATCCATAGCACGTATTCTATTGAGAGGCTGGCAAGACTTTATATAGATGAGGTTGTGAGATTACATGGAGTTCTAGTTTCTATTGTGTCAGATCGAGACCTTCGATTTACTTCTCAATTTTGGCCGAAATTTTAGGAAGCTCTTGGAACTAAATTGAGATTTAGTACTGCTTTTCATCCACAGACAGATGGTCAATCTGAGAGAACTATTCAGACATTAAAGGATATGTTACGGGTTTGTGTCATTGACTTTATTGGGAGTTGGGACAGACACTTGCCATTGGTGGAGTTTGTTTATAATAACAATTTTCAGTCTAGTATTGGGATGGCACCATACGAGGCTTTGTATGGAAAGAAGTGCCGAACTCCGCTCTGTTGGGATGAAGTAGGTGAGAGGAAATTGGTGAATGCGGAATTGATTGCTCTGACAAATGATAAGGTCAAGGTTATCCGAGAGCAGTTAAAGACAGCTCAAGATAGGCAAAAGAATTATTCTGGTAAACGAAGGAAAGATTTGGAGTTTAAAGTCGACGATAAAGTTTTTCTTAAGGTTTCTCCTTGAAAAGGTAATAATTTGAAAATTTCAAGTATTAAATCTTATTTGATTATGCTATTGTGATAATTTGTGGTATTTATTGGATAATGAAAGGTGTGATTCGATTCGTGAAGAGGGAAAAGCTCAATCCAAGATACATTGGACCCTTTCGTATCATTGAAAGGATTGGGCCAGTGGCTTACAGACTTGAATTACCCCCAGAGTTAGATCGGATTCATAATGTCTTCCACGTCTCGATGTTGAAAAAGTATGTTCCCGATCCTTCCATATTCTAGAGACACCTCCAATTGATTTGCATGAAGATTTGAAGTTCGAGGTGCAGCCGGTACGTATTCTAGATCGAAAGGATCGAGTGTTGAGGAACAAAAGCATTCCAATGGTGAAAGTATTGTGGAAAAATGCTCGAATGGAAGAAATGACGTGGGAAGTCGAGCACCAGCTGAGGAACCAATATCCACATCTTTTCTTGAAATCCGGTAAGTGAAATTTTGAGGTCAAAATTTTATTTTAAAGGGGGTAGTGCTCTAAAGCCCAACCTTATAAAATACTAGTCATGACATACATGTGATGATAGCATGATTGCATGCTAGGAGAGTCCCGAAAAATTTACAAAAGTCGGTATTGTACCTAGAGGTACAACAAAGTTAATTTAATCCTCGAACTAGATCAAATAGGAATTTTAAGGTGAGATTAAGATCGTCACAGTCCAAGGATGACTCAAAATGGTAATTCGGAGTTTGAGGATCAATTTGGAGTTAAATCGGAATTTTCACTATCCAGGGGCAAAATGGTCATTTGCCACCTAGGGACAAAATGGTAATTTTTAGAAAAGATTTATTTGGCCCCATTTGACTTATTAGAGTATGATTTGAGTATTGGAGTATGATTTGAGGTTTAGAAGTGAAAAATTTTAATTTCGGTATAATTTTGAGTATAGGGGTAAAATGGTAATTTTGCCACTCTAGGGGCAAAATTGTAATTTTCCACCACCAGGACAATTTTCCAGCACATGGTCTTCCTTTATCGTCATTTTTGACCTTTGACTAATCATGTGGTGGGGATAAAATGTTTAAATTTTTAAAATTTTTAAAATGGACCAATAAGAAAATGCCATGTGTCAAGCTTAGGATAATTTATTATTTAACTTAAAAATCAGCATAAATCAGCCCATTACTCTCCAAATATTCGGCCAAGTAAGGAAGAGAGGGAAAGAAAGGAAGAACAAACCCTAGGTAAGGAATTTCAAGAGAAAAAGTGTGAAAAATCAAGGAAAATAAGTGAAAAAGGTAGGATTTTTCAACTTAAGCTTGAAATCTATTTTCCTTGAGTATTTCTCCATATTTTCCATGCTTAAATTACATGTTTTCATGATGAATTGATGGCTGATCAAAATGGGTTAGGAGAGAGAAAGTTGTTGGATTGATTTGATTTTAAGTTATGTTAGTGTTTTTAGTTAGTTTAGCATATTTAGAAACAAAACAACAAGAAAAGAATTTATTTTCTCCCACAACCATTAATGGCCGAATTTACCATGTATTGAGTGAGGATGAGTTTGATTTTTTGAAATACCCCATACTTTGATATAGTGATAAATAAAGTTGATCGAATGTAAATTGAGGTCAATTAAAACGTTTAAAAGTGATAAGAGACGAAAGGAATAGTTTAGGATAAAATATTTTGCAAATGAGAAAATAATAATAAAATAATAATAATTTTATCGGAGGAGAATTTGTGAGATAAAAGGCGATTCAGAAGTTAAGTGAGGCATAATAAGGTATTTTGGGTACAAAGGAGACAAGATAAAATTTTTAGAATAAAATAATATTTTATTAATGAAAGAATATTAAAATATTAATATTTAGTCGGATGTCGAAATCAGTCATGAAGAAAGATCATATGGTTGATCCAAGTGGGGGAGAAGATGACAAGCCCGACTCTATAAAAATATTTATCATGACATACATGTGATGGATAGCATGTTTGCATGCTAGGAAAGTTTCGAAAAATTTACAAAAGTCGGTATTGTACCTAGAGGTACAATAAAGTTGATTTAAGCCTCGAACTAGATCAAATAGAGAATTTACAATGAAATTAAGAATTTTAAAGTCCCAGAATGGTTTAATATGGTGATTTGGAGTTCGAGGATCAATTTGGAGTCAAACCAAAATTTTCGCTATCTAGGGGCAAAATGATCATTTGCCACCTAAGGACAAAATGAGAATTTTTAGAAAAGATTTTTGGCCCCATTTGACTTATTGGAGTTTAATTTGACTTATTGGAGTAAGATTTGAGGTTTAGAAGTGAAAAATTTTAATTTCGGTATAATTTGGAGTATAGGGGTAAAATGGTAATTTTACCACCCTAGGGGCAAAACAGTAATTTTTCATCACCAGGACATTTTTTCAGCACATGGTCTTCCATTATCCTCATTTTGACCATTGACTAATTGTGTGGTGGAGATAAAAAGGATTAAAATTTTTAAGGTTTTAAAAACGGGCCAATGACATGATGCCACGTGTCATACCTTTATTAATTTATTATTTTCCTTTTTAAAAGGCACAAAAAATCAGCCCATCTTCCACCCCATGGCCGGCCAAACAAGCAAGGAAGAGAGAGAAAGAGAGGAAGAACAAAGGGAAAAACAAGAAAACTTAGGTGGAAAATTTAAAGAAAAAGTGCAGAAATCAAGGAAACAAGCTAGGTAAGCTAGAATTTCTTTAGTTCTCCTTGATACCTAGCTTACCCATGCTTTTGTTCTTGATTTTCATGGTTGAATATTGAGTTATTATGATGAATTCAATTCTGAAAAATGGGTTAGGAGAGAGAAAATTGTTAGATTAATTTGATTTTAGACTATGTTAGTGTTTTAAGTTAGTTTAGCATATTTAGAAACAAAACAACAAGAAAAGAATTAATTTTCTCCCACAACCCTTAATGGCTGAATTTACCATGTGTTGAGTGAGGATGAATTTGATTTTCATTCTAGGATAAATGGTTAAGAAATGATGAATTATGAGCCTAGAAAAATAATGAGAATTTTCAGAGCAAAAATAAGAATTTTTACCCACTAGGGGTATTTTCGTAATTTGCTATCGAGACTGATAAATTGAATCTCATTCACAGTCATTAAGGTAATTTAGGTATAATTGGAGTGTAGAAAGTGAGAAGAATTGAGTTGGAGTTAAATTGGAGATAACAGGCCGAATTAGGTCAGCATCGCATTTAAGCGGTAGTTTGATAAGTTGTATATCATATTATGCATCTATATCGAGCCTGAATTAATTTTATAATGGTCAAGTATTGATGTGGTGAATTATGTATTGTACATTGTGGATAGGTGGTGAGCAAAATACACTGGTAAAAGTACAAAGATTGTGCTTGGAGACTGGGATTAGGAGTACATCGACTCCTAGAACTGTGAGTGAACTTATTATCGTTTTAATTATCTAGAGTAGTTTTATACAACTGTGTGATTTTATGAAAAATGGGTTTAAATGGTAAATTGCTATGTTTTAAGAGAAATTGTGATTTTATAAAATGATTTTATAAATTTTCTGAAAAATTGAATACTGGTTTTGAAAATAGAGTAATTGGAGACTGCTAGTTTGTGTTGCAAATTTATGGTTTTGAATTGAATGGCTTATGATAATAAATGAGCATGAATGGCTAAACTGATTTTGGTGTTATAATTATTTATACTGTGTATTCAGCCTTGAGAGGCTAGGTTGCGATAAATTGCCATGTCATTCTAGAATGAATTTTATTGATTGGTGGATTATATATTAATTATTTACTGCAGAGGGGGTTCCGTGGACCAGCCTATTAGAGGGTCACGGTAAACCCCATTATATTATTACCTCGAACGGAGAGGCGCGTAGGGTATCTCCTGGGGTAAAGCTTAGGGTTCACTTCACGCCAAACCACCACTTGAAGGGGAACTTAGCTAACGCCAAGGAACGGCTATATTTTCTCAAACTAAAAATATATTTTAAGTGTATACGAAAATTTAACAACCTTGGCGAACTCGGTTGGATGCCCTGCGCAAGGTATCACTGAGTATGAGTTTTGGCACGAGCCAAAGTTTTAAGAAATTCATAAGCCAAGTTGATTACTCGATTTTTATGGATTGATTTTATTTGGTTGAAATGAGTTGAAAGGTAATGAAATTATAGTATGATGATTTATTTTAATTGTCTCCATTTACTCGACTTTAGATAGTTTAGATGGTATCTGTTTACTCACTGGGATTTTATAATCTCACCACCCTCATTTCCTCACATTTCAAGCTCGAGGAATTCCATAGTTAGCTGACTTTGACAAGGACCTTCATTTGGACTCAAATTGGTAAAAGCTGTAGGTTTCCAACTTCTGATGTATTTTGGATAGATGTGGGCCCACGTGTTAAGCATAAAGAAATTTTATGCTTTGGTTATTTACTTTATAGTATATGTGAATATAATTAACTTTTACGCTATAAGAATTATGTACCAATAGCTTTATGAAAATTATTTTACAAGAAAATAGTTATTTTATTAAATATTTTTATTATATTCAAATGGTCAAATTTGCATTTCAAATGAACGTTTTAAATACTTAATTTGTTTTTAAATCATTAAATATATATTTTTTGCTTACCTACTACATTTTTAGCAAGTTTTGAGATTTTCAAAAAAAAAATGAAATGACGAAAAAATGCCCTTGTGAGTCAAAAAATAATATTTTATTATTTTTATTAAAAAATTATTTATGATTTTTTTTTTAAATGCGAGATTTAATAACTGTTGCTCACCGGGAAGTGTGAAAGTTGATACGAGAGCCTTGCGGGGTTTCGATAGGCATTCGGGGTGAAGAATGTTTGTCGAGGCCTCGCGACGGTTGTCACGGGCCCGATGGGGAGTTTCGGGTCATGACAATTTAGATTGGTATCAGAGCATGGTTTAAAGATCAAAGATTTTGGTTTTAAAGCTTTGGATTTTAAAGTTTTTGATTTTAAGGTTGTTTTAAGGAATTTACACTAACACTGCGTGGCCCCAAGTCCAGTTAAGTTAAGATAAGTTAAGTTAAGTTAAGTTAGGTTAGATTGAATAGAATATATGCATCTACATATAGAAATCTACCTACTTTTGAGATGCATAAATAATTAAAGAATTACTATTTGATTGCATATAGGTTTTGAGGTGCACTGGTGACATACACACCATGTCTAGAAGAGGTGGTAGTCTCGATACCCTCATAGTGATAGCGAGGGATCTGTAGATTCTACGGCTAGAAGCAAATGGCACCCTGATACAGGTGATTTGGAAGGTGGTCTATTCCGAATTCCTAATAACAGAATTCATCGAAACTTAGCAGAATGGGTTCATAATAAGGAAAGCTTTGAGAGTAGCTAGAATTTTGAAAGTGAGAATAACTCCAATATTTTGAAAACTGAAATAGATTTCCTTTTGAAACAATCCGAAGAGTACCATAGAGAACATACGAGGAAGGCAATTGCAAGGGGAGATATTCGTCTTAGGAAGGGGGTGAACATTGTACGACATTTTCCTCCCGGTTATGGAAGAAATGCTGCACCGATAAGTGATGAGGAACGTAAGAGAATACAACAAGCCTGGATTGAAGAATAAAGGAGAAAATCTCAAGAGGAAGAGGATCCATTGATGTGCCTGGATCAGGACAATGAGGAACCTAAAGATGTTTAATACTTTAGTTGAAGTTGTATTATCATAAATCTAGGCAAGTGTCGTTTAAGGGAAAATGTGGTAGTTACCTGTATAAAGGAGTTAGGAGTGGCTTTTATTTTGTATGACTCGAACGAAATGTAAAATAGCTGTTTAGATAATTAGATATGTATGGGAATCTTTTAGTATAACAGAGATAAATTGGTAATATAATTATTGAGGAAAGTTATAGAAGGAAGCAATAAGGTTATAAATGACATTCGAAATGGGTAACGTGATTAAGTTGATGATTGTAATTTAAGCATGAAGGGGATTACTCAGTGATGCCATGATATTATGAGGTAATAATTGGGCACAAATACACCCCAATGAAGTTAAATTATGGAATATGGGGAATATAAAATTTTGATTCAGTAAGGATTGCGAGAATAAAGTGAGGAGAAAGCTGGGCTGTTTTCATAGTTAATTATACCGAAAGTCAATAAAATTATTGGAGTATAAGACAAAGAAGATAATTGGATAGGGATGACAATAAATTTAAGGAAAGTTGTAGATAGTAAGCAACTTATGTGTGGAGTGGTATATGTATCATGAATTTATTACACTATATGGAAAGGATGTTTTGAGGTGGAATTTTATGAATGTTGATAAACGTCAAAAGATGACATGAGATGAAAGTATTAATTTGGCTTAGTGTGTATGACAAGAAAATAGAAGGTACCTATACTTATGGAACTCATGATATATATCTAAAAGGGAAACCACTGGTTGAGAATGATTGATGTGGTGACTTTGAATGTGGACAAATAGCTTTGATGAGAAAATTTCCAATAGCTACAGTACTTTAGCATTGACTGTTCAACGCTGTAATGCTTCAAATACCTCACGCTTATGATGCATGAGTAAGATGGGAGTGACACGATAATGAGCTTACAAATTGAATTCTGGTTGTTGGTCATTGTGTTTTGTTATCTGAGAGTCTTAAATATTCTGGAGAATGTTTACCCAAATGAATTGAAAAACTTCTTTATTGCCTTGTATATAGGCATATAATTAAAAGAAAAAAAAATTTGAAAGATTCTTGAGATGACTATATTGGGATGAGATACCAAATAATGAAAGTGTGAAGGAAGAATTACGAGACTGGTATAGAAAATCAGTTTATATAGAATATCATTACGAGAATTTGTAATATCTGTTTTGATACAGTAAAATGACAAGAGTTAGGAACAACATGAGGCTAATTGTGTGACACCCTAGAAACCTATGAAAATGAGTTAGGGATTGAATGGATGAGTACGTATTTATATATCTTTAAGAGTAAGTGTTTTAGGAATACATAAATATCTTTGAGAAGAGATTCTAATCATACACAGCAAGTATGAAACGTAAAATTTTTAAAACTTGCTAAGAAGCCTAACGGCTAAATCACAAGTTAAGGGATCACATGCTATGAGACATAAGTTTAAGATAGATATTCTCAAGGAAATACTCAAGAGAAGTTTTGCTCTGGATCTCGTTAAAGCAAGCACTAAGTTATGTGATTATAAAAAGGAAGCTGTAAGCTGAGAGTGATATTAGTATTAATATTGAAAAATACTTGAGGAGAATCTACTTTTAAGTTTTATTATTTCAAGTACAATTTATAAATTGGTTAAGGAAGAATGATGTTATGTTCATATGAAGGGGTGGAACAAGGGATGATAGAAGTTGACCTTGAAAATGAAGTCAGATAATGAAACTTTCCTAATATATATTATGAAAATTGGAATTCGAAAATGCTTGAGGTATACATGTGTCACGACCCGGAACTCCCATCGGGCCCGTGACAACCGCCGCGACGTCTCGATAGGCACTCATTACCCCGAATGCTGATCGAAACCCCACGAGGCTTAGCATCAGCTTTCATATCTCCCCGGTGAGCGACAGTTATTAAATCTTGCATTTCAAGAAATCATAAGTCGTTTCCAAATCAAAACAATAAAATATTATTTTCTGGCTCAAAGGGGCATTTTCTTCATTTTTCTTAGATAATATCGAAACTCGCCAAAAACATGGTGTAAAAGCTAAATATGTTCATACATATTTTAAATCAGATAACTAAAGTATAAAATTACTTTTATAATGACACGTGGGCCCCCAACTAACCAATAAGATGTGAGTCTATGAACCTATAATTTTGACAATGCAAGGTTAACTGAAGTCCTTGATGCAATCAGCTATCTACCGGCTATCCCGAACCTGAAATGTGGGGAATTGAGGGTGGTGAGATTATAAAATCTCAGTGAGTATATAGACACCATCTAAACTATCTAAAGGCGAGTAAATGGAGACAATTAAAAATAATTAACTTCAACAAATTTTTCACATCATGAATATTCATTTCAACCAAATAATCAATATGGCTCGTGAATTACTCAAAACTTGGCTCATGTCAAATCCTGTACTCGGGGACACCTGGACCAGGGGTATCCAACCGAGTCTGCCAAGGCTGTTAAAAATTCATATTTTGCACAGGTATGAAATATCAATCTTCTTAATCATATTAATCCATCTCGTACGGCTTAACCATGCTATAGATCACATTTCCTTGATATTATCTCCTTGACTATTTCCTAGAGTCTTTTATGTTCACATAGTTCAATTTCTAATAAAATTTCTTATCATGGTACTACCTACATCACTCATCATAAATTAAGTTTGAATCTTAGTTCACTAAAAATCATTCCTCATTTTAGTTGATCACAATATCAACCCTACATATGTGTATATGCCTTATAATCCCATTTATGCTTCCAAGATCTACCTTGATTTGATCATTGAATACGATGCAATATCATAATTTCTCAGAGTCATCCTTTTGTCCTTAATCATCTTCCATGCCTCTATATTACCTTGTATCTTTCTTGCATTACGATATTGATTTGTCACTTAAGAGTCAAACTCATTTGAATCATGTATACCTCAAGCATTTTCGAATTCCAATTTCCATAATGTATTAGGAAAATTTCATTATCTAACTTCATTTTCAAGGTTAACTTCTATCATCCTTTGTTCTACTCTTTCATATAAATATAACATCATTCTTCCTTAACCAATTTACAAATTGTACCTGAAATTGTAAAACTTGAAACTAGATTCTCCTCAAGTATTTTTCAATATTAATATGAATATCACTTTCAGCTTACAGCTTCCTTTTTATAATCACATAACTTAGTGTTTGCTTTCACGAAATCCGTAGCAAAACTCTTCTTGAGTATTTCATTAGGAATATCTATCTTAGACTTATGTCTCACAGCATACGATCACTTAACTTGTGACTTAGCCGTTAGGCTCCTCAACAAGTTTTAAAATCACACATCTTATACTCATCTCGTATAATGTATAATTCTTCCTCAAAGGTATTTAAATATTCTTGAAACACCTAATCACTTATTTGCTCTTTCATACTCCAAGCATATCATTTCCGTAAAGGTATACCCAACTACTCATATTTCAATTTATCTCCAAGAGTTTCTAGCATGTCACCTAGTTTACTTGTGTTGTTACTAATCCTTTCCTTTCAACAAAGTTAAGACAAGATCAGTATATTCTCGTAACAATATTCTATATTAACTCATTTGCTATATCATTATTGAAATCTTTATTTACATTTTTCCTCACTTGGTATTGACATCTCTTATCAGTATCTCATACATTCATCTAACCTTTCGCTTGCTTCCTCATAAGTCTTTAACAAGACTTAATCTCTTATCCTCCTTATTTCTTAAGATTTGACTTTAGTCATCATATTATTCATCTTAACACTCCCCATGTTAATTGATTTTTATGTAACCATCTCAAAAACTCTCTAACTTTTCTTTCTCTTACATGCCAATAGACAAGGCAATAAAGAAACTTTACAATTTCACTCATCATCTTTATCTTAATACCTCCCCAATGCACTTAAGATTCCAATCAACAAAGCATAACATGAAAACCAATGACCATTCCTCAACCCGTAAGTTTCATCTTCATGCCACTCTCAATTTGCTCATGCTTGCTAGCCATTAGGGGTTCTTAACGCGACAGCATGTGAGAGTCAGTACCGTGGCATTGCAATTGTTTGATTTCACTTTATCCCAACAACTCTTCTACCTTTAAAGCTACTACCTCAATTATTCACAATCGTGTGGCTTCCCTCTGAGTCTATACCACAATTAGCAATACTAACTTTCTATCACAAGTACACGATCAGAACATTGATTTAATGTCTTTATTTTGCCACTAACATTCATATATCTTTACCATAACATTTAGTACGAGTTTACTTAAGCAAAGATCTCCAAATTTATTCATAGCTACATGTATCTCAGATTGCACATCACTTATCATCAGTCAATAAATCCCACTTTAGAATACTCTTTCCATATTGTATAGTAACTTCACCATATAGTATCACAACACTCTGTTCCTCCATTCTACTATCATGTGTACTCCAAAAAATTTAATTAGAAGATTCACGTACCTTATTTAATGCTAATTCCATTTAATCATATCTTAAATACTCCAAACTTGTAAATTACAACTCCAAGTGTAAGTCCATATATTGATAATCCTTATATATTTCATGAAAACTACAACTTACAAACTAGCTTTCTATCATATGCACACTATTAGAACATTAACTTCAACATGTTTAATTCTCCTTTGGTGATATGTTAAGATCATTCCTGGATACATTTTCATATTAACATTGATATGCCTTTACCATAGCATTTAGTGCAAATTTGATAAAGAAATTGTCTCCCAATAACCCTTAAATACATAATTATCAAATTGTATACCACTAAACGTCAAGATCTTGACTTTATTCGTCAATAATCAATCACATTTATTAAGTGAATAATTTACTTAGTTATTACACCTTGCCTTTGCTATCATAATATCAAAATTGTCCTAAACTTAGGATGCAGAAGTTCTCTCTCTTAGAGTATATCCAAACATCAACATTTTCTAAATTCCTTGCTCTAGGGAGATCACCTTTAAGACTGATCATTCGTATCATAGACCACACTTTGAATCGAATAAACTTTTAAATTGATCTTTCAAGTAATTCGTACATCAATCTCAATTATAGAACTTCATAAGGCACTTAGACTAGATTCGACATTTCCAAGTCATTTAACCTCAAGCTACCAATTCCACATCTAGTCCCTTAATCCGTTGGCTTCTCCTTACTATGCATAACAAAGTTCAAGCTCATCCTTAGAGCAGATTTGTTTACTAACTTCTTACTTCATTACCACACATCAATTATAGTAATCATTAGTACTCACTCTCGAGTTAGTTCATGTGCTTATATCCATGAACTATAATAGATCCAATCAATTTTTAAAATCTCACAATCGCTTAATTGAAATCAACACTACTTTTATATGCACATAACACATTTAATTAACATAGTGTTCTTATCTTCATGCACATATGTATGAATTTACTCTTACCTCAATGCTTAATTTGTACACTCCACCAAATGAATAAATTATCACGGCTTATTTGTCCAATTCCAAATTTCTCCATCCATAATCGAAGGGATATATCATTTCATTAATCTTTCATTAGGGGCATTCATTTTAAGATCTCTCCAACACTGGCTCGTGGCACGGGTGGTATCTTAAACCCGAACAACGGCCCTACTTATGACCTTTGCATGACATTAACAAGGAAGTAAATTACTGGGAACAGGAGTTCCTATAGCTCCCATAAGATCTATAAGAAAAACCAAAACAAGTCTAAACAACTCCAAATTCTATATGCAGATGCACGTATTCTATTCTACCTAACCTGACTTAACTTAACTAACTTAACTTAACTTAACTTGGGTCACGTAGTGTCAGTGTGGATTTCTTAAAACAACTTTAAAACCAAAAACTTTAAAATCCAAAGCTTTAAAATCAAAATCTCTGATCTTTAAACCATGCTCTGATACCACTTTAATTGTCACGACCCGGAACTCTCATCGGGCCCGTGACAATCGCCGCGACGTCCCGATAAGCACTCATTACCCCGAATGTTGATCGGAACCCCGCAAGGCTTAGCATCAGCTTTCATATCTTCCCGGTGAGCGACAGTTATTAAATCTTGCATTTCAAGAAATCATAAGTCGTTTCCAAATCAAAACAATAAAATATTATTTTCTAGCTCACAGGGGCATTTTCTTCATTTTTCTTAGATAATATCGAAACTCTCCAAAAACATGGTGTAAAAGCTAAATATGTTCATACATATTTTAAATCAGATAACTAAAGTATAAAATTACTTTTACAATGACACGTGGGCCCCCAACTAACCAATAAGATGCGAGTCTATGAACCTATAATTCTGACAATGCAAGGCTAATTGAAGTCCTTGATGCAACCGGCTATCCCGAACCTGAAATGTGGGGAATTGAGGGTGGTGAGATTATAAAATCTCAGTGAGTAAACAGACACCATCTAAACTATCTAAAGGCGAGTAAATGGAGACAATTAAAAATAATTAACTTCAACAAATTTTTCACATCACAAATATTCATTTCAACCAAATAATCAATATGGCTCGTGAATTACTCAAAACTTGGCTCATGCCAAATCCTGTACTCGGGGACACCTGGACCAAGGGTATCCAACCGAGTCTGCCAAGGTTGTTAAAAATTCATATTTTGCATAAATCATATTTTTATTTTGAAACATAACCGTTCCTTGGCGTTGGCTGAGTCTCACTCTCACTCGATGGTCCACGTGAAGTGCACTCAAAAAGCCCACCTCAGGAGATACCCTACACGCCTCTACGACCAAGGTGAGAATATCAAGGAGTTTACCCTGCGCCTCTAATAGGCTGGCCCACGGAACCCCCCACCACTACAGTAGCTAATCTTTTATCTACCACCTGATTTATAAAATCTTTTTCTACATGACGTGGCAATTTATCACAACCTAGCCTCTCAAGGCTAAATACACAATACAAATAATTCTAATACCAAAATCAGTTTAGCCATTCATGCTCATTTATTGTCATAAGCCATTCAATTTAAAACCATAAATTTACAACACAAGCAGGTAGTCTCCAATTACTCTATTTTCAAAACCAGTATTCAATTTTTCAAAAAATTTATAAAATCACAATTTCTTTTAAAACATAGCAATTTACCATTTAAATCCATTTTTCATAAAATCACACAATTGTATAAAACTACTCTAGATAATTAAGACGATAATAAGTTTACTCATAGTTTCTGAAAACTAAATTTGGGTACTCCAACTATTACTCCTCGAGTGCGATTTCTTTGCCCTTGTCAGAGGATTCGCCACCTCGACAAATTGTACAATTAAGAGGTTTACTACTTTGGTACTAAACCAAAATAAACTAATTTATACTACTAATGCATGATATGAAGTGCAAAATGTCTAAATTTTGCCTAAACGAGATGTTAGCCTATTTCGGTCTTTTATCTGATAAATCGATATACGCGTCCGTTTAAACTCTAAATTAATTTTTTTCAATTTCTATACCTCAATTGCACCCAAATTGACTTAATGTTCCTCAGTGTGGTGCAAATTATCAGTCTCGGTAGCAAATTACGAAAATACCCCTAGTGGGTAAAAATTCATATTTTTGCTCCGAATATTCCCATTATTTTTCTAGGCTCATAATTCATCATTATTCATCATAATTCCTCAAATAAACATCAAGATCAGCAGCCAATATTCCCCTAGAAAATTCGGCATAATGGGTTTCAATGGGAGAAAATTATTTCTCTAACTGATTTTTGCTATATTTCAATATAACCTAACTAAAATCACTTAATTCAATTAAAATCAACCAAAACTCAAGCTCAAAACTCATCCATGGAGCTTTGGCCAGCATGGGTGTCCATACCCACTTTCTAATTTTGCATGGAAATGAGAAAAAAATGCATGGGTAGTGACAATCACAAGGAAAATCAATGAAATTTACCTTTTTAATGCTTGATTTCTTGATTTCTCTTGATTTTCCTCAAATTTTTTTAGCTAGGGTTCTTATTTCTTTTCCCCCTTTTTCTCTCCTGGTTTGGACAGCTGAAGAAGATGAGAATTCTGGATTTTGACATTTTTAAAGGCTAAAATAATATAATATTATTTTATTCATTTTTTTTGTTTCGTTAATTCCTTAAATTCTAGCCATCTATTTATTTCTAAATTTTCACCATACACTTGTCCCACATATCCATAGCTTAGCTAAAATTCTCAGACTTATCCAAAGTTTTGGTGGAGTAAATTTTTGAAATTACACTTTTACCCCCGTAAAAGTTAAAAATTACAATTTTGCCCCAAAAACTGAAAAATTGCCCATAGACATATTTTTCATCCCTTATACTCATACCATTATCCAATTTGTCAAATGTGATCTAAATTCTCTCAAAATCTCAAATTTTGTTCGCGGGTGGAAAATTACAATTTTGCCCCTCTGTCACGACCCGGAACCTCCCTCAGGCCCATGACAATCGTCGCGACGTCCCGATTGACACTCATTATCCGGAATGCCAACCAGAACCCCGCAAGGCTTACATATCAGTTTCTTTCCTTTCCTGTGAGCAATCATTGTTAAATATCGAGTTTTTAGAGAATATATACTATTTTATATCAAAAACAATCAAAATAAAATTTTCGCCACACAGGGGTATTTTGGTCATTTTTTTCTCAAAAATTTTGAAACTGGCTAAAACGTAATATACAAGTACAAAACACATAATTCATATTCAAAATGAGTTTAAAAGTCTAAAATCTTCATTTAAAACGAAATTACGGTTATTTGAATATAATAAGAAAATAAAAGAAATATTAAGGAAAATATTCTATTTTCTTACAAAACAATATTTATAGAGTTATACGTGAATAATTTTGTCACGACCCGGAACCTCCCTCAGGCCCATGACAATCGTCGTGACGTCCCGATTGACACTCATTATCCGGAATGTCAACCGAAACCCCACAAGGCTTACATATTAGTTTCTTTCCTTTCTTGTGAGCAATCATTGTTAAATATCGAGTTTTTAGAGAATATATACTATTTTAGATCAAAAACAATAAAAAGAAATTTTTCGCCACACAGGGGTATTTTGGTCATTTTTTTCTCAAAAATTTTGAAACTAGCTAAAACGTAATATACAAGTACAAAACACATAATTCATATTCAAAATGAGTTTAAAAGTCTGAAATCTTCATTTAAAACGAAATTACGATTATTTGAATATAATAAGAAAATAAAAGAAATATTAAGGAAAATATTCTATTTTCTTATAAAACCATATTTATAGAGTTATACGTGAATAATTTTTATAGCGTAAAAGCTAAATAAATTTATACATACTGAAATACAGTAAGCCAAAATATTTAATTTAATTTACAATAACAAGAGGGCCCCCGAATAAACAAAAGTAAAGAGGACTGTGAACCTACGATTTGGAAAATGCAGATCCAATGGTAGTCCTCAATGAGATCAACTATCTACAGTCTATACTGAACCTGAAATGGGTGGAAAGGAGTTGGGTGAGATTTTGCAATCCCAATGAGTAAACAGACATTATCATAAATATCTAAAGGCGAGTAAAATGGAGGCAAGTTTAAACAATAAATTTCAACCCATTTCATAATGTTTTCAATTTATTTCTTAAACCATAAAATATTTGTAATTTACCAAAACAATTGTTAAGGCTTATGTCTTTTATTAAAACAAGGCTCAAGCTAAAACTAATCCTCGGGGATACCTTAGCCGAGGCATCTAACCGAGTCCGCCAAGGGTGTTAAAATATTCACACGTGAAACACATTTTTATTTTTAAAAACCAGCCGTTCCTTGGCGTTGGCCGAGTTAAACATTCACGTGGGGGTTCGACTTGAAGTGAGCTCTAATACTACCCCGGGAGTTACCCTCCTCGCCTCTACAACCGGAGTAACTATATAACTGGGTTTACCGTGCCCCTCTAATAGGCAGTCCACAGAAACCCGTCACTGCAGTGACTAACCCACCAATTTTAATAAAATTTTGACAGTATAACGTGGCTTTTATTTATTTATCCAGCCTGCATAGTAAAATCAACTTACATAACTTTCCCAAATGCACTCACAAAATATAGCCACATATACTTATTTCTCATAAGCCATTCCTAGGAAAATATATATTTTTCAAGTCAGTTTACAGCCTCCAATTACTCAATTTCATAATCAATACAATATATTTTTATTTATCACATTTATTCCTAAAACATCAAAAATCCCGTTTTCATTTCATAAAATACATAAAGGGCATTTAAAAATAAACTCTAGATAATTTACAATAATAATAAGTTTACTCACCGTTTGTACAAACTAAAAGCTTTCTAAGAGCCCCGATCACTACTCGTCGGGTACGACATCTTTGCCTTTTCCGGAAGGCTCTCCTCCTAGACACAGTACAAAAATTTACACAATTCATCATATTGATGCTAAATCACTATATAATTAACTTAAATCCTATACTAATGCATGGTATGAAATGCAATAGCCTAAAACGGCTTAAACGCGATATTAACCTATTTTTGGCACTTTGCCCGATAAATTGCTAACGCGCTCCATTTTAGCTCTAAATCATCCCATTCTCTCTCCAAAATTTTTAACCATTAAATATCAGCCAATAACCTTCTAAAAACAACAAAATCAGCTCACTCCCTTCTTTGGAAAATTCGGCCAAAAATGGGACATTAACTCGGTTAATTTTCTACTTTGTTTTTCTATCACGTTTAATCGTTTTTCATCATTTTCTCTTCATTTCCCTTAGAATAAAATCAATTCATCATCATTGTACAGCATTGAGCATTCAGCCAAGAGTGGGTATTGTGAAAATTTAATGATTTCTTGCCCAATTTAATTTCTAAACACATTTAACTAACTAAAACTATCAATTTAACTAAAAATCAAAACCTAAAAATTTCAATTTCTCTCCCCTAGAATTTCGTCCAGCCCTTGATATCACTTTTTGATCTCTCTCCTCAAGCATGCTAAATGGAAATAAAGGCATAGGAAAGGTAGAAATCAAGCTAAAATCGAAAAATCTTACCGTTAGACGCGTAAAAGGTCGAAAACCGCGAATTTCCCTTTGAATTTTCTTGTTTCTCTTTGGTTTTTCTTTTTTTCTTCCTTTCCTCTCTATTTCCTCTCTTGTTCTTCCTTATGGCCGGCCAGCACTCAAAATTTGGGTTTAAATGGGCTGACTTTTCATTAAAATAATATTATTTCATTAAAAAAAATGCCACATGTCACTTTCCCATTGGCCCATTTTTAAAATTTCATCCATTTGTTTCCAAATTTTCACCATACACTTGTCTCATATATTCATAGCTTAGATAAAATTCTCAGACTCATCCAAAGTCTCGGTGGAGTAATTTTTGAAATTTACATTTTTACCCCCGTAAAAGTGAAAAATTACATTTTTGCCCAAAAAACTGAAAAATTACCCATAGACATATTTTTCATCCCTTATACTCATACCATTCTCCAATTTGTCAAATTTTATCTAAATTCTCTCAAAATCTCAAATTTTGTCCGTGGGTGGCAAAATTAGGATTTTGCCCCTACACTCCAAAAATCACCAGAATTAAACTTTTTCACTTCCTATCATTAAATTATACTCCAAATAGTTAATCTTGGTCAAAAATTTCACTCCATGATCAAATTATTATCTTAGGTGGTAAAATAACGATTTTGCCCTTGAATATCAAAATTTCTAATTTTACCCCAAATGAATCCTCGAACTCCGAACAATTATTTTTAGTCATGCCTGGACTATAAAATATTAAATTTCATCCTACAATTCCTATTTGAACTAGTTCGAGGTTAAATCAACTCAAGTGTACCATTAGGTACAATACCGAGTTTCGTCTATTCTTAGGTGCTTTTCCTAGCATAAGAACATACTACTCAGTGCATGTATGTCATGACATGTATTTATAGGGTCGGGTTTTATAAATTTTTTATAGCGTAAAAGCTAAATAAATTTATACATACTGAAATACAGTAAGCCAAAATATTTAATTTAATTTACAATAACAAGAGGGCCCCCGAATAAACAAAAGTAAAGAGGACTGTGAACCTACGGTTTGGAAAATGCAGATCCAATGGTAGTCCTCGATGAGATCAGCTATCTACAGTCTATACTGAACCTGAAATGGGTGGAAAGGAGGGTGGTGAGATTATAAAATCTCAATGAGTAAACGGACATTATCATAAATATCTAAAGGCGAGTAAAATGGAGGCAAGTTTAAACAACAAATTTCAACCCATTTCATAATGTTTCCAATTTATTTCTTAAACCATAAAATATTTGTAATTTACCAAAACAGTTGTTAAGGCTTATGTCTTTTATTAAAACAAGGCTCAACCCAAAACTAATCCTCGGGGCTACCTTGGCCGAGGCATCTAACCGAGTCTGCCAAGGGTGTTAAAATATTCACACGTGAAACACATTTTTATTTTTAAAGCTAGCCGTTCCTTGGCATTGGCCGAGTTACACATTCACGTGGGAGTTCGACGTGAAGTGAGCTCTAATACTACCTCGGGAGTTAGCCTCCTTGCCTCTACACCCGGAGTAACTATATAACTGGGTTTACCGTGCCCCTCTAATAGGTAGTCCACGGAAACCCGTCACTGCAGTGACTAACCCACCAATTTTAATAAAATTTCGACAGTATAACGTGACTTTTATTTATTTATCCAGCCTGCATAGTAAAAACAACTTACATAAATTTCCCAATGCACTCACAAAATATAGCCACATATACTCATTTCTCATAAGCCATTCCTAGGAAAATATATATATTTTTCAAGTCAATTTGCAGCCTCCAATTACTCAATTTCATAATCAATATAATATATTTTTATTTGTCACATTTATTCCTAAAACATCAAAAATCCTGTTTTAATCTCGTTCTCATTTCATAAAATACATAAAGGGCATTTAAAAATAAACTCTAGATAATTTACAATAATAATAAGTTTACTCACCGTTTGTACAAACGAAAAGCTTTCTAAGCGCCCCGATCACTACTCGTCGGGTACAACTTCTTTGCCTTTTCCGGAAGGCTCTCCTCCTAGACACATTATAAAAATTTACACAATTCATCACATTGATGCTAAATCACTATATAATTAACTTAAATCTTATACTAATGCATGGTATGAAATGCAATAGCCTAAAACGGCTTAAACGCGGTATTAACCTATTTTTGGCATTTTGCCCGATAAATTGCTAACGCGCTCCATTTTAGCTCTAAATCATCCCATTCTCTCTCCAATATTTCTAACCATTAAATATCAGCCAATAACCTTCTAAAAACAACAAAATCAGCTCACTCCCTTCTTTGGAAAATTTGGCCAAATATGGGACATTAACTCCGCTAATTTTCTACTTTGTTTTTCTATCACGTTTAATCGTTTTTCATCATTTTCTCTTCATTTTCCTTAGAATAAAATCAATTCATCATCATTGTACAGCATTGAGCATCCAGCCAAGAGTGGGTATTGTGAAAATTTAATGATTTCTTGCCCAATTTAATTTCTAAACACATTTAACTAACTAAAACTATCAATTTAACTAAAAATCAAAACCTAAAAATTTCAATTTCTCTCCCCTAGAATTTCGTCCAGCCCTTGATATCACTTTTTGATCTCTCTCCTCAAGCATGCTAAATGGAAATAAAGGCATAGGAAAGGTAGAAATCAAGCTAAAATCGAAAAATCTTACCGTTAGATACCTAAACGGTCGAAAACCGCGAATTTCCCTTTGAATTTTCTTGTTTCTCTTTGGTTTTTCTTTTTTTCTTCCTTTCCTCTCTATTTCCTCTCTTGTTCTTCCTTATGGCTGGCCAGCACTTAAAATGGGGTTTAAATGGGCTGACTTTTCATTAAAATAATATTATTTCATTAAAAAAATACCACGTGTCACTTTCCCATTGGCCCATTTTTAAAATTTCATCCATTTGTTTCCAAATTTTCACCATACACTTGTCTCACATATCCATATCTTAGATAAAATTCTCAGACTTATCCAAAGTCTCGGTGGAGTAATTTTTGAAATTTACACTTTTGCCCCCGTAAAAGTGAAAAATTACATTTTTACCCAAAAAACTGAAAACTTGCCCATAGACATATTTTTCATCCCTTATACTGATACCATGCTCCAATTTGTCAAATTTGATCTAAATTCTCTCAAAATCTCAAATTTTGTCCGTGGGTGGTAAAATTACGATTTTGCACCTACACTCCAGAAATCAGCAGAATTAAACTCTTTCACTTCCTATCATTAAATTATACTCCAAATAGTTAATCTTGATCAAAAATTTCACTCCATGATCAAATTATTATCTTAGGTGGCAAAATGACGATTTTGCCCTTGAATATCAAAATTTCCAATTTTACCCCAAATGAACCCTCGAACTCTGAACAATCATTTTTAGTCATTCCTGGACTATAAAATATTAAATTTCATCCTACAATTCCTATTTGAACTAGTTCGAGGTTAAATCAATTTAAGTGTATCGTTAGGTACAATATCGGGTTTCGTCTATTATTAGGTGCTTTTCTAGCATAATAACATGCTACTCAGTGCATGTATGTCATGACATGTGTTTATAGGGTCAGGTTTTACAACTCTACCCACCTAAAAATAAAATTTTGACCTCAAAATTTCACTTACCAAATTCGACGAATAGATGCGAGTATCGGTTCCTCATCTGATGCTCTACTTCCCATGTCATTTCCTCCATTCGAGCACTTTTCCACAACATTTTGACCATTGAAATACTCTTGTTTCTCAGTACTCGATCCTTTCGATCCAAGATACTCACAGGTTGTACCTCGAACTTCAAATCGTCATGCAACTCAATCGGATGTGCTTTGAGGACGTGAGAGGGATCTGGTACATATTTCTTAAGCATGGAGACATGGAAAACGTTATGGATCCGATCTAACTCCGGAGGTAATTCTAACTGATAAGCCACTGGTCCAATCCTTTCAATGATTCGGAATGGTCTAATATATCTCGGGTTGAGCTTTCCCTCTTTGCAAATCGAATCACACCTTTCATTATCCAATAAAACACCATAATTTATCATGATAGTATAATCAATAAGATTTAATACTTCAAAGTATTCAAATTATTACCTTTCCAAGGAGAAACCTTAAGAAAAACTTTATCATCGATCTCAAAGTCCAAGTCTTTTCTCTGTTTATCTGCATAGCTCTTCTGCCTATCCTGGGCTACCTTTAGCCTCTCTCGTATAACCTTGATCTTGTCATTAGTTAGCTCGATCAATTCCACACTCACTAACTTCCTTTCACCCACTTCATCCCAGCAAAGTGGAGTACGACATTTTCTTCCATATAAAGCTTCGTACGGTGCCATACCAATGCTAAACTGAAAGCTATTGTTGTAAGCAAATTCCACCAATGGCAAATGTCTGTCCCAACTCCCAATAAAGTCAATGACACAAGCCCGTAACATATCCTCCAAGGTCTGGATAGTCCTCTCTGACTGACCATCCGTCTGTGGGTGAAAAGCAGTGCTAAATTTCAATTTGGTTCCGAGAGCTTCTTGAAATTTTGGCCAAAATCGAGAAGTGAATCGAGGATCTCGGTCTGACACTATAGAAACGGGAACTCCATGTAGCTTCACAATCTCATATATATAGAGCTGAGCTAGCTTCTCAATAGAGTATGTACTATGGACAGCTAAAAAGTGAGCGGACTTAGTCAACCGATCTACGATCACCCAGATCGCATCCTTTCCCCTCTGTGTCCGCGGCAATCCCAAAACAAAATCCATAGTTACATGCTTCCATTTCCACTCAGGAACAGGTAAAGACTGAAGTGTACCTGCTAGCCTCTGATGCTCCGCCTTAACTTGCTGACATACGAGACACTTTGCTACAAATTCTGCTACGTCTCGCTTCATACCCGGCCACCAATAATTTTCCCTGATAGTCCTATACATCTTGGTGTTTTCGGGATGTAATGCATAGGCAGATGAATGGGCTTTTTCCATGATCGCCTGTCTCAACTGGTTTCCCTCAGGAACACAAACTCGATCTTTAAACATCAAGACGTTATCCTCTCCAAATCTGAACTCATTAACTCCCCATCGGTCAGTTTTTGAATTTCTTTTCTTAACTCATCATCAGACCTCTGAATGTCCTTGATCTGATTAAGTAACGAAGGTCGCACAATGAAGTTTGCCAATATGGATCCATCCTCACCATTTCTCAACTGGACCCCAAGAGATTTCATCTCTATTAATGCTGGAAAATAACAACTCAAAAGTGCTGCTAAAGACGATGAAGACTTTCGACTTAAGGCATCAGCTACAACGTTCGCCTTTCCCGGATGATAGTCTATCACCAAGTCATAATCTTTTATCAACTCCAACCATCGCCTTTGCCTCAAATTAAGCTCCTTTTGGGTGAGCAAATATTTTAAACTCTTGTGATCCGTAAATATCCGACAATGCTCACCATACAAGTAATGCCTCCAGATTTTTAAAGCAAACACCACTGCTGCTAACTCTAAATCATGGGTAGGGTAATTTACTTCATGCCTCTTTAGCTGTCTAGAAGCATAAGCCACAACTTTTTCATCTTGCATCAATACGCACCCCAACCCCAACTTTGAGGCATCACTATATACTACAAATCCCTTACCATTAACAGGAAGTGTTAAAACGGGAGCGGAGGTTAACAGGTTCTTTAGCTCCTGAAATCGATTCTCACAAACATCATCCCACACAAACTTAACTCCTTTACGAGTTAGACGGGTCAAAGGAGCTGCTATTAAGGAAAACCCCTGAACAAACCTCCGATAATAACCGGCTAATCCGAGGAAACTACGAATCTCCGTCACTATCTTAGGTTGCTCCCATTGTAAAATTGCCTCTACTTTCTTAGGATCAACATATATTCCAGTTCTCGATACTACGTGTCCCAAGAATACCACTTCCTGTAACCAAAACTCACACTTTGAAAACTTTGCATACAACTGTCTTTCCCTCAAAGTTTGTAATACTATACGCAAGTGGGCAGCGTGCTCATCATTATCTCTCGAGTAAACCAGTATGTCATCAATGAACACAATAACAAACTTGTCCAAGTAAGGGTGGAACACCCTATTCATGAGATCCATAAAAGTTGCCGGTGCGTTAGTTAACCCGAAAGGCATGACCAAGAACTCATAATGATCGTACCGAGCCCTGAACGCTGTCTTGGGTACATCTTGTTCTTTAATCCTCAACTGATGATACCCCGACCTTAGATCAACCTTGGAAAACACTGTAGCTCCCTGTAATTGATCGAAAAGATCATCAATCCTCGGTAACGGATACTTGTTCTTAATGGTCATTCTGTTAAGCTGTCGGTAATCGATACATAACCGAAGTGTACCGTCTTTCTTTTTCACAAATAAAACCAGTGCTCCCCACGGAGATATACTAGGGCGTATAAAACTCTTGTCCACCAACTCTTGCAATTGTACTTTCAACTCCTTCAATCCTGCCGGAGCCATTCTATATGGAGGGATAGAAATAGGTGCGGTACCCGGAAGTAAATCAATAGGGAACTCAAGCTCTCGATCAGGAGGCAGTCCCGATAAATCATCATGAAATACATCAGGAAACTCACTTACTATCGGGACATCCTCTAACTTAGGTTCCCCCTTTGAAGTATCAATTACGTATGCCAAATAAGCCAGATACCTTTTCTGCACTAATTTCGAAGCTTTGATAGCTGAGATTACACAGGACGGTAATACTCGACGTTTCCCTACAAACACAATCTTTGCTCCCTCCAAATTTTGAAGAACAACTTCCTTTCGGAAACAATCCACGTTCGTCCGATGTGCAGTTAACCAATCCATACCCAATATAAGATCAAAATCCAAGATCTCTAGAGGAATTAAGTCACCCCTAAATTCTTCCTCGCCTATCCTTATTCCACAATCTCTATAACAACTGTTTCTAACTAGCTTTTCTCCTAAAGGGGTGTGAATTACAATTTCTTCCTCTAATGGTGACAGGTTTCTATCAGCAATTGATGCAAATGTGGTGCTCACATAAGACCTATCTGAGCCAGAATCTATCAAAACATAAGCATCTTTATCAAATAAAGACATAGTACCTGTCACTGCTCCAGGTCAGACCCGTGCCTCATCTTCCGTCACAGCGAAAACTCTTGTCGAGGTACGAGTCTGTGGTCTCGAAGGTGGATGTGCCGGGGTATTACTCTCCACACCGGACCGTATGGCCACTCCCTGTCTAGGTGGCAACCTAGAAGAATCTCTCCTCTGCATATCAGTGTGAGCTGGTGAAGATGATGCAACTACCATGGCTCGTCCTAACCGTGGGCAATTACTCCTAATATGACCCATCTGTCCACATTGGAAACATCTTGTTGGCCCTCTACATAGCCCACTATGATAATTCCCACAATTTTTGCATCGGTCAGAACCTTCAAAACTCTTCCCAGAACCAGTCTCTGTTGTGATGGTGGAAATGGAGGTCGAGGAGATGTCACGGAAACAGAAGTAGTACTCCCTGAAATCGCTGAGTCCTTGCCTCTTTTTACTGGCTGACTAGAAGACATACCAGGATTCCTCTTTTTTGCAAACTCAGTCTGAATCCTTCTATTCTCAGTCACGAGTTTCTCAGCCCGTAAAGCCATCTGTACCACCTCCTTATGCGGCTCCCTACCAGTCACTGTCATCCGCTCTCTAATCTCATTACGGAGCCCTTCCTCGAAATAACTGGCCTGATCTTGCTCAGATTTCACCAGATCCGACACATATAACATTAACTCGTTAAAACGAGTCTCGTACTCCTCTACAGTTAGATTCCCCTGTTTCAAACTCAAAAATTCTTTCTTTTTTTCTTTCTGATGAAAATAAGTGAAATACTGATCATCGAATTTCTTGAGAAAATCGGGCCACATTTGAGGAGTAGTGGAACGGAACTTCACTGAATTCCACCAAGTACGAGCCCTATTCTCTAATAATCTCGTAGCCACCATCAGCTTCATGTCGTCGTCTAATCTCATATCAGAGAGAGTCTCTGAAACCTGATTAATCCAGTCCTTTACCACAGTGGCATCCAACTCACCCATGAAAGACACACAACCGAGTTGTCTAACCTCCTTTAGCTTCTTGGAAATGGATACATCTTGTACCGGTGGTGGAACTAAAGGAGTAACTGGTGGTACTATAGGTGGAACTTGACCAGTCGAAGCTCCACCACCCATTGCGGTAAAGAAAGCTGCCAATGCGTGTGCTGCCTCAGTAGGCATGGTGAGAATACTAGTAGGTGGCGGAGGAGGTGGAGGATGTGGAGGACTATCGGCCTGCTCAGCAGTAGGTGCTGTCCAAATGGTAGACGCAGCCTATTCTTCCCCTACTGCATCTAGCTGACGACGTTGGGAACGACCTTTTCCCCTCCCAACCGATCTAGTGAGAGGTGGGCGTCCGCATCGAGGAGGCATAATAATCTATAAGAGAAAACGAGCAAGCTTAGGAAACCTTAGGCTCTATATGAAAATGCATGCATTCTATTCAACCTAACTTAACTTAATCTGGGGCCACACTGATACTGTAATTTTTTTAAAACCACTTTAAAACCAAAAACTCTTATCTTTAAAACCAAAAGCTCTGATACCAATAGAATTGTCACGACCCGGAACCTCCCTCAGGCCCATGACAATCGCCGCGACGTCCCGATTGACACTCATTATCCGGAATGCCAACCAGAACCCCGCAAGGCTTACATATCAGTTTCTTTCCTTTCCTGTGAGCAATCATTGTTAAATATCGAGTTTTTAGAGAATATATACTATTTTAGATCAAAAACAATCAAAATAAAATTTTCGCCACACAGGGGTATTTTGGTCATTTTTTTCTCAAAAATTTTGAAACTAGCTAAAACGTAATATACAAGTACAAAACACATAATTCATATTCAAAATGAGTTTAAAAGTTTAAAATCTTCATTTAAAACGAAATTATGGTTATTTGAATATAATAAGAAAATAAAAGAAATATTAAGGAAAATATTCTATTTTCTTACAAAACAATATTTATAGAGTTATACGTGAATAATTTTTTATAGCGTAAAAGCTAAATAAATTTATACATACTGAAATACAGTAAGCCAAAATATTTAATTTAATTTACAATAACAAGAGGGCCCCCCGAATAAACAAAAGTAAAGAGGACTGTGAACCTACGGTTTGGAAAATGCAGATCCAATGGTAGTCCTCGATGAGATCAGCTATCTACAGTCTATACTGAACCTAAAATGGGTGGAAATGAGGGTGGTGAGATTATAAAATCCCAATGAGTAAACAGATATTATCATAAATATCTAAAGGCGAGTAAAATGGAGACAAGTTTAAACAACAAATTTCAACCCATTCCATAATGTTTCCAATTTATTTCTTAAACCATAAAATATTTGTAATTTACCAAAACAGTTGTTAAGGCTTATGTCTTTTATTAAAACAAGGCTCAAGCCAAAACTAATCCTCGGGGATACCTTGGCCGAGGCATCTAACCGAGTCCGCCAAGGGTGATAAAATATTCACACGTGAAACGCATTTTTATTTTTCAAACTAGTCGTTCCTTGGCGTTGGACGAGTTACACATTCACGTGGGGATTCGACGTGAAGTGAGCTCTAATACTACCCCGGGAGTTACCCTCCTCGCCTCTACAATCGGAGTAACTATATAACTGGGTTTACCGTGCCCCTCTAATAGGTAGTCCACGAAAACCCATCACTGCAGTGACTAACCCACCAATTTTAATAAAATTTCGACAGTATAACGTGGCTTTTATTTATTTATCCAGCCTGCATAGTAAAAACAACTTACATAAATTTCCCAATGCACTCACAAAATATAGCCACATATACTCATTTCTCATAAGTCATCCCTAGGAAAATATATATATTTTTCAAGTCAATTTGCAGCCTCCAATTACTCAATTTCATAATCAATATAATATAATTTTATTTGTCACATTTATTCCTAAAACATCAAAAATCTTTTTTTAATCTCGTTCTCATTTCTTAAAATACATAAAGGGCATTTAAAAATAAACTCTAGATAATTTACAATAATAATAAGTTTACTCACCGTTTGTACAAACGAAAAGCTTTCTAAGCACCCCGATCACTACTCGTCGGGTACAACTTCTTTGCCTTTTCCGGAAGGCTCTCCTCCTAGACACATTACAAAAATTTACACAATTCATCACATTGATGCTAAATCACTATATAATTAACTTAAATCCTATACTAATGCATGGTATGAAATGCAATAGCCTAAAATGGCTTAAACGCGGTATTAACCTATTTTTGGCACTTTGCCCGATAAATTGCTAACGCGCTCCATTTTAGCTCTAAATCATCCCATTCTCTCTCCAACATTTCTAACCATTAAATATCAGCCAGTAACCTTCTAAAAACAACAAAATCAGCTCACTCCCTTCCTTGGAAAATTCGGCCAAAAATGGGACATTAACTCGGTTAATTTTCTACTTTGTTTTTCTATCACGTTTAATCGTTTTTCATCATTTTCTCTTCATTTTCCTTAGAATAAAATCAATTCATCATCATTGTACAGCATTGAGCATCCAGCCAAGAGTGGGTATTGTGAAAATTTAATGATTTCTTGCCCAATTTAATTTCTAAATACATTTAACTAACTAAAACTATCAATTTAACTAAAAATCAAAACCTAAAAATTTCAATTTCTCTCCCCTAGAATTTCGTCCAACCCTTGATATCTGTAAAACCCGACCCTATAAATACATGTCATGACATACATGCATTGAGTAGCATGTTATTACGCTAGAAAAGCACCTAAGAATAGACGAAACCTGATATTGTACCTAACGGTACACTTAAATTGATTTAACCTCGAACTAGTTCAAATAGGAATTGTAGGATGAAATTTAATATTTTATAGTCCAGGAATGACTAAAAATTATTGTTCGGAGTTCGAGGGTTCATTTGGGGTAAAATTGGAAATTTTGATATTTAAGGGCAAAATCGTCATTTTGCTACTTACGATAATAATTTGATCATCGGGTGACATTTTTTACCAAGATTAACTATTTGGAGTATAATTTAATGATAGGAAGTGAAAAAGTTTAATTCTGGTGATTTTTGAAGTGTAAGGGTAAAATCGTAATTTTGCCACCCACAGACAAAATTTGAGATTTTGAGAGAATTTAGATCAAATTTGACAAATTGGAGAATGTTATGAGTATATGGGATGAAAAATATGTCTATGGGCAATTTTTCAATTTTTGGGGCAAAAATGTAATTTTTGACTTTTACGGGGGCAAAAGTGTAAATTTTAAAAATTATACCACCGAGACTTTGGATAAGTCTGAGAATTTTATCTAAGCTATGGATATGTGGGACAAGTGTATGGCGAAAATTTGGAAACAAATGGATGAAATTTAAAAAATGGGCCAATGGGAAAGTGACATGTGGCATTTTTAATGAAATAATATTATTTTAATGAAAAGTCAGCCCATTTAAACCCAAATTTTGAGTGCTGGCCGGCCATAAGGAAAAACAAGAGAGGAAATAGAGAGGAAAGGAAGAAAAAAAGAAAAACCAAAGAGAAACAAGAAAATTCAAAGGGAAATTCGCGGTTTTCGACCATTTACGCGTCTAACAGTAAGATTTTTCGATTTTAGCTTGATTTCTACCTTTCCTATGCCTTTATTTCCATTTAGCATGCTTGAGGAGAGAGATCAAAAAGGGATATCAAGGTCTGGACGAAATTCTAGGGGAGAGAAATTGAAATCTTTAGGTTTTGATTTTTAGTTAAATTGATAGTTTTAGTTAGTTAAATGTGTTTAGAAATTAAATTGGGCAAGAAATCAGTAAATTTTCACAATACCCACTCTTGGCTGGATGCTCAATGCTGTACAATGATGATGAATTGATTTTATTCTAAGGAAAATGAAGAGAAAATGATAACGTGATAGAAAAACAAAGTAGAAAATTAACCGATCTAATGTCCCATTTTTGGCCGAATTTTTCAAGGAAGGGAGTGAGCTGATTTTGTTGTTTTTAGAAGGTTATTGGCTGATATTTAATGGTTAGAAATGTTGGAGAGAGAATGGGATGATTTAGAGCTAAAATGGAGCGCGTTAGCAATTTATCGAGCAAAGTGCCAAAAAGAGGTTAATACCGTGTTTAAGCCGTTTTAGGCTATTGCATTTCATACCATGCATTAGTATAGGATTTAAGTTAATTATATAGTGATTTAGCATCAATGTGATGAATTGTGTAAATTTTTGTAATGTGTCTAGGAGGAGAGCCTTCCGGAAAAGGCAAAGAAGTCGTACCCGACGAGTAGTGATCGGGGCGCTTAGAAAGCTTTTAGTTTGTACAAACGGTGAGTAAACTTATTATTATTGTAAATTATCTAGAGTTTATTTTTAAATGCCCTTTATGTATTTTATGAAATGAAACGGGATTTTTGATGTTTTAGGAATAATTTTGATAAATAAAAATATATTGTATTGATTATGAAATTGAGTAATTGGAGGCTGCAAACTGACTTGAAAAATATATATTTTCCTAGGAATGGCTTATGAGAAATGAGTATATGTGGCTATATTTTGTGAGTGCATTTGGAAAATTTATGTAAGTTGATTTTACTATGCAGGCTGGATAAATAAATAAAAGCCACGTTATACTGTCGAAATTTTATTAAAATTGATGGGTTAGTCAGTGCAGTGACGGGTTTCCGTGGACTGCCTATTAGAGGGGCACGGTAATCTCAGTTATATAGTTACTCTGGTTGTAGAGGCGAGGAGGGTAACTCCCGGGGTAGTATTAGAGCTCACTTCACGTCGAACCCCCACGTGAATGTGTAACTCGGCCAACGCCAAGGAACGGCTGGTTTTTAAAAATAAAAATGTGTTTCACGTGTGAATATTTTAACACCCTTGGCAGACTCGGTTAGATGCCTCGGCCAAGGTATCCCCGAGGATTAGTGTTGACTTGAGCCTTGTTTTAATAAAAGACATAAGCCTTAACAATTGTTTTGGTAAATTATAAATATTTTATGGTTTAAGAAATAAATTGAAAACATTATGAAATGGGTTGAAATTTGTTGTTTAAACTTGCCTCTATTTTACTCGCCTTTAGATATTTATGATAATGTCTGTTTACTCATTGGGATTGCAAAATCTCACCCAACTCCTTTCCACCCATTTCAGGTTCAGTATAGACTGTAGATAGCTGATCTCATCGAGGACTACCATTGGATCTGCATTTTCCAAACCGTAGGTTCACAGTCCTCTTTACTTTTGTTTATTCGGAGGCCCTCTTGTTATTGTAAATTAAATTAAATATTTTGGCTTACTTTATTTCAGTATGTATAAATTTATTTAGCTTTTACGCTATAAAAATTATTCACGTATAACTCTATAAATATTGTTTTATAAGAAAATAGAATATTTTCCTTAATATTTCTTTTATTTTCTTATTATATTCAAATAACCGTAATTTCGTTTTAAATGAAGATTTTAGACTTTTAAACTCATTTTGAGTATGAATTATGTGTTTTGTACTTGTATATTACGTTTTAGCCAGTTTCAAAATTTTTGGGAAAAAAATGACCAAAATACCCCTGTGTGGCGAAAAATTTATTTTGATTGTTTTTGATCTAAAATAGTATATATTCTCTAAAAACTCGATATTTAACAATGATTGCTCACAGGAAAGGAAAGAAACTGATATGTAAGCCTTGCGGGGTTCCGGTTGGCATTCCGGATAATGAGTGTCAATCGGGACGTCGCGGCGATTGTCATGGGCCTGAGGTAGGTTCCGGGTCGTGACAATTCTATTGGTATCAGAGCTTTTGGTTTTAAAGATAAGAGCTTTTGGTTTTAAAGATAAGAGTTTTGGTTTTAAAATGGTTTTAAAAATTTACAATATCAGTGCGGCCCCGGATTAAGTTAGGTTAGGTTGAATACAATGCATGCATTTTCATATAGAGCCTAAGGTTCACTAAGCTTGCTCGTTTTCTCTTATAGATTATTATGCCTCCTCGACGCGGACGCCCACCTCTCACTAGATCGGTTGGGAGAGAAAAAGGTCGTTCCCAACGTCGTCAGCTAGATGCAGTAGGGGAAGAATCAGTTGCGTCTACCATTCGGGCAGCACCTACTGCTGAGGAAGCCGATAGTCCTCCACATCCTCCACCTCCTCCGCCACCTACGGGTATTCCCACCATGCCTACTGAGGCAGCACAGGCATTGGCAGCTTTCTTTACCGCAATGGCTGGTGGAGCTCCGACTGGTCAAGTTCCACCTATAGTACCACCAGTTACTCCTTTAGTTCCACCACCGGTACAAGATGTATCCATTTCCAAGAAGCTAAAGGAGGCTAGACAGCTCGGTTGTGTGTCTTTCACGGGTGAGTTAGATGCCACTGTGGCAAAGGACTGGATTAATCAGGTTTCAGAGACTTTCTCTGATATGAGATTAGACGACGACATAAAGCTGATGGTGGCTACGAGATTATTAGAGAAGAGGGCTCGTACTTGGTGGAATTCAGTGAAGTCCCGTTCCACTACTCCTCAGACGTGGTTCGATTTTCTCAGGGAGTTCGATGGTCAGTATTTCACTTATTTTCATCAGAAAGAAAAGAAGAGAGAATTTCTGAGTTTGAAATAGGGAAATCTAACTGTAGAGGAGTACGAGACTCGTTTTAACGAGTTGATGTTATATGTGCCGGATCTAGTGAAATCTGAGCAGGATCAAGCCAGTTATTTCGAGGAAGGGCTCCGTAATGAGATTAGAGAGCAGATGACAGTGACTGGTAGGGAGCCGCATAAGGAGGTGGTACAAATGGCTTTACGAGCTGAGAAGCTCGCGACTGAGAATAGGAGGATTCGAACTGAGTTTGCAAAAAGGAGGAATCCTGGTATGTCTTCTAGTCAGCCAGTAAAAAGAGGCAAGGACTCAGCGATTTCAGGGAGTACTACTTCTATTTTCGTGACATCTCCTCGACCTCCATTTCCACCATCACAACAGAGACCTTCGAGGTTTAGCAGATCTGCTATGACTGGTTCTGGGAAGAGTTTCGGAGGTTCTGACAGATGCAAAAATTGTGGGAATTATCATAGTGGGCTATGTAGAGAGCCAACAAGATGTTTCCAATGTGGACAGACAGGTCATATTAGGAGTAATTGCCCACGGTTAGGACGAGCCACGATAGTTGCATCATCTTCACCAGCTCGCACTGATATACAGAGGAGAGATTCTTCTGGGTTGCCACCGAGATAGGGAGTGGCCATACGGTCCGATGTGGAGAGTAATACCTCGGCACATCCACTTTTGAGACCACAGACTCGTACCTCGACAAGAGTTTTCGCTGTGACGGAAGATGAGGCACAGGTCCGACCTGGAGCAGTGACAGGTACTATGTCTTTATTTGATAAAGATGCTTATGTTTTGATAGATTCTGGCTCAGATAGGTCTTATGTGAGCACCACATTTGCATCAATTGCTGATAGAAACCTGTCACCATTAGAGGAAGAAATTGTAATTCACACCCCTTTAGGAGAAAAGCTAGTTAGAAACAGTTGTTATAGAGACTGTGGGGTAAGGGTAGGCGAGGAAGAATTTAGGGGTGACTTAATTCCTCTAGAGATCCTGGATTTTGATCTAATATTAGGTATGGACTGGTTAACTGCACATCGGGCAAACGTAGATTATTTTCGAAAGGAAGTTGTTCTCCGAAATTCAGAGGGAGCAGAGATTGTGTTTGTAGGGAAACGCCGAGTATTACCGTCCTGTGTAATCTCGACCATCAAAGCTTCGAAATTAGTGCAGAAAGGGTATCCGACTTATTTGGCATACGTAATTGATACTTCAAAGGGGGAACCTAAGTTAGAGGATGTCCCGATAGTAAGTGAGTTTCCTGATGTATTTCTTGATGATTTACCGGGACTGCCTCCTGATCGAGAGCTTGAGTTCCCTATTGATTTACTTCCGGGTACCGCACCTATTTCTATCCCTCTATATAGAATGGCTCCGGCAGAGTTGAAGGAGTTGAAAGTACAATTGCAAGAGTTGGTGGACAAGGGTTTTATACGCCCTAGTATATCTCCGTGGGGAGCACCGATTTTATTTGTGAAAAAGAAAGACGGTACACTTCGGTTATGTATCGATTACCGACAGCTTAACAGAATGACCATTAAGAACAAGTATCCGTTACCGAGGATTGATGATCTTTTCGATCAATTACAGGGAGCTACAGTGTTTTCCAAGGTTGACCTAAGGTCTGGGTATCATCAGTTGAGGATTAAAGAACAGGATGTACCCAAGACAGCGTTCAAGACTCGGTACGATCATTATGAGTTCTTGGTCATGCCTTTCGGGTTAACTAACGCACCGGCAGCTTTTATGGATCTCATGAACAGGGTGTTCCACCCTTACTTGGACAAGTTTGTTATTGTGTTCATTGATGACATACTGATTTACTCGAGAGATAATGATGAGCATGCTGCCCATTTGCGTATAGTATTACAAACTTTGTGGGAAAGACAGTTGTATGCAAAGTTTTCGAAGTGTGAGTTTTGGTTACAGGAAGTGGTATTCTTGGGACACGTAGTATCGAGAACTGGAATATATGTTGATCCTAAGAAAGTAGAGGCAATTTTACAATGGGAGCAACCTAAGACAGTGACGGAGATTCGTAGTTTCCTCGGATTAGCCGGTTATTATCGGAGGTTTGTTCAGGGGTTTTCCTTAATAGCAGCTCCTTTGACCCGTCTAACTCGTAAGGGAGTTAAGTTTGTATGGGATGATGTTTGTGAGAATCGATTTCAGGAGCTAAAGAACCGGTTAACCACCGCTCCCGTTTTAACACTTCCTGTTAATGGTAAGGGATTTGTAGTATATAGTGATGCTTCAAAGTTGGGGTTGGGGTGCGTATTGATGCAAGATGAAAAAGTTGTGGTTTATGCTTCTAGACAGCTAAAGAGGCATGAAGCAAATTACCCTACCCATGATTTAGAGTTAGCAGCAGTGGTGTTTGCTTTAAAAATCTGGAGGCATTACTTGTATGGTGAGCATTGTCAGATATTTACGGATCACAAGAGTTTAAAATATTTGCTCACCCAAAAGGAGCTTAATTTGAGGCAAAGGCGATGGTTGGAGTTGATAAAAGATTATGACTTGGTGATAGACTATCATCCGGGAAAGGCGAACGTTGTAGCTGATGCCTTAAGTCGTAAGTCTTCATCGTCTTTAGCAGCACTTCAGAGTTGTTATTTTCCAGCATTAATAGAGATGAAATCTCTTGGGGTCCAGTTGAGAAATGGTGAGGATGGATCCTTATTGGCAAACTTCATTGTGCGACCTTCGTTACTTAATCAGATCAAGGACATTCAGAGGTCTGATGATGAGTTAAGAAAAGAAATTCAAAAATTGACCGATGGGGGAGTTAGTGAGTTCAGATTTGGAGAGGATAACGTCTTGATGTTTAGAGATCGAGTTTCTGTTCCTGAGGGAAACCAGTTGAGATAAGCGATCATGGAAGAAGCCCATTCATCTGCCTATGCATTACATCCCGGAAGCACCAAGATGTATAGGACTATCAGGGAGAATTATTGGTGGCCGGGTATGAAGCGAGACGTAGCAGAATTCGTAGCAAAGTGTCTCGTATGTCAGCAAGTTAAGGCGGAGCATCAGAGGCCAGCAGGTACACTTCAGTCTTTACCTGTTCCCGAGTGGAAATGGGAGCATGTAACTATGGATTTTGTTTTGGGATTGCCGCGGACACAGAGGGGAAAGGATGCGATCTGGGTGATCGTAGATCGGTTGACTAAGTCTGCTCACTTTTTAGCTATCCATAGTACATACTCTATTGAGAAGCTGGCTCAACTCTATATAGATGAGATTGTGAGGCTACATGGAGTTCCCGTTTCTATAGTGTCAGACTGAGATCCTCGATTCACTTCTTGATTCTGGCCAAAATTTCAAGAAGCTCTCGGAACCAAATTGAAATTTAGCACTGCTTTTCACCCACAGACGGATGGTCAGTCAGAGAGGACTATCCAGACCTTGGAGGATATGTTACGAGCTTGTGTCATTGACTTTATTGGGAGTTGGGACAGACATTTGCCATTGGTGGAATTTGCTTACAACAATAGCTTTCAATCTAGCATTGGTATGGCACCATACGAAGCTTTATATGGAAGGAAATGTCGTACTCCACTTTGTTGGGATGAAGTGGGTGAAAGAAAGTTAGTGAGTGTGGAATTGATCGAGCTAACTAATGACAAGATCAAGGTTATACGAGAGAGGCTAAAGGTAGCCCAGGATAGGCAGAAGAGCTATGCAGATAAATGGAGAAAAGACTTGGAGTTTGAGATCGATGATAAAGTTTTTCTTAAGGTTTCTCCTTGGAAAGGTAATAATTTGAATACTTTGAAGTATTAAATCTTATTGATTATACTATCATGATAAATTATGGTGTTTTATTGGATAATGAAAGGTGTGATTCGATTTGCGAAGAGGGGAAAGCTCAACTCGAGATATATTGGACCATTCCGAATCATTGAAAGCATTGGACCAGTGGCTTATCGATTAGAATTACCTCCGGAGTTAGATCGGATCCACAACGTTTTCCATGTCTCCATGCTTAAGAAATATGTACCAGATCCCTCTCACGTCCTCGAAGCACCTCCGATCGAGTTGCATGACGATTTGAAGTTCGAGGTACAACCTGTGAGTATCTTGGATCGAAAGGATCGAGTACTGAGAAACAAGAGTATTTCAATGGTCAAAGTGTTGTGGAAAAATGCTCGAATGGAGGAAATGACATTGGAAGTAGAGCATCATATGAGGAACCAATACCCGCATCTATTTGTCGAATCTGGTAAGTGAAATTTTGAGGTCAAAATTTTATTTTAAGGGGGGGTAGAATTGTAAAACCCGACCCTATAAATACATGTCATGACATACATGCATTGAGTAGCATGTTATTATGCCAGAAAAGCACCTAAGAATAGACGAAACCTGATATTGTACCTAACGGTACACTTAAATTGATTTAACCTCGAACTAGTTCAAATAGGAATTGTAGGATGAAATTTAATATTTTATAGTCCAGGAATGACTAAAAATTATTGTTCGGAGTTCGAGGGTTCATTTGGGGTAAAATTGGAAATTTTGATATTTAAGGGCAAAATCGTCATTTTGCCACCTAAGATAATAATTTGATCATGGAGTGAAATTTTTTACCAAGATTAACTATTTCTAGTATAATTTATTGATAGGAAGTGAAAAAGTTTAATTCTGGTGATTTCTGGAGTGTAGGGGCAAAATCGTAATTTTGCCATCCACGGACAAAATTTGAGATTTTGAGAGAATTTAGATCAAATTTGACAAATTGGAGAATGGTATGAGTATAAGGGATGAAAAATATGTCTATGGGCAATATTTCAATTTTTGGGGCAAAAATGTAATTTTTGACTTTTACGGGGGCAAAAGTGTAAATTTCAAAAATTACTCCACCGAGACTTTGGATAAGTCTGAGAATTTTATCTAAGCTATGGATATGTGGGACAAGTGTATGGTTAAAATTTGAAAACAAATGGATGAAATTTTAAAAATGGGCCAATGGGAAAGTGACACGTGGCATTTTTTAAATGAAATAATATTATTTTAATGAAAAGCCAGCCCATTTAAACCCAAATTTTGAGTGCTGGCCGGCCATAAGGAAGAACGAGAGAGGAAATAGAGAGGAAAGGAAGAAACAAAGAAAAACCAAAGAGAAACAAGAAAATTCAAAGGGAAATTCTCGGTTTTCGACCGTTTACGCGTCTAACGGTAAGATTTTTCGATTTTAGCTTGATTTCTACCTTTCCTATGCCTTTATTTCCATTTAGCATGCTTGAGGAGAGAGATCAAAAAGTGATATCAAGGTCTGGACGAAATTCTAGGGGAGAGAAATTGAAATTTTTAGGTTTTGATTTTTAGTTAAATTGATAGTTTTAGTTAGTTAAATGTGTTTAGAAATTAAATTGGGCAAGAAATCAGTAAATTTTCACAATACCCACTCTTGGCTGGATGCTCAATGCTGTACAATGATGATGAATTGATTTTATTCTAAGGAAAATGAAGAGAAAATGATGAAAAACGATTAAACGTGATAGAAAAACAAAGTAGAAAATTAACCGACCTAATGTCCCATTTTTGGCCGAATTTTCCAAGGAAGGGAGTGAGCTGATTTTGTTGTTTTTAGAAGGTTATTGGCTGATATTTAATGGTTAGAAATGTTGGAGAGAGAATGGGATGATTTAGAGCTAAAATGGAGCGCGTTAGCAATTTATCGAGCAAAGTGCCAAAAATAGGTTAATACCGTGTTTAAGCCGTTTTAGGCTATTGCATTTCATACCATGCATTAGTATAGGATTTAAGTTAATTATATAGTGATTTAGCATCAATGTGATGAATTGTGTAAATTTTTTGTAATGTGTCTAGGAGGAGAGCTGTCACGACCCAGAACCTCCCTCAGGCCCATGACAATCGCTGCAACGTCCCTGATTGACACTCATTATTCGGAATGCCAACCGGAACCCCGCAAGGCTTACATATCAATTTCTTTCCTTTCCTATGAGCAATCGTTGTTAAATATCTAGTTTTTAGAGAATATACACTATTTTATATCAAAAACAATCAAAATAAAATTTTCGCCACACAGGGGTATTTTGGTCATTTTTTTCTCAAAAATTTCAAAACTAGCTAAAACGTAATATACAAGTACAAAACACATAATTCATATTCAGAATGAGTTTAAAAGTCTAAAATCTTCATTTAAAACGAAATTACGGTTATTTGAATATAATAAGAAAATAAAAGAAATATTAAGGAAAATATTCTATTTTCTTATAAAACAATATTTATAGAGTTATACGTGAATAATTTTTATAGCGTAAAAGCTAAATAAATTTATACATATTGAAATACAGTAAGCCAAAATATTTAATTTAATTTACAATAACAAGGGGGACCCCGAATAAACAAAAGTAAAGAGGACTGTGAACCTACGGTTTGGAAAATGCAGATCCAATGGTAATCCTCGATAAGATCAGCTATCTACAGTCTATACTGAACCTGAAATGGGTGGAAAGGAGTTGGGTGAGATTTTGCAATCCCAATGAGTAAACAGACATTATCATAAATATCTAAAGGCGAGTAAAATGGAGGCAAGTTTAAACAACAAATTTCAACCCATTTCATAATGTTTTCAATTTATTTCTTAAACCATAAAATATTTGTACTTTACCAAAACAATTGTTAAGGCTTATGTCTTTTATTAAAACAAGGCTCAAGCCAAAACTAATCCTCGGGGATACCTTGGCCGAGGCATCTAACCGAGTCCGCCAAGGGTGTTAAAATATTCACACGTGAAACACATTTTTATTTTTAAAAACCAGCCGTTCCTTGGCGTTGGCCGAGTTACACATTCATGTGGGGGTTCGACGTGAAGTGAGCTCTAATACTACCCCAGGAGTTACCCTCCTCGCCTCTACAATCGGAGTAACTATATAACTGGGTTTACCGTGCCCCTCTAATAGGCAGTCCACGGAAACCCGTCACTGCAGTGACTAACCCACCAATTTTAATAAAATTTCAACAGTATAACGTGGCTTTTATTTATTTATCCAGCCTGCATAGTAAAACAACTTACATAAATTTCCCAATGCATTCACAAAATGTAGCCACATATACTCATTTCTCATAAGCCATTCCTAAGAAAATATATATTTTTCAAGTCAATTTGTAGCCTCAAATTACTCAATTTCATAATCAATACAATATATTTTTATTTGTCACATTTATTCCTAAAACACCAAAAATCCCGTTTTAATCTCGTTCTCATTTCATAAAATACATAAAGGGCATTTAAAAATAAACTCTAGATAATTTACAATAATAATAAGTTTACTCACCGTTTGTACAAACTAAAAGCTTTCTAAGTGCCCCGATCACTAATCGTCGGGTACGACTTCTTTGCCTTTTCTGGAAGGCTCTCCTCCTAGACACATTACAAAAATTTACACAATTCATCACATTGATGCTAAATCACTATATAATTAACTTAAATCCTATACTAATGCATGGTATGAAATGCAATAGCCTAAAACGGCTTAAACGCGGTATTAACCTATTTTTGGCACTTTGCCCGATAAATTGCTAACGCGCTCCATTTTAGCTCTAAATCATCCCATTCTCTCTCCAACATTTCTAACCATTAAAAATCAGCCAATAACCTTCTAAAAACAACAAAATCAGCTCACTCCCTTCCTTGGAAAAATTCGGCCAAAAATGGGACATTAACTCGGTAAATTTTCTACTTTGTTTTTCTATCACGTTTAATCGTTTTTCATCATTTTCTCTTCATTCCCCTTAGAATAAAATCAATTCATCATCATTGTACAGCATTGAGCATCCAGCCAAGAGTGGGTATTGTGAAAATTTAATGATTTCTTGCCCAATTTAATTTCTAAACACATTTAACTAACTAAAACTATCAATTTAACTAAAAATCAAAACTTAAAAATTTCAATTTCTCTCCCCTAGAATTTCTTCCAGCCCTTGATATCACTTTTTGAACTCTCTCCTCAAGCATGCTAAATGGAAATAAAGGCATAGGAAAGGTAGAAATCAAGCTAAAATCGAAAAATCTTACCGTTAGACGCGTAAACGGTCGAAAATCGTGAATTTCCCTTTGACTTTTCTTGTTTCTCTTTGGTTTTTCTTTTTTTCTTCCTTTCCTCTCTATTTCCTCTCTTGTTCTTCCTTATGGCCGGCCAGCACTCAAAATTTGGGTTTAAATGGGCTGACTTTTCATTAAAATAATATTATTTCATTAAAAAAATGCCACGTGTCACTTTTCCATTGGCCCATTTTTAAAATTTCATCCATTTGTTTCCAAATTTTCACCATACACTTGTCCCACATATCCATAGCTTAGATAAAATTCTCAGACTTATCCAAAGTCTCGGTGGAGTAATTTTTGAAATTTATACTTTTGCCCCCGTAAAAGTCAAAAATTACATTTTTGCCCCAAAAATTGAAAAATTGCCCATAGACATATTTTTCATCCCTTATACTCATACCATTCTCCAATTTGTCAAATTTGATCTAAATTCTCTCAAAATCTCAAATTTTGTCCGTGGGTGGTAACATTATGATTTTGCCCCTACACTCCAAAAATCACCAGAATTAAACTTTTTCACTTCCTATCATTAAATTATACTCCAAATAGTTAATCTTGGTCAAAAATTTCACTCCATGATCAAATTATTATCTTAGGTGGCAAAATGACGATTTTGCCCTTTAATATCAAAATTTGTAATTTTACCCCAAATGAACCCTCGAACTCCGAACAATCATTTTTAGTCATTCCTGGACTATAAAATATTAAATTTCATCCTACAATTCCTATTTGAACTAGTTCGAGGTTAAATCAATTTAAGTGTACCGTTAGGTACAATATCGGGTTTCGTCTATTCTTAGGTGCTTTTCTAGCGTAATAACATGCTACTCAATGCATGTATGTCATGACATGTATTTATAGGGTCGGGTTTTACAAGAGCCTTTCGGAAAAGGCAAAGAAGTCGTACCCGACGAGTAGTGATCGGGGCGCTTAGAAAGCTTTTAGTTTGTACAAACAGTGAGTAAACTTATTATTATTGTAAATTATCTAGAGTTTATTTTTAAATGCCCTTTATGTATTTTATGAAATGAAAACGGGATTTTTGATGTTTTAGGAATAAATGTGATAAATAAAAGTATATTGTATTGATTATGAAATTGAGTAATTGGAGGCTGCAAACTGACTTGAAAAATATATATTTTCCTAGGAATGGCTTATGAGAAATGAGTATATGTGGCTATATTTTGTGAGTGCATTTGGAAAATTTATGTAAGTTGATTTTACTATGCAGGCTGGATAAATAAATAAAAGCCACGTTATACTGTCGAAATTTTATTAAAATTGGTGGGTTAGTCAGTGCAGTGACGGGTTTCTGTGGATTGCCTATTAGAGGGGCACGGTAATCCCAATTATATAGTTACTCTGGTTGTAGAGGCGAGGAGGGTAACTCCCGGGGTAGTATTAGAGCTCACTTCACGTCAAACCTCCACGTGAATGTGTAACTCGGCCAACGCCAAGGAACGGCTGGTTTTTAAAAATAAAAATGTGTTTCACGTGTGAATATTTTAACACCCTTGGCGGACTCGGTTAGATGCCTCGGCCAAGGTATCCTCGAGGATTAGTTTTGGCTTGAGCCTTGTTTTAATAAAAGACATAAGCCTTGACAATTGTTTTGGTAAATTATAAATATTTTATGGTTTAAGAAATAAATTGAAAACATTATGAAATGGGTTGAAATTTGTTGTTTAAACTTGCCTCTATTTTACTCGCCTTTAGATATTTATGATAATGTCTGTTTACTCATTGGGATTGCAAAATCTCACCCAACTCCTTTCCACCCATTTCAGGTTCAGTATAGACTGTAGATAACTGATCTCATCGAGGACTACCATTGGATCTGCATTTTCCAAACCGTAGGTTCACAGTCCTCTTTACTTTTGTTTATTCGGGGGCCCTCTTGTTATTGTAAATTAAATTAAATATTTTGGCTTACTGTATTTCAGTATGTATAAATTTATTTAGCTTTTACGCTATAAAAATTATTCACGTATAACTCTATAAATATTGTTTTATAAGAAAATAGAATATTTTCCTTAAAATTTCTTTTATTTTCTTATTATATTCAAATAACCGTAATTTCGTTTTAAATGAAGATTTTAGACTTTTAAACTCATTTTGAATATGAATTATGTGTTTTGTACTTGTATATTACGTTTTAGCCAGTTTCAAAATTTTTGAGAAAAAAATGACCAAAATACCCCTGTGTGGCGAAAATTTTATTTTGATTGTTTTTTATCTAAAATAGTATATATTCTCTAAAAACTCGATATTTAACAATGATTGCTCACAGGAAAGGAAAGAAACTAATATGTAAGCCTTGCGGGGTTTCGATTGGCATTCCGGATAATGAGTGTCAATCGGGACGTCGCGACGATTGTCATGGGCCTGAGGGAGGTTCCGGGTCGTGACAATTCTATTGGTATCAGAGCTTTTGGTTTTAAAGATAAGAGCTTTTGGTTTTAAAGATAAGAGTTTTGGTTTTAAATATTTACAGTATCAGTGCGGCCCCGGATTAAGTTAGGTTAGGTTGAATAGAATGCATGCATTTTCATATAGAGCCTAAGGTTCACTAAGCTTGCTCATTTTCTCTTATAGATTATTATGCCTCCTCGACGAGGACGGACGCCCACCGCTCACTAGATCGGTTGGGAGGGAAAAAGGTCGTTCCCAACGTCGTCAGCTAGATGCAGTAGGGGAAGAATCGGCTGTGTCTACCATTCGGGCAGCACCTACTGCTGAGCAAGCCGATAGTCCTCCACATCCTCCACCTCCTCCGCCACCTACGGGTATTCCCACCATGCCTACTGAGGCAGCACAGGCATTGGCAGCTTTCTTTACCGCAATGGCTGGTGGAGCTCCGACTGGTCAAGTTCCACCTATAGTACCACCAGTTACTCCTTTAGTTCCACCACCGGTACAAGATGTATCCATTTCCAAGAAGCTAAAGGAGGCTAGACAGCTCGGTTGTGTGTCTTTCACGGGTGAGTTGGATGCCACTGTGGCAAAGGACTAGATTAATCAGGTTTCAGAGACTCTCTCTGATATGAGATTAGACGACGACATGAAGCTGATGGTGGCTACGAGAATATTAGAGAAGAGGGCTCGTACTTGGTGGAATTCAGTGAAGTCCCGTTCCACTACTCCTCAAACGTGGTCCGATTTTCTCAGGGAGTTCGATGGTCAGTATTTCACTTATTTTCATCAGAAAGAAAAGAAGAGAGAATTTCTGAGTTTGAAACAGGGAAATCTAACTGTAGAGGAGTATGAGACTCGTTTTAACGAGTTGATGTTATATGTGCCGGATTTGGTGAAATCTGAGCAAGATCAAGCCAGTTATTTCGAGGAAGGGCTCCGTAATGAGATTAGAGAGCGGATGACAGTGACTGGTAGGGAGCCGCATAAGGAGGTGGTACAGATGGCTTTACGAGCTGAGAAGCTCGCGACTGAGAATAGGAGGATTTGAACTGAGTTTGCAAAAAGGAGGAATCCTGGTATGTCTTCTAGTCAGCCAGTAAAAAGAGGCAAGGACTCAGCGATTTCAGGGAGTACTACTTCTGTTTCCGTGACATCTCCTCGACCTCCATTTCTACCATCACAACAGAGACCTTCGAGGTTTAGCAGATCTGCTATGACTGGTTCTGGGAAGAGTTTCGGAGGTTCTGACAGATGCAAAAATTGTAGGAATTATCATAGTGGGCTATGTAGAGAGCCAACAAAGATGTTTCCAATGTGGACAGACGGGTCATATTAGGAGTAATTGCCCACGGTTAGGACGAGCCACGGTAGTTGCATCATCTTCACCAGCTCGCACTGATATACAGAGGAGAGATTCTTCTGGGTTACCACCGAGACAGGGAGTGGCCATACGGTCCGGTGTGGAGAGTAATACCTCGGCACATCCACTTTTGAGACCACAGACTCGTACCTCGACAAGAGTTTTCGCTGTGACGGAAGATGAGGCACAGGTCCGACCTGGAGCAGTGATAGGTACTATGTCTTTATTTGATAAAGATGCTTATGTTTTGATAGATTCTGGCTCAGATAGGTCTTATGTGAGCACCACATTTGCATCAATTGCTGATAGAAACCTGTCACCATTAGAGGAAGAAATTGTAATTCACACCCCTTTAGGAGAAAAGCTAGTTAGAAACAGTTGTTATAGAGACTGTGGGGTAAGGGTAGGCGAGGAAGAATTTAGGGGTGACTTAATTTCTCTAGAGATCCTGGATTTTGATCTAATATTGGGTATGGACTTGTTAACTGCACATCGGGCAAACGTGGATTGTTTTCGAAAGGAAGTTGTTCTCCAAAATTCAGAGGGAGCAGAGATTGTGTTTGTAGGGAAACGCCGAGTATTACCGTCCTGTGTAATCTCGACCATCAAAGCTTCGAAATTAGTGCAGAAAGGGTATCCGACTTATTTGGAATACGTGATGGTGGAAATGGAGGTCGAGGAGATGTCACGGAAACAGAAGTAGTACTCCCTGAAATCGCTGAGTCCTTGCCTCTTTTTACTAGCTGACTAAAAGACATACCAGGATTCCTCCTTTTTGCAAACTCAGTCCGAATCCTCCTATTCTCAGTCGCGAGCTTCTCAGCCCGTAAAGCCATCTGTACCACCTCCTTATGTGGCTCCCTACCAGTCACTGTCATTCGCTCTCTAATCTCATTACGGAGCCCTTCCTCGAAATAGCTGGCCTGATCCTGCTCAGATTTCACCAGATCCGGCACATATAACATTAACTCGTTAAAACGAGTCTCGTACTCCTCTACAGTTAGATTTCCCTGTTTCAAACTCAGAAATTCTCTCTTCTTTTCTTTCTGATGGAAATAAGTGAAATACTGACCATCGAATTCCCTGAGAAAATCAAACCATGTCTGAGGAGTAGCGGAACGGGACTTCACCGAATTCACCAAGTACGAGCCCTTTTCTCTAATAATCTCGTAGCCACCATCAGCTTCGTGTCGTCGTCTAATCTCATATCAGAGAGAGTCTCTGAAACCTGATTAATCCAGTCCTTTGCCACAGTGGCATCCAACTCACCCGCGAAAGATACACAACCCAATTGCCTAGCCTCCTTCAGCTTCTTGGAAATGGATACATCCTGTACTGGTGGTGGAACTAAAGGAGTAGTTGGAGGCACTACAGGTGGAACTTGACCAGTCTGAGCTTGACCAGCCATTGCTGCAAAGAAAGCTGCCAATGCCTGTGCTGCCTCAGTAGGCATGGTGGGAATACCCGTAGGTGGCGGAGGAGGTGGAGGATGTGGAGGACTATCGGCCTGCTCAGCAGTAGGTGCTGCCCGAATGGTAGACGCAGCCGATTCTTCCCTACTGCATCTAGCTGACGACATTGGGAACGACCTTTTCCCCTCCCAACCAATCTAGTGAGAGGTGGGCGTCCGCGTCGAGGAGGCATAATAATCTATAAGAGAAAACGAGCAAGCTTAAGGAACCTTAGGCTCTATATGAAAATGCATGCATTCTATTCAACCTAACTTAACTTAATCCGAGGCCACACTGATATTGTAATTTTTTTTTTTAAAACCACTTTAAAACCAAAAACTCTTATCTTTAAAACCAAAAGCTCTGATACCAATAGAATTGTCATGACCCGGAACCTCCCTCAGGCCCATGACAATCGCCGTGACGTCCCGATTGACACTCATTATCCGGAATGCCAACCGAAACCCCACAAGGCTTACATATTAGTTTCTTTCCTTTCCTGTGAGCAATCATTGTTAAATATCGAATTTTTAGAGAATATATACTATTTTAGATCAAAAACAATCAAAATAAAATTTTCGCCACACAGGGGTATTTTGGTCATTTTTTCCTCAAAAATTTCGAAACTGGCTAAAACGTAATATACAAGTACAAAACACATAATTCATATTCAAAATGAGTTTAAAAGTCTAAAATCTTCATTTAAAACGAAATTACGGTTATTTGAATATAATAAGAAAATAAAAGAAATATTAAGGAAAATATTCTATTTTCTTATAAAACCATATTTATAGAGTTATACGTGAATAATTTTTATAGCGTAAAAGCTAAATAAATTTATACATATTGAAATACAGTAAGCCAAAATATTTAATTTAATTTACAATAACAAGAGGGCCCCCGAATAAACAAAAGTAAAGAGGACTGTAAACCTACGATTTGGAAAATGCAGATCCAATAGTAGTCCTCGATGAAATCAGCTATCTACAGTCTATACTGAACCGGAAATGGGTGGAAAGGATTTGGGTGAGATTTTGCAATCCCAATGAGTAAACAGACATTATCATAAATATCTAAAGGCGAGTAAAATGGAGGCAAGTTTAAACAATAAATTTCAACCCATTTCATAATGTTTTCAATTTATTTCTTAAACCATAAAATATTTGTAATTTACCAAAACAATTGTTAAGGCTTATGTCTTTTATTAAAACAAGGCTCAAGCCAAAACTAATCCTCGGGGATACCTTGGCCGAGGCATCTAACCGAGTCCGTCAAGGGTGTTAAAATATTCACACGTGAAACACATTTTTATTTTTAAAAACCAGCCGTTCCTTGGCGTTGGCCGAGTTACACATTCACGTGGGGGTTCAACGTGAAGTGAGCTCTAATACTACCCCAGGAGTTACCCTCCTCGCCTCTACAACCGGAGTAACCATATAACTGGGTTTACCGTGCCCCTCTAATAGGCAGTCCACGGAAACCCGTCACTGCAGTGACTAACCCACCAATTTTCATAAAAATTCGACAGTATAACGTGGCTTTTATTTATTTATCCAGCCTGCATAGTAAAACAACTTACATAAATTTCCCAATGCATTCACAAAATATAGCCACATATACTCATTTCTCATAAGCCATTCCTAGGAAAATATATATTTTTCAAGTTAATTTGTAGCCTCCAATTACTCAATTTCATAATCAATACAATTTATTTTTATTTGTCACATTTATTCCTAAAACATCAAAAATCCCGTTTTAATCTCGTTCTCATTTCATAAAATACATAAAGGGCATTTAAAATAAACTCTAGATAATTTACAATAATAATAAGTTTACTCACCGTTTGTACAAACTAAAAGCTTTCTAAGCGCCCCGATCACTACTCGTCGGGTACGACTTCTTTGCCTTTTCCAGAAGGCTCTCCTCCTAGACACATTACAAAAATTTACACAATTCATCACATTGATGCTAAATCACTATATAATTAACTTAAATCCTATACTAATGCATGGTATAAAATGCAATAGCCTAAACCGGCTTAAACGCGGTATTAACCTATTTTTAGCACTTTGCCCGATAAATTGCTAACGCGCTCCATTTTAGCTCTAAATCATCCCATTCTCTCTCCAACATTTATAACCATTAAATATCAGCCAATAACCTTCTAAAAACAACAAAATCAGCTCACTCCCTTCCTTGGAAAATTCGGCCAAAAATTGGACATTAACTCGGTTAATTTTCTACTTTGTTTTTCTATCACGTTTAATCGTTTTTCATCATTTCTCTTCATTTTCCTTAGAATAAAATCAATTCATCATCATTGTACAGCATTGAGCATCCAGCCAAGAGTGGGTATTGTGAAAATTTAATGATTTCTTGCCCAATTTAATTTCTAAACACATTTAACTAACTAAAACTATCAATTTAACTAAAAATCAAAACCTAAAAATTTCAATTTCTCTCCCCTAGAATTTCGTCCAGCCCTTGATATCACTTTTTGATCTCTCTCCTCAAGCATGCTAAATGGAAATAAAGACATAGGAAAGGTAGAAATCAAGCTAAAATCAAAAAATCTTACCGTAAGACGCGTAAACGGTTGAAAACTGTGAATTTCCCTTTGAATTTTCTTGTTTCTCTTTGGTTTTTCTTTTTTTCTTCCTTTCCTCTCTATTTCCTCTCTTGTTCTTTCTTATGGCCGGCCAGCACTCAAAATTTGGGTTTAAATGGCTGACTTTTTTTAAAAATAATATTATTTCATTTTAAAAATGCCACATGTCACTTTCCCATTGGCCCATTTTTAAAATTTCATCCATTTGTTTCCAAATTTTCTCCATACACTTGTCTCATATATTCATAGCTTAGATAAAATTCTCAGACTCATCCAAAGTCTCGGTGGAGTAATTTTTGCAATTTACACTTTTGCCCCCGTAAAAGTCAAAAATTACATTTTTGCCCCAAAAATTGAAAAATTGCCCATAGACATATTTTTCACCCCTTATACTCATACCATTCTCCAATTTGTCAAATTTGATCTAAATTCTCTCAAAATCTCAAATTTTGTACGTGGGTGGCAACATTACGATTTTGCCCCTACACTCCAAAAATCACCAGAATTAAACTTTTTCACTTCCTATCATTAAATTATACTCCAAATAGTTAATCTTGATCAAAAATTTCACTCCATGATCAAATTATTATCTTAGGTGGCAAAATGACGATTTTACCCTTGAATATCAAAATTTCTAATTTTACCCCAAATAAACCCTCGAACTCCGAACAATCATTTTTAGTCATTCCTGGACTATAAAATATTAAATTTCATCCTACAATTCCTATTTGAACTAGTTCGAGGTTAAATCAATTTAAGTGTACCGTTAGGTACAATATCAGGTTTCGTTTATTCTTAGGTGCTTTTCTAGCGTAATAACATGCTACTCAATGCATGTATGTCATGACATGTATTTATAGGGTCGGGTTTTACACCAAGTGTTGGTGATAGAAACCTACTATCTGTGAGATAGAGGGGTCAACTGGAATCCTCGACAAAATCGGTATCTACAAGCTACCACAGGCCTGAAATATTTGGAAAGGAGGTGGGTGAGATTTTGCAATCTTAATGAGTAAACAGACATTATCATAAATATCTAAAAGTGAGTAAAATGGAGGCAAGTTTAAACAACAAATCACAAACTATTTCATAAGGTTTTCCATTTATTCCTAAATGTTTGTAATTTACCAAAACAATTGTTAAGGCTTATGACTTTTATTAAAAATAGGGCTCAAGCCAAAAACTAATCCTCGGGGATACCTTGGCCGAGGCATTTAACCGAGTCCGCCAAGGTTGTTAAGATATTTACATGTTAAACACATTCTAGTTTTGAAAACAAGTTGTTCCTTGGCGTTGGCTGAGTTACACATTCACGTGGGGGTTCGACGTGAAGTGAACTCGAACACTACCCCAACAGTTACCCTCCTCGCCTCTACTATCGGAGTAACTATAAAATCGGGTTTACCATGCCCCTCTAATAGGCAATCAACGGAAACCTGTCACTGCAGTGACTAAACCCACCAACTTTAATAAAATTTCGACAGTATAACGTGGCCTTTTTTTATTTACCCAGCCTGCATAGTAAAAGACAACTTACATAAATTCCCAATGCAATTATCAAATATAGCCACATATATACTTATATATCATAAGCCATTCATAGGAAAATATATTTTTCAAGACAATTGGCAGCCTTCAATTACTCAATTTCATGATTAAAAGTTTCTTATTTCAGAAACTCAAGACAATATATTTATTTGTCACATTTATTTCTAAAACATAAAAAATCCCATTTTAATCTCATTTTCGTTTCATAAAATCCATGAAGAGCATTTAAAAATAAACTCTAGATAATTTACAATAATAATAGGTTTACTCACAGTTTGTACAAATTAAATGCTTTCTAAGTGCCCTAATCACTGTTCGTCGGGTACAACTTCTTTGCCTTTACAGGAAGGCTCTCCTCCTAAACACATTGCAAAATTTACACAATTCACCACATTGATGGTAAATCACTATATAATTGACTTAAATCCTATACTAATGCATGGTATGAAATACAATAGCCTAAAACGACTTAAACGCAGTATTAACCTATTTTTGGCACTTTACCCGTTAAATTGCTAACGCGCTCCATTTTAGCTCTAAATTGTCCCATTTTCTCTCCAACATTTTTAACCATTAAATATCAGCCAATAACCCTCTAAAATCACCAAAATCAGCTCACTTTCCTCCTTGAAAAATTCGGCTAAAAATGGGACATTAACTAGGTAAATTTTTCACTTTGTTTTTCTATCACATTTAACCATTTTTCATCATTTTCTCTTCATTTCTATTAGAATAAAAATCAGTTCATCATCATTGTACATCATTGAAGATTCAACCAAGGGTGGGTATTGTGAAAATTTCATGCTTTCTTGCCCAATTTGATTTCTATCGTAACGTGCGGGTCCGGGAACCCGACCGCCAGGCGCGAACGTGAAAAACTCACTAAAAATTAAACTAGGAGTCACCACCAATCTTTTTTACTAGGTGCGATTGGCCACCTATTGACTCAATTCTAATCGATGAAAACTTAAATTAATTTTAAACCCACCGAAAAGAACCTTAAACTGGTCTACGATTTTTTTTTAGATCTAGGTTCGGGAGTACGGTTACACCCGGGGAAGGATTAGCACCCTCGGGATGCCCGTTCCACGAACGGTACCATTTTTAGATTATCCTATTAGGCTTTAATTTTTAATTTCACTATATTTTCTAATTATTATTTTTTTATTTTATCTCCTATTTAACCTAAAATGGAATGCAAATGGGTGGCAAGATGGAATGCATGACGTGAGATAAAAATGCCGGAAGAATAACCTTTTATCGAGGATATTTTCTCGAATCCGCCCATCATACTGGTGGGACTCGGGATATTCTCTCACCTAGGGAATTATCCGAGAAACTCGCCTTCGGAAATTCGACGGATAATTCCCGTCATCGGGGTCATCGTACATTTTCTTTTTAAAACAATATTTTTGTGCATAATGAACCTAATTCGGGCAAAAGCCTTTTATTAAAGATGGTCCTCGAGCCCTCCCATCATACTGGCGAGACCCGAGGACGTCTTTTCATCTAAAGAACTTTTCGAGAAATACTCACCTTCGCAAGATCCCCGGAAGATCCCATCATCGGGGCTTAAACTCGAAAACAAAAATATTTATATGCAATGATATGTATGATGCAATACATATATGCTATGCTAATGCAATTATCTATGTTTTTTGTTATTATTAATTATTTTTATTTTATTATATATTTTATTATCATATTTTCTATTCTTATTTCTTATTATTATTTTTTTTATACTTTACATTTTTTGTTCTAAGTTCTTATGTTTTCCATTTATACTTAGACAAATTGCTTATAATTCTATGTTATTTTAGTGAACAAAAATTATATATTTTTTATTATACTATTTTTATTTTATATATTTTTATATTTTTATTATTATATTTTTCATAAGCAATCTTTTATTCAAACCTAATGTCTAATATCTTATTATATATATATATATATATATATTTATTACTATTTTTTATTTTTTTATTTTTATTTTTTTACATTTTTTTATAGTTTATGCCATTTAATATTCAATGCTTAATTTTAAATTAGTTGTTTTTTATTATTTTATTATTTTATTATTTTATTTATTTAATGTCATGTATATTGTATTTTCACAAATTAATTATTTATTATATGTTTGAATTATTATTATTTTTTATCATTTATTATTTATTATTTATTTATTATTTTTATCAAGTAATTTTTTTTGGTATAGTCAAACTTTTTATTTATTAAGAATTTCGGAACCTTGAAATCGAGGCCCTCCCATCGTACTAGTGGAGCCTTGATTCGGATTCTGAACCTAAGGAATATCGGCCCGAGATTGCAACTCCTCGCGCCCCCGACCAATCATCCCATCATCGGTATTGTTTACTTAACTTATTTAATATTATTGTGTCTTAAAATTCAATTTTTCCAAGGTCAATTCTAATACCTATCTTATTATAATTATTTGACTAGCTCAACTATATATATTTTTTATTTAACATAAAATGTTTCTTCCTTGTTTATTCTCATTCACTAAATATATTTTTACAATCTAATGTATAAACATATTTTATATGCTCCTTACATGGTTTTACCCAAGGATACCTCACCAATGTCTCAATAGTCTCCAATTTTTACTTAACTTAACCTTTATATTATTTTTTTTGCCTATCATCTATTTCATTCATTTATATTTTTATAGTTTATATTTAGATCTCTAGATCTATCACTATAAACATATTTTATTTAGCAATCTATAATTTTTTTTGCTATGTGCTTTATTTTCCTAAGTTTCAATACCTCTAATAAATATTTTCTTACATTTGAATCCTTTTCTTATGTAAAATTTTTTTATATTTATATATCCCTTTATTTGTATTACTTTCTTAAATCTCAAAAATAAAACCTAAGGATTTTAGAACATTACATTGAAGTACTAATCTTAAATGATTAAACAATAATCCTACAAACAAATAAAATGAACAAACTCAAGCCATCAAAATTTAAGAGAAATGATAAATGTTTTACCTTTCTAAGCTCCTCCAAATCAATAGCCCACTCCAATCAATTTTTAACTCTGCAGCCAGCAAATTTTATTCTTCCAAAATATGCCATTTGGGGTGGGAAATGGGAGGCCTACCCATAGGACGCACTTTAAGAAACCCCACTATTTTTTATCTTTTCTTCACTTTTTCCTTCCCTTTCTTTCTCTAGTGCCCAGCTAATTCTCTTTCTCTCTACCCGTTTCTTTTTTTTGCTCTCTCACCCAAGATCTCCCCCTTCCTCACTCACCCAAACCGGCGGCACTAAGAGAAAGCCCCATACTCTCTAACCGACCTTCTTGTTATTTCCCTCTTTCTTTCTTCCTTTTTTTTTGTTTATGGCTTCCCCCTTGCTAGAAATCTGGGAATTTTTTATTTTTGCAGATTTGTTGATCTCCTGCACCCGAATGCTACAGTGTCCTCTCCCCTTTATACCCGATTCTTGGGCTCTGGAGGGGGCACGCTCCACTACCTTGCCAGACGTGAATTTTTCGCGTCTGGCAGGGTGAGAGAGGTGCCTGGCAGGGTGCGTCCGCACCCTGCCAGTCGTACCTCACTCCCCTCTTTTTTCATTTCTTCTTTATTTTAATTTTTATTATTTTTATTATATATTTTTTTTTAATTCATTTTTTTGTTTATGATTTAGTGTCTACAATTTCTATACACATTTAACTAACTAAAACTATCAATTTAACTAAAAATCAAAACATAAAAATTTCAAATTCCTCCCCCTTGAATTTCGGCCAGCCCTTGGTATCACTTTTTGATCTCTTTCCTCAAGCATGCTCAATGGAAACAAAGGCATAAGAAAGGTAGAAATCAAGCTAAAGTCGAAAAATCTTACCATTAGACGCGTAAACGGACGAAAAACGTAATTTCCCCTTTGAATTTTCTAGTTTTCCTTTGGTTTTTCTCTTTTCTTCCTTTCCTCTCTGTTTTCTCTCTTGTTCTCTCCTTATGGCCGGCCATCACCTGATGTGGAGTTTAAATGGGCTGATTTTCTATTAAAATAATATTAAACAATTAAAAAGTGCTATGTGTCACTTTTCCATTGGCCCGTTTTTAAAATTTCATCCTTTAAACTTCAATTTTTCACCACTTAACATACCATAGTTATTCATACCAAAAATAAGTAAATCCTATGATTTTGACAAGTTTTGGGTGGTGAAAATTACAGTTTTTACCCCGAAGCGACAAAATTATCGTTTTGCCCCTATGTTCCGAAAATTGTCGAAATTGAAATTTTTCACTTCCTATAATTAACTTATACTCCAAATAGTTCATCTTGGTCAAAAATTTCACTCCATGATCAAATTATTATCTTAGGTGGCAAAATGATGATTTTACCCCTAAACATCAAAATTTTCAATTTTTTCCCAAATGAACCATCAAACTTCGAACAATCATTTTTAGTCATTCTTGGACAGTAAAATATTAAATTTCATCCTACGATTCCTATTTGAACTAGTTCGAGGTTAAATCAACTCAAGTGTACCGTTAGGTACAATACCGGGTTTCGTCTATTCTTAGAGACTTTCCTAGTGTAATAACATGCTACTCAGTGTATGTATGTCATGACATGTATTTATAGGGTCGGGTTTTACATTAATATTAGCTTCTCATTTTCTCACCATTATTCATCATTTTCTAAGCCATTTCTCTTGAAATAATAACAATCCATCTCCCACACACATCAAGGAAGATTCAGCCAATGAAGACTCATAGGGAAAATGGATTCTTTTCTTATTATTTTACTTCTAAATATGCTAAACTAACTAAAAACACTAACATAACTTAAAATCAAATCAATCCAACATCTTTCTCTCTCCATACCCATTTTGACCAGCCATGAATTCATCATGAAAACATGTAATTTAACCATGGAAAATAAAAAGAAATGCTGAAGGAAAATAGATTTCAAGTTTAAATTGAAAAATCTTACATTTTTCACTTATTTTCCTTGATTTTCCACACTTTTTCTCTTCAAATTCCCCACCTAGGGTTTGTTCTCTTCCTTTTTCCCTTTGTTCTTGGTGTGGCCGAATATTTGGAGACAAATGAGGGGTTTATAGGCTGATTTTTATAGAAAATAATAAAATATTCTAAGCTTAACACATGGCATGTTTCCATTGGTCAATTTTTGAAACTTTAAAAATTTTAAACCTTTTATTTCCACCACATGATTAGTCAAAGGTCAAAATGAGGTTAAGGGAAGACCATGTGCTGGACAAATGTCCTGGTGGTGGAAAATTACTGTTTTGCCCTTAGGGTGGCAAAATTACCATTTTACCCCTATGCTTTGAAAAATACCAAGATTACAATTTTTCACTTCTCAACCTCAAATTATGTTCTAAATAGTCAATCTTGATCAATCTTAGTCAAAAATTTCATCCAACACTTACATGTTAACCTTGGGTGGCAAAATGACCATTTTGCCCCTAGGTTATGAAAATTTCAGTTTGACTTCAAATTGATCCTCGAACTCCAAATCACCATATTAAATCATTCCTGGACTGTAAAATTTTCAATTTCACCCTTAAAATCTCTATTCGATCAAGTTCGAGGCTTAAATCAACTTTGTTGTACCTTTAGGTACAATACCGACTTTTATAAATTTTTCGGGATTCTCCTAGCATGCAAACATGCTATCCATCACATGTATGTCATGACAAATATTTTATAAGGTCGGGCTTTACAACTACTCTTAATTTTCAATGTTTTATTTCTTTTTTTATTGAGAGAAACATTAAATTTTTTAAACTTACTCTTCATCAATCACGTGTTATGTGGCAATATTTTTTATGTTATTTATGTTGTTGATGGTTGCAGATGGAATCTGACAATATCAATGTTTCTTTTGAATCAAATGTTCATTGTCTACAGATTGAGCAATGTTGCAATAGTTAATGATGTGTTTTTAATTATGATTGAAAATTATGAATGATTTTTAATCTTATTAGTGTTTGAAGGTTTGATGTTAAATTGTTAATGACGTATTTTATCATATTATATGATAATGAATTTTATGTATGTTATTTATATTAATTTTTATTATATTTGATGTTATTATTATTTTTTTTATTATAATTATTTTTATAATTATAGATTTTAAATTTAAATAATAAAATTATATTTAATTGTAAATATTTTTATTTAATTGTGTTGCACGTGTTAATCATGTTAAACGTGTCATTAATCATGTTGTGTCTTATATTGATACGTTTAATAAATGTGTTAATCGTGTCGTGTCGTATTACACGTGTATTAAACGTTTTAATCATGTCGTGTCGTATTACACGTGTACTAAACGTATACGTGTACATGTTTTAAATTTAAGACACGAATATTAAACGTGTCGTGTTCCTGTTTAACCTTAACGTGTTTCGTGTCTAATCATGTCTGACACGTTTATGACACGTTAACACAAATTATCAAGTCTAATTAAAATGACTAAGGCACATAGGCCGCATCGAAGGCCTTAAAGCTCAAAGATTGAAAAAACCCTTGGGAACCCTAAAACAATCCCGATGAGTACAAATGAAGACCCATGATTGACATCGAGAAGACAGGTTTAAAAGAGCAGAACATAGATTTAAAGTCACGTCAATCGACCGTACAAATTATAGTCGCCCGCTACAAATCCCCAAAAACCCAAGGCCCAAAGGTAAATGTAGGAAAAATAATGAACAAGAGAAACGAAATAAGGAATAAGGAAGATGGAGGAAAAGAAAACATAAGGTAGGTGAAAAATCTATACGATTACAATGACTGAGGCATATAAGCCACACCGAAGGCCTTAAAGCCCAACTCAAAATTCATACATATAGCCCACTTGGAGTTAAAAAAAGTTTAAGAAGCACTTAAGAAGTATAAGAAGCTGGCACTTGTCAACCTTTGAAGCAACCAGTTGTCAACCTCTGGGAAGGCCTCAAGGGTTTCCTTTAATATAAAGGTCTAGATATGCAGCACTTAAATGATTAAATGGTAGATGATAGTAAAATTGGTTTGAAGTTATGTTTGTGCCATAAAGACTATATTCTTAGCATTCTTATTTTATTCAAAGCTCTCTAAATTGTAACAACTCAAATCACTATCATATTTTCTGTAAATCAAAGATAATAAAAACATTTAAAAGCGACTAAACAAATAGTAGCAAATGAATAGAAGTACGAGCAAGTGCAAATCAAAGACAAAAGAAGAAAATGAAAGTTAAAGAAAAGTAAATGACAATTCAAAAACCTAAACCTAAACATAATTGTATAAACATGCCTAAATGCAGTGAATGGTGTAAATAGTAACAATAGCAACACGATTAATTCAAAATATAAAAGCATGTTTGTCGAAGAAAATGTGCTTACGTCAAGAGAGGTATTTTTTCATTTATGGTCTTAACACTTATATTTGTTAGCATAAAATCATATATTACTTTGCACTCATTATAAGCATTATAGAACTATATATTTGAAGAATCAACTTCAAGGATTTTTACTTTCAATTTGGACTTTGTATTCCGAAATATGAATAGATTGCCAATGTATATTATTAAGCTTGTATAGTAGGATTTCATTTTGTTTCTTACTTGAATCTTTAATGAATGAGCAGCAAGTATTTGCGTGATTGTTGTGTCTCTGACTGCCTCCTGTTTAGCACAGGTAGGCTTGCATATTTTTGAGCTAAACATTATATTGTTAATTTTGATATTCATGGTTTGTTTGTAAAAATGTTAGTTTTGAAAGTTTCCAATATTACTATAACTCTCATTAGTAAATATATTATCTCTATTTGTATGTTATTTCTAGTTTGTTTGAACTGAGATATATTTTTGATGTAGAGCATGAGGCTAGATAAAAAACAATCTAAAACAATAGTTAAGCAAAGTTGAGGCTTTAATTTTAATTGATCCAAAAATAATTTTAAACTTTGTATTCTAATTAAGGTTAAGCAAATATACATAATAAAATAATTTTTTTTATTATCATTCCAACAAATATGAGAATGGGATTGACTGTTTTTGTTAATAGCTGGTCTTTAGTCACTTTTGTTGTCATATCTCCATACAATACCACTTTTAGTTGTAATCACTGTTAGCAATCGCAATTCAATTAAATTTCAAGACAAATTTAAGTTGAACATAAATAAAAATGTATAAGTATAATTATTTGTATTATGATTTACCTAAGGTCTTCGATGTAGAGGATCTGTTTGTCAACAACATGTTTTATGTTGTTCAAACGAAGTTTTCCAATATTGATAAATGAGTTTAGAGTTTCAATGAAATCTAAAGTAAGAGTAATATTTAATTTATTGTTTGAAATGTAGATATTGATAAAAATTCATGGTATTTTTTTATTGATTTAGGAGATATGATTTAACTTGTTATAAATTGTATCATGGTGAATACTTTAATTCAAGTTGTTGTATGGTGTGAAGACAAAATAACAAGTAGGATGGACTAAAGTCTTCTTAAATTTCTTGAATTTCAGTGTTTTTGTAATACCCCGCACCCTCGTTGGACACAAATAATACCTTATTGATCAAACGAATGATCGTTTGATGTGAATTGGCGTGTTAAAGAGCGACAAAGGATAAAAGGAACGTTCAAGAATAAAATGCTTAACACGTGCAGAAACAACAATTAAATAATAATATTTTCGTTGGAGAGGAATTAGTAAGCTAAAGGATGATTCGGAAGTAAACCGAGATGTAATGATGTGTTTCGAGACCAAAGAAGGCAAGTGAAAATTTTTGAAATAAAATAATATTCTATTCAATAAAATTATATTAAAATATTAATATTTTATATGTTGTCGAAATTAGTCATGAAAAATGGAATATTACTAATTTAAGTGGGGGAGAAGAAGTAAAGAAGAATTTTGAAGGAAAACGACGATAATTGTGTCAGCGTGATTTTATTAAATCGAGCTAACGCGGGTAAGTAAATATTTAAATATTATGGTGACACCGTATTGAAATGCGATCTTGATATTTTGATTATACACGTGTAAGAAAAGGAAGATAGAAGGAAATTAGAAATTTTACACGTGTTGGAAGAATTAATTTTAAAATATGAAAATTTGAGGGAGGTGTATTAAATAAAATGAAGTTAAGGCATAATATGTAAATTTTATTATTTTGAAGAAATAAAAATATTATGAAAATAAAATGGATGATAAAATAATGAAGAAAAGATGTTGAAAAGTCAAACCAAAGAATTATAAGGTGAATGGCCGGCCGTACAAAAATCAAAGGAAGAAAGACAAAATAAAATAACAAAGAAAACAAAAGAGAAGAATGTAGAAATGATGGTGGGGCCGGCCATGTGAGATGAAAGAAATGAAAAAGAGATAAAAGAGAAAAAGGAGAGGAAGTCGGTTGTGAGTGGGAGAAGAAAAATAAAGGAAAGAAAAATCGTGGGGGAGGAAGAAAGAAATGAAGAGAAAAAAAGAGAGAAAGAACCGTGGGAGAGAAAGGAAAGGAAAAAGGAACAAAAATTCTACTCTTTTCTTGGCACAATTTTGATGCACTTTGAGGGAGGAAAAGAGAGCTTTTTGCTACAATTTTTGGAGGAAGAAAAAGCTAAAACATTTTGAGGTAAGAAAGCTGATTTTTTTTTAGGTTAATTGCAGGAATTTTTGATGTTTTTATGGCTGATTTTGGTGCTAAAAATTCAAGGTTTTTGTTGCTGAAATTGTGTAAATTTGCTGCTGAAAATTTTTGGAGGTTTTTGCTGCCATTGAAGAACAGCTTTGGCTACTGAAAATTTGAGCTGTTTGCTACCAATTTGTGCAGAAAAATTTGAGCTGTTTGATGCCAATTTGTGTAGAAAAGTTTGAGCTGTTTGCTGCCAATTTGTGCAAAAAACTTGGAGCTGTTTGCTGGTAGTTTCTGTCAAGCCCAGCTCTACAATATGTTTATTATACCATTCTTACATAAGAATGCATGTTTGCTTACTTGGGTACCTCAAAAATTGTTAAAGGACAACAATGTACCAAATGGTACAATTAAGTTGAATTAAGACTCAAACTAGACCAAATAGAGATTTTAAGACGAAATTGAGAATTTTAAAACCCCAGAATGACTTAAAATGGTGATTCGGAGTTCGAGGACCAATTTGGAGTTAAATTGGAATTTTCATGACCTAGGGGTAAAATGGTCATTTTGCCACTTAAGGTTAAGATGTGAGTGTTGGATGCAATTTTTGACTAAGATTGATCATTTGGAGTATAATTTGAGTTTGAAAAGTGAACAATTTTAATTTCAGCATTTTTTCAAGCATAAAGGGCAAAATAGTCATTTTGTCGTCCAGGGGCAAAATTGTAATTTTACACCACCCAGCACTTGTCTAACACATGGATTTTACCCAATATTATAATGGATAATTGAGGAAATTTAAGTGGTGGAGAGAGATTGCTTAATGGTTAAGTATGACACATGGACCAATGGATGGTGACATGTGTCAAAATCTCATCCATTTATTATTTTTTTCCTTATAAATTAGCACAAAATCAACCCATTTCTCTTCATTATGGCCGGCCAAAGCAAGAAAAAAGGAAGAAAAAGGAAGAACAAACCCTAGGTGGAAAAATTCAAGGGAAAGGTGTGAAAATTCAAAGAAACAAGTGAAAAAAGGTAAGGTTTTTTTCAATTAAGCTTGAGATCTATCTTTCTTAAGCATTTTTTCTTATATTCCATGGTTGAATCAGATGAAAGCATGATGAATCCCTTGCTGGACAAACACTTAGAGAGAGATTTTGATACTTGATTTGGTTAGATTTCAATGTATTTTAGTGTTTTTAGTTAGTTAGTGATGTGTAGCATGAAAATCAAGCAAGAAAAATTCATTTTCTCCCATCACCCATCATTGGTCGAATTTTCCATGTAGAGAGTGGATGTTGATTTTGATTTTATTTCAGGTGAATTGGTTAGGAAATGATGAATTACGGTGAGAAAATCAAGTAGGAAAAATCATAGTATTGATGCACCCATTATGGCCGAAATTCCTAAGAGAAAATGTGAGGATGATTTTTGCCATATTTCAAGTTATTTAATTTGTGTTTGATGATTTGGAGTATTGGGAGAAAAGTGGAATTACTTGGAGTTAAATTGGACATAATGGCCAATTAATCAAGTGATAGATCGAATTAGGCCAATACCATTTTATTTAGGTACACAATTGAATTTGTGTAGAACATCGTGTTTAGACGATAATCCGAACAATTTGCATTCCATTTCATGCATTAGTAAAGAGGTTGAAATAGATTTATAATGGTATGACACAGTATATTGAATTGTGTGTCGTGTATTGTATATAGGTGGTGAGCCCTCTAACAAGGGTAAAGACGTTGTATTAGAGGACTGAGAATAAGAATATTTCAAACTCCTGATACTGTGAGTAACCTTATTATCATCTTAATTATTTAAAGTGGTTTTTATCCGATTTTGTGATTCTATGAAAAATGAGTTTAAATGGCAAATCTTTATGTTTTATAAGCAAAATGTGATTAAATGAAATGATTTTATAAAATTGTCTTAAAATTGAATGATGGTTTTGGAAAATGGAGTAATTGGAGACTAATTACTGTGTTATAAATCATGGTTTGAATTGTATGGCTTATGATAATATTGGCATGAATGGTTGATTTGGTAAATGTGTTAAAAATGTATGAACTGTTAATTTACCTTGAGAGGCTGTAAAATAAAATAATTGCCATGTCATGCTATCGTAAATTTTATTAAATTGATGGGTTATAAATTAGTCGCTACAGTGGACGGGTTCCGTGGATCAACCTATTAGAGGGGCATGGTAATCCTATTATATTTATACCTTAGTATGAGGCACGGTTGGATAACTCCTGAGGTTAACACTTTAGAGTTCACTTCACGCCAAACCACCACGTGAGGGTGAACTCAGCCAACACCAAGGATCAGCTATGTTTTCAAAATAAAAACATGATTTATGAGTACATAACTTTTTAACAGCCTTGGCGGACTCGGTTGGGATAGCCCTCGATCAAGGTATCCCTAATAACAGAGTATGAAAATGATTTTGGCACGAGCCAAAGTTTTAAGAAATTTATAAGCCATGTTGATTACTTGATTTATATGAATTGATTTTATTTGGTTGAAATGAGTTGAAAGGTGATGAATTACAATATGTTAAACTATTTTATCTGTCTCCATTTACTCAGCTTTAGATATTTTAGATGGTATTTGTTTACTCACTGGGATTATATAATCTCACCGGGATTATATAATCTCACCACCCTCTTTTTCACCCATTTCAGGCTCAGGATAGTTGTTAGATAGCTCATTTTGTTGAGGGCTACAGTTGGATTTGCATCATCCAAACTGTAGGTTTACAGTCTTTCTTACTTTTAGTTATTCGGGGGCCTACTGATTATTGTAAATTAAATTAAATACTTTGGTTTACTGTATTACAATATGTATGAATTTATTTTACTTTTACGCTGCAAAAAAAAATTATTTACGTATAACTCTAAAAATATTGTTTTATAAAAAACTAGAATATTTTATTGAATATTTCTTTTATTTTTTTATTATATCCAAATTATCATAATTTCATTTTAAATGAAGGTTTTAGATGTTTAAACTTATTTTTGATTATGAATTATGTGTTTTGTACCCGTATACTACATTTTTAGCGAATTTCGAGATTTTTGAGGAAAAATGACCAAAATGCCCCTGTGAGAAAAAAATTGTTTTTCTATTGTTTTGATGTGGAAGTAGTTTATAATCTCTTAAAACATAATTTTAGTGACTAATACTCATAGGGGAAGCGAGAAAAACTGATGTTAAGCCTTGCGAGGTTTCGATTGACATTTCGGGTAATGAATATCTATCGGGACGTCGCGGTGGTTGTCACGGGCTCGATGGGAGTTCCGGGTCGTGACAGTTTGTGCAGGAAAATTGGACATCTTTGTGCTGCCAAAATTGAGAAGTTTTGTTGCTGGAAATTTGAGCTGAAAATCTGATAATTTTAAAGTAGAAAATGGCAGCAAAAAGGGTGAGAAAATGAGGCTTTTAGTGATCAATTTTAAGAGGAAAAGAAGAGAGGAAGCCACGGTGGTGAAGAGATGTCAAACCCTGTTTTATAAAATAATTACGACGTCATTTACATGCTCAATAGAATGGTTACATGTTTAGGAAGTTTGAGAAATCGTTAAAAGATGATATTGCCCCTAATGGTATCATTAAGTCGATTAAGCTTCGAACTAGTTCAAATAGGAATTTTAAGGTGAAATTAAGAGTTTCACAGTTCAGGGATGACTCAAAATGGTAATTCGGAGTTCGAGGATTAATTTGGAGTCAAACCGAAATTTTCACTATCTAGGGGTAAAATCGTAATTTTTCTAATCGCGGACAAAATTTGAGATTTTGAGAGAATTTAGATCACATTTGACAAATTGGAGAATGGTATGAGTATAAGGGATGAAAAATATGTCTATGGGTAATTTTTCAGTTTTTCGGGTAAAAATGTAATTTTTCATTTTACGGGGGCAAAAATGTAATTTTTAAAAATTTGCTCCACCAAAACTTTGGATGAAATACCCCATACTTTGATATGGTGATAAATAAAGTTGATCAAATGCAAATTGAGATCAATTAAAATGTTTAGATGTCAAGCCCGATCTTATAAAATACTTTCCATGTCATTCATATGATTGACAATATGCTTGCATACTTGGAAAGCCCTGAAAGAAAAATCGTTAAAAGACGACAATGTACCAAATGGTACAATTAAGTTAATTTAAGTCTCGAACTAGATCAAATAGAGAATTTAAAATGAAATTAAGAATATTAAAGTCCCAGAATGGTTTAATATGGTGATTTGGAGTTCGAGGATCAATTTGAAGTCAAACTAGAATTTTTACTGTCTAGGGGCAAAATGGTCATTTGCCACCCAAGGACACAATGGGAATTTTTAGAAAAGAATTTTTTTAGCCCCATTTGACTTATTGGAGTATGATTTGAGTATTGGAGTATAATTTGAGGGTTTGGCAGTGAAAAAGTTTAATTCCAGTGATTTCTAGAGTGTAGGGGCAAAATCGTAATTTTGCCACTCGCGGACAAAATTTGTGATTTTGAGAGAATTTAGATCAAATTTGACAAATTGGAGAATGGTATGAGTATAAGGGATGAAAAATATGTCTATGGGCAATTTTTCAATTTTTGGGGCAAAAATGTAATTTTTGACTTTTACGGGGGTAAAAGTGTAAATTTCAAAAATTACTCCACCAAGACTTTGGATAAGTCTGAGAATTTTACCTAAGCTATGGATATTTGGGACAAGTGTATGGTGAAAATTTGGAAACAAATGGATGGCTAGAATTTAAGGAATTAATAAAACATTAAAAAAATGAATAAAATAATATTATATTATTTTAGCCTTTAAAAAGGTAAAAATTCCGGAATTCTCATCTTCTTCAGCTGTCCAAACCAGGGGAGAAAAGGGGAAAAAAAAAAACAAGAATCCTACCTGAAAAATTTGGAGAAAATCAAGAGAAATCAAGAAATCAAGCATTAAAAAGGTAAATTTCATTGATTTTCCTTGTGATTTTCACTACCCATGCATTTTTTTCTCATTTCCATGCAAAATTAGAAAGTGGGTATGGACACCCATGCTGGCCAAACCTCCATGGATGAGTTTTGAGCTTGATTTTTGGTTGATTTTAATTGAATTAAGTGATTTTAGTTAAGTTATATTGAAATATAGCAAAAATAAGCTAGAAATATAATTTTCTCCCATTGAAACCCATTATGCTGAATTTTCTAGGGGAATATTGGCTGATGATCTTGATGGTTATTTGAGGAATTATGATGAATAATGATGAATTATGAGCCTAGAAAAATAATGGATATTTTCGGAGCAAAAATACAAATTTTTACCCACTAGGGGTATTTTCGTAATTTGTTATCGGGACTGATAATTTGCACCACACTGAGGGACATTAAGTCAATTTGGGTGCAATTGAGGTGTAGAAACTGAAAAAAAATTAATTTGGAGTTTAAACGGACGCGTATATCAATTTATCGGGTAAAAGACCGAAATAGGCTAACACCGCATTTAGGCAAAAATTTAGACATTTTTGCATTCCATATCAAGCATTAGTAGTCTAAATTAGTTTAATTTCAATTTACTACCAATGTGGTGAATTTCTCGATTTTTTACTGTGTCAAGGTGGTGAGTCCTCCGATAAAGGCAAAGGAATTGCACCCGAGGACTAGTAGTCTGAGTATTTCAAAAATCCCCACTCTAGACACGGTGAGTAACCTTACCATCATTTTAATTATCTAAAGTATGTTTTTATTCGGTTTTGGTGAATTTTATGAAAATGAGTTCAAATGGTAAATTTTTATGTTTTGTAAACAAAATGAGTTTAAATGAAAATATTTTATAAATTGTCTTGAAACGAGATAACGATTTTGCAAATAGAGTAATTGGAGACCACTGATATGTTGTAAATTTAAAATTGAATTAATGGCTTATGTTATTGTATTGGTATGACTGGCTGGGCTATGTTTTTTATGAATTGTATGAATTGCTTTATTTTACCCTTGCAGGCTGGGTAGTAATATATTAGCCCTGTCATGTTGTCAAAATTTTATTGTATGGTGGGTTTGACCTACTGCAGTGGGCTGGATTCTGTGGACTAGCCTATTAGAGGGGCACGGAATCCTGTTATATTTTTACCTCGGTTGGAGAGGCGAGTAGGGTAACTCCTGAGGTATAACTTTTAGAGTTCACTTCACGCCAAACCACCTCGTGAAGGGGAACTCGGCCAACGTCAATGAATGGCTATGTTTTCAAAATAAAAACATGACTTTCTAATAGCCTTGGCGGACTCAGTTGGGATAGCCCTCGGCCAAGGTATCCCAAATAACTGAGTATGATAATAATTTTTGGCATGAGCCAAGCTTTTTAAGAAATTCATAAGCCATACTGATTACTTGCTTTAAATAAATTGATTTCATTTGGTTGAAATAAGTTGAAAGATGATAAATTACAGTTTGATGAAATGTTTTAATAGTCTCCTTTTACTCGACTTTAGATATTTTGAGTGATGTTTGTTTACTCACTGGGATTTTATAATCTCACCACCCTCATTTCCACCCATTTCAGGTTCAGAATAGATTGTAGATAACTGATATCGGCAAGGATTACAGTTGAACTTGCCACATCCAAAGACTGTAGGTTCATTTCTTTTGATACTTTTGATCATTCGTGGGCCCACGTGTCACTGTAAATTAAATTCTATACTTTGGTTATCTGTATTACGGTATGTAAGAATTTATTTTGCTTTTACGCTATAAAAAATTATTTATGCAGTGTTCTTAAAATATCGTTTTATGTGAAAATTGAATATTTTATTGAATATTTTTATTTTATTATAACAGTCATAATTCCATTTTAAACGAATGTTTTAGACATCCAAAATTATTTTTGATTAAGAAATATGTGTTTTCCACTTACATACTATATTTTTAGATGATTTTTGAGATTTTTGGGATAAATGACAAAAAATACCCCTGTGAGACGAAAATTAATATTTCATTTGTTTAAGTTGGAAACAGTTTAAAATCTTTTAAAATGTGGTATTTGGAAACAGTTACCCACAGGGGAAATGAGAAGCTGATATTAAAGCCTTGCGGGGTCTCGATTGACATTCCGGGTAATGAATGTAAATTGAGACGTCGCGGCGGTTGTCACGGGCTCGATGGGAGTTCCGGGTCGTGACATTAGAAGTGATAAAAGACGAAATGAGTAGTTTAGGATAAAATATTTCGTAAGTGAGAAAATAAAAATAAAATAATAATAATTTTATCGGAGGAGAATTTGTGAGATAAAAGGGGATTTGGAAGTCAAGTGAGGCATAATAAGGTATTTTGGGTAACAAGGTGACAAGATAAAATTTTTAGAATAAAATAATACTTTATTAATAAAATAATATTAAAATATTAATATTTAGCCGGATGTCGAAGTCAATCAAGAAGAAGGATCATATGGTTGATCCAAGTGGGGGAGAAGATGACAAGCCCGACTCTATAAAAATATTTATCATGACATACATGTGATGGATAGCATGTTTGCATGCTACGAGAGTCTTGAAAAGTTTACAAAAGTCGGTATTGTACCTAGAGGTACAATAAAGTTGATTTAAGCCTCGAACTAGATCAAATAGAGAATTTACGATGAAATTAAGAATTTTAAAGTCCCAGAATGGTTTAATATGGTGATTCGGAGTTCGAGGATCAATTTGGAGTCAAACCGAAATTTTCGCTATCCATGGGCAAAATGGTCATTTGTCACCTGGAGACAAAATAGGAATTTTAGAAAAGATTTTTTTGGCCCCATTTGACTTATTGGAGTATAATTTGACTTATTGGAGTAAGATTTGAGGTTTAGAAGTGAAAAATTTTAATTTCGGTACAATTTGGAGTAAAAGGGTAAAATGGTAATTTTGTCACCCCAGGGGCAAAATTGTAATTTTCCACCACTAAGACATTTTTCCAGCACATGGTCTTCCTTTATCCTCATTTTTGACCATTGACTAATTGTGTGGTGGAGATAAAAAGGATTAAAAATTTAAAATTTTAAAAATGGACCAATAAGAAAATGACGTGTCATACCTTTATTATTTTATTGTTTCTTATTAAAAAGGCATAAAATCAGCCCATTTTCTTCATATGGCCGGCCAAGCAAGGAAGAGAGAGAAAAAAAGGAAGAACAAAGGGAAAAACAAGAAAACCTAGGTGGAAAATTCAAAAAAAAAAGTGAAGAAATTAAGGAAACAAGCTAGGTAAGTTAGAATTTCTTTAGTTCTCCTTGATACCTAGCTTACCCATGCTTTTGTTCTTGATTTCCATGGTTGAATATTGAGTTGTTATGATGAATTCAATTCTGAAAAATGGGTTAGGAGAGAGAAAGTTGTTAGATTAATTTGATTTTAAGTTATGTTAGTGTTTTAAGTTAGTTTATCATATTTAGAAACAAAATAATAAGAAAAGAATTATTTTCTCCCACAACCCTTAATGGCCGAATTTACCATGTGTTGAGTGAGGATGAATTTGATTTTCATTCTAGGAGAATTGGTTAAGAAGTGATGAATTATGAGCCTAGAAAAATAATGGGAATTTTCGGAGCAAAAATACGAATTTTTACCCACTAGGGGTATTTTCGTAATTTGGTATCGAGACTGATAAATTGAATCTCATTCACAGTCATTAAGGTAATTTAGGTATAACTGGAGTGTAGAAAGTGAGAAGAATTGATTTGGAGTTAAATTGGAGATAATAGGCCGAATTAGGTCAGCACCGCATTTAAATGGTAGTTTGATAAGTTATATATCATATCATGCATATATACCGAGCCTGAATTGATTTTATAATGGTCAAGCATTGATGTGATGAATTATGTATTGTACATTGTGGATAGGTGGTGAGCAAAGTACACTGGTAAAAGTACAGAAATTGTGCTTGGAGACTGGGATTAGGAGTACATCGACTCCTAGAACAGTGAGTGAACTTATTATCGTCTTAATTATCTAGAGTAGTTTTATACAATTGTGTGATTTTATGAAAATGGGTTTAAATGGTAAATTGCTATGTTTTAAGAGAAATTGTGATTTTATAAAATGATTTTATAAATTTTCTAGAAAATCGAATACTTGTTTTGAAAATAGAGTAATTGGAGACTGCCTGCTTGTCTTGTAAATTTATTGTTTTATATTGAATGGCTTATGACAATATATGAGCATGAATGGCTAAACTGATTTTAGTGTTAGAATTATTTGTACTGAGTATTCAGTCTTGAGAGGCTAGGTTGCGATAAATTGCCATGTCATGCTAGAATGAATTTTATTGATTGGTGGAGTATATATTAATTATTCATTACAGAGGGGGTTCCGTAGACCAGCCTATTAGAGGGGCACGGTAAACTCTATTATATTATTACCTCGAACAGAGAAGTGCGTAGGGTATCTCCTGGGGTAAAGCTTAGGGTTCACTTCACTCCGAACCACCACGTGAAGGGGAACTCAGCCAACGCCAAGGAACGGCTGTATTTTTCTCAAACTAAAATATATTTTAAGTGTATACAAAATTTTAACAGCCTTGGCGGACTCGGTTAGATGCCTTGCGTAAGGTATCACCGAATATGAGTTTTGGCACGAGCCAAAGTTTTAAGAAATTCATAAGCCAAGTTGATTACTCGATTTTTTATGGATTGATTTTATTTGGTTAAAATGAGTTGAAAGGTAATGAAATTACAGTATGATGATTTATTTTAATTGTCTCCATTTACTCGACTTTAGATAGTTTAGATGGTATCTGTTTACTCACTAAGATTTTATAATCTCACCAGCCTCATTTCCTCACATTTCAGGCTCGGAGAATTCCATAGTTAGCTGACTTTGACAAGGACCTTCATTTGGACTCGAATCGGTAAACGATGTAGGTTTCCAGCTTCCGATACATTTTGGATAGATGTGGGCCCACGTGTCACTGTAAAAGAAATTTTATGCTTTGGTTATTTGCTTTATAGTATATATAAATATAATTATCTTTTACGCGATAAGAATTATGTAACAATAGTTTTATGAAAATTATTTTACAAGAAAATAGTTTATTTTATTGAATATTTTTATTATATTCAAATGGTCAAATTTTCACTTCATATGAACGTTTTAGATACTTAATTTTTTTTAAATCATTAAATATATATTTTCGGCTTACCTACTACATTTTTAGCAAGTTTCGAGATTTTTGACAAAAATGACGAAAATGCCCCTGTGAGCCAAAAAAAATGTTATGTTATGATTTGGAAATGATTTGTAATCCTTCGTATTTTGATTATTTGATAACTATTGCTCACTGGGGAAGTGCGAAAGCTGATACGAGAGCCTTGCGAGGTTTCGATCGACATTCGGGGTGAAGAATGTTTGTCGAGGCTTCGCGGCAGTTGTCACGCGCTCGATGGGGAGTTTCGGGTCGTGACATCATGGTTGTGAAAAGTATTACTGATTCAGTTCCAAAGGATAATAATTGCCATAAATAAAGCATTTAATTAAACTGAAGGTGAACGAGGTGAATAAGTTGAATGTCCTTGTAGAAGGAACAAGGAGTAGGATCATAGAAGGAGATTGATAACGCAACATTGACGGGAATTCGAGGACGAATTCTATTTAAGCGAGGGAGATTGAAATACCCCATACTTTGATATGATGATAAATAAAGTTGATCGAATGCAAATTGAGGTCAATTAAAATATTTAGAAGTGATAAAAGACGAAAGGAGTAGTTTAGGATAAAATATTTCACAATTGAGAAAATAATAATAAAATAATAATAATTTTATCGGAGTAGAATTTGTGAGATAAAAGGGGATTTGGAAATCAAGTGAGGCATAATAAGGTATTTTGGGTACCAAGGAGACAAGATAAAATTTTTAGAATAAAATAATATTTTATTAATAAAATAATATTAAAATATTAATATTTAGCCGGATGTCGAAGTCAATCAAGAAGAAGGATCATATGGTTGATCCAAGTGGGGGAGAAGATGACAAGCCCGACTCTATAAAAATATTTATCATGACATACATGTGATGGATAGCATGTTTGCATGCTAAAAGAGTCTCGAAAAATTTACAAAAGTCGGTATTGTACCTAGAGGTACAATAAAGTTGATTTAAGCCTCAAACTAGATCAAATAGAGAATTTAATATGAAATTAAGAATTTTAAAGTCCCAGAATGGTTTAATATGGAGATTCAAAGTTCGAGGATCAATTTGGAGTCAAATCAAAATTTTCGCTATCTAGGGGCAAAATGGTCATTTGTCACCTGGGGACAAAATGAAAATTTTAGAAAAGATTTTTTTTGGCCCCATTTGACTTATTGGAGTATAATTTGACTTATTGGAGTAAGATTTGAGGTTTAGAAGTGAAAAATTTTAATTTCAGTATAATTTGGAGTAAAAGGGTAAAATGGTAATTTTGCCACCTTAGGGGCAAAATTGTAATTTTCCACCACCAGGACATTTTTTCAGCACATGGTCTTCCTTTATCCTCATTTTTGACCATTGACTAATTCTGTGGTGGAGATAAAAATGATTAAAAATTTAAAATGTTAAAAATGGACCAATAAGAAAATGACATGTGTCATACCTTTATTATTTTATTGTTTCTTATTAAAAAGGCATAAAATCAGCCCATTTTCTTCATATGGCTGGCCAAGGAAGGAAGAGAGAGAAAGCGAGGAAGAACAAAGGGAAAAACAAGAAAACCTAGGTGGAAAATTCAAAGAAAAAGTGAAGAAATCAAGGAAACAAGCTAGGTAAGTTAGAATTTCTTTAGTGCTCCGTGATACCTAGCTTACCCATGCTTTTGTTCTTGATTTCCATGGTTGAATATTGAGTTATTATGATGAATTCAATTCTGAAAAAATGGGTTAGGAGAGAGAAACTTGTTAGATTAATTTGATTTTAAGTTATGTTAGTGTTTTAAGTTAGTTTAGCATATTTAGAAACAAAACAACAAGAAAAGAACTTATTTTCTCCCACAACCATTAATGGCCGAATTTACCATGTGTTGAGTGAGGAAAAATTTGATTTTCATTTTAGGAGAATTGGTTAAGAAATGATGAATTATGAGCCTAGAAAAATAATGGAAATTTTCAGAGCAAAAATACGATTTTTACCCACTAGGGGTATTTTTGTAATTTACTATCGAGACTGATAAATTGAATCTCATTCATAGTCATGGAGGTAATTTAGTTATAATTGGAGTGTAGAAAGTGAGAAGAATTGATTTGGAGTTAAATTAGAGATAATAGGCCGAATTAGGTCAACATCGCATTTAAGCGGTAGTCGGATAAGTTGTATATCATATCATGCATATATACCGAGCCTGAATTGATTTTACAATGGTCAAGTATTGATGTGGTGAATTATATATTGTACATTGTGGATAGGTGGTGAGCAAAGTACACTGGTAAAAGTACAAAAATTGTGCTTGCAGATTGGGATTAGGAGTACATCGACTCCTAGAACAGTGAGTGAACTTATTATCATCTTAATTATCTAGAGTAGTTTTATACAACTGTGTGATTTTATGAAAAATGGGTTTAAATGGTAAATTGCTATGTATTAAGAGAAATTGTGATTTTATAAAATGATTTTATAAATTTTTTGGAAATCGAATATTGGTTTTGAAAATAGAGTAATTGGAGACTGCCAGTTTGTGTTGCAAATTTATTGTTTTGAATTGAATGGCTTATGACAATAAATGAGCATGAATGGCTAAACTGATTTTGGTGTTAGAATTATTTATAATGTGTATTCAGCCTTGAGAGGCTAGGTTGCGATAAATTGCCATGTCATGCTAGAATGAATTTTATTGATTGGTGGATTATATATTAATTATTTACTGCAGAGGGGGTTTCGTGGACCAGCCTATTAGAGGGGCACAGTAAACTCCATTATATTATTACCTCGAACGGAGAGGCGCGTAGGGTATCTCCTGGGGTAAAGCTTAGGGTTCACTTCACTCCAAACCACCACGTGAAGGGGAACTCAGCCAACGCCAAGGAACGGCTGTATTTTTCTCAAACTAAAATATATTTTAAGTGTATACAAAATTTTAACAGCCTTGGCGGACTCGGTTGGATGCCCTGCGCAAGGTATCACCGAGTATGAGTTTTGGCTCGAGCCAAAGTTTTAAGAAATTCATAAGCTAAGTTGATTACTCGATTTATATGGATTGATTTTATTTAGTTGAAATGAACTGAAAGGTAATGAAATTACAGTATGATGACTTATTTTAATTATCTCCATTTATTCGGCTTTAGATACTTTAGATGGTATCTGTTTACTCACTGGGATTTTATAATCTCACCACCCTCATTTCCTCACATTTCAGGCTCGAGAAATTCCATAGTTAGCTGACTTTGACAAGGACCTTCATTTGAACTCGAATCGGTAAAAGCTGTAGGTTTCCAGCTTCCAATGCATTTTGGATAGATGTGGGCCCACGTGTCACTGTAAAAGAAATTTTTTTTTTGGTTATTTGCTTTATAGTATTTATGAATATAATTATCTTTTACGCTATAAGAATTATGTACCGATAGTTTTATGAAAATTATTTTACAAGAAAATAGTTTATTTTATTGAATATTTTTGTTATATTCAAATGGTTAAATTTTCACTTCAAATGAACGTTTTAGATACTTAATTTTTTTTTTAAATCATTAAATATATATTTTCGGCTTACTTGCTACATTTTTAGCAAGTTTCGAGATTTTCGACAAAAATGACAAAAATGCCCCTGTGAGCCAAAAAAAATGTTATGTTATGATTTGGAAATGATTTGTAATCCTTCGTATTTTGATTATTTGATAACTATTGCTCACCGGGGAAGTGCAAAAGCTGATATGAGAGCCTTGCGAGTTTCGATCGACATTCGGGGTGAAAAATGTTTGTCGAGGTTTCACGGCGGTTGTCACAAGCTCGATGGGGAGTTCCGGGTCGTGACATTGGAAAAGTCTAGAAATTTCATGGAAGACATGGATAAGTGAAGAGGATTGAATGGTAGAAAAAGAAAGTCAAAAAGATGGCTAGAAAAAAATAAAATAATAAAATATTGAAAAGGTAAATAAAATAATAATATTTTATTAAGCCTATTAAAAGGCTTGAAAATTCCAGAATTCTTCATTGGGATGGTCAGCCAAAACCAGCAGGAGAGAAAGAGAAATAAGAACAAACCCTAGAGTGAGAAAATTCAAAGAAAAAGTGTGTTTTTTCAAGGAGTCAAGTGTTTAAAGGTATGATTTTTCAAGCTTAGCTTAAGATTTATCATTTCCATGCATTTCGCATCATTTTCCATGGTTGAATCATGTGATTTGAGGATGAATTCAATTATGAAAGAATGGGTTAGGAGAGAGCAACTTGTTAGATTAATTTGATTTTAAGTTATGTTAGTGTTTTAAGTTAGTTTAGCATATTTAGGAACAAAACAATAAGAAAAGAATTTATTTTCCTCCATTACCATTATTGGCCGAATTTTCTAGGGGAATATTGGCTGATGATCTTGATGTTTATTTGAGGAATTATGATGAATAATGATGAATTATGAGTCTAGAAAAATAATGGAAATTTTCAAAGCAAAAATATGAATTTTTACCCATTAGGGGTATTTTCATAATTTGCTACCGAGACTGATAATTTGCACCACACTGAGGAACATTAAGTCAATTTGGGTGCAATTGAGGTATAGAAACTGAAAAAAATTAATTTGAGATTAAATTAGATGCGTTAGTAATTTTGTCACGACCCGGAACCTATCTCAGGCCCATGACAATCGCCGCGACGTCCCGATTGACACTCATTATCCGGAATGCCAACCGGAACCCCGCAAGGCTTACATATCAATTTCTTTCCTTTCCTGTGAGCAATCATTGTTAAATATTGAGTTTTTAGAGAATATATACTATTTTAGATAAAAAACAATCAAAATAAAATTTTCGCCACACAGGGGTATTTTGGTCATTTTTTTCTCAAAAATTTTGAAACTGGCTAAAACGTAATATACCAGTACAAAACACATAATTCATATTCAAAATGAGTTTAAAAGTCTAAAATCTTCATTTAAAACGAAATTACGGTTATTTGAATATAATAAGAAAATAAAAGAAATATTAAGGAAAATATTCTATTTTCTTATAAAACAATATTTATAGAATTATACGTGAATAATTTTTATAGCGTAAAAGCTAAATAAATTTATACATACTGAAATACAGTAAGCCAAAATATTTAATTTAATTTACAATAACAAGAGGGCCCCCGAATAAACAAAAGTAAAGAGGACTGTGAACCTACGATTTGGAAAATGCAGATCCAATGGTAGTCCTCGATGAGATCAGCTATCTACAGTCTATACTGAACCTGAAATGGGTGGAAAGGAGTTGGGTGAGATTTTGCAATCCAAATGAGTAAACAGACATTATCATAAATATCTAAAGGCGAGTAAAATGGAGGCAAGTTTAAACAATAAATTTCAACCCATTTCATAATGTTTTCAATTTATTTCTTAAACCATAAAATATTTGTAATTTACCAAAACAATTGTTAAGGCTTATGTCTTTTATTAAAACAAGGCTCAAGCCAAAACTAATCCTCGGGGATACCTTGGCCGAGGCATCTAACCGAGTCCGTCAAGGGTGTTAAAATATTCACACGTGAAACACATTTTTTTATTTTTAAAAACCAGCCGTTCCTTAGCGTTGGCCGAGTTACACATTCACGTGGGGGTTCGACGTGAAGTGAGCTCTAATACTACCCCGGGAGTTACCCTCCTCGCCTCTACAACTGGAGTAACTATATAACTGGGTTTACCGTGCCCCTCTAATAGGCAGTCCACGGAAACCCGACACTGCAGTGACTAACCTGCCAATTTTAATAAAATTTCGACAGTATAACGTGGCTTTTATTTATTTATCCAGCCTGCATAGTAAAATCAACTTACATAAATTTTTCAAATGCACTCACAAAATATAGCCACATATACTCATTTCTCATAAGCCATTCCTAGGAAAATATATATTTTTCAAGTCAGTTTGCAGCCTCCAATTACTCAATTTCATAATCAATACAATATATTTTTATTTATCACATTTATTCCTAAAACATCAAAAATCCCGTTTTCATTTCATAAAATAAATAAAGGGCATTTAAAAATAAACTCTAGATAATTTACAATAATAATAAGTTTACTCACCGTTTGTACAAACTAAAAGCTTTCTAAGCGCCCCGATCACTACTCGTCGGGTACGACTTCTTTGCCTTTTACGGAAGGCTCTCCTCCTAGACACATTACAAAAATTTACACAATTCATCACATTGATGCTAAATCACTATATAATTAACTTAAATCCTATACTAATGCATGGTATGAAATGCAATAGCCTAAAACGGCTTAAACGCGGTATTAACCTATTTTTGGCACTTTGCCCGATAAATTGCTAACGCGCTCCATTTTAGCTCTAAATCATCCCATTCTCTCTCCAACATTTCTAACCATTAAATATCAGCCAATAACCTTCTAAAAACAACAAAATCAGCTCACTCCCTTCCTTGGAAAATTTGGCCAAAAATGGGACATTAACTCGGTTAATTTTCTACTTTATTTTTCTATCACGTTTAATCGTTTTTCATCATTTTCTCTTCATTTCCCTTAGAATAAAATCAATTCATCATCATTGTACAGCATTGAGCATCCATCCAAGAGTGGGTATTGTGAAAATTTAATGATTTCTTGCCCAATTTAATTTCTAAACATATTTAACTAACTAAAACTATCAATTTAACTAAAAATCAAAACCTAAAAATTTCAATTTCTCTCCCCTAGAATTTCGTCCAAACCTTGATATCACTTTTTGATCTCTCTCCTCAAGCATGCTAAATGGAAATAAAGGCATAGGAAAGGTAGAAATCAAGCTAAAATCGAAAAATCTTACCGTTAGATGCGTAAATGGGCGAAAAACGTGAATTTTCCTTTGAATTTTCTTGTTTCTCTTTGGTTTTTCTTTTTTTCTTCCTTTCCTCTCTATTTCCTCTCTTGTTCTTCCTTAATGCCGGCCAGCACTCAAAATTTGGGTTTAAATGGGCTGACTTTTCATTAAAATAATATTATTTCATTAAAAAAATGCCACGTGTCACTTTCCCATTGGCCCATTTTTAAAATTTCATCCATTTGTTTCCAAATTTTCACCATACACTTGTCCCACATATCCACAGCTTAGATAAAATTCTCAGACTTATCCAAAGTCTCGGTGGAGTACTTTTTGAAATTTACTCTTGTGCCCCTGTAAAAGTCAAAAATTACATTTTTGCCCCAAAAATTGAAAAATTGCCCATAGACATATTTTTCATCCCTTATACTCATACCATTCTCCAATTTGTCAAATTTGATCTAAATTCTCTCAAAATCTCAAATTTTGTCCGTGGGTGGTAAAATTACGATTTTGCCCCTACACTTCAAAAATCACCAGAATTAAACTTTTTTCACTTCCTATCATTAAATTATACTCCAAATAGTTAATCTTGGTCAAAAATTTCACTCCATGATCAAATTATTATCTTAAGTGGCAAAATGACGATTTTGCCCTTGAATATCAAAATTTCTAATTTTACCCCAAATGAACCCTCGAACTCCGAACAATCATTTTTAGTCATTCATGGACTATAAAATATTAAATTTCATCCTACAATTCCTATTTGAACTAGTTCGAGGTTAAATCAATTTAAGTGTACCGTTAGGTACAATATCGGGTTTCGTCTATTCTTAGGTGCTTTTCTAGCGTAATAACATGCTACTCAATGCATGTATGTCATGACATGTATTTATAGGGTCGAGTTTTACAAATTTAATCGGGTAATAGGCCGAATTAGGTTAGCATTGCATTTAAGCTGTAGTCGGATAAGTTGCATGTCATATCAGGCATATATACCGAGCCTGAATTGATTTTATAATGGTTAAGCATTGATGTGGTGAATTATGTATTGTACATTGTGGATAGGTGGTGTGCAAATTACACTGGTAAAAGTACAGAGATTGTGCTGGAAGATTGGGGTTAGGAGTATATCGACTCCTAGAACTATGAGTGGACAACTTATTGTCTTAAATATCTAAATTTATTATACTTGTTTGATGCTTTTATTGAATGGTGAGCTTAAATTATAAAATATTATGTTTTCCAATTAAAATGTTGTTTTTAATAAAAATGAGATTTATATTTGTTTTGAAATCAAATATTGTTTTGGGAAAATTGAGTATATGGAGACTGTGTTGAAATTTATGATTTTATATGTTATTGAAATTGGGGCTTATGACACTATGGTAGCATGATGGCTAAATTTTTGGGGTTGGCATGAAATATATGAACAGTTTTGGATTGGTCTCGGTAGACTGGATTAAATTTTATTCGCCATATTATGCTACTGGAAATTTTATGGGTCTGGTGGTATATTAAACGGTCACTGCAGTGGTGGTGGTTTTCGTAGACTGCCTATGAGAGGGGCACGGTAACTCAATTATATGCTTACCTCCGGAGGGAGATGTTGGGTGAAGTATCTCCTGAGGTATGATTTGAGTGCACCTCACGTTCGGGCCACCACGTGAGAGTGAGACTCAGCCAACTGTGTGTTAGATGTGAAAACATGTTTATGGGTATGGATCATTGAACAGCCTTGGCGGTCTCAATGGGATACCTTGACGAAGGTGCCCGCGAGAATGATTCTGGCAGGGGCCAATTTAAGAAATTCATAAGCTGGGAAATTTTGATGAAAAGAAATTGTTTGGTATAGATTGAAACGAATTTTGTGTTATGAACATTATTGAGATATAACGTTTTTATATTGTCTCCATCTACTCGGCTTTAGATGCTTTTGATGGTAATTGTTTACTCTCTAGGATTATGTAATCATAATCTCACCCCTCTTCCTATCCATTTTTCAAGCTCAGGACAGTTTGTTGATAATTGATTAAGACGAGAATTAATCTCGGAGTTCCATCATAGGAAGTAAGGGTTCATAGCTCTACACCTTCTTGGTTAGTTGGGGGCCCACGTGTCACTGTAAACAAAATTTCATACTTTAATTATCTTTATTACTATATGAATAAATTTATTTTACTCTTACGCTACAAAAGTTATTTTAGGAAGACTTTGAAAATATTGTGTTTTAAGAAAATAGAATATTTTATTTAATATTTTTATTATATTCAAATAGCTATAATTTTACTTTAAACGAATGTTTTAGACTTCAAAATTTAATTTAAATCATGAAATATGTGTTTCCACTTACATATTACATTTTTACGGATTTTGAAATTTAAAAAAAAATGACGAAAATGCCCCTGTGAGCTAGAAAATAATATTTTATTATTTTGAGTTGGAAACAACTTATGATTTCTTGAAATACGAGATTTAATAACTGTCGCTCACCGGGGAGATGCGGAAGTTGATGCTAAGCCTTGCGAGGTTTCATCGGCATTCGGGGTAATGAGTGCTTATCGGGACGTCGCGGCAGTTGTCACGAGCCCGATGGGAGTTCCGGGTCGTGACAAGAAAGGAAGCCACGGAGGTGAAAGGAGTGATGGGCTGAAAAAAAGAAAGAAAGAAGAAACGTGGAAGAAAGAAAAAGAAAGAAAAAGAAAAGAAAAGAAATAGAAAATAAATTGGCATGACCCAATAGAAATAAGTGGGCATGGCTCAATAGGAAATAAAAATAAATGAGTTTAGCCCAAATAGGAAAAATGGAGAAGCCCATGGAGAAGGCCCAAAGGTTCTAAAGAAATGAAAAAGGCCCAATGGTAAGTTAATATTATATTTTAAGGTTTATGGGTAGTTTAATATTGTGCATATTTTGGATGAAAAATATGCAAGTTGCTTAAGGAATTTTTAATTAAGTTGCTACCCATAGAAATGTGTGATTAAGTATACTGAGTTTAAATTGTTGCTAGGAAAGTTTGTCGTGGAGGTGTGCCAAACGAAGTATGTGACCGACAAATAGGAATAATTATATACGCGTACGAATCAATAGTGAAGTAATATCCCACTATTATGAAGTGAGTAGGGAGTGTCAATTTTAAAAATTTCGTATATATAAACATGTATGCATATTTTACATGAAGTGCAAAATTTATGAAAATCATACGTTGATAGAATTTTAAGGAATTGTGGGTGTAAGTTATTTTTAGAAATCATTTGGAATATATATATATATATTATACGTAAAGTGTTTTAAACCAGGAAACAAGCTTTTCGAAAAGATTTACATAAAAGGAAATTGTGCCTTTTTGTTTGTGTGGTGTGCATTCATGAAATTTATTACATATTCACCATGCTATTTTGATACAAAATATCATGCAAATATTTACAATGAACATTTTACGAAAAGAGAGTTTTAACGTGATGTGGGGACCGATATTTTGAGAAAGATTTAAAATAACTCCTTGAAGATCAAATTTGAATTCTTTTAAAAGGTGATTTCATTTTAACCAAGAAATTCAACAATAATTGGAGATTGCTACTTGTTGTGTTATAAATTGTATTTTGAATCGAATGGCTTATGATAATGTGGGTGTCACGACCCGGTACTCTCTTCGAGTCCATGACAACCGCCGCGATGTCCCGATAGACATTCATCTCCCAAAATGCCAATTGGAACCTCGCAAGGCTTTAATATTAGTTTTCTCACCTCCCTTGTGATCAACAGTTGTAAAATAACATGTTTTGAGAGGTTATAAACTATTTCCAAATCAAAACAATAGAAAAATAATTTTTGTCTCATAGAGGCATTTTGGTCATTTTTCCACACTAATCTCGAAACCAATTAAAAATGTAGTATACGAGTGGAAAACACATATTTCATAATCAAAAATAAATTTAGATGTCTAAAATATTCATTTTTAAAGAAACTATATCTATTTGAATATAACAAAAATATTCAATAAAATATTCTATTTTCTTATAAAACAATATTTATAGAGTTACCGGTAAATAATTTTTGTAGAGTAAAAGCTAAATAAATTCATACATACTGTAATACAGATAACCAAAATATAAAATTTAATTTACAGTGACACGTGAGCCCACGAATGGCCAAAAGTATCATAAGAAATGAACCTACAGTTTTTAGATGATGCAAGTCCAACTGTAGTCCTCAACGATATCAGCTATCTACAGTCTATTCCGAGCCTAAAATGGGTGGATAGGAGGGTGGGGAGGTTATAAAATCCCAGTGAGTAAACAAACATCATTTAAATTAGCTAAAACCGAGTAAAAAGAGACAATCAAAATATCCATTCGCATTACGTATTTCACAATTTGAAAATTCATCCCAACCCATGCAAACGGTTGTATTTCATTTAATTTCTCATTAAGGCTTATGACTTTCATAAACATTTGGCTCATGCCATCAAATATTACTCGATGACACCTTGATCAGAGGTGTACACTCGAGCCCGCCAAGGCTGTTAAAAATTTCGTATACATGTAAAACATAATTTTATTTCATTTTGAAAACACAGTCATTCCTTGGCATTAACGGAGTTCATCATCACGAGGTAGTTTGTGTAAAATCCGATCCTATAAATACATGTCATGACATACATGCATTGAGTAGCATGTTATTACGCTAGAAAAGCACCTAAGAATAGACGAAACCCGATATTGTACCTAACGGTACACTTAAATTGATTTAACCTCGAACTAGTTCAAATAGGAATTGTAGGATAAAATTTAATATTTTATAGTCCAGGAATGACTAAAAATGATTGTTTGGAGTTCGAGGGTTCATTTGGGGTAAAATTAGAAATTTTGATATTCAAGGGCAAAATCGTCATTTTGCCACCTAAGATAATAATTTGATCATGGAGTGAAATTTTTGATCAAGATTAACTATTTGGAGTATAATTTAATGATAGGAAGTGAAAAAGTTTAATTCTGGTGATTTTTGGAGTGTAGGGGCAAAATCGTAATATTGCCACCCACGGACAAAATTGGAGATTTTGAGAGAATTTAGATCAAATTTGACAAATTGGAGAATGGTATGAGTATAAGGGATGAAAAATATGTCTATGGGCAATTTTTCAGTTTTTTGGGCAAAATTGTAATTTTTCACTTTTACGGGGGCAAAAGTGTAAATTTCAAAAATTACTCCACCGAGACTTTGGATAAGTCTGAGAATTTTATCTAAGCTATGGATATGTGGGATAAGTGTATGGTGAAAATTTGGAAACAAATGGATGAAATTTTAAAAATGGGCCAATGGGAAAGTGACACGTGGCATTTTTAATGAAATAATATTATTTTAATGAAAAGTCAGCCCATTTAAACCCAAATTTTGAGTGCTGGCCGGCCATAAGGAAGAACAAGAGAGGAAAGGAAGAAAAAAAGAAAAACCAAAGAGAAACAAGAAAATTCAAAAGGAAATTCGTGTTTTTCGCCCGTTTACGCGTCTAACGGTAAGATTTTTCGATTTTAGCTTGATTTCTACCTTTCTTATGCCTTTATTTCCGTTTAGCATGCTTGAGGAGAGAGATCAAAAAGTGATATCAAGGTCTGGACGAAATTCTAGGGGAGAGAAATTGAAATTTTTAGGTTTTGATTTTTAGTTAAATTGATAGTTTTAGTTAGTTAAATGTGTTTAGAAATTAAATTGGGCAAGAAATCATTAAATTTTCACAATACCCACTCTTGGCTGGATGCTCAATGCTGTACAATGATGATGAATTGATTTTATTCTAAGGGAAATGAAGAGAAAATGATGAAAAACGATTAAACGTGATAGAAAAACAAAGTAGAAAATTAACCGAGTTAATGTCCCATTTTTGGCCGAATTTTCCAAGGAAGGGAGTGAGCTGATTTTGTTGTTTTTAGAAGGTTATTGGCTGATATTTAAGGGTTAGAAATGTTGGAGAGAGAATGGGATGATTTAGAGCTAAAATGGAGCGCGTTAGCAATTTATCGGGCAAAGTGCCAAAAATAGGTTAATACCGCGTTTAAGCCGTTTTAGCCTATTGCATTTCATACCATGCATTAGTATAGGATTTAAGTTAATTATATAGTGATTTAGCATCAATGTGATGAATTGTGTAAATTTTTGTAATGTGTCTAGGAGGAGAGCCTTCCGGAAAAGGCAAAGAAGTCGTACCCGACGAGTAGTGATCGGGGCGCTTAGAAAGCTTTTAGTTTGTGCAAACGGTGAGTAAACTTATTATTATTGTAAATTATCTAGAGTTTATTTTAAATGCCCTTTATGTATTTTATGAAATGAGAACGAGATTAAAACGAGATTTTTGATGTTTTAGGAATAAATGTGACAAATAAAAATATATTGTATTGATTATGAAATTGAGTAATTGGAGGCTACAAATTGACTTGAAAAATATATATTTTCCTAGGAATGGCTTATGAGAAATGAGTATATGTAGCTATATTTTGTGAATGCATTGGGAAATTTATGTAAGTTGTTTTACTATGCCAGCTGGATAAATAAATAAAAGCCACGTTATACTGTCGAAATTTTATTAAAATTGGTGGGTTAGTCACTGCAGTGACGGGTTTTCGTGGACTGCCTATTAGAGGGGCACGGTAAACCCATTTATATAGTTACTCCGGTTGTAGAGGCGAGGAGGGTAACTCCTGGGGTAGTATTAGAGCTCACTTCACGTCGAACCCCCACGTGAATGTGTAACTCGACCAATGCCAAGGAACGACTGGTTTTTAAAAATAAAAATGTGTTTCACGTGTGAATATTTTAACACCCTTGGCGGACTCGGTTAGATGCCTCGGCCAAGGTATCCCCGAGGATTAGTTTTGGCTTGAGCCTTGTTTTAATAAAAGACATAAGCCTTAACAATTGTTTTGGTAAATTATAAATATTTTATGGTTTAAGAAATAAATTGAAAACATTATGAAATGGGTTGAAATTTATTGTTTAAACTTGCCTCCATTTTACACGCCTTTAGATATTTATGATAATGTCTGTTTACTCATTGGGATTGCAAAATCTCACCCAACTCCTTTCCACCCATTTCAGATTCAGTATAGACTGTAGATAGCTGATCTCATCGAGGACTACCATTGGATCTGCATTTTTCAAATCGTAGGTTCACAGTCCTCTTTACTTTTGTTTATTCGGGGGCCTTCTTGTTATTGTAAATTAAATTAAATATTTTGGCTTACTGTATTTCAGTATGTATAAATTTATTTAGCTTTTACGTTATAAAAATTATTCACGTATAACTCTATAAATATTGTTTTATAAGAAAATAGAATATTTTCCTTAATATTTCTTTTATTTTCTTATTATATTCAAATAATCGTAATTTCGTTTTAAATGAAGATTTTAGACTTTTAAACTCATTTTGAATATGAATTATGTGTTTTGTACTTGTACATTACGTTTTAGCCAGTTTTGAAATTTTTGAAAAAAAAATGACCAAAATACCCCTGTGTGGCGAAAATTTTATTTTAATTGTTTTTGATCTAAAATAGTACATATTGTCTAAAAACTCGATATTTAACAATGATTGCTCACAGGAAAGGAAAGAAACTGATATGTAAGCCTTGCGGGGTTCCGGTTGGCATTCCGGATAATGAGTGTCAATCGAGACGTCGCGGCGATTGTCATGGGCCTGAGGGAGGTTCTGGGTCATGACAATTCAATTGGTATCAGAGCTTTTGGTTTTAAAGATAAGAGTTTTTGGTTTTAAAGTGGTTTTAAAAAAATTACAATATCAGTGTGGCCCCGGATTAAGTTAGGTTAGGTTGAATAGAATGCATGCATTTTCATAAAGAGGCTAAAGTTCCCTAAGCTTGCTCGTTTTCTCTTATAGATTATTATGCCTCCTCGACGCGGACGCCCACCTCTCACTAGATCGGTTGGGAGGGGAAAAGATCGTTCCCAATGTCGTCAGCTAGATGCAGTGGGGGAAGAATCAGCTGCGTCTACCATTCGGGCAGCACCTATTGCTGAGCAGGCCGATAGTCCTCCACATCCTCCACCTCCTCCGCCACCTACGGGTATTCCCACCATGCCTACTGAGGCAGCACAGGCATTGGCAGCTTTCTTTACCGCAATGGCTGGTGGAGCTCTGACTGGTCAAGTTCCACCTATAGTACCACCAGTTACTCCTTTAGTTCCACCACCGGTACAAGATGTATCCATTTCCAAGAAGCTAAATGAGGCTAGACAGCTCGGTTGTGTGTCTTTCACGGGTGAGTTGGATGCCACTGTGGCAAAGGACTAGATTAATCAAGTTTCAGAGACTCTCTCTGATATGAGATTAGATGACGACATGAAGCTGATGGTGGCTACGAGATTATTAGAGAAGAGGGCTCGTACTTGGTGGAATTCAGTGAAGTCCTGTTCCACTACTCCTCAGACGTGGCCCGATTTTCTCAGGGAATTTGATGGTCAATATTTCACTTATTTTCATCAAAAAGAAAAGAAGAGAGAATTTTTAAGTTTGAAACAAGGGAATCTAACTGTAGAGGAGTACGAGACTCGTTTTAATGAGTTAATGTTATATGTGCCGGATCTGGCGAAATCTGAGCAGGATCGGGCCAGTTATTTCGAGGAAGGGCTCCGTAATGAGATTAGAGAGCGGATGACAGTGACTGGTAGGGAGCCGCATAAGGAGGTGGTACAGATGGCTTTACGAGCTGAGAAGCTCGCGACTGAGAATAGGAGGATTCGAACTGAGTTTGCAAAAAGGAAGAATCCTGGTATGTCTTCTAGTCAGCCAGTAAAAAGAGGCAAGGACTCAGCGATTTCAAGGAGTACTACTTCTGTTTCCGTGACATCTCCTCGACCTCCATTTCCACCATCACAACAGAGACCTTCGAGGTTTAGCAGATCTGCTATGACTGGTTCTGGGAAGAGTTTCGGAGGTTCTGACGATGCAAAAATTGTGGGAATTATCATAGTGGGCTATGTAGAGAGCCAACAAGATGTTTCCAATGTGGACAGACGGGTCATATTAGGAGTAATTGCCCACAGTTAGGACGAGCCACGGTAGTTGCATCATCTTCACCAGCTCGCACTGATATACAGAGGAGAGATTCTTCTGGGTTGCCACCAAGACAAGGAGTGGCCATACGGTCCGGTGTGAAGAGTAATACGCCGACACAGTCACCTTCGAGACCACAGACTCGTACCTCGACAAGAGTTTTCGCTGTGACGGAAGATGAGGCACAGGTCCGACCTGGAACAGTGACAGGTACTATGTCTTTATTTGATAAAGATGCTTATGTTTTGATAGATTCTGGCTCAGATAGGTCTTATATGAGCACCACATTTGCATCAATTGCTGATAGAAACCTGTCACCATTAGAGGAAGAAATTGTAATTCACATCCCTTTAGGAGAAAAGCTAGTTAGAAACAGTTGTTATAGAGACTGTGGGGTAAGGGTAGGCGAGGAAGAATTTAGGGGTGACTTAATTCCTCTAGAGATCCTAGATTTTGATCTAATATTGGGTATGGACTGGTTAACTGCACATCGAGCGAATGTGGATTGTTTCCGAAAGGAAGTTGTTCTTCGAAATTCGAAGGGAGCAGAGATTGTGTTTGTAGGGAAATGTCGAGTATTACCGTCTTGTGTAATCTCGACCATTAAAGCTTTGAAATTAGTGCAGAAAGGGTATCCAGCTTATTTGGCATACGTGATTGATACTTCAAAGGGGGAACCTAAGTTAGAGGATGTCCCGATAGTAAGTGAGTTTCCTAATGTATTTCCTAATGATTTACCGGGACTGCCTCCTAATCGAGAGCTTGAGTTCCTTATTGATTTACTTCCGGGTACCGCACCTATTTCTATCCCTCCATATAGAATGGCTCCGGCAGAGTTGAAGGAGTTGAAAGTACAATTGCAAGAGTTGGTGGACAAGGGTTTTACACGCCCTAGTATATCTCCATGGGGAGCACCGATTTTATTTGTGAAAAAGAAAGACGGTACACTTCGGTTATGTATCGATTACCGACAGCTTAACAGAATGACCATTAAGAACAAGTATCCGTTACCGAGGATTGATGATCTTTTCGATCAATTACAGGGAGCTACAGTGTTTTCCAAGGTTGATCTAAGGTCTGGGTATCATCAGTTGAGGATTAAAGAACAGGATGTACCCAAGACAGCGTTCAGGACTCGGTATGGTCATTATGAGTTCTTGGTCATGCCTTTCGGGTTAACTAACGCACCGGTAGCTTTTATGGATCTCATGAATAGGGTGTTCCACCCTTACTTGGACAAGTTTGTTATTGTGTTCATTGATGACATACTGATTTACTCGAGAGATAATGATGAGCACGCTGCCCACTTGCGTATAATATTACAAACTTTGTGAGAAAGACAGTTGTATGCAAAGTTTTCGAAGTGTGAGTTTTGGTTACAGGAAGTGGTATTCTTGGGACACGTAGTATCGAGAACTGGAATATATGTTGATCCCAAGAAGATAGAGGCAATTTTACAATGGAAGCAACCTAAGACAGTGACGGAGATTCGTAGTTTCCTCGGATTAGCCGGTTATTATCGGAGGTTTGTTTAGGGGTTTTCCTTAATAGCAGCTCCTTTGACCCGTCTAACTCGTAAGGGAGTTAAGTTTGTGTGGGATGATGTTTGTGAGAATCGATTTCAGGGGCTAAAGAACCGGTTAACCTCCGCTCCCGTTTTAACACTTCCTGTTAATGGTAAGGGATTTGTAGTATATAGTGATGCCTCAAAGTTGGGGTTGGGGTGCGTATTGATGCAAGATGAAAAAGTTGTGGCTTATGCTTCTAGACAGCTAAAGAGGCATGAAGCAAATTACCCTACCCATGATTTAGAGTTAGCAGCAGTGGTGTTTGCTTTAAAAATCTGGAGGCATTACTTGTATGGTGAGCATTGTCGGATATTTACGGATCACAAGAGTTTAAAATATTTGCTCACCCAAAAGGAGCTTAATTTGAGGCAAAGGCGATGGTTGGAGTTGATAAAAGATTATGACTTGGTGATAGACTATCATCCGGGAAAGGCGAACGTTGTAGCTGATGCCTTAAGTCGTAAGTCTTCATCATCTTTAGCAGCACTTCAGAGTTGTTATTTTTCAGCATTAATAGAGATGAAATCTCTTGGGGTCTAGTTGAGAAATGGTGAGGATGGATCCTTATTGGGAAACTTCATTGTGCGACCTTCGTTACTTAATCAGATCAAGGACATTCAGAGGTCTGATGATGAGTTAATAAAAGAAATTCAAAAACTGACCGATGGGGGAGTCAGTGAGTTCAGATTTGGAGAGGATAACGTCTTGATGTTTAAAGATCGAGTTTGTGTTCCTGAGGGAAACCAGTTGAGACAGGCGATCATGGAAGAAGCCCATTCATCTGCCTATGCATTACATCCCGGAAGCACCAAGATGTATAGGACTATCAGGGAGAATTATTGGTGGCCGGGTATGAAGCGAGACGTAGCAGAATTCGTAGCAAAGTGTGTCGTATGTCAGCAAGTTAAGGCGGAGCATCAGAGGCCAGCAGGTACACTTCAGTCTTTACCTGTTCCTGAGTGGAAATGGGAGCATGTAACTATGGATTTTGTTTTGGGATTGCCGCGGACACAGAGAGGAAAGGATGCGATCTGGGTGATCGTAGATCGGTTGACTAAGTCCGCTCACTTTTTAGCTGTCCATAGTACATACTCTATTGAGAAGCTGGCTCAGCTCTATATAGATGAGATTGTGAGGCTACATGGAGTTCCCGTTTCTATAGTGTCAGACCGAGATCCTCGATTCACTTCTCTATTCTGGCCGAAATTTCAAGAAGCTCTCGGAACCAAATTGAAATTTAGCACTGCTTTTCACCCACAGACGGATGGTGTCAAGCCCGATCTTATAAAATACTTTCCATGTCATTCATATGATTGACAATATGCTTGCATACTTGGAAAGCCCTGAAAGAAAAATCGTTAAAAGACGACAATGTACCAAATGGTACAATTAAGTTAATTTAAGTCTCGAACTAGATCAAATAGAGAATTTAAAATGAAATTAAGAATATTAAAGTCCCAGAATGGTTTAATATGGTGATTTGGAGTTCGAGGATCAATTTGAAGTCAAACTAGAATTTTTACTGTCCAGGGGCAAAATGGTCATTTGCCACCCAAGGACACAATGGGAATTTTTAGAAAAGAATTTTTTTAGCCCCATTTGACTTATTGGAGTATGATTTGAGTATTGGAGTATAATTTGAGGGTTTGGCAGTGAAAAAGTTTAATTCCAGTGATTTCTAGAGTGTAGGGGCAAAATCGTAATTTTGCCACTCGCGGACAAAATTTGAGATTTTGAGAGAATTTAGATCAAATTTGACAAATTGGAGAATGGTATGAGTATAAGGGATGAAAAATATGTCTATGGGCAATTTTTCAATTTTTGGGGCAAAAATGTAATTTTTGACTTTTACGGGGGTAAAAGTGTAAATTTCAAAAATTACTCCACCAAGACTTTGGATAAGTCTGAGAATTTTACCTAAGCTATGGATATTTGGGACAAGTGTATGGTGAAAATTTGGAAACAAATGGATGGCTAGAATTTAAGGAATTAATAAAACATTAAAAAAATGAATAAAATAATATTATATTATTTTAGCCTTTAAAAAGGTAAAAATTCCGGAATTCTCATCTTCTTCAGCTGTCCAAACCAGGGGAGAAAAGGGGAAAAAAAAAAACAAGAATCCTACCTGAAAAATTTGGAGAAAATCAAGAGAAATCAAGAAATCAAGCATTAAAAAGGTAAATTTCATTGATTTTCCTTGTGATTTTCACTACCCATGCATTTTTTTCTCATTTCCATGCAAAATTAGAAAGTGGGTATGGACACCCATGCTGGCCAAACCTCCATGGATGAGTTTTGAGCTTGATTTTTGGTTGATTTTAATTGAATTAAGTGATTTTAGTTAAGTTATATTGAAATATAGCAAAAATAAGCTAGAAATATAATTTTCTCCCATTGAAACCCATTATGCTGAATTTTCTAGGGGAATATTGGCTGATGATCTTGATGGTTATTTGAGGAATTATGATGAATAATGATGAATTATGAGCCTAGAAAAATAATGGATATTTTCGGAGCAAAAATACAAATTTTTACCCACTAGGGGTATTTTCGTAATTTGTTATCGGGACTGATAATTTGCACCACACTGAGGGACATTAAGTCAATTTGGGTGCAATTGAGGTGTAGAAACTGAAAAAAAATTAATTTGGAGTTTAAACGGACGCGTATATCAATTTATCGGGTAAAAGACCGAAATAGGCTAACACCGCATTTAGGCAAAAATTTAGACATTTTTGCATTCCATATCAAGCATTAGTAGTCTAAATTAGTTTAATTTCAATTTACTACCAATGTGGTGAATTTCTCGATTTTTTACTGTGTCAAGGTGGTGAGTCCTCCGATAAAGGCAAAGGAATTGCACCCGAGGACTAGTAGTCTGAGTATTTCAAAAATCCCCACTCTAGACACGGTGAGTAACCTTACCATCATTTTAATTATCTAAAGTATGTTTTTATTCGGTTTTGGTGAATTTTATGAAAATGAGTTCAAATGGTAAATTTTTATGTTTTGTAAACAAAATGAGTTTAAATGAAAATATTTTATAAATTGTCTTGAAACGAGATAACGATTTTGCAAATAGAGTAATTGGAGACCACTGATATGTTGTAAATTTAAAATTGAATTAATGGCTTATGTTATTGTATTGGTATGACTGGCTGGGCTATGTTTTTTATGAATTGTATGAATTGCTTTATTTTACCCTTGCAGGCTGGGTAGTAATATATTAGCCCTGTCATGCTGTCAAAATTTTATTGTATGGTGGGTTTGACCTACTGCAGTGGGCTGGATTCTGTGGACTAGCCTATTAGAGGGGCACGGAATCCTGTTATATTTTTACCTCGGTTGGAGAGGCGAGTAGGGTAACTCCTGAGGTATAACTTTTAGAGTTCACTTCACGCCAAACCACCTCGTGAAGGGGAACTCGGCCAACGTCAATGAATGGCTATGTTTTCAAAATAAAAACATGACTTTCTAATAGCCTTGGCGGACTCAGTTGGGATAGCCCTCGGCCAAGGTATCCCAAATAACTGAGTATGATAATAATTTTTGGCATGAGCCAAGCTTTTTAAGAAATTCATAAGCCATACTGATTACTTGCTTTAAATAAATTGATTTCATTTGGTTGAAATAAGTTGAAAGATGATAAATTACAGTTTGATGAAATGTTTTAATAGTCTCCTTTTACTCGACTTTAGATATTTTGAGTGATGTTTGTTTACTCACTGGGATTTTATAATCTCACCACCCTCATTTCCACCCATTTCAGGTTCAGAATAGATTGTAGATAACTGATATCGGCAAGGATTACAGTTGAACTTGCCACATCCAAAGACTGTAGGTTCATTTCTTTTGATACTTTTGATCATTCGTGGGCCCACGTGTCACTGTAAATTAAATTCTATACTTTGGTTATCTGTATTACGGTATGTAAGAATTTATTTTGCTTTTACGCTATAAAAAATTATTTATGCAGTGTTCTTAAAATATCGTTTTATGTGAAAATTGAATATTTTATTGAATATTTTTATTTTATTATAACAGTCATAATTCCATTTTAAACGAATGTTTTAGACATCCAAAATTATTTTTGATTAAGAAATATGTGTTTTCCACTTACATACTATATTTTTAGATGATTTTTGAGATTTTTGGGATAAATGACAAAAAATACCCCTGTGAGACGAAAATTAATATTTCATTTGTTTAAATTGGAAACAGTTTAAAATCTTTTAAAATGTGGTATTTGGAAACAGTTACCCACAGGGGAAATGAGAAGCTGATATTAAAGCCTTGCGGGGTCTCGATTGACATTCCGGGTAATGAATGTAAATTGAGACGTCGCGGCGGTTGTCACGGGCTCGATGGGAGTTCCGGGTCGTGACATTAGAAGTGATAAAAGACGAAATGAGTAGTTTAGGATAAAATATTTCGTAAGTGAGAAAATAAAAATAAAATAATAATAATTTTATCGGAGGAGAATTTGTGAGATAAAAGGGGATTTGGAAGTCAAGTGAGGCATAATAAGGTATTTTGGGTAACAAGGTGACAAGATAAAATTTTTAGAATAAAATAATACTTTATTAATAAAATAATATTAAAATATTAATATTTAGCCGGATGTCGAAGTCAATCAAGAAGAAGGATCATATGGTTGATCCAAGTGGGGGAGAAGATGACAAGCCCGACTCTATAAAAATATTTATCATGACATACATGTGATGGATAGCATGTTTGCATGCTACGAGAGTCTTGAAAAGTTTACAAAAGTCGGTATTGTACCTAGAGGTACAATAAAGTTGATTTAAGCCTCGAACTAGATCAAATAGAGAATTTACGATGAAATTAAGAATTTTAAAGTCCCAGAATGGTTTAATATGGTGATTCGGAGTTCGAGGATCAATTTGGAGTCAAACCGAAATTTTCGCTATCCATGGGCAAAATGGTCATTTGTCACCTGGAGACAAAATAGGAATTTTAGAAAAGATTTTTTTGGCCCCATTTGACTTATTGGAGTATAATTTGACTTATTGGAGTAAGATTTGAGGTTTAGAAGTGAAAAATTTTAATTTCGGTACAATTTGGAGTAAAAGGGTAAAATGGTAATTTTGTCACCCCAGGGGCAAAATTGTAATTTTCCACCACTAAGACATTTTTCCAGCACATGGTCTTCCTTTATCCTCATTTTTGACCATTGACTAATTGTGTGGTGGAGATAAAAAGGATTAAAAATTTAAAATTTTAAAAATGGACCAATAAGAAAATGACGTGTCATACCTTTATTATTTTATTGTTTCTTATTAAAAAGGCATAAAATCAGCCCATTTTCTTCATATGGCCGGCCAAGCAAGGAAGAGAGAGAAAAAAAGGAAGAACAAAGGGAAAAACAAGAAAACCTAGGTGGAAAATTCAAAAAAAAAAGTGAAGAAATTAAGGAAACAAGCTAGGTAAGTTAGAATTTCTTTAGTTCTCCTTGATACCTAGCTTACCCATGCTTTTGTTCTTGATTTCCATGGTTGAATATTGAGTTGTTATGATGAATTCAATTCTGAAAAATGGGTTAGGAGAGAGAAAGTTGTTAGATTAATTTGATTTTAAGTTATGTTAGTGTTTTAAGTTAGTTTATCATATTTAGAAACAAAATAATAAGAAAAGAATTATTTTCTCCCACAACCCTTAATGGCCGAATTTACCATGTGTTGAGTGAGGATGAATTTGATTTTCATTCTAGGAGAATTGGTTAAGAAGTGATGAATTATGAGCCTAGAAAAATAATGGGAATTTTCGGAGCAAAAATACGAATTTTTACCCACTAGGGGTATTTTCGTAATTTGGTATCGAGACTGATAAATTGAATCTCATTCACAGTCATTAAGGTAATTTAGGTATAACTGGAGTGTAGAAAGTGAGAAGAATTGATTTGGAGTTAAATTGGAGATAATAGGCCGAATTAGGTCAGCACCGCATTTAAATGGTAGTTTGATAAGTTATATATCATATCATGCATATATACCGAGCCTGAATTGATTTTATAATGGTCAAGCATTGATGTGATGAATTATGTATTGTACATTGTGGATAGGTGGTGAGCAAAGTACACTGGTAAAAGTACAGAAATTGTGCTTGGAGACTGGGATTAGGAGTACATCGACTCCTAGAACAGTGAGTGAACTTATTATCGTCTTAATTATCTAGAGTAGTTTTATACAATTGTGTGATTTTATGAAAATGGGTTTAAATGGTAAATTGCTATGTTTTAAGAGAAATTGTGATTTTATAAAATGATTTTATAAATTTTCTAGAAAATCGAATACTTGTTTTGAAAATAGAGTAATTGGAGACTGCCTGCTTGTCTTGTAAATTTATTGTTTTATATTGAATGGCTTATGACAATATATGAGCATGAATGGCTAAACTGATTTTAGTGTTAGAATTATTTGTACTGAGTATTCAGTCTTGAGAGGCTAGGTTGCGATAAATTGCCATGTCATGCTAGAATGAATTTTATTGATTGGTGGAGTATATATTAATTATTCATTACAGAGGGGGTTCCGTAGACCAGCCTATTAGAGGGGCACGGTAAACTCTATTATATTATTACCTCGAACAGAGAAGTGCGTAGGGTATCTCCTGGGGTAAAGCTTAGGGTTCACTTCACTCCGAAGCACCACGTGAAGGGGAACTCAGCCAACGCCAAGGAACGGCTGTATTTTTCTCAAACTAAAATATATTTTAAGTGTATACAAAATTTTAACAGCCTTGGCGGACTCGGTTAGATGCCTTGCGTAAGGTATCACCGAATATGAGTTTTGGCACGAGCCAAAGTTTTAAGAAATTCATAAGCCAAGTTGATTACTCGATTTTTTATGGATTGATTTTATTTGGTTAAAATGAGTTGAAAGGTAATGAAATTACAGTATGATGATTTATTTTAATTGTCTCCATTTACTCGACTTTAGATAGTTTAGATGGTATCTGTTTACTCACTAAGATTTTATAATCTCACCAGCCTCATTTCCTCACATTTCAGGCTCGGAGAATTCCATAGTTAGCTGACTTTGACAAGGACCTTCATTTGGACTCGAATCGGTAAACGATGTAGGTTTCCAGCTTCCGATACATTTTGGATAGATGTGGGCCCACGTGTCACTGTAAAAGAAATTTTATGCTTTGGTTATTTGCTTTATAGTATATATAAATATAATTATCTTTTACGCGATAAGAATTATGTAACAATAGTTTTATGAAAATTATTTTACAAGAAAATAGTTTATTTTATTGAATATTTTTATTATATTCAAATGGTCAAATTTTCACTTCATATGAACGTTTTAGATACTTAATTTTTTTTAAATCATTAAATATATATTTTCGGCTTACCTACTACATTTTTAGCAAGTTTCGAGATTTTTGACAAAAATGACGAAAATGCCCCTGTGAGCCAAAAAAAATGTTATGTTATGATTTGGAAATGATTTGTAATCCTTCGTATTTTGATTATTTGATAACTATTGCTCACTGGGGAAGTGCGAAAGCTGATACGAGAGCCTTGCGAGGTTTCGATCGACATTCGGGGTGAAGAATGTTTGTCGAGGCTTCGCGGCAGTTGTCACGCGCTCGATGGGGAGTTTCGGGTCGTGACATCATGGTTGTGAAAAGTATTACTGATTCAGTTCCAAAGGATAATAATTGCCATAAATAAAGCATTTAATTAAACTGAAGGTGAACGAGGTGAATAAGTTGAATGTCCTTGTAGAAGGAACAAGGAGTAGGATCATAGAAGGAGATTGATAACGCAACATTGACGGGAATTCGAGGACGAATTCTATTTAAGCGAGGGAGATTGAAATACCCCATACTTTGATATGATGATAAATAAAGTTGATCGAATGCAAATTGAGGTCAATTAAAATATTTAGAAGTGATAAAAGACGAAAGGAGTAGTTTAGGATAAAATATTTCACAATTGAGAAAATAATAATAAAATAATAATAATTTTATCGGAGTAGAATTTGTGAGATAAAAGGGGATTTGGAAATCAAGTGAGGCATAATAAGGTATTTTGGGTACCAAGGAGACAAGATAAAATTTTTAGAATAAAATAATATTTTATTAATAAAATAATATTAAAATATTAATATTTAGCCGGATGTCGAAGTCAATCAAGAAGAAGGATCATATGGTTGATCCAAGTGGGGGAGAAGATGACAAGCCCGACTCTATAAAAATATTTATCATGACATACATGTGATGGATAGCATGTTTGCATGCTAAAAGAGTCTCGAAAAATTTACAAAAGTCGGTATTGTACCTAGAGGTACAATAAAGTTGATTTAAGCCTCAAACTAGATCAAATAGAGAATTTAATATGAAATTAAGAATTTTAAAGTCCCAGAATGGTTTAATATGGAGATTCAAAGTTCGAGGATCAATTTGGAGTCAAATCAAAATTTTCGCTATCTAGGGGCAAAATGGTCATTTGTCACCTGGGGACAAAATGAAAATTTTAGAAAAGATTTTTTTTGGCCCCATTTGACTTATTGGAGTATAATTTGACTTATTGGAGTAAGATTTGAGGTTTAGAAGTGAAAAATTTTAATTTCAGTATAATTTGGAGTAAAAGGGTAAAATGGTAATTTTGCCACCTTAGGGGCAAAATTGTAATTTTCCACCACCAGGACATTTTTTCAGCACATGGTCTTCCTTTATCCTCATTTTTGACCATTGACTAATTCTGTGGTGGAGATAAAAATGATTAAAAATTTAAAATGTTAAAAATGGACCAATAAGAAAATGACATGTGTCATACCTTTATTATTTTATTGTTTCTTATTAAAAAGGCATAAAATCAGCCCATTTTCTTCATATGGCTGGCCAAGGAAGGAAGAGAGAGAAAGCGAGGAAGAACAAAGGGAAAAACAAGAAAACCTAGGTGGAAAATTCAAAGAAAAAGTGAAGAAATCAAGGAAACAAGCTAGGTAAGTTAGAATTTCTTTAGTGCTCCGTGATACCTAGCTTACCCATGCTTTTGTTCTTGATTTCCATGGTTGAATATTGAGTTATTATGATGAATTCAATTCTGAAAAAATGGGTTAGGAGAGAGAAACTTGTTAGATTAATTTGATTTTAAGTTATGTTAGTGTTTTAAGTTAGTTTAGCATATTTAGAAACAAAACAACAAGAAAAGAACTTATTTTCTCCCACAACCATTAATGGCCGAATTTACCATGTGTTGAGTGAGGAAAAATTTGATTTTCATTTTAGGAGAATTGGTTAAGAAATGATGAATTATGAGCCTAGAAAAATAATGGAAATTTTCAGAGCAAAAATACGATTTTTACCCACTAGGGGTATTTTTGTAATTTACTATCGAGACTGATAAATTGAATCTCATTCATAGTCATGGAGGTAATTTAGTTATAATTGGAGTGTAGAAAGTGAGAAGAATTGATTTGGAGTTAAATTAGAGATAATAGGCCGAATTAGGTCAACATCGCATTTAAGCGGTAGTCGGATAAGTTGTATATCATATCATGCATATATACCGAGCCTGAATTGATTTTACAATGGTCAAGTATTGATGTGGTGAATTATATATTGTACATTGTGGATAGGTGGTGAGCAAAGTACACTGGTAAAAGTACAAAAATTGTGCTTGCAGATTGGGATTAGGAGTACATCGACTCCTAGAACAGTGAGTGAACTTATTATCATCTTAATTATCTAGAGTAGTTTTATACAACTGTGTGATTTTATGAAAAATGGGTTTAAATGGTAAATTGCTATGTATTAAGAGAAATTGTGATTTTATAAAATGATTTTATAAATTTTTTGGAAATCGAATATTGGTTTTGAAAATAGAGTAATTGGAGACTGCCAGTTTGTGTTGCAAATTTATTGTTTTGAATTGAATGGCTTATGACAATAAATGAGCATGAATGGCTAAACTGATTTTGGTGTTAGAATTATTTATAATGTGTATTCAGCCTTGAGAGGCTAGGTTGCGATAAATTGCCATGTCATGCTAGAATGAATTTTATTGATTGGTGGATTATATATTAATTATTTACTGCAGAGGGGGTTTCGTGGACCAGCCTATTAGAGGGGCACAGTAAACTCCATTATATTATTACCTCGAACGGAGAGGCGCGTAGGGTATCTCCTGGGGTAAAGCTTAGGGTTCACTTCACTCCAAACCACCACGTGAAGGGGAACTCAGCCAACGCCAAGGAACGGCTGTATTTTTCTCAAACTAAAATATATTTTAAGTGTATACAAAATTTTAACAGCCTTGGCGGACTCGGTTGGATGCCCTG